>NW_027185341.1:412500-1012500 GCF_022577435.1 Embiotoca jacksoni | reverse complement strand
CACCAACAGCTTTTTCATTCCATTTTTCACCTCAGTGTACCTGGCAAATAAACTGTTCAATATTTCAAGGCTGGCTGACTCTTTAGAAATACATTAATTATCTCCCTGGGCGGACACTAGGAGGCATTCCATCTAAAGGTTTTCATTAAAAGAAAAGGCAGGCCAGACATCCTACTTGACCATGACTGAAGCTCCAAACAATACCCCCAATAGATAACTATAAATTAGGGAAGGGATAGTTGTATCCCAGTGACAGCTGGCCTTGTATTTAATATTTGGATCCATAATGGAATAAATGAAGCTAAGAGACAGAAGGAAATCCTTCCATCATCATTTCAAACCTTACTGATAGGCCTTCTTTTGAAGTTAAGCACTGTACTTCAGGTGAATAAAAATATGACTGTATCACATTCTTCACATCTTGTAATAACTCATTATGTACCGTAACATATTTACCAATCTCATTTGAAGGCTGGGAGATGACACACGTTTAAAAACGAACACTGATGTGTGGTAATGAATGGCATCTTTGTGGTCCTTGATGGAATATTAAACAGCATATTATGACAAATTAACAAAAGCTTTCTATTCAAAATTCAAAATTGGGGTTGATCTAAGGAAATTAATCTGGCTGCACTGTACCAAAAAAAAAAAAAAACTAGCACAATGGCTCTCATTCCATCAACAAAACTGCCTTGACCATTCGAGGCATTCATTTGCACTTAATGACAGAAAACTGTGAAGTACCGAATAAAACGTGTCAGAGCTTGATACTTAATGACTACTAATTAACCTTTTTTCAAAGTCAAGGATCCTTGAACACAAAGCCTCTCACATTTGGACCAGAAATGATTTTGCTATTTAAAAAAAAAAGAAAAAAAAAAAAAGAAGGAAAAGAAAACACAATGTGAGGAGGTGAAATATTAACAGGAACACTTTTCAGAAGGAGTAAATGAGAGAGGAGATGTGAATATTTGAAAGAAATGTTTACAATACCATTTCAAAAGGACATTCCACTTTTCTAAGGCATTGCCATTTCATTCATATTTCATTTTGTGTCCTTAATTACCTTTCAGAGCATGACTGCGCCAAGAAAAAGTAAAGGAAATACATTAAGTTGGGAGTCAGACTACTACAAGACATTTTAGTCGTCGGACAGACTTTTACCACAAGGACGTTTTTTGGAACACTATTTTCACTCTCTCTTAGCATAAAGGAGAGGTCAGGCATGGTAATAAGTGGAGGGATTTATCATAGCAAGTCCACTCATACATCAGAAGGGCAAAGTAATTGGTAAATGTGCCCAATATTGTCCTTGTCATGTACCTTAAGTACAGGAAGATTCTTAGAGCAACACCGCCATCTGCTGCAAGAAGAGTTCAACAACCACACCAGCTGGTGCAAGAAGGAGGCAGACTGATCCGTCTCAGTAGAAGACACTGTGAATCATCTGTACAAAGCAATTAAGAGACCTTCAGGATTCAAAACAGGCAAAGAAAATATGAAAAGAGTACTCTAAACTTTGTAGCAACTGTAGAGTAATTACCATGAGATGTGTCTGTTTGATTTGAGACCAACATTTCTTGTGAAAACTGCGTTTTAACCAACCCAGAAGGTCGGACAAAGTTATTTCAATTATGTTTTACCGATGATATAATGATGTTAGAGCTGACTTGTTATTTATCAAAAGATTAGAAAAGCAGCCAAATCTTACAAGTGACAAGGTGGAACTCGGAAAAGGTTCAATATCAAAATGGTTGCAAATTATATTTGTTGATCAAATAATTAGTTAATTAATTTCGGTTCCAAATTTTATATAACGTCCTTGAAGACCACATGAAATATCGCTAACTATACAGTCACTGAATGCCGTTTCACTGAAAACATTCCTACTTGTTTATATTCAGTGAACATATCCAACCACAGACCTCACAGTATGACAAAGAACACCTTCAAAAAGGGAGAGAAAGGAGGGGCTTTGTTATTCCCAGTATGTACAACTGACAAAAATCATCTCTAAATTCCTCGGCCAATGTTGCTTTATGACAGTTTATAGGTGACATCTCATTATGCCCAAATCCCTTTTACAATTAGCATGATGGTACATAATCTGAGTCGCACTCTCAAAGCTGGATTGTGTTTTGTGTGACACAGTAGACGCCCGTGGGTTTGCCGCCTCGCCCGCTGGGACGGAGCTAACCTGGCCCTTTGAAAATATTGGCTGTGTTTACCCAATAGATTTCATTAAATTAAGCTTAGGTTTGGGCCTCCTCTTTGCCTGATCAAAGCCACTGCTAAGAGCCATGCTACTCTGCGTCCTCTTAACTTGAACAAGCCGACCCCATCAAAAAGCATTTTCATTGTTCTTTTTAATTGTTTTTTTATACTCTGGTTTACTTTTTTTCTTTAAATTTTTTTTTTTTTTTTAAAGTGGGGCTTGCATCCCCTTTGGCCGCTGCGATGCCTGTTTGTCGTTTGCCCAGCACCTTTAAGACTCCCACTGCCCCTTCTATTATCACAATGAAGCTGTCAACCAAGCCAACAAAGCTACGCCTCATATAGACACCTTTGGGATGCCCGTTTGATAAGTTGTCTTCCTGGATGAAATGGCTGGGTTACAGAGGTCGACACGGGCCCTGTCTGGAAAAGGAGCGGGAATGAGGTCTCAAGCTGGCACACCGGTGGTAGGAATACTTCAAACCACGGGTGAATGAGAGGATGAGAGAGCAGGTTAAGGGGGGAGACACCCGTGGGAGGCCAGTAGGGGGTGAGGTGTGTCTGTGTGCGCGCGAGCGTGTGTGTGTGTGTGTGTGTGTGTGTGTGTGTATGTGTGTGTGTGTGTGGAGGAGGGGGAGGGGGGGATTGGGTGGTGAGGGAGTGGAAAAGGCCTTGATATCCACAGAAAGCACAACAAAGCCGGAGCTTTTTACATTAAAAAGAAAAAGGAGATCGCCTTTTTTCCACTAGACGCCTTTTCGAGCCGAGTGTCATGTCCTCCCTGGGCCTGCAGGAAGTGAGAGTCTGAGCTCGGCTACAGCATTTGGCACATCTGAGGCACATCTGAGGGGGCTGAAGTTCTTGCCTTGTGAACGCTTGCATCAGATTTACGGGAGACGAGCTATACTCGACGGATCTCTGTGAGGTGGGTGATCCTGGTTTAAATGTCCACTGATCTGACCGCACCACACACAGAGGTGTAAAAATGAAAATTACTGTCAAACTGGGGAGTCACAGTCAGAAGCAAGCCAATATTCTTTTTCTTTTCCTGTGTACTACGTCTATCCCACCGCTACCTGCTGCTTTCCGTATTGTGAGCTATGACACATAGCAATTCTGTATGCAGTGATTTACAAATAAGAATCTCTGCATACAGGGCATTTGGCATTATAAAGTGGATTTTTTTTTTTGGGGGGGAGGGGGGGGGGGGGGGGGGGACAAAGTTTCCCACATGTGCCCCAAAAATAATAAGAAAAATTCAAGTAATGAAAATTAGCACCAATACCAGCCACAGCAGGACTTAACTGCTTGATGATTAAGCACGGTAAGTGTGGGGAGAAGAAAAGTTAAAGATTAATCATCAGCCAATTAAATGCCCGTGACGTGGAAAGCCAACTGTCTTGGCATGGGGATCTCCTCTCTGATCTCAGTCAGCACATCTCAGTGGTGTGCTCACAGATCACTAGCACATGATATCTCCCATCCAAATGGGTTGTTTATGCATGTTTACTTGTTTGTTCTGAATTTGAAACAGTGAGGGGATTTTGGGGGAATGTTGTTAAATTCATTACAGATTTTTTTTAAAAAGCAGTTCGTGGTAACTGATTTTAAATAGTGAGCAAATGTTCAAGAGAATGATTTGGGTCAATTATAAGCCGGCGTTTATTTAGATGAGGTAAGTGCATGCATGTGTGGGATGAATTTTAAAATATAGATGGGCCGTATGTCATTGTTCATCACGGCATTAGATTATATCATGTTTGTAAGAACATTTAAAATATCTTGTTTCGCATATAGATAATTAAATTTGGTTTAAATGTGATACAACTTTTGTTTTATGACACACAAAATCAGACATTCTGATTATAATGATGTGCATTCTAATATTGTGCATCTTTAAATGATTATTTCGGGAAATCCTTTCCATTAAACATTACCAACTCGACAATAAATCCTTCGTAGATGGGAGGAAAAAGTTCACATTTGAGAGAAAAACTACACATTTAATGCATTCCAAAGTTTGGAGGAAAGTTTGTCGACTATTTTGCCAAAATCAAAACACAATACAACTTTTCACCCCAATAATGACAAGGTTAAATGGTGGTCCTATCCCAGCTCAGTCTTTTGTGAATTCATCTAAAAACTTCTTAAACATCCAGTGCAGCGTGTATTTTTCCAGCCAATTGTGAGGTTAGACATCCCATCATATTTGATTTGCGGAGGGACACGTGTGCTCTTGAGCTCAAGGTCAGCTACATTTACACTGTAGGTTTATGACCGTGTTGTGAGCACCAGCACAACAAAACTGACAACAGCAAACAACAACAACCACAGGAAAGAAGGAAAGATATCATTAAATATACATAGTTCTGCAATGTGGAGATTACAATGCAAACTATCCTTTGAAAATGCATCCACAACTTGTAGCATTCGTTAGAAAAGATGTCAAGATGAAGAGGAAAAACAAAAATTCAGAACGGTTTCATTTGCATTGGATAATTGCGTAAATCTATTATATTGCTGATCAAGTGAAGCCCCGTGAACGATATCGGCAGCAACAATATGGACTAAAAGCTAGCGACCCAAAAGACCGGACTGTTCATTAAGCTTTGATAGAGGCAAGAAATCAAGTCAAGACATACAGTGATTTATGAATTACTAAACAAGGCCGGATTCTGCAGCAACAACACAAACACACAAGCTTTCCTCGATAGGCATCGCTTGCAAGTTCAAATATGAACTGTGAATTAACCTCTGTGGATGCACCACTGAGCTTCAGTGTAAGACTGTTTGTGTGTATGAGAAGGAGTGTGAGAGAGAAATAGTTTGGTTGAGAGTGAAATCTATGGTGTGTGTGTGTGTGTGTGTGTGTGTGTGTGTGTGTGTGTGTGTGTGTTGGGGGATTGATTGTTACAACTTTAACAACTTTTAACAGTACATTCAAACATATATATATATATATATATATATATATATATATCTGGTAATTAGGATATATATTTAATGCATACTGGAATTCGCACTTAATAAAGATCATCATACCGCATATCACATGTGTAATGTTTCAATTAACAAAGGTTTGATTACGTGTTCAAGTACTTACGAACTCTTTCTCAAGCTTCTCCATCTCCTGCTTGTAGCTCTTCAGTCTGCTGTTGTACATGGCTCGGCTCTGGATGGGGATCTCTCGCACCTCCAGGTCCATCTGCTCCAGCTAAAACCCGCAGATAATCCAGTTAATTCAATATCGAAACATTTCAAATATTCTTCCTACCCAACACATTCAGATTCATTTCAAAAAGCAATAAAACATTTTTTATTTTTTTTAAAACACTCCACGACTGACAGGTTTACAGTTCATTAAGATACAAATATACATTTCTCACAAAAAGGTTTCCATCGATGACAAAACGCCGCTCGTGAGACAACTCTGAAAATATCCAACTTTGAAAACTTTGAAAATGAGAAACTTCAGCGGCATTAACTTTAATATGTTCCAGTGTTGATTGTAAAAATAAAATGCCTCCTGCTCGCGTCACTCAGCTGTGATAAAAGTTGCGACAGAGGATGGCTGTTCTGTAAATAAATACACAATCAAAAATGAGGGCCCCTTCATTGCACTGACACACACAGGCCCAACAAAGTCACCGTGAATGAAGCAAAAGTACATCTGATGCATGGGTAGACAGGTCTCTCTGTGGCAGATTGGGAGGAAACTAATCACTGTGGCATAACAAGACAACTGCAACAACAATTTGTCTCTGTCAGGTGACTTTGCTCATTTTTTTAAACAGCAACATGAAGACTCCCACCTCAAGATAATGGCTTGAAATGTGTCATAGGGGTGTCACTTAAAAGCGGATTACTGGAAAGTAATCATGTGAGGAGGAAGCCTCCTTTCCGCCATGTGGTGGGTGGGTGTGTGTATGTATGTATATATGTGTATGTGTGTGTGTGTGTGTGTGTGTGTGTGTGTGTGTGTCTGCGTGTCATGTCACCACCAGGATAATACAGGTGCTGTTGTCTGGTGCCAGGGAAAATTGTCCCCTCCCTCTTTCCACAAATTCATTATTTAGGAAATGGGAAGAGGAGAAAATTACTGATCAAAGACGTACCAACTCTCTGACTTCTTCAAGCTGTTTGTCGACATTTAGAACCAGCTGTGTCTTCTCCTCTGAAAGGGGAAAAAAAACAGCAACATATTGATCAGCCGACGGAGGAACAGCGCTTCATGACAACAACCTAACTCCCCCGCACCGGGGGAAGAGAGGGGGGGGGAGAGAGAGCAAGAAAGAGACTGGGAGAAAACAACACACGAGGACACATTTGAAGATATATTTACACATTCTCTCCACACGACGAGCCAACATTTGATGTCTCTTAGTTATTGGCGTCTATGAGGCCTTTGTTGGTTTCTGTTGAGGAGCAGCGAGACACCTCATGCCAACTCAAAGGGAAGGGAGGTGTCAGCTTTGCTCACTTGCCAGAAGTATGAGTCCCACTCAGAATGACTAATGCACTGTTCTGCACCTCACCCCATGGCTGCTCTTCCACATTACCCATTGAAACTCATTAGGACTTAAGAGTTCCAGACAAGCACGTAAACTACAGTACATCCGATGGTTATTTAAGGCAGCAGCGTTACCCGCCCTCGGTACGCACGCTGAACCGGTCTTTGTTCTGGAATTAGCTCTGCGCCGTGACACGGAATAACATGAAACGTAGAGGTCTTGTACGGTTGTTTAGCGATCGAGCATCAACACATTTTTTTTCAGCGAGCATCATAAACACGACATAGTTTCATGAAGCAAATAGAAAAGGAAGAGAAGAATGAGCAAAACCTTGATGACAAACTGTTTTAGGTGCAGTAACAAAGTAATAATGAAATCATTGAAAAAGCTATATATCTTATAGCTATATATTTTCACAATATTTGGGATTCTTTTTTTTAATTTATTTAGCGGTTATTATGTCACAATGTCATTTTTACTAGTTGCATTTTGTAATGGCAATTTTTATTAAAATGACCTTGTCAATTAGTGTCATGTCTTCATAAGCGCCTGACTGATCCTTCGATAAATGATTTGCGTTCCTGAATCGCACTTCTGTTGATTTAGCTACCAATAGCTGTCACAAAGTCATCGCAGAAAAGAAAAGCTACCAACACCCCAAAGATTTTATGTAAAGACGGACGGCACGTCGCCACTTCCTGTCACTATGCAAAAGTGAAGCCCAAATATCATCGATATGGGATCTGCACAAACTTCTTCAACGCAACTGACAGCAGCGGCAACACGGGACACATGAAAATAGAGAGAGAGACTTCATTCAGGACTTAAGGAGAAGCAGGACACATCCCTCAATTGTTGCTTGGTTTAAAATCTTCCTGTCTGTTCGTCCAGCTGCAGAGACAGCATGATGGCTACCTTGACTTTTGTGTTCATGAGTTCATAATTGACCAACTGACACTTAATAATCACGGATAAAAACATTCATAAAGACTGCTTCATGTCCATTACGGGTGTTATGTCAGCAGCCTTATTGTGAAAGTAAGCAAGATGGAGCAATAATTCACCATGACGAGCTGAATTTTTTTAAATGCTTTGATTATTTGTCTTATAATATGATTTCCATAATCATATTCTTATGAAGTAAAATTGTTAAACTTGTTGGTTTCCCGTCAGACAAAACAAACAATTTTGAGCTCTTTCATTGTTTTTACATTTTTAAGATGATAACCAATTAATCAAACAAATGACTGTATATATTGTGCATGTTGTATTACTGTCTGCCAAAACAAAACAATGACATTTAAATATATAGCTACAAAATATATATATATTTTTTTTTAAACTCTTCATGTCTTTAAAAAGTATCTTGGTAAATCAAATTTTTTTTTAAGACACTGCAAATATCACCACGCCAGTTGTCCACTTCAGAATCAGAGAAAAGGTGATCCAAGTCATACATAAAATCTCAGCAGTAGTCAATTCAAATATTTCACTTTTAAATGAACAGCCCTTTAAGATATATTCTCAAAAGTAGTTATACCAGTGAAAATGTTTTAAATGAAATAAATCAAGAATCGCAAGCAGAACTGTTTTTTTAACGTGATAAATAATTAACAGCATTTTAAATAATTGAAATACAAAGTCAACAAAACTTCAAGCTCAAAAGCAAATCACAAGGCTACCACTTGTGGGATTGCAATATCGTAAAAAAAGAAAAAAAGAAAAGCCAAGCCAAGATCTTCATTTCTCAGGCACCATGGGCCAACATTACCTTTTGCCAGTCCTCAAATTCATTTTTAAAACCCGTGTCCAACCTCACAACCTACACAGTAAACAGCCAGAGGCGATCCAGAGAAAGGTGAGATGGTGCTTTCTTACTCAAACTCGGGCTCGGGCTGGAGGGCTGTGAAATATGTATGGATATTTACGAAGACTACAACCTGCTGACGGACGGATGAGGAGTTTTGTACACAGTAGTAAGGCAAATAAAGGAAACACAGGGCCTGGCAATTGTTTTTTAACTTCGAAAAAATGCACCATATTTGAGTGTGTCAATGATTGACAAGCAATGTCTTGCCATGAAAACACAAAGGTGAAAAAATTACATGGATCAAACCTTTGATCCTAGGTATTCAAATATTCCCTGAATGGTTTTGCAGGGATGGGAACTAACACATTCATTTGATTGTTTCATGAAAAAGACAATCAAGGACGTTTTTTTTCCATATGCCCTGACCATTATCAGCAATATAATACAACGTAACACATAAATCAGTGAGATACCACAACAACCATGAAAAAAAGCTTTTGTCTGGATGTATATAAATACAATATACAGTAAATAGATGTCAAACAGGGCGGTGCAGCGGTTAGCATTGTCGCCTCACAGCAAAAAGGTTCTGTGTTCGAATCCGGGCCTGGGCCTTTCTGTGCTGAGTTTGCATGTTCTCCCTGTGCCTGCGTAGGTTCTCACCCAAGGATGTGAATGAGTGCGTGAATGGTCTTTGTTTCCGTCTGTCTCTACGTGTTGGCCCTGTGATAGACTGGCGACCTGTCCAGGGTGAACCCTGCCTTCGCCCAAAAGTGAGCTGGGATAGGCTCCAGCCTCCCTTCCCCCCCTTCCTCCCCTTGTGACCCTCCTCTGGATAAAGCGGGTATAGATAATGGATGGATTGAGGTGTCAAACAATAGGACAAATGCAGCCACTTCTGGAGGAACAAGAGCGAGAGGGATTTAAAAAAAAAAAAGTAAACATAAAGAAAGAAAAGCTTTAATGAAGGAAACTGCAATTCAACTGTAAACTATTCCATTGGTGGAAGAAAACATGGAACAGCTACTTATGGTTGTAATGTGTTTCCTCGCTTTGTACATATTCATATGGGCATACTCTGACAGTCAACAGATGGCGAGAGGAAGCAATGTTAAATTACTCTGTGGAATGGGCTGCCATGAAACTTCAAAGATGCCAATTCGAAACTGGAAATATGCAGCCAGGCGAGGTTTTGTGACAGGCATGCCCCTTTGAAAAACCAATGAGCAAGTGGGAGCCAAGAGGAGGAGATAAATGTTCCAAGTAGGGATTGGCAGTTTTTAGCAGTCAAAACCGAAAACAAATTGCAAGTTGACACTATGAGCAGTAGCCAACTAGTTGCGGACAACAGAAATTTAGCCAGTTCATTATTTGATTTTAATAATCACCCGCATTTACACAGCTTTTTTTTTTTGCTTGCTTTGTTTTGTTTTTTTCAATAAAAACAAAAAAAAACAGTTGTTTCACACTGCAAAATACTAGTTGAATTATTGACTGTTAGATTGAAAAAGATGCTGCACAAACTGACTCCCTTTCTGTCATTTTAATTTTACAAATTCTGAAACATGCAAACCAAATGATTGTTTTACTTCTACTTCTAACTTAGTATTAGTATCAAATTTTGAAGGTAGTACGTGCAATTCAAAGTTCACACTCATGAGAACAAACAGTTCACAGCTGACTATTATTGTCACAATAACGGCCCAGTGATGATGTCCATTTACAGCTCTTGTAGCAGGGAAAGTGAAACCCAATGGTATAACAGAATAAGATGCTGCATGTACAACATTAACACCTAAATGAAAATAAACTTTCTGGATAATAGGCTAAACATATTAAAACAGCCCACCTGAGAATAATTTTGTATATTTGTCACTGTGGTCGCTGCTCGTCTGCAATGAATTTTTTCTCATTTAGGTAAAATACAAATGACATATCTGAATGCACCAGACATTATGCTGTATAGCCAAACAAAAAGGAAATATATCTCAACCCTAAAGCCTTTTTGCTCTGTGACACAATGAGCCTTTATGCTCCAACCATTGAGTAAAGAAGCAGCACATGAGTGTGTGATACATCCATCCTCTTTGCCATGTATTCACAGAGCTCTGCCTACTGCCAACCATATACAAATCTGCATTCATTTGTGGGGAAAGTTGGAACCAATCTACCTAATTAAAATGATAGATTATACTGTTTTTTTTCAAATGCGTAACTTTGCCATGATGTAAACCAATAGAAATGATAACATATCCTATTTCTGTTATTAACTGTAGTTAATTCTGAATGGGACTCAATTCCTGCCCACTTACTGGAAGCTCAAATCATAACGCCTGTGCTGAATGTTATCCCCACTTCTAACCTACTTTGAATGCCTTTCTTAAATGTGAAAGGAGCCAGATACAAACATAATAAACATAAACTTTAAAGATCTAAATGAGAGGTTGCTGTCCAACAATATTGGGTTGGTTCTTGGTAAAAACGTGAAAAATGTGTGACTTTAAACATGCTGACGTGACCCAGCCTGAAATATTTGTGACTCACTTGTAACTAAAAGCTACTCAGAACAAAACATTTATTAGTGACTCCATTTTTGGAGTCTCTGCAGTGTATGCAAAAAAATGTTGTACACTAAGCTCATCCACATGACTACACGACTTAAATTACACTTAAATTAGTTAATTTTGATAATATTGACTCCGATTTCACTTTACACCTGGAGAATGTATTGTTTGGTTTCAAAACATGTAGTGGCACTAAAACCGAAGAATAGTGTTTTATCAACCTGAACATTCCCTTTGTCAAATTTCCTCTTCACAAAACCAGATTTAATAACTCCAAGTCACTATTTACCAAATTTGATAATGAAACCAAGCAGCACATAAAATATATTCTCTCCTCCAGAAAAAAGTCGGCCATTCAGACGAGAACTTTGCACACCTCCTTTGACGCAACTATTTGAATGAATGAAAGTTATTCTCTGCCTTTGCAGATTTATATTGTCCTATGGCATTTTGTTCCTTTAATATACAGTCTGCAATTTAAATGAGTTAAAAAAGAAACAGATTTCTAAAAGTGTCTTCATATTTACTCCACCATGTCAGTGCTGGACCACTAGATGCCGCAGGCTGCTACTACCTGCCAGTTGCCACTCAAAATTCATATCCTCATCAAATGTTAATTCATCATCAAAACTGAATGAAATGAAACCGTGTTACAGAAAAATCACTCCAGTGAAAGTTGACTTTCTATCCCTGCGGTTCAGCGACTTCAACTCATATTTACCTTCTCACCAAAGTAACTAGAAGATGCTTTTTATCTTCTCCACATGACCGTGAATAATAAAAAAAAGGGTCGTAGCCCCGGACTCACGTGTCCATCCCAACAACCGGCACGTCATTTGACTCCGAGCTCGTGTTTCACATTTTCTTCACCAAATACAAAGCTGATAAACCAGCCACTAACACGCGACGCTGTTTCCTTTTATAAACCAAGAACACCGCTACAACTGTGTTTCGCCATTATTGGTGACAAACGCTTCGCCGGAAGGAAATATTTGAATGGATGAAATGACACGAGCCTTTCTCAGCTGAGACTCGATAGCTAATCGATAGCTCGCAAATCAGCCCGGCGGTCCCAGCGAATAAAAACGCAGTGGCCTTTACCTCCACTTAGTTTGGGAATTCTTCCGATTTTGTTAGTTACGTCTGCTGTGATGGTCCCGAAGTCCTGCTCGTAGGTTTCAAAGTCTGAAGACATTGCGACGGTTAAGTTTTAAACCGGTAAGTAGCTTTCTGGTTGACGGTTAGCTCAAAATAATAATAACAACAAGCCTCGAATGGCGTCCCTTCCTTGAGTCACAGCATAATGTGTCCGGTAAGAAACTGGACCTTGTTTATATTTTCTTTCCGACATCGAAAGGGAGGGGTTCGGGAAGTGTATACTTTTTTTAAAAAAAAAAATAAATAAAATAAAACACGTTTATTTATACCGCACATGAGTACATAAATATTATTCCCAACCCTGTGGCGATTTAAGACACGTTTCCTGGGTTTAAAACGGCCCGCGAGTGGCGGACGGTCGTAGTTTTTGAGACACCATGAGGAAGGTTCCTCTTCGTACACAGAAGAAATTGAAGAGAAAAAAAAAAACAACCAAGGAAGTGGCCAGGTTTGTAATTTAAAGTGACAGCTTGCTTCTCTATTCATAAAAAAAAAAAAAAAACGGCGCATATACGGGTAATACCAGAAGGCAGTTGTTTATATCTTCATGTCGGTGTTTAATCTTTGCGTCTGGGAGGGGGGGCAATAATTCATCGTGAAACGTGGATCTTATAAATGCTGCCGAGCAGGCTAACGTTAGTCCGCTAACCCATCCTGCTAAAACGAGACATATATTTCTGAGCAAAGGAATACATTAGTCATCTATCCAGTTATTTTTTATTTTTTTTTTAAACCGGAGTGGTGCCACCTGTCTGGCCTGTACATTTAAAAATGGGCAGAAAGCTTAAATATAAAACCGCAATGTGTGTTTTTTTTTTCTTGGTGCGAATTAGCTAGCTTGATAACACGAGCTAATTAGTCACTGTTGAGTGTAAATGGGTTTTTTTTGTGCAGTGAGTTATTTTCCTGGAAAAGATGTAATATGGTATGTTTTAATCTGTTATCTAAAAAAAACCTGCTTGTTCTAATGAATTACATTTGAATGTTCCAGATCGATATTGCAATATGGCAGTGATAAATCACCCAAGAATGACATTTATATAAAAAATAAATAAAAAATAAAAAATGTTTTGATAAAAGTGGAAGATTACATTGTTCAAATTATTTGTATAATAGACGTACGGCGGTACAGACTCAAAATGACAGCTGAACTAAGAGCTTTTGTCAAACAGCCCCAACAAAAAGTGGATTATATAAAAAAAAAAAAATTAAAAAAAAAAAAAAAAGATGTGTTCAGTTGTATACAAACAAAAACAGACGTCACATGTAACGGCACCGGACTGAGCATCCCCGTGACTGCAGGCGCTGTCTGTATTTTACCCTGAAAGACTTGAAATGTCGTAGCACCGGTTATGTTCTAAAAATACTCCCTCTCTCTCTTCCTCAGATGGGGAATCTGAGTCTGTTGCAAGGATAGTGTGCTTCAAAGATTGGCCGGAGAGGATGCTGCTCTTTGCCAGGGCAAGAAACGGTGGGACACGGAAAACCCCGGTGACTCAAGAGCAGGCCAGTTGCTGGGTACTTGGAAGACGAGAAGAAATATGTGCATCATCTGTACCGCTGACTTTGCGAGATAGTAAAGGGAGGAAGTAATACATCGAAGCTTGGTCGATACATTTAAGAAAATTCAACAGCCCAAATACTTGTTACCTACCTTGCATTGGGGGAAAAGAAAAAACAAAAAAATGAACTTCCTGTCAATGTTTGTGACGTTTGAGAACCTCCATGAGGTTCGGAGATTGTGCCACTGGGGCCCAGTCATAGCCCTGTCTGTCATTGCTATATGCTCCACCATGGCAATTCTGGACTCCATTATCTGGTACTGGCCACTGGACACTACAGGAGGCAGCATTAATTTCTTAATGCTCATCAACTGGACTGTCCTCATCCTCTACAACTACTTCAATGCTATGTTTGTTGGACCCGGATACATTCCTCTTGGCTGGACACCAGTAAGGACAAAAATCCCTGCAACTTTTTTTTTTCCACTTGTGTTTGTTGAGATTGTCGTTGAACAGTTTGGGACGATGTCAGCCATGTAATAGCAGTAAAGATACATTAGGCAATCTAACTTATTTGTTTATCTTGAAACAGGAGAATCCACAGGATACCCAGTACTTACAATACTGCCGGGTGTGCCCGGGGTACAAGGCTCCCAGATCCCACCATTGTCGAAAGTGTAACAGGTAATTACATTTATTACCAAAGTAAAGTAGGTTTTTTTTCTCACCTATACGAGATGGACCTTGGGCTTGTTCGTCTTCTACTGTTGTATCATGTGCGCCCGGACTGCATGTTATTCCTGCCCATCCAGGGCTCTTTGGTGCCTATCAAGTGCTGCACATGTGACAGCAAAGTATGGGTTTTTAATAATGATTGTGCCCACAAATGACGAACTCTGACAGTCAGACTATCAGATGCAAGGTGGCTTGCTGATGAACCTATCGCTATATATTCTCCCAAGCACCCAGTCAAGGCCCCTGGCGCTCCTCTGCTCCTCTGCCTCCCCTCCCTCAGGTGTGTGATGAAGATGGACCACCACTGCCCGTGGATCAACAACTGTTGCGGCCACGTGAACCACGCCTACTTCACCAGCTTCCTGCTGCTGGCTCCGCTGGGCTGCTCGCATGCCGCCATTATCTTCATTATGACCATGTACACACAGCTATATGAGAGGGTGAGTGAGTGGTCACCTTGCCTCAGCTAGACGTGGCTTTTGATGTTCCTGGCATTGCAGCTTTAGGCACAAGTCCTCACTAGTTCTCCTTTTCCTCATCGCAGATATCATTTGGCTGGAGTACTGTGAAGATTGATATGAGTGCGGTGCGTCAGTTCCAGCCCCTCATGCCCTTCAGTGTGCCCGCCTTTGCAGCCACACTCTTTGCCTTAGGCTTGGCTCTGGGCACCACTATTGCCGTTGGTATGCTTTTCTTCATACAGGTAAGTTTTTTTCCTCAGGTTTGCGTTTTGCATTTTACACAAGCGGTTGGCTACATGACCACAATCTACGACTGCGGCTACAAGACATTGAAATTACAGCTACCCCTAACAAAATGCAGACTGATATTTGCCAGGCCACAAAAGTAAAGTCAAAATGATTTTAAGAATGTGACATTGGGATATTCTCAGGGCACATCCAGGACAAATTAATGATGCACTAATAAATGTATTTATTTAAGAAAATAAAAACTGACTGGTAATGAATTAAGTCTGTCCTTTTCAGATGAAAGTCATCCTTCGCAATAAGACTTCGATCGAGTCCTGGATCGAGGAAAAGGTCAGAAAGTCTCACTGACTTTGTTCATGTCATGTCATGTTAATGTAAATCAAGGACTTGTTTTTTCTATTGTTTGATCTACAAACAATAATGTAGGCTGTCAAAGTGCTTTTTTATTTGCACAATATTGAAGGATTTATAATTAACATGTTTTCAACATTGGATCATTATAGGTCAAGAGAAACTTGACACCACACGCACACACACACACACACACACACACACACACACACACACACACACACACACACACACACACACACACACACAAACAAACGCTACCATTCCTGTTGTGTTTTTCTCCAGGCCAAAGACAGAATACAGCATTACCAAACAGGGGAGGAGTTCATCTTCCCTTATGACCTCGGCAGCCGCTGGCTGAATTTCAAGCAAGTCTTTACGTGGTCAGGGACACCCAAAGGTGACGGCATTGAATGGCCCGTCCATCCCAAGTGTCACCAGCACACCTTAACTGTAGGTTCAGTTTGTTTGTTGAGTTGTTTAATGTGTGCATTGCTGTTGCTGTACCTGTTTTTTGGGTTTTTTTTTGCCTGTTATTGTTCTTATGGGCGCTGGCATATCTTTCTGTTAAATTATAAATGACGCTGTAAAGCAATTTGTGCTATGATTATTCCTCCTGATACATTTAACGTTAAACATTGAGGTGAAAGTTAAAAAAAAATTTAAGAATAGTGACTTTAAATGTGTTGTTCCTTGTTAAACAGATCGAGCAGCTGAAGCAGAAAGCTGATAAACGGGTGAGAAGTGTAAGTACCTGCCAAGTCCGTTATACACCCAAACAAGTATCCTGTCTGATCTGAGATTATGGTCAGAGCAGTAGAATAACCAGATATCATGTTTGCCTCGTCCAGCAGGTCCAGTACCGAGCCGTGGAGGATTATAATGGGGCTTGCTGCCCTCTCAACAAGGGTCTCCAAACCTTTTTCAGAACCCCCTGCACCGAGGAGCCCAGGATCCCCCTCAACAAGGGGGACACCATCCTGGCCACTCGCGGCACCAAGTACGTTTATCAACACAGAAACTGTGATCGCAATGGAGTTGTTTCTTCTGGTCTCTGATTGATTATGCGTACGATTAAGGATTTGCTGCGAGTCTAAAACTGTGTTATATTTTTTCCTTCAGATGGTGGATGTACGGAGACAAAGTTATGATTGAGGAGCAAATGAGAGGTGAGACCAGATTCTTTTAGCTTTTAATTTTTTTAAATTCACTGAAGCAAATGCATCATTGTCTTCTTTCTGTTTTGGCCTTTAGCTGGAGATCGTATAAGGGGATGGTTTCCAAGGCGATGTGTGGAGAAGTGCCATTACGACACAGCTGCCAGTGATAGCACCAGCGATAAGAAAGTAAATTAATACATTTCAACAGGCTTTATGTAAAGCAGGGGAGTTAAACTGAACTGAAGGTGTCTGTCCACGTTCATAAACACACATCCCCTGAAGATGTCATGCCTGATGCTGCAGGTTTACCATAAAAAATGTCACACCTTGATTACAATTTTTCCTCACATTTCAGTCTTAACTTATATTTCTAAGGCAACATAGTTCTTTTAGTCACACTTAGCACTTTGCTGTCAAATGTTTTGAGGAGGCTGGTCCCACAGGTTCAGTTTGATTCCTTTGACTAATAGTAAAACCCAACAAGAGTCTTAATTTTCACAAAGTCACCAGGCTTTAACGTGACATCATTATGATTACATGAATTCTTACTTGAATCTGTTGTTTTTACTTGTGTTGATACCCCTTTTTGCTACTTATGCAATGCCTCTGCCCAGCTAACCCTAGGGCTTCATGCAACTCTTTCTACAGTATGGAGATAACACTTCATTTCTTTTTATTATTTTTGTAAAAACAAACTGTTGGCCTCAAAGAATAAATTGAAAATTAAAAAAAATCTTCCACAAGAGTGGTTGTTTGCCTTGAATTCTCTAGCTTGAATGGCTTAAAGTCAAACAGTAATTTGACATTTTTTTCAATAAGTCTCACATACTGATAATCAAAGTCTAAAGATTTCTAAAATTGTTTAAAACTTTAAATGCATAAAATATTTTTAGCAAAGTACATTCTGCAGTTCATCATTTTATATGTTGCTCAAATAATAAAATCTCATTTTAATATTAAATGACGTATCCTCTGGCTCCATCAGTCATTTAACAGTTTCCCTTACAACGTACATGGAACGTCCCCCCAATGAACATTTGTAGAACATTACACAACAAACGTTTGCAATTCGTTCTCCAGTGAAAGTTGGTGGTCAAATCAACCAAACAATCATATCTACTTGTGTAATTGTTATTCCTTTGTTTTATAAAACATTACAATGTGAACAGGAAACCATTTTGGGCTCCAAACGCATTACTTATTAAAAGCAGTAGGCTAAGTCTTCATGAAAGGGAGTGGTTTAAACATTTTGCTCACGAGTACCATTTGCACACAGAGAGACACACACAGGGACAAGATTCTTTAGATTCTCCAGAAACACTGAATACTGTGAAGACATACAGTAAGAATCAGAAAAATATACATTTAACAGATAATTGACAGACTCTCTGAAGTAACCTCAACTTCGAGTAATAATCTCACACGTGACATAATTCATTTTAAAAATATATATATATATATATACAGTTTTTTTTTCTATGCAATTAGATATTTACACATTACACTTTTTCAGTCTCAATTTCTGCGCGGTTCCGTTATCATTTTGACTACATGTCCCATGAGTCACAGTTTCTCCTCCTAAGCCAATCGGGGCTCGCGTCGAAGGACGTCACGTGATCGTTCAGCGCCTGCTCACGTGTATGTGATTTCCACTAGTGGGTGTTTAAGACGGGAGTGGACCGGATAAGATAGTCCCTGGTTGGAGGGTTTTTTTGGGGGGGGGGGGGCGGGGAACTGTCTGTCCAATAAATATGTGGACAGTTGTCCGTCTGTCCTGCGCGATTCCTCCGCTCCTCGCGTCGCGGTAGATGTCCCTCTGTTCAGGTAAGCTGCAGAAGAAGAAGTACAAAGGTGCTTATCTGCCAGATTGCCAGTTCACGATTTACTGTCTTGTACGTGGGCCGCGCCAAATGTCGCCTGCAACAAAACACGCACATTATCGGCTCGTAAGTGAAATCATTGTTGTTACAAACATTTTGAAACCGTTAAGATTTCCAGTTTGATCCCGCGCGATCACTTTTAAAATGACTGCTCGGTTGTTGTTGTTGTTATTGTTGTTTTTTTTTACTGGCTTTTTAGATTGTAGCTCTGCACTTAGCTGGTTAGCTTTGCGTCTCACTCTCTGGTGTTTGAACAGCTTTCCGCTCAAAAACCTTTTACCGGACACTTTTTTTTTTATTATTATTTTTTTTTTAATTCTTCATCTGAATTGAAGGAACATTTTTTTGTTGTTGTTGTTGACACCCGTGTTAAAGTAATAGCCTTTTTGTCACAGTGTTAACCTGTTACAGTGAAACTAGTGAGTTGCGACATCAGCAGGGAGGACTGTTTTTTTTTTTAAAAACAAACCCGGTGTTGTCAGAGCGAGTGAATCGTTCCATTCTTTTAAATCGGTGCAGCAGTGAACCAAAAATCAACACCTGATAGAAATACAGGCGTCGAGGAGCTTCTCCGTATCCGTCTTAGTCAGAAAATCTCTTGTTAATCGTCATAAGGTGATAAAATGCTGATTTCATAACTGTTTTGACATGGCTGCTAAAACTGAGATCAGAGCTGCTAATTCTTTGGATTAAGGCCTCTTGGATCCAGATAGGCAGCCCGTCTGTGTGTGTGTGTGTGTGTGTGTGTGTGTGTGTGTGTGTGTCACGACTATACACGAATAGAATATCAGATTTATCTTTATTTAACTACAGACATTTTTATTAAACTTCAGAAGAATTGAAACACCACTGTTTAGTTTGATTCTAATCCAAAACGAAGCCCTCTCGCTTCGCTGCCTCGGCTGCTTCCGTTTTTTTTGTGTTTTTTTTGTGACTTTCTCTCCCTTTCTGTCCCTCCCCAGCGTTCACCGTCGTCCTCCTCGAGTCTCGTGTTTACGGCGACTCCCCGTGAGCCCGGCGAGTAAAATGTCCATGTTCAGCACGGGCATCCTCGTGCTGACGTCCCCTCTCCACACCCTCCCCTTGCGCATCGCTCCGGTGCTCAGCTCGGCCGCCCAGCTGGTGGATCGCACGCTGTACGTCCACCTCCACCCCGGGCTCAACCTGGGAGGCGGGGGCCAGCCTCGGCCAGTTTTCATTCCGCCGGTGGTGGACCTGTCCACGCTCATTTCCCGCCTTTACAGCAATGCGGCAGACGTGTGCGGGCACCTGGATGTTCGGGTTCTGCTGACGAACGTGCGCGGCCAGTCAGCCGCCTGCGGCGGGACTCCGAACGGGCCCTTCCCCACGCCACAGCCTCTGTCCCACTCCCCGGAGGTGGTGCTGACGGACTTTGCTCCGCAGGACCCGGGACAGTCCCATCAGGTCACGCAGTGTCTGCAGAAGTACACCGGCCGCTGCTACGTCTGCCGACCCGGCCTCCCTTTGGTGCTGCTTCACGCACGGATGACGAGGCTGCGGGAGACGGAGGACGGGCTGAGCGGAGCCGAAGAGAAGGCGGAAACGTCGGCGACCTACAGTGACGTCGTGGTCGGGGGCACGTTTGACCGGCTCCACGGGGCCCACAAGACGCTGCTCAATATCTCGTGTCTGCTGGCCAACAGACGGTTCCTCATCGGCGTGTGTGACCAGGCAATGCTGAAAAGTAAGCGGTTCGCTGTCAGAATTCACAAGATCCAAATGTGCATTCATGGGTCGTCTGTGAAAACGCGAGTCTTCCCGCTTTTAGAGAAAGTGCTGAAGGAGCTGATCGAGCCCTACTCTCTGCGGGTCCAGAGACTACAGGAGTTCCTCCAAGACATCAAACCCTCGCTGCAGGTGGAGATCGTGCCTCTTGACGACCCCTTCGGCGTGTCCGTCGTCGACCCCCTGCTGCAGTGCATCGTGGTCAGCGAGGAGACCAGAAAGGGAGGCGAGGCTGTCAACAAGAAGCGCACCGAGAACGTACGTAACGACACGTGTCGAATAAACCTTTGCCATTGCGTTTGAAACACCGTGCACCGGCATTTAGTTCTTCTTGTACTTCTCCCGGTCGTGGGTGTCTCTACTCGGTACGCAGTTGCACATATTTGAGATTTCGTGTTGTCTGCTTCCTTCCAGGGCCTCCCAGCTCTCGTCCTCCACGAGATTCAGTTGCTTAAGGACGCCCACCACACCGAAACGGAGGAGGAGAAGATCAGCTCCTCAAGTCTGCGCTCTCGTCTGCTGGGCACGCTCCTTGCCTCACCCAAAGTAGGTCCCCGGAGCTCCTAAAGACTGTTTGACAAAGGATTTTTATGCCAAAAAGAAGCTGAAAATATAAAAGACCAGCTTCCAGGGTCATGCACGAGAGAGAAATGTGCACGCCGGAGTGTCAAATTAGTCCGATCCGTCTTTGACTTTTATGCAGTGCGAGGAAGTGTATTCCCACCAGAGAACATCTGATAGCATTTTATTGACTCTAGTGAACTAAAAGGCATTATGAATTCCTAAAGACCATCAGCATCAGTTGAGTTCATTCCTGTTTCATGAAATTCCTTTTCAGGTTGGAGAAATTAAAGAAGCAGCCTCCAGTCACGATAAAGTAATTCTCCGATTCTGCACTTCTTTTTTTTTTAATCACTCAATGAAGCAAAACATTAAACCTGACTGGCTGTTTTCTTGCAGCATTCAAGTCTTTTCATGCAAAATGCATTTTTTTTTTTCTGCAAAAAAAAAAAAAAAAAGCCAATCTCTTAAATCTGTCTTTGGAAATATCAATGCTTAACTGTTCTTACAGGAACCATATGATTTTGGGTAAAACATAATGCCTACTTCATGAAAAAAAAAAAAGGTTGAATTGTTGTTACGCGTGTTGGGGGTTTAGTCGGATTTTGAGTGAGCGTGATCTGATCGCTGGTCGGCTCACACATTTACAGACGACTAAACTGAAAGATAAATAATTGACATTGTTCTGTCCGACAATTTGCCAGATTTATGTTTATTAGTTTACACGTTAAATGGGAAGTAAGGCGTCCGACAGGTTGTGTTTTTAAAACTGTGCAAAAAGAACACGAGAGGAGTACAGTCACTTTACTTAGTTTCCCCCTCTGGATTATTATTGATTTCTGTTCTCGGTGAGAGCGGAGAGTATCTTTGAGCCGGACTGGCCTGTTTTTAGGAGCTGTTTGTATCACTTGTCCTGTCGTCACCTCCACCCACTAATTCCAGACGCTCTCATGCTTGTGCTCGAGTGTTTGTTGCAATACTTCAATGTGAAATCATCAAAAAGACTTTTCTTAAAAATGTGTTTATTTTTTTTTTTTATTTATTTGCTAGGACACACCCCACCTCCCTCCCCTTCCATATGTGATCGGTCTGACGGGAGGCAGCGGCAGCGGGAAAAGCTCCATCGCCCGGCGGCTGGAGGCTCTCGGTGCAGTCCGGATTGACTGCGACAAACTGGGCCACGAGGTGTACCAGCCCGGAGCAGCAGCCTATCACAGGGTGCTTGAAAGATTCGGATCAGGTGGGGAAACACTCCGTTGCGTTCGTGCGCAACAGGAGCAGTCTCTGAATGTATTGCTCCACCCTCCTTGCAAGCGCCAGAAAGCAACATTTTCAGTAACGAGGACAAAAATAGGGTGCTCGGGCGCATTATTTTTCACGTTTTCTTCATGATTTTGTAAACGCCGTACTGTACGCAAACGCTGCGCAAAGTAGTGCCATAATACGTTTGTTTTTGTCATTTTTTTTAATCTTCGTGCAGATATTCTGAATGAAGATAAAACCATCAACAGACGAGCATTGGGAAGGAAAGTTTTTGGAAACCAGGTAATGTGGGTCGTGTTTCAGCAAATGGCATATTTTAGACTCTGCTGTACAGAATATCAGAAATTTACCGAAGATGCTGTTTTCGTTCAGGAGCAGTTAAAAGCCTTAACGAGCACTGTGTGGCCTGATATCGCACTTCTGGTGGAGAGCAGAATCAGCCAAGCCAGAGACGAAGGTGGTGTATGAATTTACACTGAATAATCCCACTGCTGTAAACCTGCATGTTGGTAAACATGTCAGATACCCATCTTGTTTCTCTGTATTTATTTCTTTTGTGGCATTAAAAGGGTTCTTATGTTTATGTTAAATTGATCATGTTGCACGTTATTCTGTAATTTGTTGGAAAAAGGTATACAGAATCTTTCAGTATTTATTTGTTTCTCTTTTTTTTTAATTTTTTTTTTATGATAAAACAGATAGTCTGTCTTTTTGTCTGTTCCCTGTACTTCCTACTAATTACTACTATTAATGAGATTTATCAGTGATTGCAAACAAGGAGTACTTCATACCACACAAGGTACATCTCCACTTGCCTGGTGATATGTGGAAAGAACACAAGTGCTTTAATATCTGAACACCATTTGTTGTGATTGAGGGAGGAAAAACTATTAAAAAAAAAAAAAAAAAAAGTATTTGGTGAATGAGCGGAGATGTTGAAACAACTGACTGATAAACGGTTTAAATATCTAAGAGTAATGGATAATCGGTTAAAGTGGAAAATTTAAAGTCAATGGATAGATGGTTGATTTCAGGCAGGAACATTTGTTCCGTGGCAATACGTCTCCGCTGTGCTTGATTTTTTGTTTGTCTACGACTCTGTGCAGGTAAACAGGTTTGTGTGGTGGATGCAGCCGTTCTTCTGGAAGCCGGCTGGACGGACCTGGTCCACGAGGTCTGGGTCACCCTCATCCCCGAGGAGGAGGTTTGTACCTACATGGAACCACGTTGGCTTGAGTGACGGAGGAAAATCTAACGGATACAACAGTCAGAGGGATTTCTGTAAAACCAATGTTATATTAGTTTCTAGCCGCAGTGTCAGGATTTTTGTCTTTTTAAGCAAAAGTTAAAGCCATATATTTATCCTATTTAGTATTCTGATTTTATAAGGTGTATTTTTGGAAAAGTTTGATCAAATACATCAACGGGTGTGAGGAAAACGGCGTCTATTGCATTTGGCCAAAGTTGAAGAATGTGTAATTTCGACCAAACTCCCCCTCTCGTTTCCCTTCCCCTCTCAAGGCGGTGTTGCGGATAACGGAGCGGGATGGTGTGACCACAGAAGACGCCCTGCGCCGGCTGCAGAGTCAGTGGTCCAGCAGCAAGCAAGTAGAGCATGCTAATGTGGTGCTCAGCACGCTGTGGGAGCCAGAGGTCACTCAGAAACAGGTTAGACACGCACCGTCCCATCAGTATAGGGTCCACAGATAAACATTGTTCTGTAAGAAGAGAAAATTGTGGGGTTTTTTTTGTTGTTGTTTTTATTCAATTTTCCACTGTGTTTTATTTTAAAGGTACTTAAAGCTTGGAATCTTCTTCAGAAGAGAATCCAACAGAGGCAAGAGGGACAGTAGGAATATTTCTGGGTCTCTACATTGTATCAGCTGTGGCTTGCATACAGAACAAGCACGTGTCAGACCCGGGGACGTGTGTGCACAAATGGCTGATCCAAATGAGAAAACGCTGCCTTAGAAAGAAGTGTTGAGAGTCGTCACCGTGCAACCGACCCAACGAGCTCCCTCGCGTCTTCGACCAAGACTCAGTGCCTGATTGACTTTCCACAGGTTTTTAAACTCCAGTTTCATTTCAGAGATGTTTAGTTGAAAGATGATTGGCTTAGGAAAATGTGAACTTCACTTTTTTTTTTATCCCAAACAATGTAATTTTGGAATTTACAATCTGGGATTCCTGTTTGGGATGAATTCAGCTTTATCTTAAGAGCTGCAGGTTTGTTTTCATCCAAAGAGTCTTTCTTAATGAATGGCATGCCTTTTGAAGGAACTCTGTTGTATGCATGATATGCTCACAGCGATCCCTTGAGTAAGACCAACCCTTGTTCGCAAATTCACAAATGTTGGGCATTTTGTCAGCCAAGACTTTACAAGTTCTCATGTCAGTTTTCATGTCTTCTAATTATAAACAATACAAATGTTTCTTAGAAAAGCAACTAATAAATAATAAAGTGGGATGTCACTGTTAAATCATAGAATTAAATGATTTGTTTATCTTTCTTGTATCAGGGTTTGTTGGGTTTATATATATTATCTAATGAGGAATTATAAATTAAATAAATAAAGTGCATTGTAGACTGAGATGGATAATTTGAAATCACATCGGCGACGTTGTCTTGTTTAATGAAATAGAGACACTGGAAAATGTAAAAGACTGATACCATGAAACGAAGAGTATCGGTGTATGGACTAAAGGAAAAAAAAAATATATTGAGGCAAATCAAGTTTAGTCATTTGGGTGAATTATGTAAAGTCTCATACGGTAGCAACTAGTAGTGACTAGGTGACAGAATATATGACTCATACATTTTTTTGGCATGGAAAAGAAAGCATTTATGTTTAGAATGAATAACATCTGTTGAACTATTTTTTTTTTTTTTTTTTTTTTTTTTTTTAAAGTGATTCAAGAAAATGCAATCTAGCATTTTGTTGTGACAAGTTGTCACAACCATAGTTCAACAGGAGTTAAAATATTTGAGTATCGATGTCTCTGAATATACCTGACAAAGCCTCTGGAGGGCAGCAGAGTATAAACTGAAACCATATTAAGTTTATAAGCCACTGTAAAATTATAAATCAATTTCGACATTACAAGAATTCGGTCTTGTGTTTTAGCCTTACTGATATTATGATTTGTTCACATATCAAAATAAGTGTCATTTATTCTCACAATTTAAACACTCTTTAGTTGACTAGCATGTCATCTGCCAAGTAGATGGAAGTTGGCACAAAACATTAAATGAAATTATTTCAACCAGTAAGTAATCTCAAGTTTTTTCTTGTTGTTTTTTAAGTTTTGAATTTATGGTTTATTGCCATTAACAGATTTACATTTGAACAACAGATAAATGTGCAAAATTTATACTGTTCATCTGACTCGTCAGGTGAGCTCAGCTACAGTGGCATATCACCTTGTGCGAGTACAAAACCTCAATGAACATGTTAAATAACTATACATTAGGGGAATACAGTCTTCCCGAGTGCACTATATTAACTTGTGACGTGTAACACACACACAAAAAAAAAAGGGTTTTACTGTGTCCACACCTCATCATCCCCTTGACGGTAGAGGATGACAACACACCCTTTTTTCGCCTTGAAATTATGTTAACGCGGCCATTTGTGTGAATATCTCTCCATTCATGTACTGAAGTGACAATTATTCAAATCAGAGCCTTTGTAAAGTCCACATTCCTCCTCAGTCACATTCCCTCACAGCTCCACTTTGAGTTTGGCAGAGCACATCGCTTCCCCCAGCTTGTTTAAAGCTCTGCACACATAAACCCCAGAGTCGGAGGGCTTCAGGTCGGCCAGGACCAGAGAACAGAGCCCGTCCTCATGCCGCTCCACGGTCACTCTGCGCGACTCGGACATCGGCTTCCCGTCCTGCAGCCACTTCACCTCCGGCTGTGGGTAACCTGTGATTGAGACAATAAAACCTTACATAATGCAAAGTATAAAACTGGATTTTAAACAAGCCAAATATGTCCAAGATCAAATGTCTTGTATGGGTTAACAGATTAGAGATCCCGGTAGATCGAGTAGTTTTAATACTAGAAAAGAGAAATTCATGCGATTGTTGCTTTACCGTTTAAGTTCAAGAGGTCAAATCTGTTGGCAGCTCAGATTTTTACAATGGAGCTCTTCTAAATGTTCAAAGTTTAAAAGAATATTTTGGGGCATATGCTTATTTGCTGCCTCACCAAGAGTTAAAGGAGATTATTAATACCACTCAGGTTCTTTTTAATCTATGTCCTTGTTTAAATTATACAAAAAATATATAATGTTGAGGCAGATTTAGCTACTTTGGAGAGAGCCAGGCAAGATGTTCAAAACGTTAAATTTGTGGAGTATTTAAACGGTGAGCTTGAAGAAATGCTACTTTGAACAGCCGGGAAGTGCACAGACGAGTGATAATGATGTGTGGCTTTATCCCTACACCTTTGGCCTTTTAGTGATTTGATTGTAAATGTTGATAGCTCGAAGTTGCACCAGTTTAAGTCTCAGTAGACGCAAAGTATTCCCAATATTATTGTTTCTGTTGCTTTGGCCCTTATTGGCATGAATTAAAGCCCATCACAGTTCTGTCACTCTACCATTGACCAGGCATGTCAGCTGAGCAGTTGCTCCTTTGGGAAGGGTGGTGTCCTTCAGGGCCTGCTGGAAGCGAGGTTCAATCTGAAGCTGTGTATCCAGCGACTGGATGGCCTCCTCTGCCTCCTGGCTCCAGCCTGGCTCTGGATGAGAGGGTGGACGGTGATGAATAAAACCGAAACGAGGCTTTGCTGATCACAAAAGGGGTAAACTTGAAGTGACAATCTGAAACTATGAGTCATCCGCCATATGCATGCAGATCTAGGACGTAGGAGGGCGTTGTGTGTGCGAGTGCCTCTTTATCTGCCGTACCCTCTGAGGGGCTGCCAGGAGAGTCTGGCCTGTTGAAGAGGTTAGCCATCCGCTGCAGGGCCAGAACAGCCTTGCCAGTTTTCTAGAAGTTTAAAAAGGAAAAATAGCAGTGGATGATACTCATAACTAAGCTTCAGGTCTATAAAAGGAAAATGGAAATTGAAAAGTCATCACATGAAAGCACTGATAAGAAAAAAACCGAATCTATCCAATGCAGAATTCTAGTCATTTTTCAGTTGTCTTACCTTCCACTTGTGCTTGGCCAGAAAGTGTCTCATCTTCATCTTATTGAGGGACTTGGTAGGTCTGCGGTTCAGATGGTTGAAAGAGGCCATCCAGGGGTGGGCGAGGGCCTCGGTGCAGGACAACCTGCCTCTACAGTGAAATGAGACGGAGAAGCAAAGACTATCAAATGCTCCATAGCTCCCTTTGATTAAGTTGTGGATTACCTGCTGAGTAAAAGACAATCTCTCTCATCCATAGAAAAAAAAAAAAAATCCAATTGGTAGCATGTAAATTCACTTACAAATGTACCTCAGGATGTGACCTTGTCAACATGGACTTTTCTGAGCAAGAAACTTTGCTAAAGGAAAATTTTCTATGAGCCATAACCCTTAAAAAGGAGAAAAGACAAATCCAGACCAACCTTTGGTCTTTCTTCAGCAGGGAGCTGATAAAGTCTTTAGCTTGATCAGAAATGTCCTCAAAACTCTCCGGATCAAACTCGTAGCAAGCAGCAGTGACAAGAGCCAAAGTCTCCTCATCACTGTTTCCCTGGAAGGGGGATTCTCCACTCAGCCTAGATCCCAAAAACAGAACGAACACGGGCTCAAACAAGCTTCCCTAGAAGTGTAATTTTTCTGCACATGCAGCACTTCCTCATTTGTAGTGTCTACAATATTAATGAAATTATATGTATTTTTTTTAAACAGTGACTTGGAGAAGAAAAAAAACTAGTTTTTTTGTTTTTATTCCTGCTAATGTTACACCAGAATTATCCAGACTAATAATTGTAGCACTACCTGCCTGCAGTCGTACCAACAAAGCACCAGCAGATGGGGCCAAATCTGCATTTGTGGAACCATGTTTGAAAAGATTTTTTTTAACATTTGCCTCATTAAATGTGAATCATTAGGTAATTCAAGTTATGAATTGATCCGTTATATTCTGTACATTTTCAAAAGGCATATTGCATGATACTATGGCTGTATAAATAAGTAAAATACAAAAAATATACACTTTAACTATTCTGTATTCCATGTTTTCCTCTCTAACAATATGTTAGTGTGGCTCTAACTGGGACTATCATCATCATAGTCCAACTTACAAGATGAAGCAGATGACTCCAATGCTCCACAGGTCAGTCTCCAGGCCCACGGGCTCATAGTTGACCACCTCAGGGGCCACAAACTCCGGCGTGCCGTGCATCACCATCAGAGGTTTACCCTCCTCTGAGGAACATACGAGCAAGAAACACATATTCAAAATGTTCCCATGAATGTTTGGTATGTGTTTGTATTCGCCTATTTACAGATGGCTACAGTCATCCCTAAACAGACAGAGGAGCTGCTGGGTCTGGACTGGAGCCATTTTCTGAATGACTTATTGAGTCGAGGTTGTTTTAAAGACTTGTCATGATGTTATGGGCATTGTAGACTTCGAGGAATTTCGACACTCCCTGATGTTATCTTTGGTGTGCATTGGAATGAATGTCGTCCTTCCTGTGTTTTCAGGATCAAATACGGTCAAAGTCGTACTGAGAAGTTGGCAAAATAAAATTAAAAAAACCCGATTATAACTATTAAAATTCATGCAAAGTTTATGAGGCCTGGAATATCTATGTAATTAAAGGTTATTAAAACCACAAGTGGAAGCATTAACAACAGCTGCATTGATAACATTGTTTCCTCCCTAGATATAAAACAGTATTGTGCCGCCCTTTTCATTGTCCTCTCAAAAGCATTTGATACTGGCCATAAAAAAATCTTACTCTTCAAATTACAGTCTGTAGGTTACATGTAGATAATATCACTGGTTCCACGGTACAGAGATGGTTGTTACTGATGGCATTTAACCATCTGACCACTGGTTTTCCACAGGGGTCTGTTTTTGCTCCATTATTGTTTAATCTAAACCTAATATATTTCTTCCTACTCAAGACTTGAAAGTCCACTTCTTTGCTAATGTTACAATTTTATATGCCCGGTTTTCACCTCAGCTCAGGCTCTGACTCATCTTCAGTGTGCCTTTGATGCTTTCCAATAAAATCACTCCTTAACCAAAACCTAGTTTTAAATGCAGAAAAGTACAAGTACATGATATTCTCCACCTCCGCCATTTTCGGGACCGATTATCCTGCCATTAAAACTTGGCTCTCTGGCTGGATCATAAAATATTTAGGAATTTGGCTCGACAGCAGACTGTGATTCAAGCCCCATATTCAACATTTCACTCCAAAACTAAAAATCAAGCGAGACTGATTTATTCACAACAACCAGAAAGAAAGTTAAAGAGAATATCTGCTATAGTCAAGAGAATTAGCTTTTTAAAATCTTGAATTATCCAGGAGACCTACCTAGTTCACTCGCCAAGCCAAAGTCGATGATCTTGATCCGTGCACCCGTTGTATCCACACAGACGATGTTCTCTGGTTTGAGGTCCAGGTGGACGATGTTCTGCTTGTGGACGTACTGCATGCCCTCTAGGATCTGCTGCATGTAGCGGGCACTGGTGGGCTCTGTGTGCTCAAAGTTGTCATCCACGATCCGTTCAAAGAGCTCCCCACCTGCAATACTAGGCAGAAAAATAACCAAATGTAGCCACGGTGTATGATTTTTGACTAACTGGCACCTAAAATCTACATATGGTTGACAAAAATAGTCTCTATCAAATGATACTTAAAAAAAAAAATTAAAAAAAATCTTTTACACATTGGTGGGGATTTATTGTTTGAATCATTTCAATTGATATCGTTTTTTGTCAACAAACAACCTTCAACCGCCTACTATTGCTCAAAAAACACCCAAGCAATCTTTGGTGTCACCCAGCAACCTGATGATGATGTTAAATTAGTGCCGTGTACAGTAGAGAGGAGAAGCAGAAACTCTTCTTCATCAAATACAGGACTATAAAACGTTCACTTTCTCCAGATTAAAATTACTTACTACTCCATGACCATGACAATCTCAGACCGAGTATCGTAGGCAGCCAGACACTGGACAAGTTTTGGGTGGTGAAGCTTGTTCATTAGTTCAATCTCTTTGCGAGCTGCCGACTTCTCCTTGGAGGACCGGGCTCGGTAGAACTTCCCTGCACACGTCTGGTCCGTCTCTTTGTGGGTCAACCGGAACACATCGCCAAATTTTCCACTGGAAATTCCCCCCCAAAAAACAAGAAAACACAGTAAGAAGCATTTACAATTCCTCAGGACTGACAGTTCTCCAAACTGTACTTCATCAGGTTAGTTTAAGTGCTAAAAAGTGTGTGATTCAGTCTCATCTATGAGGCAGATGTGAAATATCCATGCTTACACTCCCAGCTTCTCATGCACATCATAGTGCTCCTTGATTTCATGTTTGGTATCAGTGATCACTGTGATGTACGACGCGGGCTCTTCTTTCTTTTCCTCTTTAAACACAAATACACAAAGATGACAAGAAAGCGGTTTTCTCCCAGCAGATGCAACCAGACGAAAACATTCTGCCTCAAATATATGCGACTACTCACTTGCGGTTGCCATCTTGACACAGTCAGACTCCTGGCTCGGTTCACTGATGCCTGCTGAGTTGTAAGCTCTGACGCGGAAGCGGTACCGACCCTGAGGCGCCAGGCCTGAGCGGACGTGGTAGGAGGTGTTCTTACAGCGGCTTATTACTTCAGTCCAGCTCGGGTTCTTGTCCGGGCCCTCTCGACTGACCTCTACAATGTAACCCAACACAGCTGTGCCTCCGTCGTAGCTGGGACCGGTCCAGGACAGGACCACGGACACAGTGGACAGCTGGGAAACAACAGGTTGTGATGCAGGCGGATGAGGTCGGTCTGAAGGGGGAAAAAAATTAATAAATAAATTTTAAAAAAACAACAACAATACTTTTATCCACCTAGACACTGTACGTTCTGCATGAGTTTAAAAGTTATATTATGGTTCTAAACTTCCACCTTTTCCCTCTAAACTATACTTCCTGTCAAGAAATATGAAGTACTGATAGTTGATTCATATCTGGGAATGCATTTAAGGAACAACAAATACCCATGTTTTTTTTTTTTTTACAATCACCTAAGAACACTCTAGATTCAATCATGAACTGAAGTGGGTCTCACCTATGACACTGAGGGAGACTGTGTGCTGAGCAGAGCCGGCTCTGTTTCGTACAATGACACTGTACAACCCCGTGTCTTCTGGAACGGCCTCGGAGATCTGCACAGTGCTCTGCGTTGCAGTGCTTCTGACTGATATCCGTGGCCCTCCTGAAACCACCTGGAGATAAAGAGGAAGAGGGCGGATGTGTGCAACAAGACAAAGACTTTCAAAAGGCATGGGGTTAAAGAAATGGATCAATGCTGACAACAAGCTTGGACTTCAACATTCTTACGTTGTCTCTGTTGTAAATCCAGCAGCAGGCCACAGGGACAGAGCTGCTCCTGAACCCACAGTGTAGCCGGGCCTGCTTACCCACTCGAACCTCCACCTGCTCAGGTGGATCCAGAAACTCCACAGCAGGCCCTGAGGAGAAGCAGACCGTGTTTTGCTTTCAAGAGAAGAGGCTGCTTGAAAATAAATCTCAATAAAATCTGAGTGCAATCAACTTTAACTTCATTCAGGTGGTATTTGCCACTCACCTTTGCTCCTGGATACTTTTGTTTGAAGGTTGATATCTGTGGAGACTGAAAAAGTAGGAGGACTTACAGGTAAGCTGCACCATAGAGGAATTTAAGAGGCAACTGACCAATCACATGGGAGCAGTCAGTTTGGTTGCGGTGGCAAACACCTCAGTCATCAGACAGCCAGTGAATTGTACTTTTGAATAGATAGGTCGTTTTTCAGTGAAAATGCTTGCGTGAAACTGACATTTAAAACAGAGATGAATACATTTTTATAAAGTCATTCTCATTTGCACTTATACATGTTTTTACCTACTGATGATAATTACAATGAATTAGCATTATTTATAGCCCATAGAATTTTTTTTTTATTCATCGGAAGAAGAAAAGCAGAAACCAGGGACGATGTTAAGGGTGAGTCACAATACAAAGATTTTTTTTATTTTTTTAGGACGTTAAACAGAAGTTAATAATCTACCTTTGTCCTTTTCTTCTCTGTGTTGGCTTTCCCCTTTAGAAGCAGAGGACAATTCAGCGTTTTCACGTGATGCAGCCTTGGACGTGACCTCACTCCGCTGCTCATGGTTTCTTGTTCTGGGGGTTTCTTTTGTTGCTGTTCCATTGAAAACGGAGTCAATCAGGTTTAACTGTACACAGATCAATTCAATGTGGTTTTACTGATGACTGCTGCTTGTATCTACTTCATGTTTGTAAGGAATTTTTCTAACCAGTTTACCTGTGATACGTAACACAGCACTGCTTGACTGTTTTCCTGCAGCATTCTCAGCTACACAGGTGTAGGTCCCAGCAGTTCCAGGTGAACACCGACTTACGGCCAGACTGGCAACACCATTCTTGAAGGAAGTGTTACTTGAATGCACCCTCTCACCTAAAGTTAACAACGGAAAAACACACGTTGAAATCCTTCTAGATAAAAGTCCTCCACATTAGACCTTTGTTCTAGCATCTTGTCCTTTCTTTTGATGCCATTTTTCAAGCATGATAATCAGTCACTTACCCTTGTGTAGCCAGGAAACGCTCAGAGGTTGACTTCCTGTGATAACACCTTGAAAAGTAGCATCGCTTCCGTCGCGGACTGTACAGTCCCTGAGTGGTGCTTTGAAGAGAGGCGCTTGCAGACTCCGAACTTGTGTCTGTCTGGTATCTTAACAAAGAGGAGAAGTTCGGGATGCTGGGTATTAGGTTCAGACTTGCTTCAGTGGGTTATAAACCGTAATGTTTTCTCTATCACTGACCAATCAGGAAGGGGCACCTCATCCAAACCCTGGATCATTATCTAATGTTTTATGTATATATGTTTTGCAAAAATGTATCTAAAGATTACCAACTTGCACTACGTGGTAATGCAAATGTTAATGAAGTAAATGAATATGTATAGAAAACTGTAGACTGATGTTGATTCAGCATCAGCTCATCTGTTATCTTTGCTACTGCAATATGTTGCAGAGGCAAGTTCCATGTCATGCCTAAAGATAAAACTGACCATTATAACACAATCATTATAACCTCGTCTGCTCCCTAACAAATGTTTTTGCCCTCATGTAAAGGGTGCGAGTTGAAGCATGAAGCATGTAAGTCTTTTTTGCCGGTTTTTCTGGCCTTTACCTGTTGCAGATGAGACTTCCAGTTTGTTGTTTCCCTTTAACGTCCTGTAAGAGATATCCAGTCTTTTCTCTTTCTCCAGTTTGTATAACTGAGCTTGAGGCTTGAGGGCCACCCGGAAGGTGGACACATAGGTCTTCGGCTTCCCACCATCTTTGTCCATCCTTGAGTCGAAGCGATAACAAGTCAGCAGCTGAGTTTCAAACAGTCACTCATCTGTCGGGCCTTCCTCCTCTTCTTTACTTGGTTGTGGCTTGTTTTATTCAGTGTAAGCCTGGTGTGAAACTGATGTGTTGTGTCTGTGTTCGTACATCCTCTGAGATGCTGAGAACAGGAGGAGCCTCGGCTTTCGGACTGCCTCTGTAATCACGACCCACTCTCTGCCCCACAGTACACAGGAAAAAAAAAAACAGACTGTTTTATCGGAATGACAATTAGAAACACACGTGTCCAGCCACCCCAACGCCCCTCTGTTCAGGTTGAGGAGAGGCAGAAACACGTGATAGAAAACAAGAAACAGTAAGAGAGAGTAGGAAGTGTGTGGGAGAGAGAAAACATTCAAGCTGAAGAGAAACAGAGAGTAATACGATAGGTAAGGACGAAAGAAGCACACCTCAAAGAGGAACACAAAAAAACAAAACGATTTACCTCCATAAAGACCGTGTCTCCTCTCAGAACACAATTATAGGTCCACACTATCAGTTTCATCTGGCCATATTATCCCTCGTAAACACCTCTTCCTCTGCAAACAGCCTACTGTTGGGTGAGCCACATGACCAGAGGCACAACAGGAATCAAGAAGAGCCAGTGGGACAGCTTTCTATATGTATCTACTCTGCGGTGCGGCAAACAACGAGCAGACAAATCGTTTAGGTGAGTCTTTTAAAAGCGTCAGTTTCCGGGGTTGAGTGACATTGAATGAAAGTGGAGGAGTGGGACCATGTGACCACAAACAATAGGCTCCAATTGTAAATGAGACACCTTTGAGTCTTTTGATATGGGTATAGCAGTTGGCTGGGTGTGTCTCCGAGGTGAGCTCCCATTTACCTTTTGTTAGCTGCAGACTAGTTTGCCAGTCTCTATATTTAGATCATTTGAAACTAGCTGACAGGACTTTAGAGTCTTTTTTGTGTGTGTTTTGTTTTCTGTGGGCATTCTGCAAAATGTATTTCTTGTATTGTTTTCACTTGAGTTCTGCACAGATTCACATTACAGAGTCAAAAAAAAGTTTCTAAAACTTGACTATTTTTTTTTTTTTTTTTGCTTTATCAGTTAATGAAATTGCCATTCAGTACAGTAAGCTTATGAACCTTTAATATCTTCCTAGACGCATTAAACGGTGATACACAAATGTACACAAACAGTAATGTACAATTAAAATTGCATTTAAATGTTTAGTTTCTTGTCCATCACACAAGCAGGGAAGCATCTCATCTGTCCCAAATTAATTCTGCAGCATGAAGAAATATCTTCGGCCCTGAGCTCAACATCATCCAGTCAGTCTGGATCACATGAAGAGACAAGAACTCTTCTCTGAGATGTTTCGAACAACTGACCCGCCGAGGGACTTGAAAAATACTGAGGTTGTTTTAAAGGCAAAGTCTGAAAAGTTCACTTAAGGATGAACTGATTTTGGCGGTCAGAGGCCAAAGGTCAGTGACCCCACACAAATTTGGTGGCTATAACTCAGAAATTAAATTATGCTAATTATACCAACACTTCATACAAATGTCTAATAAGGCAAAATGATGAAATAATCACATTTTATATCCAAAAGGTCAAAGGTCAACTTCACTGTGACGTCAACATTTTCTGCAAAAAAAATAAAAAAACGTCTCTGACCATTAGGTATTCAACACCAGAGCTCAGGAACAGAAGGAAAGATTGTGACCGTATTTCACATTTGCTCAGATACTGACTTAGTGACACTCATGAAGCAATTCACGGTAATATATGAGTCTTGACAAACATGGATGTAAACTGTGTCTTGACCCGTTGGTGGAGCGTACAACCGCCGGGTGGTAAAACAAGTCTCTCTTTGTTGCACTTTATGTGAAGTTAACTGACAAATAAATAACTATATGCAAGTATTTCTAAAAACGTCATCATTTCACTTTTAGCACCCAAAACATTTGTACAGTTCTGTATTTTGCTTTAGCTACTGTAGCTGTAGTTTAACATGTGATTATGCAATCAGCATCAGATAATGGATGAATTTGTGGCCGATTAGCTATGAAGACAAAGACTAAATTCCTCTTGTGCAGCACACTTACAACACAAAAATGTCAATATAAATAGTTGCATAATAACTTCTCTGAATGCTACCCTGAGATAAATAAATTGTGGTTTTAAATGGACACATTTACCTCTGTAGTGGTTAGTACAAGAATGTAAGAAAACAAGTTACATGGCCTGTTTTGTGTAAGTAGTACCACATGGTAGGGGCGCATAATTCACATAGACTCCAAACATATCCCCAGTTCTCAAAACATGTTGATTGATGGAGCAGACGCCGTTTAAGATTAACTGTTTACTGACGGAGAAAGAGGGTAGTAACTTGAGTGAAGCTGAAGAAAAGGAGACAAATGTTTGTACATTTTTAGATTGATTATTTATTTGTGTGATATATCTTATAAAAATCCTAAAAATTGTAGCTGCTGCACTCCAGTGGAAAATTTGAAGCTACGTTAGAGCTGGAAACACAACAAACAAACATTACATTCTTTCTTTCTATGTTTTTGAAGCTTTCTTTCTGTCCAGGACATTTGTATTGGACTCTTTCTTTCTTTCTTTCTTTCTTTCTTTCTTTCTTTCTTTCTTTCTTTCTTTCTTTCTTTCTTTCTTTCTTTCTTTCCTTCTTTCTTTCTTCACAGATCAGATAATTTTTTTACTGTTTAATGATAATAAATAAGTAAAAGTAGCTCAAAGTAACATTCGTGACGTCCCCTCTGAAAATTGTTGTTCTCTCAACATTGGCACATTCTCTCAAAAGAACCATATAAGGTAAAAAAAAAAAAAAAAAGATTTAGAATAGTCAGTACCTGACCTTTGTATAACGCTTTCCACTTTAAAATAATATCATTATTGCATAAAGTGTTTTCATCTTATTGTTTTGTGCAACACAGCCCTATCTCTTTCCAAGATAATTACTCTATTTAGACAGAAATCAGACAAGGTTTTGACCAAATCTCGTGGAATTCAAAACAGGAAGAGGGAAGGACAATCTTCTCTCGCTCTGCGACGAAGGTCTCCAACTATGGTAATGGTTTTACTTCCTGTTTCCATTAAATCCTTCAAAGGCATTAAGGCTCTGTGTAAACCACTTTGCATCCTGTTCCCACAAACTCCTTCAAAGACACCATCATTTCATGACACTGGAGCAAATGCAGGCCAGATATTAGTGACTATTACACCAGTTTTCAGATGTTTTAAATGCTTGTAACGTTGAAAAAAGGCAAAGAGGGCCCTCCTGTGGTTGTGCACCTCACACTGCAGAAATGACATGACTATGCTGAACACAGTCAAATCAGGACTAATGAAGTTCACCCAAGTCCTGCATTTAGATTCTGCAAGTCACAAGGTAAACTTCGACGTTAAACTATGCGTTAATCTCTTCAGCCTGAATTTCTATGCAGTCAAAAAGGACAGACAGATAAGGCGTCATGGACAGAAAGTCAGTAATGAGACAAAGAAAGACACTACATACTGTGTGCACATAAATGACTTGTACTGCGATATATAAGTCTCTTTACAGACAGACAAGCCTCTGTCTGTCCTCTAACGCCTTTTTGGATAAAACCTCTTGACTCAGCCGACATGTCACCGTGTTTTCCTCCTATACATTCAAAGAGCCTGCTGTGATTCAGTAGTTAATGAAGACAGAGGTGAAGACAGAGAGAAAAAAAAATCTGAAATTAGAAAGCAGCATGGTCCTTTACAGCCTGATGCACTCTCGCTTGAGCTCTAAGGAAGCAGAAAAAGGCAAAACTGAGAAGATGGAACCAGAAAAAGAACACAAAGAGATGTGAGGAACAGAGGACACTCTGGCAGCGTGTCGCAAGCATCCCTGCCGATCACTCCGAGGTTACTGGGATGGAGATTATTGAGCTGCAGCCAGATGCCGCCGTCCTTTTCCAGCCCGTGGAGTCGGACCAGGTTTGCGGCAGCAGCGCCACATCCATGTGTTGCTGGAGGAGCTCTGAGGACAAACTTGATCCTCGGAGGGATGGAAGGAGTCCCGAGGCAAGTTACAACAATCGCACCGCTGCGGTTTTGTCAGACACTTTGAGCTGTGACAGAAAAGAAAATGTATATTTCTTCAAGAACAAAGATTCATATTCTCTTGTTATGTTTCTGTTTGTTTATCAAATATTTAAATGCATTTTTAAATGGTTGGTTTTTTTTTAAAGTGTGTTTTATATTGGGAAGATGGTGTGTTTTATTTTACTGGCAATAAAGAATTTCCCCAGATAAATAATACATTTCTAAAATTTAGATTTAAAAAAAAAAAAAAAAATCCTTTGACAATATGCCCGTGTATTTTTCTGGTTTGTTAAACATATGCATTATGAATAGTATGCAAACTGTGTATTGTTTGTTTGTTGGTCTTTCTGTTCCTTTCCTCTCTGTCACTTTCCTTATCCCACATTCTCTTACCAATGAATTGCGTCATCACTTCATTATCAGACCTTTGTGTGAAATGTTGTCATAAGGTCAAAGTGACTCCATTCTAATCAGTTTAATCTTGACTCCAAGTGAACATCCAATTTAAAGAAATTCCCTAAAGGCTTTCCTGAAATGTCACGACTGGTATGGATGGCTGGGATGGACAAGGGGCCGCACTGACCTTCGACTTTTAACCCCCAAAATCTATTCAGTTCATCCTTGCGTCCAACTGAACGTTTGAACCAGATTTGATGAAATTCTCTGAAGGCGCTCCGGAGACAACGTGTTCACAAGAATGTGACAGACAGAAAACCTGAAAACATAAAAGCCTCTCAGCCACAGCTGTCAATGACGCGGAGGCACTCAAACAAATGCAGCACGGCTTATTTTACGATGCCGAAAAGGGTTCGTGCAAACTTGTGGTGGATATAAAACGCATCTAGGGTGTCGATATCCAAACATGTACACAGTATAGGGAGTCATAATTGCTGAACAGGACTAACAGGCAGAAGCCGAGGGGCCAATAAGGCGAGGAGACTCCTGGTATTCACCTGCAAAACATCTCAGAAAAAGACACGACATGACCGCAGCGATACAAAATGTCTGAAAAGAAAACTACTGCAAAGAGATGTGCAAACTGACGACAGGGGGCCACTGTATTAGACCAGGAAGTCACAAAATAACCACAAAGAGACCCAAGTAGTAACGACGGTAGAACTAAAGAAAGACTTTAACCTCCTCCCTGCTCATCATTTTTTAATGACAAGTTTTTTTGTTTTATTTTAATGGACCGCTGCTTTCTAAACTGTTTTTGTTTTGGATTATGAGTGAACAGTCTATCAAATTAATGACACTATTACAAAACTGTCGCATCAAAATCTTTGACAAAATTGACATCACTCTCATGAGAATGTGCGGTTTTCGAATAACTGCTTTGAAGAACTCCAGGAGGCATGCTGTTTCTGTAATAATCTATTTTCCTGACTCCGTTACTGGGAATGCAAGAGAAGAAGCAGGGGAGTGGAAGTAATTTGCAGCATCAAGCATCAAGAGAATTAATTTGTCCTGGCAAACAAATCAAACACATTCATATTAGGTGGTCTTGTGGGCTTTCATGGATGTGCAGAGCAAACGCAAAAGTGACAAATATAGAAGATAATCAGTGTCATGGCCACATAAACCAGCAAGGGGTCCTGGGTTTAGCCTTTACATGTCAACAAAGAAAATTGGCCCAAATACTAACCAGCGTTCCAAAAAAATATAATATTTAAAAAACGTTTATTTTGATAAAATGATTACACCTCCGACTGGTCTGTTGAGTTACATTTGAATATTTCATAAATTAAAGTTCATATTCATCTCTCTATGCCTACTTTACTCAGAAATTGTGAATAATGCCAGATCACATTTCCACCTTCTTTGCTTTTCTTGGCTTCTTCCTCACAGTGATTTAGGTTGGCAGCAGACTGTCGTTACATCACCAGCAGAACTGAGTTTGTTAGGATTAATACTGCTATTTAAAGCACTGCGTTAATGTCCAGTGAATGTTTTTCAGGTGTCTGGGGTGGACCTCATCACCGTCACAGCGCTGCAATACTTAACATATTCGCAGATAAGAACTTTGGCAGGGATCAGCCTGTCTAAAACGACTGTAGTCCTCATTGCAGTGGGTGTCACCACAGCCACCATATCTCTGTTGGGCCACGTTAGGGCATTCATTAATAGTTCCTCTATGGTGGGATTTGTAAGTCCAGCATAGATTTTATTAATAACATGTCAGTGGGATGTTAGGTGTTAGTATTTGGATGTTTGCGGGCGATTGCACGGCACAGGAATTAAATGAAATGGAGAATCATGTCCAGAATGATTGTAATGTACACCAAAGACGTTTCGACATGCTTTGTATTTTCAAATTATATTTTTTCACATTTTCATTTTGCTCAAACAGGTTAAATTCTGGCTTTAATATTCACCGTCATCCTGATAATGGCCTTCTACATCCTTCTTAGCAGGCTGACACACTTAAATGCAGCCCAAAGGGAATTATTTGAGATCAAGTTCTAAACGTTAACAGTGCTTGACAGAGGTGGCATTACTTTAAATAAAACAAAGTTCTGTCGTCACGACAATATTTGTTATTTAGTTTTCTCTGCGGACTGCCCTTCTGCAGATAAATAGTGTCATCAACACCAAAGCACGGGGCTTGTCTTTGAATAAAGCCTGGAGAACAGACAGAGTTCAGGAAGAGGTGACGTGCAGAGCTTCATGCTTTTGTATTTGCAAGAGATGCCTTAAGTTAGTCTGGGCACAGCAGTCACATGTCCATATATGTAATGAAAGAGTTTTTGGTCTTGATGACAATGTAAAGTGGGAAGAATGTCAGTTAGAAGTTAGTCAATAAACCAGCTGTGTATCTTCCGAAGGGCATCTTTAACAGACAGCATGAATGGGGAGAAAACTGTCTCTACGGCATTATTTTACGAGAGTGCCTGTTTTTTGTTGTTTTTTTATAGCTGAGCTAGAGAACTTTTGGCCTCTTAAACTACATTTGAAGAAGATGTGATTCTTATTGTGCATCATGATCAGTCAGACCCAATATGTAATAAATGCATCTTCAGTGTTACAGCGCTTTGGTGCAGAGAGCTACACCGACTGGTCCAGAAGTGTTGGCTGGGTAGACCATGAGGCTGTGCCAGATTCCTTCAGCATGGTGAAGAGAGACGTTTGTGGACAGGACACACAAAAGTCTGCTGTGAAATCTCATTTTAACTTAAAACCAATTTCATCTAATTTCTTCTGAGTTGTGTGCTGTATCTGGGCCTTCAAGCTCTTTTTGTTAATGAATTTTGCGTGGGTCCGCATTGCTCCTGGAGTCACAGTTTTAAACTGGGCACCCCTTTAGATACGATGTCTAATAATTGTCTTGCAAACGAAAATGTCATTCCCGAAGATTGTGCATTATATTGCCATCGTATGTAATGTAAATCCAAAACTTCCAAGACAGCTGTACCGGAGTCAGTGTTTGCCCAAAAGGCAAATTTATGCTGTATCGGTTGTCCCCAGCAACAGGCCAAAAATAAACATATCTCCGAACAGTCTGACAAAACAGAAATGCCATAAATTTATAGAAGAAAAACTAAAATTACATGTATTTAGAAATTTACTGAACTCAGTTTCAACCCCTTTTACATGTGAAAGTTTTGATGTGGCCTAAGTAATGGTAATGCAGACATTTGAAAAGTAAGTAGGAGATGATGTGAATGATATTAGAGCCTGTCTCATCCTGTTTGCCCCAGGTAGTAAAATCCAGAATTAATTACTTTTTTTTTAAGAGAGAAAAGAACCTTTTGGATGTGTCTGAGGTCATTTGCTGCTAGTCACTTCTAACCTTTTTCCTGTCACAGGTTTTTCGAGTGTTAGTCGGGGTGCGCTTGTCTCTGGACATAAAACGACATGCCATGAAAACCTCAGCTAGTGCATCATCACAACCATTTTCCCACATCACAAAGAGATTTGGTCTATTTTATTTGCTTTTCCATTTGATTATTTCCACACTATGCTTTATTGTTTACACACTGCATCTATAAGATTGTAATATTGGGGATATGTGATACGATCAGCAGCCGAAAAGCATCTTACGTATTCACACTTTCATGCTCTCCAGTTGTGACTATTTATGGTCTATGGAAAAATAAAAACACCCGCTATATTAATATGACATTCAAATTTCCTGATTAGTATGGATATGATTCATCAATGTGTGATATATTTTGGGTGCTGTGGAGTCGTTCACTTTGTTTACATTAACAGTTTATCAATCGTCCACTCTTCCACGAGTGCAGTCACCAGCCACTGAGGATGACTGGTACCTTTTAAAGTGGATTGTGATATAGAGTAAAGAATGGCCTATGTTTTGTGACTTTTTAACTTTATTACCATCAACTGGATTTTAAGATGTATGGCATTTAGGAGGCCAAATGTCCTATTTTGCAACGTTAATGAAAGTAAAAAAAAAAAAAAAGTGTTTATTCACCCGTTTTGGATCTGCACCAAAATGAAATGAGTTCATACCTGTCCCATGCGAAACCCCAATAAATTCGTATCATTATTTTTAATGTATTTATAGCAGATTTTTTTTTTTTTTTTTTTTTTTTTTTTTTTTTTTTTTTTTTTTTACAAAGTTCACCGTGTGCAAACGTGATAACGTGTAAACATTTGTTTTCACGCTTGACGCTCACGGTTGTAAAATTAAAGAAGTGAACTACATTTCCCAGAAACCCTCGACAAGGAAGTACGTCCGCTCGCCAAGTCGGTCCGACTCCCCGCAAACATGCATCGGCACGGAAAGTAGCGTGCGTGCGACAGAAAGCCGGACTGCGAAGCAAGAGGTTCAACAGCGTTGACCATTGAAACAGAAAATCCAGGTAAAGACGTAGATTTTGTTGCAATATATATTTTACGACTCCTACCGGGAAATCTCTTTGATCTGACTCCGCCCGCGAGCGAACCCTTTAAACGAGGCTGCGTGTAGCCAGTTAGTTGTAGTGATAGAAAAATGGCTGATGGGAAGTTCACTGGCTGACTGGGAATTAAATGAAGTAGAATTGATGCTGCCCGACTTGTTATTACAACATAAAGTCAAGTCAGAAGAATCAAGCAGGTTTATATTTCATTGTTAGGTAACAGTGACTACAAAATAATTGGAGAAATGTTTTAAGTTATATAAGTATATTAAGTTGTATATAATATATATAGATATATACTGTACTGGAAATACTGTATGTACTGTGCATTTTATATTTTATATTTTTTTTACTGCTATTTTATTGCTTTTCTATTATTCTATTATTATCTTATTGCTTCTGTATGCTGCTGTAGCGGAAAAACAATGTCCCCTCGGGGATTAATAAAGTAACGACCTAACCTAAGTTATTCTCTAAAAATCGTTCCTTTTTTTGTCTTGTTCATCAAGCAACATGTCAGATGCTGTAGTCCGGCGCATAAAGGAGCTGGAGGCAGAGCTGGAGGAGCTGAGGTCGCAGCTGAAGGAGGACAGCGGAGCTGAAGATGAAACGAAGTCCAGTTCGTCTCCCAGCGACAACGCCGGCCGCAAATCCGATGGGAAAACCGAAGGGAGTAAAAAGCACAGGAAGAAAACGCGACACGATCGTCCTTTTGACTTTTCTTCCCGCGCCAGGCGCCACGCGGCCCTGCGGCTGGCTTATTTGGGATGGGACTACAAGGGCTTCGCGGTCCAGGAGAACACGGAAAACACCGTGGAGGCCCGGCTCTTTGAGGCTCTGCTGAAGACTCGGCTGATTCAGGACCGCCAGAGCTCCAACTACCACCGCTGCGGTCGCACCGATAAAGGAGTCAGTGCTTTCTCCCAAGTGAGTTCATGCAGATGGAAGTTCTCCTTCGTAAATTCCAATTCAACAATGAGGACTTTTGACTTCTATTACGCAGGGATCGTGCGCCAAATGTAAAAAAAAAAAAAAAGAGAGTTCGTGTCACGGTTTTACAGTCGACACGTGCGGAGTTTCGTCTCACGGTCGATGTCAATTTTGTCCCCTGTCCACAGGTCGTGAGCATCACCTTGCGCTCCACGCAGTTGCGCGGCGGACCGGGCGTCACGCTCCCTGAAAATGTTGACGTCGGCTCCGAGTCGGAAGCCGCCGCCCTCCCCGAGCTCGACTACGCGAAGATGCTGAACCGAGTCCTGCCGCAGGACATCAGGGTCTTGGACTGGGCGCCCGTCGAGGAAGGCTTCAGTGCTCGCTTCGACTGTCGGTCCCGCACGTACCGCTACTACTTCCCCCGGGGGTCCTTGGACGTAGCGCTGATGGCGGAGGCGGCAAAAAGGTGGGTGCAGCCACGAAATGGTAAGCGCCGACGATGACCCCCACCCCCCTCCCCCCCTTGGAGTTGCAGCTCTAACACGAGGACCTCTTGACGCCCGACAGATACGAGGGAACGCACGACTTTCGCAACCTGTGTAAAATGGACGTGGGCAACGGAGTCCTGCAGTTTGAAAGGACCATCCTGTCAGCCGCAGTCGGGCCCGCGAAGCCTCAGCACGTCTCCGGCACGGACCAGTTCGACCTCTTCATGTTCGAAATCAAAGGATTAGCCTTCCTTTACCACCAGGTACCGAGACGCCGTTGCTCAAGGCTCCTTTTCCCCCCGCAAATACGTCTAGTTTTAAAGGGTCCGCTTAGCCATAAACTGTGTTTATTTTAAGCCGTTGTATTTATATAAAACGCATTTTTTTTTTCAGTACAAATAAACAGTAAGTTCAAAGTTTCAATGGTAGCGTGACAACTTTTGGTGTTTGCGCTTTAGACGCAAACTATGGTGGAGCTGATCTGTTGCAGTGAATCTCCTGTTGCGCTCTGCCGCAGGTACGCTGCATGATGGCGGTGCTCCTGCTGATAGGGCAGAAACTGGAAGCCCCGGAGATCGTCGATTACCTCCTGGATATTAAGAATAACCCCAGGAAGCCCCAATACAGGTGAATTGACATGTCGTGCTTTGCATGACCTTTTTTTTGTTGTTGTTTTCAAATAATTCTACACCAGTATATATAAAAAAAAAAGAAAGAATATTTCCTGTGAAAATAAAGGCAGTAACAGTAACCGTTAAATTACATCGGCACGATATCTTGTCTTTTACGTTGCGTCTGGTCGCCAGCATGGCATTCGACTTCCCTCTGGTGCTGTACGACTGCAGCTTCGACGGCCTGAGTTGGAAACGGGAGCCTGGAGAAGTAAACTACGTCCTGTCGACACTGCAGCGACACTGGACACAGAGCGCGGTGCACGCTCAAGTCCTCCACGGGATGATCCAAGGTTTGCGGGCCAGAGGTGAGACACCCGATGAGATTCTGGAAGATTCTTAAATCGAGTCCAACGCAGCCTGCTTACGGTACCGGGGGGGGGGGGGGGGGGGGGGGGGGGGGGGGGAATTTTACTGGAGTTAATTTCCACTGCATACAAGTATCAGTCTTTTTTTTTTTTTTTTTTTTAAACAAAAACTTGCCTCGCAACATGTTCGCTTTGAAAAGGGTCCATTGAGTCGTCTGTAAATCGTGTCACCGGTCTCTTCCGCAGGAGGTGTGTCGTCAGACCTGTGCTGGCTGATAGAAGGCAGCAGGGCGAAGAAATACCAGCCACTGCGTGAGCGTCCGCTCTGCGAGAGCCTCGAGTCCGTGATCCAGCGTCACGTTAAAAGAGGCCGACTGGAGCGGGAGGAAGGGGAGAACGACGAAGAGATAGTCCACAGAGGGAAAAGGTCCAAACATTCCCAGAATCCTCCCAGCGGGCCCGTTCCTTCACGGATGCCAAAACGAAGTGTCAACGAGACGGCGGGAAATTAATATTTTCCCACCGGAGAATGGACTTTTCAGATTTACTTTTTATTTTGTGCAAAAACTTTTAAAAAAATTTAAAAAATGATGATTGACAAAAACGTTTTGCTTTAAAATAAACACCTTTTTTTTTTTTTTTTTTTAAAGTAAGTGGGAGTCTCTCGAGTTTGTTTCTTCTATAACAACTGCAGTTACTCGAGCTGAATGGGAACTTGGAATTGGATAGACGGAACTAATGTTAACGTAGGAACAGATGTCGGGAGGGTTTTTTTTTGAGGTGGCACTTGTCAAGGCTAAGAGGCTAGGTCGCTAGCAGTCTGTAGAGTACAAGTGAAGAGTTACAGACCAAGAAAATCCAGCAATACGACCGCGTGCAACCCGTCTGGTTTTTCTACATATTTGACCGGAAGACGATAAAAAAAAAAAAAAAAAAAAATGACGTCGGCGTCGGTTGACTGCGTGTTTTCGGTGGTTTGGACCTGATCCGACACTCGTGCTAACGTTAGCCTGTTAGCGGTCCCGGTTTGTTTCGCAGCACGTTTCCGCCAGTCGATTTAAGGAGGGTCTCTCGGCGTCCAAAAGGTAAACAAAAACAAACAACGTACTTGAGTGTCTTGTGTTTGACAGCAATGACAAAAAAATAAATAAATAAATAACTGCGAGGGGGAGGGGGGAGGGTGTAGTTCAGCACTTCCACAGCAGGGGGCGTGTGCTTTAAAAGATGTCAACAACACGGCGAGAAACGTGCGAAGTCATTGAAAATGATTGAATATACTCAGCAGCTTAAACACCCAATTTCTTATTTTAAAGATTTTCAAATTCCCCCAGTTTTTATTTTTTTTTATTGAAGCTACTGTATTGTGTTCATAAATTGCTGCATGCACACTGCAGTGCTTTTTTTCATTTGCAGTGTCCTGACATTGATTGATTCCATACTTTGATTTTTATCAGACTCAAATCAGTGTACTTGCTCTCTACTGCTTTATACAATAAAAAATAAATTTAAAAAAACAACACACACGGAGCAATAAACGACTACGTTATAAATAAGGGACAAAATAAAAGACGGGGATGGAGGAGCTCAGGGGGGGATGCTGGTCATAGATCATACAAATATGTAACGAGGCAATATTAAAAGGTAAATAAAGTACCCAAAATAGAGTACAAAGATATACCAAGTAGTAAAACTACCTGAAATGTATAAATAAATGGACATGGTGATTAAAATAGGTCTTAAAAATATCCTAACTTTCAGTCTTGGACCAAATGTTACGCATTGATGTTATTTACAAACCAGTCAAGTCCAGCTTTAGTCTATTACGTTTTTTGTTTTTTTTCTTTGTGTCACTTGTCAGTTTTTTTTTTTTTTTAATTTAATTAAAAAAAAAAAAAAAAAAAAACGTCTCCTCATTTTCAGCATAAAGCACGTCAAACCGTGTTTTTAAGTTGACTTACGTTCCCGCGGAATGCGCGTGTTTCTGTGTCGTTGCCTTTCAGATGTACCTGGTGGGGCTGACGGGAGGTATCTCCTCCGGGAAAAGCACGGTGTCTTCAATGCTGCGGGAGCTGGGGTGCCCCATTATCGATGCGGACGTCGTGGCCAGGAAAGGTGGGCGACTTATCTCTGCGCAGCCAAATACAAAGTCAACATGAAATACTGGTCAAAAGTGTCATCGGGCCGAATTGCTCTTCGGGCGACGGCCTCTCTCGAGCGCGTGTGAATCACGGAGGATGTCTCTGCTGACTGCAGGGAGGATGTTTTAGTTCCGCGGTGGAGATAAAAAAAAAAAAATTAATTTTTTTTTTTTTAAAAAAAGGTCACAGAAGTAAGAAAAGAGTGCACCGCTGCATGCAGGAGAAAATATAAGGCATTAGGCAAATTATTTCATTGCCACTCGGGTGATGAGCCGGTTCCAAAACGGTTTCAAATATCCTCTTTAAAGGGAAAGGTCACCACTTTTTGCGCGGACATCCACTCAGGTGTTGACGGCAAATGCAGCCGGTTGTCGCACTAAATGCATTAAACTAAATGTTTTCTATGTTGACGGAGAAAGTTACGTCCCCCCCCCCCCCAGAGTTTTCCTGCTTGTAGAGTTGTGCCGGCGGTGCCTACGTGGACCAGGACGCGTGGCGCTCGAGCTTCTGAAGCCTAACCCTTTTCAAATCATTCGGTTCCCGTCGCCAAGTCTCTCCCCTTATATAGCACCCACTCCCCCCCAAAAAAAACCCACTTGATAGTGTCTGCAGAGAGGAAAACACAGGAAAGAAGGCGGGGAGGCATCGGGACACTGCCGGTCGTGATCGTAAGCATTAGCAGGCTACTCCGACCACAACACGGCGAGTTTAGGAAACTGCATGTCCGGCGTTGCTGTGTTTCGTCCCCCTCGCCCACTTTGTCGGCCACGAGCGTCGTATCCGGGGACTGAAATACTCAGCGGTCGTCTGCCTCTTCTTTTTGTTGCGTTTCCCAGTTTATGTTCAGCATCCTCGAAAAGATCTCCAACAACACCTCTGTCCAAGTGAGGAGTAAAACTCTCTCTCTCTTCGGCGACGGCGTCCAAGAAAAACTACCCACGCTGAAATTAATTGCAGCAGAATGATTCAGTTTCTGCCGGCATCAGAGGGCAACGCGAGCGAAGGCACCAGGAGGTGCTGTTTACTCTCAGCAGCTCCCGTTGTGGACGGTCCCCCCACCGCCTGCCGTATCTCTGCTGCGTTTCGTCGGCCGTGAACTCCGACTCTGGCTCGCATAAGTACATCTGAATCGCTGAGTCAGCTCTAAAAAAAAAAAAAAACAACAACAACAACAAAAAACCCAGTAAAATGTTTCCCTCCTCCATAATATCTTCTGCACTCATATTCTGGGATGAGATTTTCCACAGTTGGAATTTCCCCCAGTCGCAGTACAAGTGAGGAGAAGGAAGTTTCGATTTTTGCAGAATTCGCTGCTTCAGAGAACATTAAACGCGATTCAACTTTATCCCCGACGCGGCTAGACAGAGGTAAAGTGGGAAAATTGGTGATTGGGTCCTTTTTAAAGGACAGCGCGATGGAAAATACCAAATGGAACTGCGTTTTTCTTGATGACAGTTGTGGAGCAGCACACTCCCGCCTACTCCCGCATCGTCTACCACTTCGGGCCCGAGATCCTGCTCGAGAACGGGCAGATCGACCGGCAGAAGCTGGGCCAAATCATCTTCGCCAACGAGGAGAAGAGGAAGCTGCTGAACTCCATCACCCACCCGGAGATTCACAAAACGATGCTGAAAGAGATTTTGTTCTACTTTGTCAGAGGTGAGGGACGCGTCGGGTTCGGCTGGCTTAGAGGCGAACGAGGGAGAGGAGGAGAAATTTACTGAAAGTGAGCGAAGGCTGTTCGATCAGTTGGGAGGTTGTTTCTCACAGAGCTTTATAAATTGCTCTCTGTCAGATAAGAGATGTTTCAAAAAAATAAAATACCATTAATATTATTATCATTAGAAAAGAAATCCTATAACAGCCATGTCTCCTCCTCAGATTTTTTTTTTTTTTTTTTTTTTTTTTTAAGTGCCTTGAAATAAACTTCTCGTGCAGCTGCTTTCGTATGCTTTTTAAAAGTTAACTATTGCGCGTTTTCACAGCGTTGGAGTGTAAATATGTTCCGTCTCCCCAGGGTACCGCTACGTGCTGCTGGATGTGCCCCTTCTCTTCGAAACCAGACGTCTCACTCAGTTTCTCAACCACACCGTCGTAGTTTACTGGTAAGACCGCAGCTCATTTTCATCCGTCACCTCCAGAGTTTCACTTTTGGACTGTTCACGTTGTGTGTTATTTTTTTTTTTCTTTCTTTTTTTTCCTCCCCCAAAACCACTAAATATTTTGAGGTTTGTTTTTGACAGGAACTGGCCCTTAAGCACCGTTTTTAATGGGTTATCGGTTACCTCTCTCCGGCCCTCTTGCGTGCCTTATTAGTACGACTCACTGCCCCTCTGGATTTGTTAACAAGACAGTCTGGCTGCACCATAAATAACCTCCATTGTCTGTTCCTTTCCAGTGACCCTGCCACTCAGCTGCTGCGCCTGATGCAGAGGGACGGTCTGACCCAGGAGCAGGCGGAGCAGCGCGTGGCTGCGCAGATGCCGCTCAATGAAAAGCGCGGCTTGGCCAATCACGTCATTGAAAACTCGGGCAGCCGGGAGGACACCCAGCGGCAGGTCCTGCGGCTCCACACGAAGCTGGAGGACTCCATGGACTTCCTCTTAGTCAGGGTCATAGCCATCGCCGCCACCGCGGGCCTGGGGGGGATCCTGCTCTATGCGGCCAAGATCCTTCTGTCCTAACACTAACGCAGGACCGCCGGTTTAGTCCCGAGTCAAAACGCGGCGTGAAAAGAGGCGGGCAAAAGTGGGTCGAAAGTACCGAGGGGAATCTCACTGCGAAATTCGATTCACAATACCGGTGCGGCGGTGGGACGTGCTCCGCTGACAGTTAACGCAGACTTACTTTACTGACAAGACGGGCTTTAGCGCGAACGGTTTTCTGTTAGTTTTACTCGTAGGCACAAACGTGAAGGCGACACACCTGCTGTTTGGACTCCCCCCCTTCCCCCCGTCTCGTCTCGGCTCAGTTACGCGAGCGATGTCCTCAACAGCGATCGGACATCAAAGCGCTTAAAGCTCGTCGTAACATAAACCTTTTACACCAAATTTAGGTATCCGAATTAGACGTTTTGGGCCGCACAGATCATAAATAAAAACACCAGACGCATCAGAGCTAACGAGCAAATGAAAAGGGTGACTATTCTTTGCAACTGTATGATAAATGGAGACATGACCGTTTGCGTAGGCACAAACTGACGCTTGCAGAATGTACGGTGAATGATTGTAATGATTGTACGGTGACGATTTATGACAGAATGTGTTCGACAATCCCTTTTTAATGGGAACAGTAGGAATTGACAGATTCCACATTTATCACTGTATTTTCTTACACTTGAAGCTGCCCCCTGTAAATACAAAATCTGTGATTTTTCTTTGCACACTTGTAACTAAAACATTTGTAACCTCAAACATAAACGGTCCAACGCCTCTGTTTTAAAATAACAGGAAGCAGACGGTGTCAGTGCATCAGTTTGTGACCGGGTTTTGCTTGGCGTTGCTTCACGTGCATGTTTTGACACCCGAGAAGAAGAATTTGAAACCACGGGAGGCTGTTTTCACATTTGTCTGGGGAAGAGAAAAAGTTCCTCTGCGCTCGTCTTAAATATTGTTTTGTGAAGAGCAACGCGGTTTTGGGACATTACAGCCGGTTTTAGAAACCAAACCGTGCGACGTCGACACGCAACCCGCACAAGTGGGATGTTGACGTTGTGGAGCCCTCCGGTGTTTGTGGAACGAGAAGTAGGAAACATTTTCCGTCCGGTCGCTGAATTTTTTTTGAAATGAACAGTCTTTTTATGGATTTTTGATTTTTCAGTGACGAAAGAAAAGAGTAGAGACAATTTTGTCAAATTTGCGATAAAATATCAAAGGCAAAATCGTGCCATGTTTAAATGAAAAAAAAAAAAAAGAGCATTTTATGAATTAAGTTATGTTCAGAAGAGAAACTTAAACACTTGTTAAGTGTAAAAGAATTGTCAAAAATGAAGCAACGGATACCCCGATCTTTATTCCCTCGTGAGGTATTAAAGTCATTAATTCTCTTACATTTTGCAGCTCAGTAGTGGAAGTGTTTGTTAGACATCGCAATGGCAATCGGTCTGACAATGATTTAACCGCTTGAGCCAGCAGCCAATATTTCAGGAGTTCCAGTGTAGCCAGGGCCTCGTTCGTGCACTGTTTTTTGTTGTTGTTTTGTTTACAGCCGCTTAAGCGACTTGAGACACGAGAATGGAGTTGACGAGAAAGAGAGCGAGAGAGAGACAGACAGATCGATAGATAGACAGACGGACAGATATATATATTTTTTTTTCATGTTAAATTCATAAAAAGCTAAATCAACAGCAGGTTCCAAGAGTTTGTGTTTACAGTCACATATGACAAAGAAAACAATCAAATCCTTTCAACTGCTGAGCTCGAACTAGCAATTATTTTTGCTTGGAGAAAAAAAAAATACCAAACACGTGCATACGGATATTAAAGAGTCGCTGATTAATTTCTGATGATCAGCTAACTTATTGATCAATTAATTGCTGTATCTGTAGCCACTTATATTAATGAATATAAATCATATTCAGCCCAATACGCTTGGCTGAATACATTGACAGCCATGTCATTAAGTCCGACATGAAGATGTGTTGGCGACAGGTCGTCAGGAGTAGAAATAATGAACTTAATGGACAGTTGTGATGTCCTTGCTCTTGTTCACATTAGAGAGCTTAGGCATGAAATTGAAGGCCCACAGGCAGGTGTGCTGACATCATCCTGGCACTGAGGTGCCACCAGCCTGCATGGCTCACTTGGCCCCATCTCAAGCCCCTACTGGTCTGCTCTTTGTTTTTACGAAGCCATCGCAGAATTAATGCAAAGTGACTCGGGCTGCGGCAGACAGCGAGGTGTTGGGGGGGGAGGGAGAGATTCACATGTAACACAGTCACACATGCAAACTGTACATATGCTTGTCCGCGTTACACAATCGCATCGTCACATAATCAGTCGAGGGTTGCCCATCAGCCAGAGTCATGAGGAAGAACTTGGTCTATTTTGAGGAGTTTGTTTTTTTTTTTAATTTATTTTTGTTTATTATTAATTTTTTTTTTTTTTTTTTTTTTTTTTTTTTAACTCATTTCCTCTGTGATCCAGGGGGGTCGCATGCTTTACTGGGCAGCCAGCTGTTCAGCAGAGATTTCCAAGGGTGCCTTTTCTCAGTCTCTCTCGCTCTCAGACGCAGAGGCCAGATGCAGAGCGTGGAAACGAGACTATATCTGTACCAGCGAGCGTGAACGCTCCAGGCGGAGCAGGTTGGCAAAGTCTCAGTCTGAATATAAATTGGGTTTAATTCTGAAGGTGTCAAGCTAAGAGGTGAAAGTCTTAAGTTGCCTTGTTACACTTTGTAAAAGTGCACAGACGCAGGCACAACCCGCTGCTTTTATTGTGTTGTGGGTCCTTTCCAGGAGCGGAGCAAATAATTTTCTGAAGGCAGGGGGTGAAGGCTTCGATAATCACGCCAACATGTTCAGAGAATTGGCCTATGGCACCATAGTGTGTCAACATTTTGGAATCTCCTGTCTGAGTGGTTTTTCATCATTTCCCCCCGCCTACTGCCGTCGGGTAAGGTGGAACAGCTTGGGCGAAGGCAAACAAAATAAATAGCTTTGCACCAAAATCCAACCCACAACTCCGTAAAACTGAAAGTTTAAACACATTTTCAGTAACTTCTGCATTAGTCTGTGTTTTGAGTCTGAATTGTTTGCTCAAGGTGCTAATTTGTTTTTTTTTTATCATCAAAATGAAAAATGTGTCCCAGAGTCGAAGAGGCTTTCAGTATTCATCAAGGGTTCTTAAAACAATTCAGCCGTGCCATTTTAGAGAATTATCTATTAATACGAGACGTACACGGTTATTTATTTCTTTATTGGCACTGTTCGAGCATTTCTGTGAGTGTGTGCGGAGGAGGATGACTGTGTGTGTGTGTGTGTGTGCGTGTGCGTGTGTGCGTGTGTGTGCGTGTGTGCGTGTGTGTGTGCGTGTGCGTGTGTGTGGGAAGGCATCGATGTAATAGCTTCAAATTTGGCCCGAATGTTCTCTTAGACTCAGGGGTGAACCGATTGAATTTTGGTGGTCGAAGGTCAAAAGGTCACTGTGACCCATTCACGTGAACGCGATGCCATAACTCTGCGGCTCGGGCCCGACGTGCGGCACGCGAGGGTCCGCTTATTCCCGCTCGCAGTTTTAATTTTTTTTTTGTCTCGATCTCGTTCCTTATTCTTCTTTTTAAAAAAAAATAATAATAACATCTTCGAAAACCCGTGAAAGTTGGTGCCCGACGCGGGTTTCGTGAGGTTTGGAGGATCGTTTGACCTTAAACGTCAGCTTATTTTTGTTTTGGTATTGGTAGGACTGCATTTTCAACGCAAACCCGCAACTGTGTGTCTTTCGTGTGAACAGTGTGGCTTACCCTTAGGGGGACTCGCCCTCCGTGCGCCGTGCGGATGACCATCGCATTTGAATGAATAATTGTGGAAGGTGGGGTTATAGGTTGCAATGAGACAAAGATATGTCACAATGCAGGTCATCTGCTGGAAAGATTGGTGCTGTAGTGGTTAGCAATGTTGCCTTTCAGCAAGAAAGTTAATGGTTCAAGCCCCCCCCCCCTTTGTCATGACTTTCAAAAAAAGGTCATGCTGTCCAAATTATGAAAAAAAAAAAGTCATAAGTGACCCAAAAGTCATTTTTGGGTCACTTTTTGGACCACATCCTATAGTATGACTTTTTTTAAAAAATTTTTTTATCACATTTGACGTAATGGTACATGAGAACTTTTTTGTACATCTCAGTGTGATACACATGTCCACCGAATTTCGTGCATGTAGGTAAACGGAGCATCTGTTTAGCCCCCGCTAGCCATTAGGCCACGCCCACTCGCGACTCCACTAAAATATATACACCCCCCCCCCCCCCCCCCCCCCCACGGAGAAGACGCGTGTACCAACTTTCATGAGTTTTCGAATATGATAAAGCCGCCAAAAATGTGGCCGCTCTCCCTTAACACAGCCGGCCACAAATGCGGCTCGACACCAGCGGGTAGAATAAACCGGCCCGAGAAACTGTAAGGACCGGAGTGTTCTTGAACTCTGGCATCTGGTGTCACACTGAGGAAAGGGGCACTCGCAGCGCTTCCATAGCCCGTTGTCAGGCCGCATCCCCGAGACTGCGGTGAGGTGAAGAGACAGGCAACACGCCAGCGGAGCGTCTCCAGCCACATGACTCAACCTGTCCCTGCGCGTTAGCCCGGCTTAGTCAGGGCCATGAGGGAACAAGGCCGTTGGTATTGAGTCACTGACACACTGGACAGTCCCCAGATCAGGCATGATGATGGGGAAGGAAGTAGGGGAAGCGTTGCATGTTGTCATGTTCTCCCAAGGAGTGCTAGGACAAAGGGTAACGTGTGCAAACGTGCAGATTTGCGCATATATATCTGCACGTTATCCTTGTTGCAAATGTTTGAATTACACATTTTGTCCCTCCGACAGTGCCGCTTCCCGACATTGGTGACTACCCCTCTGAAAAAAAAAAAAAAAAAGTGCATGACCTATATATTTTAGACAAAATACAATAATTACTTTATAATTTCCACAAAATATCGTTATTGTTTCACACCTGTCTGTTAAATTAAAAATCAAATTTTAAGCATTAACAGAATATCTTAATGACATTAAAGGAAAACAGCAGTGTATTGGGAGGGCTTATCATGATGGCATGTCTCCCTTCTGTCTTTGCTGGCCATAAAATCTGGTGGGGACGCAGCACAAACTGATGAGACCTTTGTCCTTTTCACAACGCAAACAAAATTTTAAGTTTCAAAGATCAATCACTACCTTCTACTTCCTTGTAATTGTGCTTGTTTTTCATATTCACTTGAGTTTTTGAGGACACATTTCACGTTTCCGTGTAAACGGTGCCATCCAGATGCATGTAGGAATGTCAGGACTCTTGATGCGATGTTGTATAATGGGAATAATGCAACCTACATTATACAGCGGTGCATAAACGTGTTCACTGTCGGCGGTGCAAGTCCACATTTAAAAATAATGATTCGGACATGTTTACAATATATTTCAAAGTGTGCTGTATTTCAGTTTGTAGACGTGAAAGACTTGCTGTTAATTTTTAGCATCTAAGGTGATGTACACAGGCGTGGGGTGACCCTTGAGATAACAGTCTGAAGAGCAGCTGGCAAGATTCTGTTCGATGTCAGTAGTTATTAACAGCCAGTCGGTGTTGAGGAGACACTGATATTTAGCCATGCTGGCGGCGTGGTTCGCTGGATGGCGACGTTGGCCTGCTGAGAGGCCGTTTGTTCTTTGATCCGGACTAAAATATGAAGAAAGAACAAAGAACTTTCATGGTCCTCAGAGGATGAATATTTCTGCCACTGACGATCCCCCGACATATAATTCAGCGTAGTGTAAAATGATCTGTTGAGGCCCATTTGGGTGCCGTTTGATTTCCTTGTTTAAAAGACTTTTGTTGGATATTAGCATGACAAGCCACTCTCAATAGTAACTGATGTCTTTCAGGCAAACGCTATCGACGGCAGGGATTTTTTTTTCATTGCCGTATCTTGAGTGACCGTGCCTGAGCCAGCTTTCTTAATACATCCATGGTGCAGCCTTAAACATTGTTATTAGTATTGCTGTCTGTTCATAACTCTAGTGTGTCCAAAAGGAATCGTTAAAATAACATATTCGTGCAGTGAATTCCAGTTGTTTTTTTTTACAGTCGACGCATCAACAAATCTAAGAATCTTTTTATGTGCATTCTCACACAAATAAAACCATCCGCACATTTAAGTGTGGGCAGGTGGCTGTACGTTTAGTGGGAGGAAGTGTACAAGAGCATTAAGGGCAATTTAGCTCGACAGTTAAAGCATCTATCTCTAATTTGGATCTCCCCCGGTGAGTTAAGTAGGGATGCCCAAGATAACAACACCATGGGCTCATTTAACGTCACTTCGGAGCCCGGCATTCTCCCGTCTCACAGAAACCAGAGACACGTGCTCGAACACACAGACTCACTGACCCAAACACTCGCACACACGGACACACTCTGCAGAAGCCTGATAAGCCTCGCGCCACACCAACTGGCCCCTGCAAATGTCAAGGCTAGAGCCATCTCAGTGTACTGATAGGGAGTGGGTGGGAGTGAATGAATCAAAATTTCCTTCAGTTACGTTTGCATACGCTGGAGAGATTATCTAAATTAAAACAAGTCTGCACTTGAGACGTAATCTTTCAAATCCCTCTACTTATACGAGATGAAAAGAGGTGCAGTAAAAAAAAAAAAAAAAAAATCGCTAAATATCCCCACGGCTCAGTCCAAGAGACGAAGCTCACGTCAACAAAAAGCAGCTTACAGCATTTCTCAGAGGAAACACTTATCTTCAAACCATGGTGACCTGCTTAATGTCACGGAGGACATGACATGAAATGTGAGTCAAGGGTTCAAGTGTGGCCAGATGCTGCTTCATCACAAATTAAAACTGTGGCCCCAACAGTGTCCCGTTGGGTGGCTTGTTCAGCTGAAGTCACCAACCAAGCACCCCCTTGAGCAGGAGTTTGTGACGCTTACACAAGCACAAAAGCTCGAGCGAGGATCACACGGTTTTGGGGGGGACGAGGAGAAGACGGTGCCTGCCAAGAGCGTTTCTCCACGTCTTGGACTTACTGCCGTTGCCAGTGTGGCTCTGTCCTCAATAAAAAGGCTCAAAAGGGTTTTCATTTTTATCTATGCAATATGATGCAATAATTGTTATTATTTCATGACGTCATCACTAAAGTAGCCTGCTTTGGGTTGTGGGGACAATAAGCAGCTGCCTACCAATGATTTCCGGTGAATTCTTCTTCTCTTAACTCGTACATTTTGAAACGGTAAATACTGTTGGACCTCTGCTTTAATGTTTGGGGTCTCTTAAGCGTTTTTTTTTTTTTTATATATATATATATATATATAACAATGGTGTCGGTGCGTTTGTGTCTCGCCCTGAGGACCCGAGGAAAAGTACAGATGTTGCAGACTCTCCGGCGACACTCGGTTCCAATGGTTTCAGCAGTGGAAGCTGTTTCTCGCAGACCGGGGGTGTTTGTCTTTGACATTGTGACATGAAGTCTCTAATTTGACGATGTACTCATACGCCCCGCAAGGAGAAAACAGCCTGTGCTCAACTTGCCCCGTGGCTCGGGTGACCTCTGCTTATGCACGGACCCTCAGTCTTAATTGTGTCTGGAGGAATTCCTCTGTCTTAAAACAAGCTTAAGTTTAGACCAAAGGGCATCCTGGCTCTTACGGCATGCAGTAGTTAAAACTACACACTACTCAATGTGGCAATCTAGGCTGTTTGTCATTCTAATTAGCTGTATACTACCGTACCAATTTACCAGCTCTCAACAAAATGCAGAATTGAATGGAGCTTTAAGTGACATTTTGGTAGGAAGTAACACTGTGTGGACATTCACTTGCTTGCATTTGCTTCAGTAAATATGACATGGCTTCCATGTTTCCTTTTCTTAACATCTTCAAAACTTTTGCTCTTGAACTCTTAACTGTTTCAAACTAAATAGGAGATATTTTGAGGCCCGAGTCAAACTTGAATTACGTCCCAAGAAATTCACAATATCTTGAGAAAACTGACAAACTATATTGTTTTTTACAGTTTATGCCTGGAAGCTATTTTCTTGTCTCTGACACTTGTGTCGCAGTCACAGCAGAGCCTAATTTTCCCCGGACTCTCGTGTTTCACTGATCTAAGCTTTGTCGTGATGTCTTCTAACACCCATCCCCTGACTTTCTCCCGCCAGATCTCGGCGTCTACACACCCTTTACAGGAAAAAACAAACAAACCAAAAAACCACATCTCTCCTTTGATTGAGAAACACAATCATCTCCCGCTTCATTTGGCATTTAACACAGCTGTGATTTTCTTACTTTTCTTCCCCCTCAGTGATCATCCCCGCGTTGATTGCCTCTCGCTGTTTGGCTCGTGTGTATGTAACATTTGGAGGACTAAACGCTGGTTTTACTGGAAAATCAGAGATCAGAATAGCTGATCAAAAAAATAGATTACGTGACATTAACCACATATTTGGTGAGGAAATGAAAAAAAAAAAAAAGCATATTTAATGCAAAACCATGGACATTAAAAGTAAAATCAAGCTTTTTAAACTTTGTTTAAAATCCCCACTTATCATTTGTGGAAACACACAACAGTTTAACAGGTGTTGCATGCATGAATTAAATAAATAGCACATTAACTATTACATGATAAAATTGTACAACTACCTATCAACAGCTATATTATTTTAATGGACACACAATAGGATGTACAGTGTGTGCAGTGCTGACAGTACATCTGACATCAAGATTCAATATCAAATTTACAGTTTATACACGAACAATATGCCAGACATGACAGGCTAGTATGACATGATTTTCCAAATCATTACACTCAGACACAATACATTTTGTGACACTGTCTGCCATTCAAACATCATAATCTCAATCTGGTGTCCAGTATTTGACAAATTAGCATTTTTCTTGCGACAAAATATAATTCTTCAGTCATTGATGCACAACATCTTATCATACAAACAGCATGAGAAAACATAATCTCAACGTAAATCGAAACAGCACATTTACAAACACTGCAGTCGCCACGACGGTGGGGTTTTCCAGATTTGAATTTAAAATGACAGCTCGGAGGGGGTGGTGAGGCTTCCTCGCTGTCGAGTTGTAACTGCACCTCAGCATGACGCATGGCAGCAACTGACACTTTTACGTTGCTCATGTCCATCAGAATAGCAGCATAGGCACCCTGTATACAATGGAATGTATGGATGAGGAGGTCGATTGTTACCGACAACTACAAATCCACCGTCTAAAATCACTGTGCTAACGCTGATCTAAAGCCTCTGTGAAAACAATCTGACTGTGGATCAGTGGCTGTGGGCAACATTAACCCTACTGCACGAGCCAAGTGAAAGTCAGGGAGTGAATGTCTGCCGGCGGTGACCTTTCACCTCCTGTCCAGTCTTCAGTCGGCATACAGGATGAACCCTGAGAAGGTGCTATATTTGTTGCTGTTGCCCCCGTGAGCTTTGCCGCCGTCCAATTTTATGAAAACCTCATCGCCTGCATCCAAATGAAGTATGACACTGTTGCTGGCGTAGTCATAACTCTGGTCCTGGTCTTGGGCAATGGCGCTGGCCCTGACCTGGAGTATGACACGCACACGCAGTGAGGGAGAGAGGAAGTGAAGAAATAGAAAAGCTCAAGAAAAGATCTACAATGAAGAATTGTTGTGATGCTTAAATTAACAACAATAAGCAAAAATGCATGCACGTATCATTATGAGATAATAATTAAATTAGATTTTATAGATATTTCTAAACAGAATATATAAAATGACTGTTGTCTTGGCTGACACACATTCACACTTATCTAAAGCGTATGTGCGGCCTGAAAGCTTTTTACCTGAAGAAAATGATTCTTGTAAGAAGTGTGGACTGAATTTGAGAGTTTGACTTTGTGTAAATGTGTTCCCTGTGGTGAATATCTTATTTTTCTCCGATGACTCAACTGAAAGGGTCAGGCTTTGCGTCAGTGTGCCTCTGAGGAACAACGGCAGCGCATACCATCTCTGTGCCTCGCGTTCCACTCTTTCATCCACGTTTTGCTGTGTGGAGCTCAGAAAATGTCGTGTTTTTCCGAATATAAGTTGTCATTGTGTCAACAGAGGATAATTACTGAGGGTGTTAGATATGGACCATCATGCCCAAATCTCTTTGCACGTCTGCGCAAAAAGTGAAACTAGGGTAAGTTGTTTACACTTAGCCACTGAAGGCACATATCCCTTCTAAGCTTCAGCTAATGTATAAGGATCTGGGTTGCCAACCATAAAAGTGTAATCCTTGCTTCATCCAGATTGTAGCGACAAGTTCCAAACTAAATTAGAGCCAAATTAGGAGCGTGGAGGTCTAATTCGTGCCAACGAAGTACAAATGTGTACGTCAGGAGGCTGCAGAAGAAAGTTTGAGTGACACATGACAGCATGATGATGGATTTCTGTGGCGTGAGAGCAATGCAGCCTCCCTGCTTCCACCCTCTGCTCTGCTGCAGGAGCACCATGTCCACCACTGACATATAAACACTGACAATTTAATTTACAGTAATTTGGTATCCTACTTTATGTAAAGTGGCTTAATTGGCCTGACATCACTTTGCCCTCTTTGGCTGAAGTGATTCCTTGTATCAGATAAAATAGGACAACAATTATATTGCAGTTCAACGAGTTGTCCCGTTATAGGGTCCTTGTTGGCAGCAATCATTTCTCTGTCCCTTCTACTTCTGCTTTCTTTTTGTTTATGTGTGTGTGTGTGTGTTTATATATTTGTGGGGGCCTTAACCTCAATGTCACCAACCCTTGGGGACATGTGTCACTGTGGGGAGAAAAACTGATGTTCGTAGGGATATCGTCTGCTTTTTGAGGGTCAGGACTTTTTAGGGATAAGGTAAGTGTCATGGTCAGGCATGGACACTTTTCACTTTTTTCATCCAGTTTCACTGGACAACTAACTGTTCATAGTTGCTTAAGACAATAGGTTAAGATTGATCTGTGTCTGAAATATATATAAAACGTCATGTTTAGTTCAGACATGTTGACGGTGTTCTTTACAAAGCAATCGCCTTTTAATCAATTAAAATATCTAGCTAGCATTGTCTTTGGTACAGATTTTTATCTGCTTGATTGTTTTTTACGACCATTTAATCTCATGTCCAGGTTGTATTTAACTTTTTTAATGAAATTAGCTTATTTTTTTATGCATTTCCAACTGTGTAGATAGATAAGTCTTTTTTTTTTTTTCTGTTAGAAGAAGTGAAATATGTGTTTACTTAGGAGTGGAGAAGGGCGTGTCACTTTCTTTTAACTGGGCCCCAGCTCCTAAAAATGTCCGTACACCCCTGCAGGTAACCCTAATCTACAAACCTGCCATCAAGTTTACAACAACAATGCACATACTATCAGATGCCATCAATGATAGCGCTGCATTAACTTCTGCATTTGGGAAACTGTGGTTTTGCTGCCTTGGTTTGCAGTGTATGCAATTTTATTCTAAGCGACAAAATAAGACAAACACTATTATATGATGCAATCCAATATGACAGCAAAATGGGTTGTGTGCTGTGTGTTTCTTGTGCACACCGTGTGCTGCATCGTGCCAGTAAAACAAAACTACGGCAATACAGCTAAACCTGCACTTGCATGAAACAGTCTTCCGTAAAATGCATCAATATTAGCTTCACTAATATAGAATTGATAGTACAGCTGTTTATACTGGATAGTATAATTATAATGTACAGGTGTTTGTGTTATTGTGTCCACTCCAGCCTGTTGCAGTCTGACGGAGATGTTTGCAGTACAGCGCTGAGGCTCCCGATTTAAACGGTGTTTGATCAGTGTCGTCACCCGGGGCCTTAAAGACATTACAAAATTACCCATGAATATAACAAATATCATGATTCGATATTGAGACGCTCTGGCCTGACAGGCAGCCCGGTAACGCATACTCACATATCATGGTTCCATGAAGTTTGTTGTATTTCAAAGGGCACCAGCTTTGAACTAGCCACTCCCTCGGGCTGCGTTTTGATGTGTGCAGAGTGGAGATAGCGCTGCACTCCTTCCACTCCGTTCAACGTGTACATCATCGGGTGTGTAATATGCACAGATACACAATCTGGCAGCGTGCCACTGTGCATTGTCATTATACTGGACTGTAACACCCGACCAAGTCAGAGCTAAGATCACCATACACGTGAATGCATGAGTACTCAATTTAGACTGCCAGCACACTGGTTACATTGTTCCCTGAGCATGCTGATGTGGGTTCATCTCAGTGTATGATTTAGGATTCAGAACTTATAAAGTCAGTAAAAGAATCATTGTCATCTGCTTGTATTTTGAGAAACTGTATTTTTTTTTTTTTTTTACCATTTTTTAGATTTAACATCAAACATTTAACATCAGGGATTAAATGTGCATTAAAAGTTTTACCCACCAGGCCATTTTTGATCAGATCAGCCCACATGCTGGTGCCATCTCCTCCCCTCATCAGCACATTGTAGATGAAAAAGTAGGTGCCAGGGATCTTACTGGTGAACTTGCCCGTCGCGCCTTCATAGTTACCGCCAATATTAGTCACCACGTCATCAAACCGTAGTATATCGTAACCTTCTTGAGGGTTTCGTAGTCCTGCATAAAATGCCACCCGGGGAGTGGTGCTGTAAGTAGTTGTGCTGACTGCCCCTTTACCCCCTAAACCTAGAATCCCTGTACGTACAACGTCTACTCCATCTCCCGGTGGTCCCTTAGGTCCCGGTGGACCTGGCTCTCCAGGCGGTCCCGGGGGTCCAGGCTTGCCCGGACGTCCTGGCTTGCCTTGTGGGCCATTAGCACTGTACGTAGGCAGTGGTGGGCCGATGCTGTGATCACTCAGATCCGCCTCGTTGTCCACCTGTAGGCCCGTGGTCGCCGTATCTGCGCCCGTGTGCCCACCTGTGCCCGCGGTGCCCGTGCTGGGGAAGGGGTCACAAACCATGCGGCAGGTGCCGAGCATCTCGTAGCGGCTCGTGCTGTCATCCACGCCACCTGTGCCAACGGAGCTGACCAGCACAGGGATGAGGACCACCAGCACCAGGACCAGCATGACCCCCACAGCAGCTGCCACCAGGGTCTTCCGCCCGATGCTCAGCCTGGGAAGGGGCTGCGCTGCCAGCGTGGAACTCTCCGGGGTGGAAATGGTGACTGTGGGGAGTGCGTCCACCTGGCAAAACGCAGAGACGCTGAGGCTCTCCGATAGTGGAGATGATGCCCAGGGAGAGAGCTGGTCTGAGTGTGTGAGTGAGTGACAGAGCTGTGTAGGAGTGAGGGAGAGGGAGTGGAGCAAGGGACCCAAGTGATCAAAAGGAGAGAGAGATTGAGAGAGTGAGGAGAGAGAGAGAGTAAGAGCAGAGGAGGAGGGAGAGAGTAAGACAGCTTGAGAGAGGAAAAAAAAAAAAAAAAAGCAGCAAGGGGGGAGGAGGGGGGAGAGTGAGCAACATGCACTCACTAACCATCTGAGTCAGGGCTGTGGAGGGCACACTCTTGCTGGCAGATGTGTACAGCTGGGGAAGATGTGAGGGAGGAGTGGGATATACACAGAGCACAGCATTTACCCCATTAATATTAAACAGCCAGCATTGTTTTTGTGCCCTAATTTGTTTTTCTCATATGACATATATTTACACAGACATTTACATGTAGCTGTCGTTTAAGAAGGCTTAACAAGGTCAGATATACTTTTCTTTATCTGCCCACCTGTGTGTGCGTGCATGCGTGTGTGTGTGTGTGTGTGTGGTTGTGTGTACTTGTACAACTATCTTCGTGAGGACCGGTTTCAGTTTTAGACCATCGAAGTGAGGACATTGTGGGAAAGTGGGGACTTTTGTCTCAGTCTTCACTTTATCACACCCCTTCAATTGCAACTTACGGTGAGAATTAAAGTTAGTTCAGGTAATGGTTGAGGTAAGGCAATTAGTTGAGATGTTTATGGTTTGGGTGAAGGGCTCTTGAACGCATTATTTCAATGAATGCTCTCACAAAAATAGCTATATAATCGCACGTGTGTTGCGTCTGTGAGTGTGTGTCTGCAGTCATGACTAAGTGTGTGTGTGTGTGTGTGTGTGTGTGTGTGTGTGTGTGTGTGTGTGTGTGTGTGTGTGTGTGTGCATGCGTGTGTGTGCGATCAGAGGGAGCTCTTGTATATTGGAATGATTCCAGGCGTCTGCGGTCAGGTAAGCTATGACCTTCACAAAATTGGCAAACTTTAAAGATGAAGCTCAGAATTTTTAGGGAGGTTCTGCTCAACGTTTTTTACTTCCTAAATTAATTAATGAGGCCCGGGTCCATGGCAGCATCACCAGAGCACACAGCTACAGAGGAAGTGGAACAAATGGTCAGGCAAGGAAACTGATCCCAACCAATTCTGAAATCATAGGTGATCATTTCACCACCCAAACTGGTCGCTGTCTAAATGTCTCTGTGATTTAACAACACTTTCCTGAGTCACAAAAAAATCATTCATCCAAAAAAAAAGAGCTTTTCATAGCATTTTAGCTTTTTTATATCAGCATAAAAAAACACCTTTATCTACTAATATTGTAAGAGGTATTAATTTTAGCCTAAAAATCATGACCTTCAAACAAGGCTTAATATTTTGGTTTGGTCATTCGGGGAAATAAGAATGAGGTATGAAGATATTATACCTTATATAGTTGCCTATTTTCACATCCAGCAGACATGGGCCAACATTAGCATTCGTTTGGAGTTGCGCTTCTATTCACACAACAAACATAGGTCCAGTATTCACTCCTCTTTTAACTAGGTTCACTCCACCAACTCTTGGGGGAAATACCAGCCTCTTTAGCTCCTAAATGCTTCACATGTGTTCCCCAGCACAACGCTAGTTTTGTACTTTTGCCATTTGTCGTTTGACCCATTGTTACTATAAAAACATTTTTTTTAGTACAGCTTGCAGATTCACAGTAAGCCGTGACAGCCAGCGAGCCTGGCATCGTGAGAGGACAGTCCTGGAAGTGTCACACCTCGACAGAATGCAGCTGCTATAAATATCGTTAATTACACTTTTCCTGTCATGGTGTCAAAATGACAGCTGTGAAAAACTCCTATTAAAATATTACCTGCAACAACTTAGCAGCAATAGCACATGGTCTGACAAAATATGTGAAGGTTAGGTAAAGATAAGGACATCTTTTTTTGTTTTGTTTGTCTTCCAGTTAGTTTGGTCTTGTCACAAATTAGTAATTAGTCAATTATATCTGTTGCGAAGATTTATATGACACATGTGAGTATTCTGTGTCTTATATCAGTGTTCACATACGTTGATGCCTGGGGGTTTCCCTTTCTATTGGTTTACTGCAAATTATTGGACCACAAATTATTAGTACAGGATAATATTGTTTCAGCTTTAGGGACGTAAGCACGAGTGTTGTCTTTCACATAACCCATTCCCACAATTATTTTTAGAAAACACGGTGGCATGGGAAACTCAAAATTGCCCTTGTCACATACAAAATAGGTAGACAAATAATTAATCTGTTAATGATTAAAATAACCAGCCAGTAGTGTCTGTTTTAGTAACATAAATAACATTACATTATCACATTGATGCAAATATAAAATACTGGGTAAAACTCCATTGTCTCAAGATGTTTTGCTCACTAATTTATCCAGAACATTTGCCCACATGGCCTAAGACATCCAGAAATATTAGCGAGAGGTACCTCATATTAACATGGGCATTAACAGGAGTCATGCTGTTTAGATTTTTTTGCAGTGCTTTGCTTGGTGTATGCTTTGTGGAAGTGATGCATTCGGATCTTATAAATGCCTTGTCTTAAAACACAGGACCTTCCTTTTATATTCTGGTTTAGATCCCACATTTACCACAATACTAAATTCTGAAATACAAATGTGTTTTAAAGTATGTCAGCGACATCTAGATTGTACCATTTAATGCAATTTTAAAGTAAAAACAACAATCTTGGATTTTAATGTTTGCTTCCATTACGGCTTGCTGTAGCCTAAAAAAAAAAAAAAAAGCACTGAACATTATGGTTTTATTCTTAAAGCACAATATCTTCATCTGTCAACCATACACAGATTACCCAGTAGTTTTAAGCACAAAACAAACCAAGTCACATTGAGGCAAGCGACACACACGTGGCTACGGTGTGACTGAAAATGTTAGAATCATCAAGTGATATTGGTTTTTCTAAGAGAGTAAAATAAACAGAGAGTAGTTTTGTGAGTGCGCTCCACATTTTTTATGCTCCTGTTGTCACAGGACATGACAATGGTACTGAGTCAGACACCTCGAGCGGTACTTTCTTGCTGAGTCTCTCAAGCTGATGACACAATACTCTAAATCAGAAAGATGACCACGTACTCAGTGTGACAGAAAAGGTCTTTAATGCTCTTAAAATCGTATTAAAGATATTGCATCTAAAAATACTGTATGTATTTTTGTCCATATACAGTTGAATATCAAATAAAGAAACCGTTTCTTTGTTGCAAGCACATGGGAAAGACGAACAGGAATTGACCAAAGCTAAATTAAAGCTAATTTAATCAGTCACTAAAACTTTGCAGCCTTCTTAATAAAATGCTTCACGTTTACTTTTCTATCTGCAGACTTTAGTGCCATCGTGTGGTGTTTTAACATATCACTTAGGATGTATTCCTGCAATCTCCCCTGCTGTACCTGAGTTATGGTAATTGGCAGAAAAATGTTTTTGCAGAAGATTTTTATTGTCACAATGACGTTGACATTTGACCTTTTGGAAATATAATGTCGTAACTTCAATATTTTGTGTGAAATTTTGTCCTAATTATTGTATTAATTTTTGACTTATGGCCACAAACATGTTTTGTGAGGTCATACTGACCTTCGACCTTTGACCACCGAAATCTTATCAGTTCATCCTTGAGCCCAAGTGCAAAGTTAAGACATCCTTGAGATATCGAGTTCTTCAGTACTCGACTTATGGACAGACAACCCAAAAACATAAAACTGACTGTTGAAGGCGCAGAGGGATAAAAGAATTGTACAAAGAGAAACGACTCCAACAACGGCATGTGGGGAGTCGAAAAAATATGTTTGTTGACATTTACTTGGTCACAGATTTCATACAAAACTTCTTGCAATATGCCAGTTAAAATATAACATGTAACTGCAGTGGAGCTCTGAAGCTAGTGGTTGCTACTAGCAACATTAATTAGCATTCAAAGGAGAGCAATAAATATTTTAATCACTCTAAATCCAGCCCCTGAGACACCCTCCATTCCAAAGTTATAAAGACTAACTGGCCCCTCGTACACACACTCTGATCAGTCTCACAACAACACTGCTTTCCAAACAGACAGAGTCAACATATTGTTGATGCAACGTAAAGGAACCTGTTTAGAACAATGAAAAGAAGAAACTCAAATCAAAAGAAGATTATACTGTTATAAGCCCAAAAAAAAGAGATTATAAATTGTCAGAATATCTCTTTCCTGACAGTGATAGAAAGGAGAGACAGTTCCCGTAGGCTTAGTCAAGACAAATTAAATGGAGAAAGGAAAACCCAAAAACCCATGGTTTTGGCAACCAAAAAAGAACAGAAAATATGAGTTTGACAAAAAGAGATGCACTTTCTCCTGCAGCGTTAAACAATCAATGAAATAAGCAACATTTACTTTAACAAGTCAAATTTTTTGAATTTCAAAGATCTTATTGACCACTCAAAATTTCAAATATTCAGAAGAGAAGGAGACTGTACATAATCTTGCCGCCCAAAATGCTGCTCTTTGTGATTCCCAGCTAATTTGCACTTTGAGCGGCAATCCTCACTACTTCCCGCAGTGCACTTAATGCAACAGAAATAAAATGAGCGAGGTCTTATTTCCACAAAAATGTTTTGACCTGCATAGCTTTATGTTCTCCACGTTTTCCAGTCCACTGACTGCATTTACTTCTTTGAACCAGAGGATGGAGCTCACTGCTCTTAGATTTCGGTTGTTTTCAATGCGTCCAAGAAACAAGCTTGTCTGTTAGTATATTTTGTGCTTGAAATGAATGGTCTTGAGTTTGCACGGCTACTGTTTTTTTTAGGAAATTTTCCCACCCCCATGCAGCCGGATGGAACCTGTCAAATCGTCTTATCAGTTGGGGAGTAGGACAGTAGGGGAAGGTGTAGACCACCCATCTTGAGCAGCCCTGCACATTTCAGCTTGGACACACAGGACGGCTTTGTCAGTAACTGCAGAGCAAAGGAAACAGCAGGCCATCTTTGATGTCTATATTCAGGATGGACTACTACTACTTGGTGTATTTATCTGACTTTTGGGAGATGGAGGGGTGAAATAGTGTCTGATTCATCTGTTTTTAAAAAGGCACGGAAGAAATTACACAGTTTAGTATAATAATTAAACAGCTGTATGTAGTGGTAGTAAGTCAAAGATAATGTTGATTATTGATATTTGGTCTGATAACATCTTACATAAAAGGAAAGCATATCATCCCCTTGTATGTTTACTCAAGGGTTCAGACAGAGTAACTTCCTTGGTTCTTTCTTTTTGGACTCTTCCTTTTTAGGCAATGGGCCGCAGCCTTGCAGCCCCTCTCGGGATTCTGTGGGAATTCCTAAGCTGGTTTGCTTGGCAGTTGGTTTTCAATACTCAAATATTGTTATTTCAGGATGTGAGGTTGAGAGAGTGGAGCAATTGAAAAAAATGTACCATGTTAGGCCCCTGAAGCTGATTCTGTAAACGCTTGAGTGTGCCTTGTGCCATCTAGTATAAGCGGGGAATGGATTTTGAGTCACTTTTGTCAAAGGGCTGTAATGTGCAACTGCTATATCCTCATTTTTAATCCCACTGCGTGCTGTAAAAAATTATCCAGCGAATAGACTGTTTTACAGTCATATTTGGAGTGGTTAATTTATCCTATTATCCTTTTTGTGTTCAGAGAGGACTGCAATTTGCTCTTCTATGAGTCACAAAGGGTCAAAAGCAGAGCTTGTCTGACTAGTTAATTCACAGCGACTGGAATCCCTCTCCTCACAAACAGTAGACACATATTTCCCTTTTTAGGACATGAGGATCTATTACGTAATTTAGGAAGCACTCGGATCTCGAGCAAACTCGCCCCGTGTGAGAGCAGGAGGGACTGAGCCGCGACCGGACCGACCAATCAGACGGCAGGGAACTTATCTTTTCGTTCGCTGATTGGTCAGAAGGCGGATAGCGTCCGTTGACGTCGAGGCTGCTCGCTCTCTGTCTGGGAGGGTTTTTTTTTTTTTACGTTGACGGTTTCACGGGAGTAGTTGTAGTCTTCATACCGGACGGAGAGCCTGTCCCGGGTAAAAAAAAATAAAAAAATAAAAAAAGAAAAGCGGTTGGGATTGTCTTAGGCTTTTGTAGCAGGAGTTTGGGAGAAAAACTGCCCTGGGCGGTAGAATATTTCCTCGGAAAGTGAACCAAAAAGCTGTCACCATGCCGGTTTTTCACACGAAGACGATAGAAAGTATCCTGGAGCCGGTGGCTCAGCAGATATCCCATCTGGTGATCATGCACGAAGAAGGTGAAGTTGACGGAAAGGGTATCCCAGATCTGTCGGCGCCGGTGGCTGCCGTGCAGGCGGCTGTCAGCAATCTTGTTCGGGTGAGTAACTTTCTCCCTTTTTTAATACAAACGTGTCTAAAGTGAGGCTGAGCTCGCTCGGTGGGTACCTGTCGCTTTGTCCCACGCCGTTCACTCTCAATGTAACTCGACTCAAATGTTGAAATTTAGGAATGTGACTACAGCCGGCTCTGTCCTATTTGTTTTAATGGCACAGAAGATCGGTGCATGCAAACAAAGTTTCTTTATAAGTTTTTTTTTTTGTTTGTTTGTTTGTTTTTTTGACTTGGGGCAAAGGGCAGTGACGCCCTTTTCCCCTTGAAAATATGCCCTGCCTCCTCTATCGGTGACTGCCGGAGCTTGACGTAGGCACCGCTGCGATGTGTGAGGCAGGTACAGGACCGAGCTACAGTGAATTACTGTTTTATATATATATATATAATCAGGTCACTCCACCTACAATAACAGTCTTTGAATAGTTCCGTCAATTAGAGTCTTAAATTAGCCTTTGATATTGATATGTTCGTTTCCTCCGTTGTCCCAATGACTTATTGTGCCTTGCACCAGGCTATCTTTTGCATCTAAAACGGACCAACAGTGTAGTTGTGCAGTCTGTAGACTACAATGGGACAGTTACAGAAACGATTGATACTTCTGTGAGCTTTCGAGGCACTGCTGATGTGATGAAACGAAATTCAAAAGGGCAAGGAAGCACAGTTAAACCTCCACCAAGGCTGTGACAAAATGTTAATTTGCAAGTGAATGTGGTTGTTAAACTGCAGTCTGTGACCCATCAGATCTTATGATCCGATGAGAAATCTCAGCTGTAATTCATTGTGCTTCTTTTTCTTTTTTTTTTTTACTCTGGTCACAATTTTAATCTCATTGCAGTCAACAAAAAAATGTGACCCCATAATGTTTGAATGGATCTTACAGTTTGCTGTTAGCTGTGACTGAAGAAATGTATTGTCATTAGTTAATACTTTAGTGTTTTCTGCGTAATACTTTGCCAGCAAAACTGTTTCAAAGTTTATTTTCCCTCATACTTTTCTCCTTCTTGTCCAAGAGTCTGATTGCTCAGATATTCTCAGCAAACACACAACATGCATACAAATGAACATTTTGGCAAACATGACCCAAGTATTTTCATTCTAATAAGTGCAATGTGTCCTGATACAAGTTCAAACGATTCTGTCAAAAAGTATTTTTGATGAATCTGTACCTCAAACTAATCATTTGTTTTCAGTGGGTGTCCATCGTGTTTTTTTTCCACCCACACAGTCATTAAAATATCTTTGGGCCTATTAATTATGTCTTTCCCAACTGTCTTTTGAAAACGTTAAATTACATGCACCCATTTGACCAGATGCAACCGTGGTTTCAAGTATATTTAGGATCAAAAAGGATCTTGCCTCAATGGTGCTCCTCGGAGCCACATTGTAACTATCATGGCAACAAGAGTCGGAAACGACAATGTCATTTCCTTAAATTTGATCCTGACGCACAAACCGATACATGGCGAGTTTGATGCAGAGGAAACAAGGAGATATGAGGAGGCTGTCGGATATTGTGGCTCGTAAATAGAGGAAGGCACGCAGGCTAAATTAAGGCAGACGTGGTCCCTGTGTTATTTACTCAGTCTAGTTAAGCCCAGGGCCGCTGCCAGTTGTTGAGTGATAAATTTGGACAATGACTCTGGCATCAGCGAAGGAACGTTTTATTTAATAGGATTTCTTAACTTTAATCCCACAATGAATCTATTATGTTTTATGGTCCTTATCCATATCAGGCTGGTTCACTTCATTCTGTGCCTTTGTTTTTCATTAATGCTCACTCTGAAACTACAGGTCTGTACTCTCATTGTTTCCATTATTTAAACGTATACACCAAAGTTCCTTCCTCTGCGGGACACTATAGAGAGGTGTTTAGATGGTGGGTGTCATGTTTACATTTGATGTCATATTTTGACAGAAGGCCCTCCCTACCAAATAGTTGGATAACGGTTTACAAATACTATCGTCTGCATGTAATAGTTAACGGAGTTGTGAAAGGCTTATTATAGATACGTGCGATGATCTGTCCTTATAAGGCATTATAATGATGATGATGATGATGATGATGATGTGTGTAAGAAAAATTACACACGTTGCCTCTTAAATTAGAGGGATAGAGCTAAAGAGTTTAAAAGAGTTCAAGTGTGCACAGCAAAACATAGCTGAGAGCTTTTTCAAAACATGAACACGATAGTGCTTGAAGTCCCATTAGAGCTGCATTTCTACCGAAGGAACTTATTCCAGGGACAAGGAACCCTTTGAGGAAACCCGGTTCTTCTAAAGGCTTGATTCTACTGGAACCGGCTGCATTGAGTTCTGCCTCCATCACGGCCGCCAGAGCTGATCGCTCCAGTTCTACATAATGTGTTTGATTCCACCAGCATGTTTCAAAAGTGTTCCTGAATAGTGTCGTCTATTTTTGACGTAAGAAGCATCAAACTGCACAGAGCAGATAAGCCGGACAGGAAGTCAGACACAGGATAGAGATCTTCATAATGAAACCCACAGTGCAGACTTTCAATATCACATTACATTACTTATATTAACGTCTACCCCCCTTTGTCTTTCAAGTAGGAGAAGAATTGCGTTCTCTTCACTGTACCTGAAGTAGAGATGTTGTTAACCGACATTTTTTTTTTAAATTCTGTCAGTGCAGACCAGTTGGTTTTTTTTTGTGTTTTCGTGCTTGGACACAACAACATGAGGTTGTAGAAGAAACATTTCGACCGACGGACCGTCGATGCCCAGGTTGTATTTGTATGCCACGTCAGTGGAATCTCTGCCGTGTCACACTCCAGTCCAGTAGGGGGCGGTAACGCACCTATAAGCTGGTTTGCAAACCATGATTAAAACTCAGAAGGAGAACCCGCCTCAGTGGAGTAATTTGCCTAATCTTCGTTGGTTTTTTTAGACCACTGTGGAAATGCAGAAAACAAAGGGCTGAAGGAACCTCAGTGTTCCTTGAAAAGTTCTGAGGACCTGGGTGGTAACGCAGCTCACAACTAAATATCTTGGAGTGATATGATCCAGGCTCTATGGACATTCTGAATTGTGATCAGATGTTTCCAACAGTGGCATGAATGAATACGTTGGTGTATAATTATTTCCAGTTGCTGTGGCAACATAACAACATGGACAGTGTTATGAGATCATTGAAGTTAAAGATCAGATGTAATTTTCTTCTGGTTTCACTCCCTTGAGTCATACCGCAAAGCTTAAATGAGACAACAAACCCACTGTGTAGCTCTTATCTTTTACCTTTTCATTGTCCAGCTTCAGATTATTTTTTGTAAACTATTATATATTATTATATTATATAATGTATAATGCGATAATGTAATTGTAAATTCTTAATTTTTCCACGTGTTGTAAATCAGTTAAAGTGAGTCCACACAAACATCAAACTGGGGAGTAAATGCCTGTCAAGGGAAGGATCATCCTCAGAAAGGGAAAGGGATAAGGTTTAGTAGCATTTCTTTAGGCATTGTCAGGGTGGGGCTGTGTCAAAGAAAAGCTATTTACCTCATTGTCTATGTTTCCTAAAAAAACCCACATGTTAAACAGGCTTCCTCCTTCATGAATTCCGTCCAAGATCTCTGGAGCCAGAAGCCTAAATACAGCTGATCAAGGTGGATTCGGGATGACCTGAAAACCTTGACAGGAAGTGGGCTGCAAATGATTATACCTTTCGAATGCCATATTCGGGTAGTTGCGTCAGATTTCTTTCCATTTCCAAACAAAAAAAGGAAGCCGAGCTTCCAGGAGGTTATTATAGGATGCTTGAACCTGTCTGAGGCGATCAGCTGCAAAATGTGTAGACCTTTAAATTATTAATTTGAAAAGGCCTAATCGCATTATTCCAGATGCATGGAGATAAAAGTGCGACCCAGACCCGGTATTGTAAGTGCAACATGACCACAAACTGTTGTGAGTCATATATGTTTCTTCAACCAGACCCTTCAGTTGGGCTCAGCCTCTTTAATTTGTTGTTCCTGATTGAGACAATGAGCCCAACCTCAATTAACAATGAATGTGAGGAATGTGAAGAATTCCCAACAGGCCGGAGTGTATCCTTGTCCGGAGGGGGGGGGGGGGGGGGGGGGGTTGGGATAGTCCTTTGAATGAGCGACTTTACTTGGATATTGAAAAAGAGACAATCAATTAACAACAAGAGAAAAGTCTGTGTTCACACCGGAGAACGGTTTGCTTCTTCTCTTTCTGACCCACAAAGCATGTCTTTGCCTACAGGATGTGGCTAACTACAGTGGCTAACTGGTCTGTTTGGAATAAAGTGTGTTCAGTGCTTGTGCAATAAGCAAAACTTGTGCTTATTGCACAAATGACTGTTGCAATGGTGACATAAAGTAGAGGAAGAACTACCTTTGCAGCACAGATGAAACACCAAACGTTTCCTCTGTCCCTTCATGCCAAGTGTGATGCTTTTGTCTCACACCTTGTTTGACGATGTGGTTCTTCAAATCTTTTGAATCTTAACAGCCCTCATGCATCTGAAAATAAACTTTGCATTGTATGTGAAAGTTGAATTGCAATTGTTTATATTTTATCTCAAGTTATTCTGAAAATTTAAATATTTTCCTACTGGGATAAATGGAAGAACAGCTTGTCTGTGACAGCAGTTAACCTTTAGATTTGGCAAAGCAGACTTTTTTTTTATGTAAGGCCTGTTGTACTTCATTATTTTTATAGCTCCTTTTAACTGGCCTGGGATAAAAAAAGAAAAAAAAAGAAGGAATGTCAGTGATGTAGAGCTCTGGAATGGATAATTAAGGGTTTTTCTTCCTGTTTGCACAGGTCACATGACTTAGAGATATGCAGATCCCTCAATGGTAGAACAGTTGCTGTTTATAAAAAAATAAAATAAAGATAAAATCCTCCTTCTTATGCAAAGTTACAAAACACCTCTGTGCTTTATGCAACAGCAAAACAAATGCAGTCATTTGAAGGTTGACTCGGTATTAGTCTTGCGTTGTGAGGTATCTGATAAGTATGACCACCTAGTTTTTGTCCATTCTGCACAAATAATCTGCAACACATGTGGGAGTCTTCAACAACTTCTTAAAAGTCTTTCAACTTTAAGAGAAACTCAGCAGATGCAACATGAGGAAGCGTTTCACGAGTTTTTAAATACTGAACTGTGGTTTGATCAGTATTTGATGTGAATAATCATTTCAATTACCTGTTTATGTAGTCCTTTACAGATGGGAAACAGATATGTTCATTAACTAAAGTGCTTTAAAGGCATACAAAAGAAACCGCTTCCTAGTACCTGGCGCTCAAGCTTCCTGCAATTTGTCAAGGAAAACCAGTTCAAGCTGCTCACTATTGATTCTGTCATTTTGGCAACAATACGAGGACGATAATCTGAAAGGTTTTGCAAAGTCTCCATAGAAAAGTTTGAATCTGGTCTACACAGAAATGCATTGTTGCATTATGGATTCATACTGCACCTGCAGTCTTCTTGGTTGTTTTTTTTTAATGTTTGTCTGATGGAAATTTGTGGGATAAGGGGGAGGTGGAGGAGTGCAGAGCTGAAGAGGAAATGCAGGAAGCCAAGACAGGAAGACCCGGCAGCTGACGGACCCACTCAGAACAAGAGTGTGAGGCAGCGAAGGGAAACCCCTCTCCCTCTGCGATGGGGTGTTTATGGCTGCAGGCCATAACGAAGGATACAATGCACCAGGGCTGTGACTTCTTCCAGAAAAGAAATCAAGTTGAAATAATTGACAACAATCACAAATTTAGTTCCAATGTAACCCTTGTTTTATTTTATAAAGGCTGCAATAAGTATTACTTATCCTGATCCAGTGCTTTGCATTGGAAACGGTGCCAGTACTCTAAACCAGAAACTTAGCATGCATCTGCAGGATTTTAAAGGACATATAATGTATAAGAAGTAATCAAGAGTTTTTTGTCTTTTTTCAGGTCTCGTTTCAACTGAAATATATCACAAACAATGGCAAGAAAAAAAAGTATGTGAAGACGGTGGATTTTACTTGTTTTTCTGACTTTATTGGTCAAAAAAATGCGACTGGATCTTTATCTGAGTCACAAGTACACACTGTGCTTCAGTTCATAACACACAAACAAATCTTTTGTGTTTTTATTGATCACACCGTTTAAACGGTCTCAGTGCTGGTGAAAGAAATATTTGAACCCCTTGGATTTAATAACGGGTCAAACCACATTGAGCAGCAGTAAACTGAAGCAAATGCTGCTGGTAGTTGCGGATCAAATCTTTTAAAATAAGATAAAGATAAAGTTTTACAACGCCCAACTAGAGATTTGGACTATTCCTTCTTACAGAAGCTCCACTCTTTGGATGTTTCATGTCTGGGCAGCTCCAAAAGGTGGATTTTGTTTGCGTGACGTACTTCCAGTAGATTTACTTTCATGTTGACGTTGCTGTTCTGCTGCATCACTCAAGTTCTAATGACTTTTAGTTTAATTTAGTTCATGTTGGTATACACACAATTAAACATTAGTTTGATTTGTCCACAACATATTTTAGCTGGAGTGTTGGCAAGCTTCAGACACACTGTTTTTTTTCTTCCGTTTACCTCTGGTGCTCTGGCATAGACACCGTGCCTGGTCAATGATTTAGTTTTGATAAACTCATGACCAGAAATGTGAACCAGCTCCAGCAACCTATTTAAACCCATTTAAACCCATAGATAGTATATCAAAATCGGACTTCAAACTCATTGCTTCTTAGATGTTTGCTAGTTTCCTTCATTTTGCAGTAGCGTGTATCTACTGCATGTTTGGGTTAAGGACTTTAGTTTCCGATCAGATAATTATTGTTTCCCCATGTTCAAATAATATTTTAAATACAAACACTTAGTCCTGCAATGCACGGAAGGATTTAAATCCACCAGAAAATGACAGTTAGGTTACTTTCTATACAATGAATCACCTCAATTGTTGGCGTGATGTGACGTTGCCCGCTTCCTCCTCCTCCACCCTCCTCCTCCTCCTCTTCCTCCACCCTCCTTAAATGTGGTACACGTCATGCATTACTATCTCTGCTTCTTTCAGCAGTCCTGGAAAATGACAGCTCACTTATGACTAGCCCAGTATTGACTCATTCTTCTTTTGAAGAGGAGCATTCACACTGACCAGGGCCGCTCCCCTGTAACACTGCACGAGCTGCGAGGCTCCTGCGACATGAGATAGATAGTTGTGATCTGCTTTATTCTCTCTGGCTGCACGGCCTGGTTTGCCACGGATGAGCAGGCCATTTGATTTGTGACTTTCATCGCCTTGGACACACCATGTGTAGCTACTTCCTCAAGCAAATTAATAAACCATGTTTGACACCACTTGACAGATGCATAGAAAGGCGCTGACCTTCAGTGCAACCTCTGTGCCGCCCCCTCCGAAGTCATTATTAGTCAAAGCCATCTGATATCTTTGAACGCAGCACTTGCCGGTTCTGAGAGTATTGATCAAAGGTAGCTAATGGAGTGCAGTGCAATCAAATTCGCATCAGATCGCAGTGTAAAGCCGCCTAGTGGGATCCAGTGTCCTGCACTGTGAGGAACTGTACCTCCACGGAGGATGAAATGCAGTTTATTTTCTAGAATGCTGTTAAGGGCAGCGGTGCCAGAATTTAGCCATCATAGATCTTTGTAGTCACCATGACTAACACAGCATTGTGCTAAAACTGCCCAACACGTGAAAGGCAGGCCGTGTCTTGGCAGCCTTGAGGCTTTCAGAGTGGCCTTTCTTCTCCAGGCGGAGCGATGGGCAACCGTCAACAAAGCCGAGTCTGTTCTAAAGAAGCAGCCACTTTATCAAGCTGCTTCACAACGCAGGGTTTCCACCCAGCGCTCTCGGGTGGTAAAAGGAGTGCCAGTGTTTCCACTCCAGACACGAATGGTAAACGAGTGACTGACAGACAGCGTTGGGATGGCTTCTCAGAAGAAGACGACACTGACTCAAGGAAAGATTTTTTTTTAAAAAGAAGGTGGAAGTGAACAGCTGCCCTTCTTTAAAGTGGTTTACTGGAATCTATTCAGGGAACAGAGTATTTGTGTCATGGTTTGGGTTGTGTGTCTCAGCTATGATTAAGAACGAGTTGGAACTGGACACCCTCATGTCATCTCTTCATCTTTTCCCCATTGCACCTGTCTTCACTGTCATTTGTCATATAAAATATCAAAAAGTAATGCATTTATGAAATAATATTTGAGATAATGGACAGAAAACTAGTTATTAATCATCAAATAAAGATACTAAACATAAACTCCTTCCAGATTCATTCATTTAATGATTGTTTTTTTTTTTTTCAGTTTTATATCATTATAAATTGATTAGCTTTGTGCTTTGTGTTCGAGCTGTTGTTCACACAAGCATTGCAATGTATAGATGCTGTCCTGGAATCTGGGAACTAGATGTGGGCATTTTCACTTCCCTAAACTATTCCTCTTTTAATTCAAGCAGACAGATCAAGAGTTAGATCATATCAAAATGAAGCCCATGTGTCAAACTTGGTCACCGTCTGTATCACGAGAATGTGATCCAAAATCATGACAGAGGCTCAGAATAGAAGGCCGGCCATCTCGAACTGCTTGACAACACCAGCTATAAACTCAGTTCTATTTTTACCGCAAATTGTTTGGATCGCTGGTGCAGACCGTTTTTGAACATGGGACAACAGGAAGTGGCTCAAATGGGGGAGGAAGAAAAGAAAAGCAGCGATGACCTGTTGAATACAGTACAGAGAGCCTCTAATCTGCCTGGTTTCAGAGGCTGCTGCATGACTCTTTGGTGGGGGGGCGGGGGGAGGTATATGACTCAGTGCTCGTTAAATGCAGCTCACACTCAGATTCTGGCCCTCCACATTTTTGTCCCATAAAGCAATCACTCTGCCTCTTCTCCGTTTTTCAGATTAGGTCATGTCTAAACTTGACTTGATCTCGTATAAATATTACTGTTTGTCTTAAGAATTCTCTGCTGCGAATGGGTTTTGCTGTTGTATAAATTACACATCATGGAAACATAACTTTACGCAAAGATAAAAAAGGGAATACTGTCCTCCAGGAAAATCTGGCCCCCAAATCAAAAATATTCCTTTTAAAGAGAAACTGTGTTCTAACCCAAAACATAGTTGAATGGGACAGGACAGCTTTGGTTGTTGTTGGGGGGAGGGGGGGGGGGCATTTGCACGTTGTGGCTTGGCTCAAAGATGGACAACCTCCTCTGCTAAGCTTTAGGTTTAGTTTGGCATAACCTTTGGCCCTAATTTACAACCACTCAGTTATTCAAGAGTCCCAGAGGTCCAGTGAAAAGAGAGTGAGGAGATGCATGTCTGCCTCCACGTCAGCTCATCTGGACTGGCTCTGCTACTGCCTGTATTCAGGCACGTTGACAAGATCTCTGGAAATGCTCACAGTACCTTTAAGACTGCATCCTAAATAACCAAAATTAAGCCACAATAAAAAAAAAAATGTCTTATCATCCCCAGTAGGGCTGCTTCCTTATTTTACTTAATGATTTGCAATTCACAATTCCCCCTAATTTGACATCTTTATATGGTTTTGTCTGATATCCTGTCCAAAATCCAAAGAAGAATATGACTAATCAGCTGATTGTTTTATAATCCATTTCTACCTTGTTTCATCTCTGATCATTTGCCTGACGGGTACACGAGCGTTGAAGTTCAGCACGGGGGAGACATGTTGAAGATGTTATATGTTGCTAAATTATGTGCGACAGTGAGGTAATCACGAGGTCACGCACAATTTAGCGGCATATAACATTTTCAACATGGTGTTTATTTGAGTTAAAACAGTAAAATGTCAAAGAAATCGTTCCCCTCTTGAGTGGTGATGCTGCTTATTTAACCTGGCCCGTGTGATCCAATGCCCCGGCATGAACACATGTGATCTCTCATCCACGGCAGCTCAACGTGGGTGAGTTGTCTCCCTCCGGAGCTGAGGTCATGGTGGGGGGAGGTGAGTCATTTTGGCATTTGAGGGAGAGGAGGCGTTCAGCTGCTTTACGCATTATAACCGCGCTCGGGCCTGGCGTCCCCCCAGCAGCTGCCTGGTTGAAATAATGGTTCTCCAGACGAGTAACAGGACATCATTCTGGAAAACTGCATGATTAGAGACAAAACTCCCTCAAGGGGGAAAGTTGTGGTAACGGAGTTGCTGCTCATGCATGTGACATGCTATTGAAGTATAAAATGCGCTCAAGTTGCAGAAAAGCTTCGGGATAGATCTAAACTTTAAACATTACTGATCCAGTAGAACTGGAACAGTCTTGTGAAACATGGAGCTGGAGCTTTAAGTGTTGACTGATGCAAATCCTCATGATTGATGAAGCAGTTGTTAGGGCTGAGGCTGGGGTTTCTGGGTGTGTCTAAATGTGATAGTCACTTATGAAGGAAGAGCATGTAGCACCTTCTAATAGCAGTCTGAAATTATTATTTTTTTTGACCTGGTGTATGATGTCATCTAATAAACAGATTCAGGCTTTTGTTATAAACTAGTAGATTGCAATGTCCTTGTCAAAATCTAACCTTAGTTTTTATTCATGGCCAGTGCCCCAAGGGAGAAGATAATGGATGAGATGGAGGCAAAGGACACTGAATTAATTATACTACTACACCACAGAGTGCATTATCACACTTATACCAACGCGACTTAACAAAGGGACTCTGTGTTTTAAAAGTTTATTTTCAAAATAGCCCAAATTAAATTAGAGAGCAAGCTCTAGTCCTTCTGTGTATATAATTACTGCACTGGATTGTCACTGATTTAGAACGGTGGTTACACTGTTGAACATCTGACCTACATATAAAGTATTTGAGTGGTAACTAAGACCGCCTACCCTACCAGAAAAGAATGTTTCCTGTGGACATAAGAAACAGTATTTCTCAACATTACTCAGCAGTATCATCAGCAGACAATTCTCTAATGAGGCATCTATGAGACCTAGCAAGTACTTGTATGTTAGACATGAGCTGAAGTCTGATCCAACTGCATTGTTGACTCACCGAGCCGAGATGTGCAAGCATGTGATTGGAATGTCCTTCAAACCAATCCAGACAAACAAACAAAAAAAAAGGCGAATGTATCTGAACAATATTGTCATCTAAAACCTTTTACAGTAACTACCGCAAGAAGGCGTTGCATTGTCTTGCATCCAAACAATCTCCGGGTTTCCGTGTTGTCACTGTGTCCACCATGTGGTTTCCTGCCACAATTTTCTCTCGTCTTCCCATGATTCTCAATTTTGTAAAGTGAGCGTGACTGTGCAACATCTGTGTTGACATTGTAATATATCAATGAACTGTACGGGGTCCACTCCCAGACCTTTGCTCAGTGCATGCTGGGACAAGCTTCGGCCCCTTATCACCCTAAAATAAATAATTCAAAGAAAAAAAAAAAAAAGTCGGTTTGATACTCACGGGATATGTCACACGGAGGAGCTGCTTTAGAACGCAGGTTACCACTTAATGACCCTGTGCCCACTGTTGATTAAATTGTTACATCATTAAATGGAAAATTACATTCGTATGACTTCTGTTATCAATGAATAATTCCACAGGAATCTCAAATTAATAATTACCAGGGTAAAATGTGGTACAACACTGCTGGGAAAACCTTTTTCCTGAAATTACTTTTTTCTCCCGTGATTGTGTATTTAGCTTCTTTTTTTTTTTTTTTTTGCCTGTTTGCCTTGTTTCATTAAACCATGGATTATTTATGTTTACTCAGGCAATATCTGTGTTTTCCAGGTGGGAAAAGAGACTGTGCAAACCACAGAAGACCAGATCATGAAAAGGGACATGCCTCCGGCTTTTATCAAGTAAGCACAAGAGGATTTCTCGAACTCCTCTGATTCATGTATCTCAAATGTATCTTGATGAAATAACACTCCCTCTGCAGTACGTGGAACCCACTATCCTCTTTTTGGATCTCTTTCTCTCTTTATCTGTTGCAGTAATGGCTGGTTGTAACCAGGCAAAGGTCAGACATGGCATGTTAAGTGCCTCAGAGTCTTGCCCTGGTGTAACATAAATACTTTTTGATCCGGGAGGAGTTCCTTTACTCACCAGGAGCGGGGCTACAAGCTCGTAAAAGTCATCATTAGAGTCGCTGGCTGCTGCTTTTTGTTTTTGGCGACACAAAAAAAAAAAACATGCACATTGAAATAAAAAGGAGAGCTGTCCATATTAAATGGATTTGTTCCCTTAGCTTACTTGACATCACCTAAATCATTCTTTCGCCGATCGCCATTGCATGACAGACTGCAGTTAAGGGGGGGGTGAAGGAGAGTCCTGGGAGCCCCCCAGGTCAAGGATGAAAGGCATTGGCAGGCACAGGTCATCGGGCTCAACACATTTGGCGCCTCAAAGTCACTTCGTCACCCTGTCGTCATCCATCAGCACATCTGCTGGAATGCATCTCCTTCACTAAATATAGTGTCTGCCGGGGTCCGGTTTATGCATGGCTCTTTCTCTCTAGTGCACGCTGAAGGACACTGCTGGCTCGCTCTGCAAAGGCGCGCACACACACACGCACACGCACACACACACACACACGCACACACACACACACACACACACACACATGGGTCAGCCTCGATGTCATGCACATACATTAGCCTTTATCTTTCAGGAGACTTGATCCTTTAGAAAAATGGAAACTGAGCCCTTCTTGTTTGGCCCCTCCGCAACGCCTAAAATGTGGAAAGTAGCAATAATGTTCTCTTGTTACCCGGGCAACCGTTGGCCTGGAGGCAAAAGTGGAAAGCCAGTATACTGTGGGAACCGAAATACGTGTCGTTGGCCTGCTGCCTGTTTCTGTAAAGAATGGCTGCTGAGGTATTCTGCAGGTGGCATTGTATGACACTGAATCAAATGGCTGAGCCTGCAGTTCTTGCTGCCCTGGTGTTCACCGAGTACATCACACCCAGGAGGCAACTATCAATCATTTACGTTTCTTTGTCAGCAGGGGTTAGATTGGGCCAAAGCCAGTCAAAGCAGAGCGCCACCTCTCGAGGCCCGAATCACATTGTGTGGAAGCAAGTTAACGTCCCCGTCATGAGATAGAAAGTCAAAATCGAGCCATTTTTATTTCTGCAGCACATTTTCCTCGTTGCATCATCAGTCCAACATATGACACGAGTTAATTTTTAACCAGCCCCAGACTTGCTTTTCCTCATGCTCTGTTCAAAAGAAATAATTCAAAAAGTGAAAAGGCCCGTCCTTTTTTTCAAGAACGAGCTTTCTTCCAGAGTTTTCAGTTGCATCTTATGAGCCCGAGGACCCGGAGAAAATCGACTTAGTGAGGCAAAGAATGAACCTTCAAGCTAAATTCATTACACTGTTTCTTCAGGACGGTAACGGTACAACAACACATTCGGTGCCCTGTGAAACCATCATGGTGTTTGAATAAGACTTAGACTTGGGCTTTATTAATCCCACAGTGGGGAAATACAGTTATTACAGCAGCAAAGAAACACAAAAAACACAATAAAACCAAATTTACAAATATGTATATGTAAAGTAAGATCAATTTTTTAATTTATTTGGAATAACTTCCAAAATAAATCTTTATATCCCTTAAAATTTGTCCAAAAAAATAAATAAAATCATCTAAATGTATTATAGAATTACTCCTGTGAATGTATTTCACAGTCAGTTTGCTATATATATATATCTAAATCACTGATATTTGGAGAAGACAACAATAGGAACTTCTGATTCTGACGGAATAATGTCCGTATAAAGATATAATAATTACTGTCCTTTTTGTATTGGTCTACACACAATCTGCTCCCCTTCCATCTTACTACACGTCTAGCTTGTAGTCGAGGGTGCAAGCTGCTGCACGTAGTGCCGAGATGACTAAGCACAGCAAGCTGTTTGCATGACGCGTGAGCTCCCTGTAATGGTTGTGAAATTTAGACCTCGGATTTCTCATCCGATACATCTTTTCAACTGAAATCTATTTCTGTCACGTGTGCATTGCTTTTACAGTTAGATCTAAGCAGGATGCAGAAGTGTAGAAAGGACCTTCCAGTTCCTTATTCTTAATTTCATGTCATTTAGACCATTTCAGCTGGTATTTGCACTCCATTGGTTTCACAGCAGCATTTGCTTGAAATGTGTGAAAAGCATGTAAAAAGAATAAACGAAACAAAGTCATGTTTACACAGCAGCTGCTGTACGTTATGGCTAGCTGTACCCCTTGCTGCAGGCAGTTTGCTGTTTCCACTTGTAGTGTCCATCTGGCTTGTTAAGGGCTTTGAATCATCAGCATGACTTGTTTCGTGGATTTGTACTAAAACGGGTCTTCCAATCAACCCTCTTCTACTTTCCACAGAGTGGAGAATGCGTGCACCAAGCTGGTACAGGCTGCCTCTATGCTGAAAGCCGACCCATACTCCGTTCCTGCTCGGGATTACCTCATCGATGGCTCCCGGGGCATCCTGTCTGGGACCTCGGATCTGCTCCTGACCTTTGATGAAGCCGAGGTATTTACGCGCTCTCCCTATTTTATTTGTAAAATTTTGTTAACCAGCAGATTTCCCTTTCAGAGCTTCAGTTTATTTCAGCACACCTCATTTGTGCAGCAATTTCCTGCGTCACACCGGATGCGGTTGTGTCGCTAATGTCCGAGAAACATATGGATATGATGATGGTTTAGTGACACTCTCGCTCACTCCTGCCTTGGTGCTGTGGAGTCGATCTGAGCTGGAAGGCCTTCAATGACTTGTTTATGGCCACTTCAGCGTGGCAGAGGACGGCAGTCACCGGCTAGGATGGTATCCATTCCTGCCTTCCTCTGGGGTACTCTTAAGGCCTATAAAAACGACAGAGAGGTGGCTAAATATACTGCATGTCGGCGGAACTCTCCGTATTTCTTACAGAAACACTTCTTAAATCTTGAAGCAGGCAGAAAGATCATCTATCAGGCCAGTCCTTCTTTTCCTCTCGGGGACGGAGAGTGAAATCAAAAAGTTGCAGATCAGCAAACGTCAGGCATCCTGGGACTGTCCTGCAGCAGTCAGCAGGAGTCCTCAGTCAGCAGTGCCATCATGTTTTCCAATGCAGCTCAGGGATCACTCTGTATAAAGCTGGAGCGAAGCAGGACAAAGAGGTTGGAATGCCAGCAGGCAGCATTATCAGAGTGTAATTAGAGGGAATGTGAAGGGGGAGGATGGGTGTATGTGTGTGTGTGTGTGTGTGGAGGGGGGGGGGGGGGGTTTGCATAATCCCTTTTCTCGGGGACTGCAACGTTGTTTTTGAATCATCTTTTGTTGTTGTTTTATCCTATCATTATCGCAGGTCCGCAAAATAATCCGTGTGTGCAAAGGCATCCTGGAGTATCTGACCGTGGCCGAGGTGGTGGAGTCGATGGAGGACTTGATCACGTACACAAAGAACCTGGGACCAGGTCAGTCAGTCGAGACGCCGTCAAGTCGAGACTTGCCACTACGATCATTTTGCTCTCCTGGTTGGCACATTCACAAGGACACATTTTTGCTTTTTACTATGTAAGCATCAATATGTTTGTGTCAGTTATCCAAGAAGTTCCTAAATTCTCTACATAAGCTGAAGAGGCAATACTGCAACGTGAAAATATTCTATTACACGTGAAAGCCCGGTTTATAAAATCTTATTTAAGGCAAGACACTTTTGGAAGTTGCATATATCAGATGTAAAGTATACAAAATTAAACTACATAAATCTGAAACCAGAATAAATACTCAAGTAGAGTCATCTTAAAGTTACACTTAAAATACAATATTTGACTAAATGTAACAGTTTGGTTTTTTTGCGTCTCTGTTTTGTTGTCTGTGTTCAGGTATGACGAAGATGGCGAAGATGATAGACGAGCGGCAGCAAGAGCTCACGCATCAGGAGCACCGCGTGATGCTGGTCAACTCGATGAACACGGTCAAAGAGCTGCTGCCCATCCTCATCTCGGGTAATCACGCTTTACTTTCGCGTAGATCAGATTCCTACATACTGCACAGCAGCACGGGAGTATTATTATTATTATTATTATTATTATTATTATTATTATTATTATTATTATTATTATTCAGACTGCTAAATTGCTTATTGTCGACTTCTGTTTTGTATTTCAGGTATCAAAATCTTTGTGACGACCAAGACATCTGGCAGCCAGGGTGTGGAAGAGGCCTTGAAGAACCGCAACTTCACTTTCGAGAAGATGAGTGCCGAGATAAACGAGATCATCAGAGTGCTGCAGCTCACTTCCTGGGACGAGGACGCTTGGGCCAACAAGGTGCGTACGATATACGTCTTTTCCTTCAGTTTGTTCTACGACCGTGAAACTCACCTGAACGCTCCATTACTGCACTGCCCGCTGAATATACATTTCTCTTCAAACTTTTTTTTTTTGTGCTTTCTTTATTGAAAATAAATACAAGCAATGTTTTTAAAAGCAATAACCGAGTTTTGTCCATCACCCACTTTGCTCTCATACAATTCCTGAATGTCCTGCAGGAGGACAGTTTATGAAGTGATGATATCCTCATTTGGTGTGTTTTTTTTTCTTTTTTTTTTCTCCCTTTTGTAACTAGCCATTCGCTTTGTCTCATCAGGATGACCTCATTTAAATTTTGACAGGTGTGATCAATGCTTTTGCTATATTTTAAGTGTATACCAATACTTTAACCGACTGTACGTCTCGATGTATCTGGTTATTCAGTCCGATTCTTTGATGTTTTTCAGCTTTGCACGTTCTTTTTCTTTCCATGTACAGAGTCTCTTTCTTGTCCCGCTTCAACCTTTGTTGACACTGTTTTCTTTTTTTGTTGCTCTCATTTGGTACGTCTGGTTGAATGTTTGTATTTATGTGGTTCTTCCTTTCTTTGTGCCGTTTTCTTTCTCCTTTCACCCCCTGTAGAAGGTAAGCCCTTAACTCTGTCGCACCGTGGTTGTGCAGCAGCATGTCTGACAGATGAGTGTGCTGTCTTGTGCTTTGTGGTGCCATTGTGTGCTTCTCGGTAGTCAGGCAGTTATGAGGTGAAATTAGTAAATAATGGGTTGGAGAATTTTTTTGTACTACCAGTGGAATGGTGTTTATGGATTTTAGAGTTAAGCAGGTTGAATTGCTGATTTATGCAGTGTTTTTTGTTTGTTTTTTTCTTCAGATATTTTGGATTTCTTTTGCGCCATAACACGACATTGTATCAAAATCTGTGTGCCCCCTCCAAGGTCATTTAAACCTTGCAGTATCCTCGTCCTTAGCTGGTTGACTTATCGATTGACCTGACTCGGGCGGTATTGATTTCGGTGTCGTTAAGGAGAAATGTTTGAGTGTTCATCTCTTCTTGCCATGAACATCAGGTTTCTCCTGACGGAGGGGAGCACACAGAAAACCTGATATGGATTTTATTTTTGTATGAATGGCTAATTTTCTGTTATAATCCAACACATGTGGCCTAGTTTGCTAACAAATCTTTATACCCATGAACACTAACCCCAATACCATGAACCACACCATGTCTAATTTTTGAATATAACCAGTCTGTGTGTTTGAATATAGGCCGTAATCATTAATATCTGTTAAAAAAAAAATCCTTTATCTTTCAGTCTTTCACTTTACTGACAGTTTTTATTCACAGACACACACACACACACAGACACCCACAGACACACACACACACACACACACACACACACACACACACACACACACAGGTTGTTACTACAGAGCAGCAGCTGTATGTGGAGCGTGTTCGCACAATAAACTAACACCCGCTCAACTTCAACTCACACCTTTGTACTTCCTGTTTTTTTCACACTCCCAGCTATTCAAACAACTGAGCTTTGTACGCTTTTATTTTGACAAGGCGATTATTGTGAGGATTTTAGGCTCATTCTGTGATAAATCATTTGTTCTCACTCAGCTTGATGTGCTTTGAAACTCTGGTTTTAACACCGATGAAGATTCAGGCCTCATTAGGAAGAACTTTTGTTTTCTGAACTTCTTTTCTTGCACTACAAATAATAAGCATAACGTAACCACTCATTCATCCGATCGACTGATCTGATTGTGACTCATGTGGTATCTTGCTTTGCTTCATGTCCAACAGGACTCTGCTTTGTTTTGAAGACTTAGGCAATGAGACGGCTCATTGTCGTGTCAGTCGCTGTTGGATAGACTGTTGTATTTCTATCTGCTCTGATTGAGATACAATGGAGAATCGTTTGGCTTTCATAACATGACACGCTCTTTATTTACAATGGAAAAGAGTGATACAGCATGCTCTACGTGGATGTGCCCGACAGATGTGAGCGATGCTGCACATAGATTGTACTGAATGTTTCTTTTACTGAAATACCCTCAACAGTGGGGTTTGATCATGACAACGAACAGAGCCTGGTGATTTACTAAACCAAGTACCTGTGACTGAGGAAAAAGACACTCTAAGCTCACTTTCAATGAGTTATGACCTCATTTTTAATTTCTATAATTGTGACATACAGGACTTATTATTTACAGAAATATCTATCTGTGGAATTAACCTCGTCTCTAAAAAACATGTCATGTTAAATAGAAGCTGTGTATACAGTATGATTAAAAGCATCGATCATCTCTTTTTTTTTTTTCTTTGGTTTCATTGATTCCCTTTAAGATATTCATTCATTGTGCTCTTTCAAACCCAAAGGACACAGAGGCCATGAAGAGGGCTCTGGGCCTGATTGATTCAAAGATAGCTCAGGCTAAGAACTGGCTGAGGGATCCAAACGCTCAACCAGGTACTAAACATCCTCGTCCTCCACTTTAAACTATTCTGCTGCTAATCACGTCCTCAGGCTGATGACCCACTTGAATTTGTGACATTATTGGTGTGGCTGACTGCAGTGTGTTTTGCTTCCAGGGGACGCGGGCGAGCAGGCCATCCGGCAGATCCTCGACGAAGCTGGTAAAGTCGGTGAACTGTGTGCAGGGAAGGAGCGCAGAGATATCTTGGGTACGGCCAAGACCCTGGGCCAGATGACCGACCAGGTGTCTGAGATGAGGGCCAGGTACAGTCCACACTTTAAACGGCGTCACTCTGCGTTTCTGTGTCTCATCTGAGGCCAGACGCTCTCCTTCGTGTTTCACACAGTGCATTTCTATCATTAGATAGTCCTGCCTTCCGTTACTGTAGTTTTCTTAGATTGTGTAATTACATTTACACCAGTTGTTTTATTAATAAATGCTTCTTTCACACTGTAGTTTCATTTTACATCCCTAAAGGGGATGCGTAAAGCGGTAAGTATAGCGGGTTTATAAGTGTGTAAGAGTGGAAGTCACACCCCTCTGATAGGAAATGTGATTGTCACCAGAGACCATGAGTCACGCTACATTAAACACAGCTGTCTGGTATCAATCCATAATCTGCTTTAACCCCTGCTTCTGTGACTGTTTGATGTCTCAGATTTTCTGCAAATAGAGGCATTAAGTTAGGAAGTACTATTGTTAAACAAGAGGCCCATTAGGCGTAAGCTTCAGAGTATACAAACATGTAGATTAGTGAGCCAGCAGATGTGGCCTTTAAAGGCATAGTGACACTGGAGTTAATGGCATCTCTTGGTGTTTTTCTTTGCCCATCCCAGAGGTCAAGGAGCATCCCCAGCCGCTATGCAGAAGGCCCAGCAGGTTTCCCAGGGGCTCGACGTGCTCAAGGGCAAGGTGGAAAATGCTGCTCGTAAACTGGAGGCCATGACGAACTCCAAGCAGGCCATCGCCAAAAGGATTGATGCTGCACAGGTGTGGTCTTTAACACTTACATGACAGCTCACCGAGTATGTATTTAGACCTCTTAATCCGAGCATTTGATGCCGTTTTGAAATGGGTTTCATCCATCCGCAGAACTGGCTGGCAGACCCTAACGGCAGCCCGGAGGGAGAGGAGAATGTCAAGGCCCTGTTCACCGAGGCCAAAAAGATTGCAGACATGTGCGAGGACCCCAAAGAAAGAGATGACATACTGCGCTCTATTGGAGAGATCGCCGCCATGACTGCCAAGCTGTCTGATCTCAGAAGGCAGTAAGTTAATAACTGCCCGAACTATGACACCGATTTATGCCGAGTTTGTTTTTCTGAGTTCAAGCCTGAGATCGTCTCCCTAACCCCAGTAGTCTGCTTTCACTCTTTTTTTTTTTTTCTTTTTTTCTTTTTTTTACTGTTGTTCAGATGACTTCATTCAACACTTGATTCATTTCAGTGCTGTCATCGTCAGAGCTGCACTGTTTACCTCTGTTGCCAGGAAACGGTAACAGCGTTGCAGGAAGTGGTTATCAACATAAGCTTCAAAATATTTCTCTGCCCACAGATCAAGAAGAAATTTATCTCTACCCCCACACCACAAAAATACAACAAAAGATCTTATCATTTAATGCTCACATGGCTTTTCTTCCCGTGGGAGAACAGATTGTATACTATAGATCAACTGGAACTGTTTTCACTTCACCGTGTACGGTGGAATATTGATTTTAGGTCAGCACCTGGGATTGTAAAAAGCGTTCATATGACCACCTATGTAGGGTAAACTGCTCCAGATGTTGATTTAAGCTGGCGGTCTGTAAAACTGACTGATCGTCCCACAGACTTCATTTCAGCCATATCTCTACGGATAAATGAAGTTGGTATTTTTTGATTCTTTACAGGGGTAAAGGTGACACGCCGGAGGCCAGAGCTTTGGCAAAACAGATCGCGACAGCCCTGCAGAACCTGCAGTCCAAGACCAACAAAGCCGTGGCCAACAGCAGGCCTGCAAAGGCAGCTGTTCACTTGGAAGGAAAGATCGAGCAGGCGCAGCGCTGGATCGACAACCCCACCGTGGATGACAGCGGTGTGGGTGAGTCTGGCTCCCGTCCTCCCCAACTTCCTTGTCTCTGAGTGGCTCTGCGACGCTCCCTCACATTCCTTCCACCGCTCCTGTGGCTGAATTGCGGACTGTGACATGTTGCTGTCTACTGTACTCGACATACCACAACGCTCTCCCAGTCCTGTTTTGTTATTATCTGGGTTTTTTTTGGCATCTCTGCACTTAAACCTGGAGAACATTGCATGTTGACCAACTTCAACAGTGTCGTGAACAAGCACGCTTTCTAGTTAACTAGTCCTGGAACCGGAGTTGAAATCTCCCCTAAATCATTCATGTCATTCCTCTTGTGTGAAACGTTCTGCGGTTCAAGATTTCATTTCAGGATTTCATTTAAAATTGAAGATCTTTAGTTTTTCTAATATTTTGTTGTGCAAAACTTCCTGTTGGAAGACGCTGCTTTGTGCATCTTGAATATTTTTTTTTTTGGTCAATCTTTATGCACCCCGATGTAATAACGGCAAAATGTTTGATGTTAATCTTCACGTGTAAATACATATATATTTTTTTTTTAGGCCAGGCTGCTATCCGCGGCCTGGTGGCGGAGGGCCGCAGGCTGGCCAACGCTCTGCCAGCCCCGTACAGGCAGGAGCTGATGGGTAAGTGCGAGCAGGTGGAGCAGCTCATGGCCCAGCTGGCCGACCTGGCTGCCCGCGGTGAAGGGGACTCCCCTCAGGCACGTGCTGTGGCCCAGCAGCTCCAGGAAGCCTTGAAAGTAAGACGGCTCAAGCTCTACAATCAATCTCATTCAGACTCGTATGCTTCGCTGTAATGGGTCAGGATTCAAACACGGACAAACAACCCCCTCTGCTGGTTACTAGTGGTTACTACAAGTAGTATTTCCATGATAGGAAAATATAAAATAAACACAGAGGAAGATCCTGCTGTCAGAATTAAATATGATTTGAATGAATAGAAATTTCACATCTACAACTTTGTTCTGCTTTCAGAATAGTTGAAAGAAAACATTACACAGATGGAGAAACTCAAAAATATATATTTATATTGCTGTAAAAAGTTATTCCCTAAAATTCTTCTTGGTTCTCTAAAATGTCGTCCAAACTCAATAAAAACTCTGTAGCAACAACAGTAAACGACAGCGAGTAAGAAAAAATATCAAAACATTTCTTGGCTAATGCATCTCAAATGTAATTTTTTTTTAAAGAAAGTTTTCTCTGATTAGATCACTTTTAAGTGAATATATTTGGGTTTTTGTTGCTCGGACAAAGAAAATACTGAAGAAGCCCCTTTGGCCTTTTCAAAATTGTGATTGACATTTTGTTTTGGAAGTTCATAGCCTTAACAATTAGTCCCCCCCCCCAAAAAAAATCAATACCGTAATCTACAATAACCATTCATCTTCTAAAATGTACTTAATCAGAGGGTGGTGAAGCTCATAAAAGAACACATCTGTATTTGTAGTCTCGGTAAGACTTAAATGAAGGTGCTGGCTGGTTGTAACATCCGTTTGTTCTCCTCTCAGGACCTGAAAGGAAAGATGCAGGAAGCGATGACTCAGGAGGTGTCCGACATCTTCAGCGACACAACCACCCCCATCAAGCTACTGGCGGTGGCTGCGACTGCCCCCCTCGACTCCCCCAACAGAGACGAGGTCAGTGGTACAGTCACTCCGCACCTCGCTGTGATCTCACTGCAATGAGGCCTCCTTCAGGGGGTATATTGTGCGTCTCGGCGGGGTGCCGTATTAGTTCCAGCAAGCCTTTTGAATAATTGTTATATTTGATCGTGTGTAGGTCTTTGAGGAAAGAGCTGCCAACTTTGAGAGCCACGCCAATAAGCTTGGCACCACAGCAGAGAAGGCTGCTGCTGTTGGCACTGCTAACAAGAGCACAGTGGAGGGAATCCAGGCGGCCGTCAAGTCAACAAGAGACTTAACACCACAAGTATGTCATGGTTGAGTGTTTCTGTTTTTGTTCGTGTCTGCCCTCCACTCTGAATCGCAAGCCCCGGAGGTTTAGGCATTTTTCACTTCTTCAGCCGAGTCTTTCGCAGTTTTCCGTGGACTTGGAATTAATGACTGGGATTGTTTTTTAGGTGGTATCCGCTGCTCGTATTCTGCTGAGAAACCCCGGCAACCAAGCTGCGTATGAGCATTTTGAAACCATGAAGAATCAGTGGATCGACAACGTGGAGAAAATGACGGGTAAGGTGACACCCAGATCCTGATCACAGGTGAGCACTGCTTCGTACGCCCCAGTCTAATTCCCCCGTGGCTCATTGCGGATGTTTAGGTTTGGTGGACGAGGCCATAGACACCAAATCTCTGCTGGATGCGTCGGAGGAGGCCATAAAGAAGGACCTGGATAAGTGCCGTGTGGCCATGGCCAATCACCAGCCGCAGATGCTGGTAGCCGGTGCCACCAGCATCGCCCGCAGAGCCAACCGTATCCTCCTGGTGGCGAAACGAGAGGTGGAAAACTCGGAGGATCCTAAATTCAGGGAGGTGGTGAAGGCTGCATCCGATGAACTGAGCCAGACAATTTCTCCGATGGTAATGGACGCTAAGGCCGTCGCTGGAAACATCCAGGATCCGAGTAAGTCGGCGTTGCCAACAGGTTCTTGGATATTGTTTTATGTGTAAGTTGAATCTCGTGAGTGGTGATGTGTTTGTTTTCATTGACAGGCCTTCAGAAGGGCTTCCTGGACTCGGGTTATAAGATTCTTGGTGCCGTGGCAAAAGTCAGGGAGGCCTTTCAGCCTCAAGAGCCAGACTTCCCACCACCTCCTCCTGAACTGGATCAGCTTAGTGTAAGTCCACCGATGAGCACAACTTCCAATTTGGCAAATGCACCGAAACTTCTGTGTTTGAGTGTCCAAAACAAGATGTGCATTTTATACTGCCAAACCTTAATGACTTTGACTTGCCCCTCTAGCTCAACGATGAAGCAGCACCTCCAAAGCCTCCTCTTCCGGAGGGCGAGGTTCCTCCCCCCAGGCCTCCTCCCCCAGAGGAGAAAGATGAGGAGTTCCCCGAGCAGAAGGCCGGTGACATGGTCAACGAGCCCATTATGGTGGCAGCCAGGCAGCTTCACGATGAAGCCCGCAAATGGTCCAGCAAAGTAAGTCGACACCACAAACACCAGGGACGTCACCATACCACCAACGTTAGTACCACTGAACTTCTATATGGCAAGTTCTCCCAATAAAACCGAGTGCTCACTAGATTTTTGGCATTTTTACACCGATACCCCGGGGGGGTGCTGATGTATCCGTTTTCATGGCGCTCCTCGTAAACACATTTAAAGGACATTCACATTAAAAAGCCCTTTCTTTCAGATTGATCATTTTCCTGTCGTACATTCTAGGGAAATGACATCATCGGCGCTGCCAAACGAATGGCCTTGCTCATGGCAGAGATGTCCCGTCTGGTGCGTGGAGGCAGTGGAAACAAGCGCGCCCTCATCCAGTGCGCTAAGGACATCGCAAAGGCTTCCGATGAAGTCACGCGGCTGGCCAAGGAGGTGGCCAAGCAGTGCACTGACAAACGTATCCGGACCAACCTGCTCCAGGTCAGTTCGACCATCGTCATCAGATGGCTGAACGGTGGCTTCTTTCTATGGACACACGCCGGATGTTGTTATTTCGGTACGTTATTTTTTTTTTTATTTTTCTTTTACCTCCTCTGACTTTCTGCCCTCGTTTCAGGTGTGTGAGCGCATTCCCACCATCAGCACTCAGCTCAAAATCCTGTCCACTGTCAAGGCCACCATGTTGGGTCGTACCAACATCAGCGAAGAGGAGTCGGAGCAGGTGAGTCCCTCTTTTGAATGTGCCAGATCATTGGATTCCCAGTATATATATATACATATATATATATATATTTTTTAAAAACAGTCTTTGGGATCATGAAAGTCTCCCTCATCATCGTCTCTATTTTAATTCCTTCTGTGGCAGGCGACTGAGATGTTGGTCCACAATGCTCAGAACTTGATGCAATCTGTGAAGGAGACGGTCAGGGAGGCCGAGGCAGCTTCCATTAAGATCCGGACAGACGCAGGTTTCACCCTCCACTGGGTCAGAAAGACCCCCTGGTACCAGTAAGAGAAGGGCTATTGTTCCTCTGCTTCTTGCTGGTCCTGTCCAGCTGTCCAGGAGGACATCGAATGGACAGATATAAGCTTTATCAGAGCTACGATATCAGTGTCCCGCATCCTACTATGGGCAAAGCCTCTCTATTAGTCCCACGTCCTGTCTGTAACCGTCGCTGTTCTGGTAGAATGTAATCGATGGGACTATCAGTGCGAGCTATGGGTTAGAATTTTACTGGGGATGTTCTTTTTCTTTTTTTTTTTTTTTTTTCTAAAGTGTGTAAAAATATGTTTCAAAGCTTATTTTGACAAATCCCAGGAATATATATATTTTGATCAGAGGTTAGATTTCATATAATGTAAGGGCAATTGTTTCTGGTTCCTTGTCAACCATTTTCTCGAGAGACATTTTTATACCTTTATACTGACCATTTTATCATCACTATCGTTTCATTCACTTTTGCTCGGACAAGCACACGTACTTGAGGAGTTGTTACAAGTCCAGTGTAGGCCTGCGCTCGGCACACGCAAAACATATTCAAAACACATGTCTGTTTACACTAGCCTGTATTACGACAAGTGAAAGTGAATCACTGCTGTTGTTTCACATAATGTAATGCAGTTGTAGCAGCCTTTGCTTTCGTCAAGAGTTCTGCCAAAGACGTTCGACCACGACCTTTTGAAAGTATAGTTGTCATTCTTCGGTCAGCAACACGCATTCGACTTTAAGGGCTATTTTTTTTTTTTTTTTTTTTTTTTCACGAGCTAAATCAAAAACAAACTTAAAATTTCTATTCACAGCAGGTAAAGTTTGCATTTGACCGATTCAGTTCAAATCTAGCAAAAGTATTCTTTATGTTTCACATGTTGCATTGAGATTACATGTAACGAACAGGCTTGTGCTGCACGATGAGGCCTCGTAGCCAAAAACAATTACTCTAATTTCCCCAGCGAGCCAACAAAGTTTAGTCTTCTTTAGAGAGAAGCAATCTTGCCTGCTGTGTTTTTTCTTTTTCTTTTTCGTAATCACTGCACACAGTTGTATGTCTCATTTTTGTTGTTGTTGTGCACAATCATTTCTTCTTTGCGATATATAAATTGCACACCTCTCTTAGGGTAGTCAAGGGAATGACCAGAGTTTAGAGATGAAGCACAGTGTCTGCAGCCGGTTAAATCTTCAGTTTGTTTTCTCACGTTTGTCTCAACATGTCTCGATACACTAAAAAAAAAAATAAATAAACGGCTGCTTTTTGCGGCAACAGCAATGCAAACTTTAAAAACACCTGAAGACTGTTGGTGTGTCCTTTTTAACGTATCCGATGCCAACTGATGTGCCTTGAGAAATAAATTTTATTTGCAATTGATACAGTTTTCATTTTAAGATGTTTTCTATCGTTTGTACAAGGTTATCATGGTATTGATTTGTTCAAAACACTTAGTTGCACATGATTGTTCTTTAGAGTTACACCCGATTCATGACTTTTACTTCGAGTCAAATTATGCTCTATGCAAACCCTGAAAAGGTTTTTTTTTTTTTTTTTTCTTATAATTATGCAACTTAGTTGGTTTTAAATGGGCCTGAACATCATTTTGCTTAGGCATTGTTCACAATTTTGTAATAAAGCATTTTATAGCACTTGGAGGTGTGTTCGCTTTATACTTTCTGTTCTTCTCAAAGACCAATGCGTGTGCTTTAAGTCAGCTGAATTTCTTTGGTTTTTTTTTGTTTTTAATCAAACTACACATTGTGCTTCATGTCCCGTCACTGTCGAGTAAACCCCGTAAGTGCAGCTCACACGAGACCACACATGGCAGCTTAATTATATTTTGCCTGGAAACCTCTTGAGGCACTCCTTACCTGTCCCCCAGGTTTGACTTGTGTCTTTCTGAGAGAGTAAAACTAATTAAATGCCTTGTCTCAGCTCACTAAATTTCAAAGCAGGACTTGCTTTTAGGTTCTTCATTTGTTTTGTGCTTCAGTGGAGCATATTACCAAACAAATGTGTAACAAATTGAATCCATCCAGCTTTTAAAACGGCAAATCATCATTTGAATTAAAAAAAAAAATATGTAAAAAGTCTCTTTGTTATAATTTTTCAGCTTGGAAGCCAAATCTAAAATGCCATGATTTCCGGGAGAAATTTTGGCGCAATGACATGTAGGAGAGAAACTAGGCCTGTGGCCGTTTCACAAAAGCAGAATTAAGAAATGCCAGAGAACAGAGTGAAAGTATGATCAAGCCAGGCTTTTAGCTCGGTCTGGAGCAGGTCAGCTGCACAGAATAAATCTCCACTGTGCTGCTTTCATAAAACCGAACTAAGGCTTAATTCAGACGGGATACCTGGAAGGTCCTGGCCTAAATCCCTCATCCAAATTTAGTGAAACGACCTTCTGGACTGACTAGCAATTCAAATGCTGCATTGGCAGGTATATTGACGGGGTCTGCTGTAGGGTCAGTTCACCCTAAATACACAGAAAACATTCCCTCACTTCTTGGGATGTGTAGCCACAGCAGATACTGTTGTGAAAAGCCTAAAGTCACGAAAGCCTAAATAACATGACTGTAAATCAAATTTGCAATTGGAATTGTGGTTTTGTTTTTTTTTTAATTTTAATTTTTTTAATTTTTAATGTCATTACAGTCTTCCTACAGAGTGGATGGTAGTCGACAGCTGCTGATCATTTGGTAGAAAAATACGCGCCGAAGAAAGAAAGAGATGACACCGAGCTTTAAGTGCTGCATTGCAACCAAATTAGTTTGCCCTAAGAGGATATTTTTGTTTTCAGTGTCATTACTTGACGTGAACTCTTCGCGTTTAAATAGGACCGTGCTTTATGGAAAGCCCCGCGATAACGCCGAGATAACGATATCTTTCTCCTCTTTACGCGAGCCAAACGCGCGTCGGGCTCGACCAGGACAAAAGTAAACAAACAAAAAAAACCCCCCGGCTTAACAGCGACGCTTCCCCGAAACTAATATTTCTCTCCCCGGTTGTTGTTGTTGTTTTTTCTTTTCTTTTTTTTTTTTTTGCACGCATTTTAACCAATTTCTTCCTCTTTTCATCATCCGAGGGGCAGGAAGCCGCAGCCTCTCGCCAACTCTCCCCCCCCTCCTCCCCTCCTCCCTCCCCTCCACCGGCAGTGAGCAGAGAGGCTTCCCCGGCTTCCGACAGCGTCCAACACATCCGCCGCCAAGATTTTAAGGCTAAATATGTCTGACGAAGAGTCAAACGCGTCGACGGGGAGGAAAACGGCGTTAAGGTAATAATAATAATAATAATAATAAAAAATAAAAACCCGACCATGCGCGTGAAAGCGATGCGGTGCACCGCGCGGCCAAGCCGCCTTCAGGTAGCCGCTGCATCCATGCTATAACGTCGGTGGCGTTGCGGTGGTTAAACTGCGAGCGGCGGGAGGAGGCGCGGGGTGGACCGGGCGGCTTTGAACCCGTGAACGTAACATCGGCTCCAAGCGTTTCACCGCCTTTCAGCGTTGACACACAGGTGGCTCAGTTCATAACAGTGCTAACCGAGGCTAGCTGCAGGAGACGTTGTGTTTCATCACATGACTGGAACACAACAATCGTTGCAACGTTTACCCAATCTGTCATTTATTTCCTTTTTTTTTTTTTTTTTTAATAAAGATCAAATCATGCTGCTAATGTGTAAAATTTATTATTATTATTATTTTTATTTTTGCACATGTAAAATGATTTTGACAAGCAGGAAACAAACTTCGACGTTGGCTGAGAAGTTATTCGTGAAAAGAAACCACAAATGAAGCCGTAATTTGGATTCAAAAAGGATATGCAACGACGAAAACAAACGTTTGTATAGTTTCTCAAATTAATGTTCATACCCGTTATAAAGCAATGACATTATCAGCATAACGGTACCATTTGCAGTGCTGTGCTGACAGGCTGCGAAAACGTCTTGTTGACATTAAAAAAAAAAATAATAATAAAAAAAAAAATCACAGCTATTTTCATATGAAAGTGAACCGTGCGGCGTTCACGTAACTCAGGATAAAGGAACTTTCAGTAGATTGCCCACACAGCGGGCACTATTCTGAGAAGCCTCAAAAAACTAATGAGGACTTTTTTTTTTTTTTTTTACTTGCTTAATCGCTTCAGGATCCAAAAAGAGTTTTGTGTAATGTAAGAGGAGAAAGGTCATTTAATGCTTTGTTGGCAGACAACAAAAGAATAAAGCCATCGGATCAAGTGACACAATATTAAGTGTAATGAAAACTCTTCATTTAATTCTTCTTATTACATAAAGGAACAATCCAGGCTCCAAATGTAACAGTAAAGGGATTTGACCACCAGCAAAATTAATAATATATGACTAACATGTGCTGTGAGTCCCGATTTGATGAAATTTATTATACATATTAGGGTAAAAAATATGTATATATATATATATATATATATGTATATATATATATATATATAATCTTCATATAATATGTGTCTACTGCTTCTTAACATATTGGTATTTCCAATTAGGATCAATTAAAAAACAAAAAAACATGGAAAATGCAGACTGTTCCATATAACTCGCATGTAATACATACTGGATTTGCATGTGGCTTGTGGTGGGATCAACTTTCTTTCCCATTGGCCCCAAATGCAGCATGGGAAGCTTTAGCCTAACATGTGTAGCCAATCAGTTGCCTAAAAGCTATTAAGGCCCGCCCATCCTGTCCATCAACGAGTCAGGGTTGGCCAAAGAGCAGCTCCAGTTCCTGTAGTCAAAAAGCACGTTGCTTTGACAGAGAGGAGGAAGCAGTTTACCTTTTAATCATCTGTTTAGTCTGCTGAGCTTTCTGACATCATGCCAACTCCCAGGTGAGATTCAAATGATAATGTCCTCTTGTGTTTACAAAGTTCTGCTGTTATGTTTGACCTTTTTTAGTCAGTCTCTTTATTGGCTGACAGAAAATACTGACATATGATATGCATCGTATGAATGGATAAAGCCAAACTGGACACATCATTTTTTTCTGTGGTCTGAACCAAACATTTACTATGTCTTTCTGTTTTGTCTCATAAAAGTTGGTTACCCTGTTACGAGGACTGTTGTCAGGAGTAGACTTTGGCTACCATATTTTGTTGCTTACGAATTCTCGATAAAAGGGTGAAGCTTAATATAAAGTAATTCAAGCAGCTGTCTTTGACACATCTGCTTTCGTCCAAGAGTGTATTATTCGAAAGCTTTTGGACGACACCCAAGCTACACATGCCTGTGTGTGGAGCAAAGGCGCCATCATTTTTAATTTTTGTTTTTTTTAATCTTTTCAATGTGCTGAAGTGTCTGCTTTCTATTTGACTAATCCTCATCGGTATGGGGGGGAAAGTAAGTCTAACATTGGCAGTTGAACATTTCTTGGTAGTGATCTCATTCATTATCTTTTATGAGCTCATGAATTTGCAAAGTTTCCAGCTTTATTTTCTCATGTTCGTGTTAGAGAGAAGCTCAGGTAACAGGGGTGAAGTTTCAGGGACCTAAATTCAGCAAATCAGAAACAGATGATTTTCTGTATCACAGCAGATTGTTTGTTTCCTGTGTTCCTACAGAGCTGGTTGGTGGGAGTCTACATAATACAATATGTTTTTGTCTCCTCAGTGAAAACACGCTCTTTGGGATGGGAAATCCCTTGCTAGACATTTCAGCTGTGGTGGACAAAGATTTCCTTGACAAGTAAGTCTAAATGGCTCATTTGTTTCCACTTAAACATCTTAAATCTGTGTCCCATCTGACCCAAACGCAAGGATATTATTAAATATTTTGTATTCTTTCCTGAAAGGTTTGGACTGAAGCCCAATGACCAGATCCTCGCTGAGGACAAACACAAAGCATTGTGAGTCAAAACTTCACTGGGAAACCACCACACCACAACCAGTGGTGTACTTATAACGTGTTAAAGCTACGTCCAACCAAAAAAGGGAACACACCGGTCATTCACAGCCCCAATACTACCATCTTGACACTGGAAGCTGTTCTCAAAATAGCCAAGTCATAAATCAACCCGGGGTAACCGGGAGCCTCACAATTTGACACACCCACATTTTTCCGGCACTGAATCTGTGCCAAAAACTACACCGAATCGCCTCTGAATGTCCTACTGCCTCGTGGTAACTGGTAGATTTACACAGGTATTTTAACTGCATGCTTAACTTAATGCCGTGGGATTGATACCAAGTACATAATTGTTATTATTCAGTGATTCAGAGAGGGGTTTGCTCAGCATGTGGGTTCTTTTTCTGTACCCGCCTCCTTCACACTGCACGCAGATTCAGCAGCTTTCCTGTAGCCTGTAGCCTTCCTCGAAAACGTGTCCCTGAACATAGCACTTCGCTCTTCGGAAGTAAACAAAGACTGTAAACGTCGGTAAGATGAGCTAAAGTGGAAAATGATCGAAGCCTTTTGATTACTGACTGACCTTTCACCACCCTTTTCCCTCTGTTTGATGAAGGGCAGATGGTTTCTTTCACAGGGAATTTGTCCGTGTTAATTTTAGCGCAGACATAAATCGAGGACCATCTGTAAATAAGATGATGGTGTGATGGAGTGTTTTTTTTGCGGGTTTCCTTTGAAGCTTGAAGGACGAAACAATTTTCACATTGATCAGTAAATCACACATTTCACATTTAATCTATGGAGACATTTGTATTGCACCTGCCTTTTTATAAATGAGTGTAAGAATGTCCGGTTTATTTGAAAATTATGATTAAATGATCTTCAATAATGAACTCGTTAGCTATCGGATTTTTAGATAACGTACACAGCCCCATGTTGTTTTCAAAGTTATTAACTGCTTCCTTTCGTATTAATTCATTTTATTTGTCATGTTCCGCAATATTTGAAGCGCTCTTGTTTACTATGATGATCAAAAATACAATTTCTGTATGCAGCCTTGCACCAAAACAGTTTTGGGCTTTGACCTGCAGTCCATCCCGTGATCCCATCGCTGAGCTGAAATGCACCTTTAGAGGAATTCATTGCTTCACACTCGGGCACTTTGACACCTCCGAGCTGCCCAGTCGTATCTGTTGGATGTGATAACCACCCTCTTATCTGCCGGCCACTGAGCAGCTCCACTTCAGCGGCTTAGTGTTAAAGGTGTCCTGTGGCGTTTTCTCGTAAACAAACAAAAGTAACGCCTGCGTTTCATTGTTATTCTCCAAAAATCGTCATATGTCTCCTCGAGATCTAACAAACGCGTAGAATGCGTTTCCCTTGACAAGTTTTTAAAAAATTTTTTTTTTAAAGTGCATCTCGTGTACCTCCGTGTTTACTTTTTAGGATTCTTCTTCCCTTCCCTTGCTGCCGTGTTGCGTCATATCTCGGTGTCATTGCTCAAGACCACCTCGGCACCCACTGAGCACGACACCTCCAGAAGATGTCGGTTTAACGTGTTGGCAGACGTTTAAATGACGTCCACCGAGGAGCCAAAATGATATTGACCCTATCTCCAAACAGCGTCCTACGCAGACGTTCAGATATTCAGAAGGTTGCACCATGCTCGAATGAGGAAGTGCAATTTTTGTGCATTTAGTTGTTTTATATATATTTAGGTTAGGTTAGGTAGTTACTTTATTAATCCCCGAGGGGACATTTTTTTTCGCTTTTTTTTAACTTTAATATTGTGAAATGGTCCTCTCGCACATAAATCGTCAGTAAATGACGTTGCAGTAATTATGAAGCTATGAAGCACCAGAATACCACCGACACAGTACAAAGAGCGATGAGTACATCAGATCGTCTGTACCTTACAATAGGCTACCTTGTCAGGTCTTGTTACTTGACAAAAGGACACATGTGACCTTGGGCGGCAGCAGCTGCACAAAGCAGCATCATCAGCAGTGTTGTTCTCCTTCAGCACAAAAGCAGCGGTGTTATCTTTAGCCCCACAGACACTGTTCTCTCCACATTCTGCACAAGGTCAGGGCAGGATTAACATGCGGCTTTGGTGGTTAATTCCCAGCACAATGCATTTCAATGCATGTCCTCCCCAATACTACACACAGCGGCATGTTCGCCGTCACGTCGGTCAATTTACATTTGAATAAGATCGCGTTACGGTTCAACATGTAGGAGTTATAGATAGTGGGAAAGTTCCGCTTTTAGATGCTTCGATATGAATCCCGGTGGTCCTATATCGGTGAGAGGAAACCTAATATTACACAGTGTGATGTGCAAAGAGGTCATTCACAAAGTCACCGGTTTGTGGTTGAAGGAGAATTTGGCTGAGGTGTTGTGACAAATTACTTCATTACTTAAAAGGCTTCAATAGACTTACGAGTTCAGTCAACTAACACTATTGTTGTGCTGCTGAATCTACAGAGTGGAACACGATTCATTTTTTTTCCCCATCACCCTGGTGGGAGAGAGATCATTGGATGCAGTGCACTGTGGCCATGCCTGAATTCAATTATCTAGTCACAGCAGAGCCCATATAATCCTGTTGTGGCTGAGAAATTGCCTGCTGTACAGTAGAAACCATCTACTTCCCTGTTAGTACTGGCCAGGGACTTCATGTTTGTTTTTTAGTTTTTTTCTTCTCCATATAAGTCATAGCTGTGACTTCTGGTGGCTTTTCATATAGTTTAAAAAAAAAAAAGGTGAAACAGGTGTTTTGACAGAACATAACCAACAACAGTTTTGATAATAGATAAATTGTTGGGCATTTTTGCTCCATACAGGCCAAACATACACTAGTTCCAGCGTCTCAGATATGAGGATGGGCTTCTTGCCTCTTCTTTATATCCTAAAAAAAACTAAACTTTTTGGATTAAGGACTGTTGACAGGACAAAACAAACACTTTGAAGATGTCATCTTCAAGTTCCTATATCAAACAGTTTAGTTTAATATCCTTGTGATTGGAAAAACAGATTGATCAGTCAAGAAAAATGCCAAGTTCACTAGTTCCAGCTTCTCAAATGTGAATATTTGCTAGATTTCTTAATCCTCCATGACGATAAAGATTTGTTTTTAACTGTTTACTGGACAAAACAAGTGATTTGAAGACATCAACTTGGTCTTTCATTTCTGACATTTGGCTGTGGCTCATGGTAGAGTGGGTTGCTCACTAATCATAATGTTGGCAGTTTGATCCCTGGCCCACCTGTCCACATGCCGAAGTGTCCTTGGGCAAGACAATGAACTCCAAGTTGCTCCTGATGGCAGGCGAGCACCTTGCAGGGCAGCTCTGCAGCCATTGTTCTTTGAATGTGTGTGTGAATGGGAGTCGAGCTGTAAGACGCTTCGAAACCACTTGGTGCTATTTAAATGGAGACCATTCAGACCATTTACATGAATAATTCATTAAATAAATAGCTAAATTAAAGCTTTTTATGTTTAACTACATGCCTAAATTTAACATATTTATGGTTAATAGATTGAATTATTCATTAAGCTATTGAAAAAAAAAAAAAAATCAACCAATACAGAAAATTATTAATGAAAATCATCATTAGTTGCAGCCCTAATAAAAAATTTATGGAGGATCTGCTTATGCCAAAAAAAAACAACAACGCATTTCTCTGTTTTGTTTTTGTCCTCCTTTTACAATTCATATTGATCTTTCTTTCTCTTTTTTTTCTCTCTGTATCTATACTTCCTCCTGTGTAATTAAAGCAAAGTCACACAAACTACTAACTTACCATTAAACCTCATTCATAAATCGCATCATCGAAAGCACTGCCAGATGTATACACCACCATTCATATCACTCTTTCCTTTACATATGGCAGCTGCTGCTTCTCTACTTATATTTCACTCATGGTTTACAGTGCAGTGGGTAGTGAGTCATGTTGCAGAAATGTGCGGGTCTTGTACTTGTCATAGCTATTATTTAGATGGTATTTCCTCTGTGGTTAGCAAACTGCAGCTGAAAGGCTTGTTTTCAGCAGATACTGTTTTTTTCCAGGGGAGGGCTCGGTTGTTTTGATATTGAGGTTTGAGAGGAAACCAACGAACCCAAATGTTGTCTGTGACTTCCTCCGCCTACTTACTCATGTTATATTCTGTATTTCAGCATGGGAAATTGTCAGATACAAGGCTGTAGTTTACTCTGTTTTTGTAGTTACTGCTGCCATCATGTGGCTTGAAATATAATAAGTGTTATTCCTGCAAGTTTTTTTTATTTTTTTTTATTTTGAAGGATTTCTATTATGTGTACAGATAACGGTGCATATTCTTTTTTTTTTTTGTTGTTTTTTTTTTATCAGACAAATGCATTTGCAGTATACTCAAAGTAAAGTTGTATTATTCACTTAAGTGTTGTCTCATTTACGTTTTACGATTCGAATTTTATATTTGAGGCCTTGAAAATATTTTTGTTGTTAGCACCTGCTAAATATTCTACTTGAACCTTTTCACCCTTTTTCTTGGTGGTTGAAGTGTTGACTTGCAGAGAAGAGGGGGCGGGGGGTGGTGTGGGGGGGGGGGGGGCATACACCTTGTATGTCCAGCAGGGGGCAACAGCAGCCTGCTGTTTCTACCCCAACGAGCCTCCGTAGGAAACAACATGTCAACATAATGAAAATACGCCTCTTTCTGCAGGAGATTATAATGTGGGCAAATAGACATTTTATTTCCGGATAACTAGGCATTACAGGTTGTTGAGAACACGCAGCATTCCTTAATATAACATCTACAAAAAAACAACAACCTGTTGGGCTTGTTAACCATATCGTATTAGAGCTAATAATTATTAGTGTGTCAAATGAGTGAGTCATTGTTACAGTGAGTGTATTGTCACCTCAGGGGGAGGTGGCAGGGGGGGGGGAGGGGGCCTGGCTCCTGAATATTAGTACTGTTCAAACATTTATTTTATGACTCCCTCTGTCCAATGATAATTAATTGTTTACTTTCTCATCTCTGGATGATGGCGTGACTCTTTTCAGAGGTTGTTTGCTCACAGCAATTAAGTTCATCAGTGCTCATCCTCTCTCCTCCTCCTCCCCCTCCTCCCCCTCTGTACTCTCCCCCTGCTCCCCCCCCCCCTCTCCTCCCTCCTTTTCTCTGTTTCTCTGTGCTAAATGCAGATTAGCAGCGTCACAATCGCATCCAGAATGAGAGTAAACTCCTCATTATGCCGTGTGACCCTCTGCCGCATGAATAATTCAGGGATGCAGCGTTAGTGGCTGGCTGTTATTAGCATTCCGGATGGTGAGGGGGGGAAAAGAAGAGAGGGTGGGAGGCTCATATCACTGACAGGGCTGACTCAGGGGGATCAGCGCTGGATTGAGACACACATCACACACACATCATCACACGACACAGGAGATCAGTGGAGGTGCCTCTCCACTCGCACACCCTGCTGTCTGTGTACATCTTGCACACCCCTGCTGCTGCCATGCAGCTCAATCTGCTTACTGGGAAGAAAACAACAAAGGCCTCTCTCACTGAGTACATGCTAAACACTCCGGCTCCTGGGTTTGTGTGTGATAGATTCTGCTCTGTAAACACACTTGACTCTACCCTTCTTTTTTTTTTATTTCTTTTTTTTGGTTGTTATTTTCTTGTTTTTAATATATAATGAAGCGAATCGTGAACGCTAGAACCCCCCCCACCCCCCACCCCCCCAGTGGAGCTATCCTGGTGTGTCATGAGGAGAAACGCTCCTCCTTGTGTGCGTGTATGTGTCTGTTTGTGTGTGCTCACATGCAAGCATGCGTGCAGAAGCTGCATGTGCTTGCCATGGTGCCACTTCAGTGGATGTACTCATGCTTGACTGAGTGTGTAGACACGTTACAGCTCCCTCCCCTCCTTTTTTTTTTGTATTTCTCAGCTCCCTTGTCTGTTGCTAAGGCTGAGAGCTGTACTACAGTACTTAAACTCACCTCCACTGGCCACTGGGGGGTCAGCACGTCCGGCTCCCCCTGCCGCTGAGGACAAAGGTCATGGGCCTGAATCCATCAGCCGACCTCCTGAGGCAAAGAGACAGAGCAGAGATTAATGGCACTCAGCTGGTAATTGAGACATCAGAAACATGTTCAGCCGCCAGCCGTGCTGCTCTTGATGTTTTATTGATAAGCATGAATCTTGACGATTTGGGGCGCTTGCATAAATCTGACGTGCTCGCCAGAGCTGTACTCAACTGTAAGAAATGTGCATCTAGACCTTTTGAATTATAAAACGAGGAAACTTTTCAAATAATGGGAAGAAAGGCGTCGTATCTACTTATTCTGCTGTTGTTTTTGGATGAAATCGGTGCACACGCTGTGTTGCGGGGTGATTTCTCTGCTTTTAAAGCATACATGCTGCATCATGAGAGATGGCTGATGCAATCATAATTAAGGCTCGTCCTTGCCTGAGCTGCAAACGCCTCCCTCTTGTTGATGGCAGCTGCCAGCAGGTGGTGCCAGAAGGAAACATCACAAGTCAAAGGGGGTGTTACAAACATAATCTACATCGCTGTGCCTGTGCCCCCCCCCCTTCTCCAACCCCCATCTCCTGCTCCTCCTCCTCCTCTCCCCTCCCCTCCCCTCCCTCCAACTCCCCCCTTTTTAAAGAGAGTTTTATAATTAAAATGTGGGCGTCTCAGCCAGTACATACAGCATGTTCAGTTCAGAAAAGCATGCTCAGGGCTATTTTTAGTCATCTTTGATCCCCAGCAGCCACACAGGAAAAGCCACTGATGGCAGCAGCCCTTATACATGTAGGCTAGTTAGTATACTATCTGGCCTGATCATTTCTTTACACCTAGCCCGTGCGGGGGTAGAGATAGGAGGCCTGACTGGTGAGCAGCAACACTCCCCGTGTGTTTAAAGTTCACACTGGGCCATATGGTCCCCACAGTAGGGGGTGTTGGTGGAATTATTCACACGGAGCGCTCCGAATCACCGAGATCCTGGTATCAACCTCCGCGATAAGGGGAATGTCTCAACGGCTTTGTGCTCGGGCTTCAAAATCTCAATCCTCAAGAGAACACCAGAAGCCATATCCTTGCTTACACACTCCCTCTTCCCACTCCTCTCCGTCAGTGTGTCCCTCTCTCTCTCTCTCTCTCTCTCTCTCTCTCTCTCATCCTCACACACACTCTAACGCTCCCTTTGCCACATCCACACAGTACAGCGTGACAAACAACGCCACCCTCTGCAGCGTGAAGCCAAAAACCTGTGACATTTTAGAGGAAATAATATGAACTCATCCTCCATGACCAGATTTTGCCCCCACCACCTAATCCTTGAGTGCAGCCTAATTAAGTACAAACAGCAGTCCTCAGCTAATGCCAACAAATGGGCTGCCGCCGTCGCCGCCGCCGCCTCTGCTGGATCGGCCGATTATTAAAGGGATGCACATTTGTTGTTTCTGCATTCTAATGCAATTACTCACCCATTATGACCATGTAATTGTGCAGTCATTAATTGTGCACCCAGTCTATAATGCAAAAAAAAAAAAAAAAAAAGAAAGTCTCATTGCGGCTGAAGTCGTGGCACGTTTGGCTCAGAGGGAGTCAGAGCGGGTTTTCTCAGCTGAATAGGGATTTACCCAAATGGATTGAGATACCTGAACGACGGCGATATCGACACGCTTTTGTGCGAATCAACATTCATCCCTTACTGTAGTCTATTAGAGGATGTCAGAGGACGGGAACAAGACCTCGCTCGCTGTTTGAATCATGACTCATTTGTGTTCAGTACTTTTATGCGCCTCATTCTTTGCCATCTATTCCCATCCTGCCCTAATGTTCTACTGATAAGAATGTCCTATTCATTCTGCGTTCCTCACCGGTTGCTACAGAGAGAGAGAGAGAGAATGAGAGAATGAGAGCGAGAGAGACTCTACAGACATTGAATGAAAAGCACATCTATTTCTGAGAGGGAGCGCGAGCATGGTAGAAGATAATTATTGATTTGAAATAAGAAAAGATAAGGCTCAACCTTGAGCAGCCCGACGATAGCGCACGGAACAGAATAATTAATGGCCCTGTCTTGTGTCGGGACAAGCTTTCACACTGAGACGAGCGTATTGATTTTAAACAGATAAACTGCGTAACCCTTTGTGAAGGGTTTGACAAACAATTTAATTGGGGGGGAAAAACAACAATATTCCTCACCCTTTCCATCTCCCTTTCATCATGTCCCCGAGCTGTTTTTCCACTGGCTGACCTATGGAAACAATTACTGTGCATCAAGCCCTTGTACTGCCTCTAGACTACCAAGGAAGGCTGGTGTAGGATGCACACACACACACACTGATTGGGGAATCTAATCAATGGGGGAACCTGTCTCCACTCCAGATGCCTGTGTTGAAACTGGGATTACCGGAGCCTTTTAGCTGCATTGCCCCCTCTCCGCTTCTGTCAGAGCATGAGGGAAGATGGATCTGCCTGTTTAAATGTACCTGCCTGCTATAGTTGAAGCAGAGATAATTTACTGTTCCTGTACAACCCTCCTCTTTTCTAATCCCCCAAGGAGAGCAGCAAAGAAGCCCCCAGTCCTCTCACTTCTTCCTTTGCCCTCCCCTGATTAGCGATAGGGGCTGTTTGATCATGTTTCCCTGCCTGTCCTTGTGATTTGTAAGCTGTTTAAACGTGAACGAGGCAATTAAATAAGGACGACCGGCGCGCAGGAGAGTGGGTGCCGCGGTGATCATTAACGATGAATTACCCTGGTGTGCACTCAAACACTCGGGAGGACTTTCAGACGGACCACTGCCGAGGATCCAGATCCAATCTAACCATTGATTAACAGAGACTTGTTCTTCCTGTGAAATCACTCGACGGGGATTTTAGGGCACTCATCCGGTCTTATCGAGATAGGCTAACATCAAAGGCGAATGAAGAGGGATTGGGTAAATGGGCTCGCCTTGCCCTCCATGTAAAGAGACTTAGAGGAGCAAATCTTGAATTATTGCCTCATGTAAATAATCTACTTGGCTTGTTTTTGGGGGGAGGTGAGAGAGGAACTCATGAGTCACTCGGGGTAGAGAACACTCAAAGTACTTTGGAAGCTCTCATATTTCCCTTGATGGGAAACAACGGTGGGGGCTCCATCCACAGGAATGTAAACAACACGATGTTCCTGACTTGTGCGATCTGCCCCAACAATTTGAACGTGTTAAGCCAGGGAGATGTAGAGGTATTAGTTTTTCGAGGAGGGCTCTCACATCCTCTGAATACAAATATTGTATTCAGTAGCCTAATTCCTCTAATTTGAATATGATTTGGTTTAAGCTGAATAAATAAGTGCCGCTATTAGTCTCAAATTGGAAGGTATGAAATTGAAAAATTGCTCAGTGCCTTTAGTTAAGAGGGGTATTTAACCAAAGTGTCAGTGGCAGCCTCTTGTAAAGCACATGTTGTATAACGCAGACTGACCATACATTTGTGGAATGCATGGCATAGTTGGATTTGATTGCTCTTCCACTGAACAACACCAGCGAGTTTTTAAAAGCAGAGGTTACTGGCTGAGAACATTTTGTTCAAAACAATTTCTTTTTCTCTGCCCCCTCCCATCACAGAGAGAGTTTAGACTGCAGTGGATGGAAAGGGATTTTCTCTCCCTAAATGGCCGAGGGGGCCGTTTACGGTGTCACTACTATGGGATCACATGATGTTTGAGGGTGTAAAGGTCTCGTGGCAGCTGCTCCTTTTCGGATGGGATTTTCGAGGCGTCCAAGAGCAGGGCCCCATGCTGTCTGCACTGAAAGGTGGAGCAAATACTTCTAGCTAGAAAAAAAAAAAAACCCAGCTGAAATCCTCAGAAGCTGTGTGTCTATTTGAAATGGGTTCTGGAGTCCCTCGGCTGCCTTCATGTTATAAACACCCACAGTGCTCAAATTCTTCTTTTGTCAAGGAGTCATAACAGGTGTCTCAGGAAGGATCCCCCCCCCCCCCCCCCCCCCCACCCCCTCCGGTTAGCATATTTTCCACTTGCATGGAAAGTTTTTTTTTTCTTTTTCTTTATTAGGAACACTCTGCCCTGGGTAGACCTCTCGCCTTGAGACATGATATGTAGACTTTCTTTGAAGCAGTAAAGGTTACTTTCACACTCGCTCAAAATTCGGCCATGCCTAGTTAAACCAGGTTGCGCTGAAGTATTGAACACCTCTGGCTGACATATGTTGGTAAGCCATGATGCACTTTGCATACAGATCACCCCTGTCTGGGGCAAGTATACACAAAAGACAACCCTAAAATTCAAGTTTGCCTCCCCTTAATACACGCAACCTTTGACCTCTTCTGAAAATTTTTTTTTTTTTTTTTTTTTTTTTAATCTTACAATTCTCAGGAGCTGTGTAGTACAGCCTTTACACAACCAGCGCCTGCTGGGATTACACTCCAGCGTTTTCTCCTCTCACTCAGTTAATTTATGGCGACATTATGTACAACCCCAGTGGGAATGGTGTGGTGCACCTTGAACTGTTTAGCATGTCATTGGATTATTTTCCCTGATGTAAATACACTGACAAATGTGTCCAACGTACAGTTGGGGGGGGGGGGGGGGGGGGAAGCCTTGGACCTCCTAATACGGCGTATCAACTTGACTGCAGTTAGGTCAATTACCTTAGCGGGGCGGACACGTTTATATAGCCAGCCCCCTGGGAGGCTGTTTGTGTGAACGATGTGGAGAATACACATTATTCATGTCCTCAGCTTCCGAGATAAAGGCTCTATCTCGCAGCGTTGCTCAGCTCTGCATCACGTTACGCCTAGGCATCGAAGCTATTGATGTTTGAAATGGCTGTATGACGGGAAAAATACAAAAAGGATAGAACTGCTTTCAGTATTTCAGACCCCAAGAGTGTTCCTGTGGTTTATGTTTGAAAATGCAGCGATTGTTTACTCCCCATTCCCCCAATGTAATGTCTGTTTTCTTGACTCATTGTGTTTAGTCTGTTACGGTCGTCTCTAAACTTTTCTGTATGCTTCAGACATCAAACATTTAATCGGATGTGGTCTCTCCCAAAACAAGTTATGGGGATATCAGATTTTTGTAAACAAGGAAATGCTAAAAACCTCTTTTTCTAATTGCTGAAAACATCACCTCCGAAATGCACAATAGCTGCCCGTCTATGCCGAGTTAAACATGAATACTTTCTTTTATTTCATGCATCCCTTTGAGGAAGCACTCCAAGTTCCTTAGAAAGAACTTTCGCCGCTCATCTTGCTTTAATACTGTATGGCTAAGTACAACCATGTGTGAACAATGTTCCTCTTTTGCTTTTATCAAGCTGACATTTAGACCCCAAGTGCCTCTTTTTTAACTCTAGCAACATTTGTGGTCAAGTATTCCATTTAACAAAATCCAGCATTTGCTTGATGTGTTTTTTTTTTCTTCTTTTGCAGCAGTTTATATAAACAACTTACACTTGGAATGTCACAGTTGAAAGATGTCAAAGGTGTATGCCGCTTTCAAGTCTCCTACATACCTGAGTTTATTTATTGTTGTCTTCTTTACTGGGAAAGAAAGAACAAAACATTTTGTTGACTTAACACAGTGATTCCCAACAAGAAAACAAAGGAAGCTCAACTGATTTGGAAAAAATACAAACTTGTTTATATAGTTGAAAATAATATCCATATAGATCAAGATGTAACACCTGCAAATGATGTCTTGGGATTTTGAGTGTCAGGAAGTTTGTTAGAATTCGAGCAGAGAAGTTGTTTACAAAGTTGAGCTAAAAGAGGAAATTAAGTTATTTTTATGGTTGAGGGGAAATCCAGAGCCGGGTGTAGTATTTTAGTCTGGTATGTTATCATGCTAACGTGCTAACTTTTGATTGTGAGCATACGTACATCCTAGTTCGTATGTCCCTTTAATCTTGCTAATATACGTTTAATACTTATTTGTCATGTTTACATGTTGTGAAGGTAGCATAGTATTTTAACATGCAATGGTCGCCGGATGGAAAATGTTTCTTCAGACTCACTGGGGTTTGGTTCTTGTTTCTTGTGTTGAAAACAAGCGGCAACCAACATTGACCCGTTGGTCTGCGAACTGCTGTTTTATCCCAGAGTTCGGCATTTTGGCCGTCGCCATGTTGTTGTTGTTGTTGTTGTTGTTGTTGTTTTAGAGCCAGAACTGACCATATATGGACCAGGTGGGGAGGATTGAGTGGTAACTATGGGAAACACAGGCCCTGTCAATCAAACAGACACGCCCCCAATCATACCGCATTTTGAGACTAAATATCTAATTAATGATGGTATTATTTTCAGAAAACTAACAAGAAGGACTGACTTTAGCGAACGACACCATTATAACTTGAGCCTTGAGCCTTTTTGGAGCCAACCCCTAGAGGCCCTCAGTGGTATTGCACTTGAAGGCACTTCGGCATTGTGCCCACTTTTCAGACCCGGAAGCTACGTCCACTTCTATTTACAATCTATGATCCTGTGTAGAAAAATGTTAAGTGTTGATAGTGATACAAAGGAAGGCATCAACAGGGTTTCTAAGATTCATCCTCTGAAGGTCATGAATGTCTGCACCGTTCCAGTATGTCTGAGGTATCTCATATTTTCACACCCTCAGTGGTGATAGCTGCTCATCATTTGTGCCTGTACAACCTCTACCACTGGATTTTGTATTGACTAATTTGTGCTGCTTATGAAATACAATTTGTCCTCACACCTCCTCATTTTGTAATGTGCCAAGTGTTGAGAAACCTGTTGTCTGCCCATGTTAAAGGTGTTTTTTTTTTTTTGTGTGTGTTTTTTTTTTCCATCAGCACGTCTGGTGTAATTCACTGTGATAAATGTCGAACTTTGTCATTTGCAACAACTCTTGTGCTTCTCTTTTATTTCAGGTTTGAAGAAATTGTGAAGAGGAACAAAGTCGAATACCATGCTGGTGGTTCAACCCAGAACTCTGTGAAAATTGCTCAGGTTAGTCTTCTCTGGCCCTCTGTGGTTTGCCTGAATGTGTTTTATATATACAGTGGTATGCTTGTAACCTTAGATTTTTCAGCCTGGCAGCCCGGGGAATACAGAACATAGCTTCTCTGCACGTTGACACATTACAGTTTTAGCTGTTGTGAATTCATCAGACCTGCCACGGAAAGAGAAAGGCGGGGAGGATTAATAATATTTCCAGTCTTATCTAGTTGGCCTAATTTCCTGAGACATATCAAACATCAATTAGAGAGAATTACAAGTAGATGCAATTAACATGTCACAACAAATTATATCTAACAAATGCTGATCTGCTCTCCCTCGCTGTTGGACAGATTTGAGCATCTAAAAGAAAATTGGTGATTCTCCAAATCTGAAATGGCAATCTGAACTTTAGAAGATTATTTGCTGAATAGTTTTTTTTTTTTTATGTGACTGCACCAAGTCTCTGAATTTGACATGCAGTGATTAGCTGCTGATAAGGCTTTGGTCTGCTCACAATAAACAAAGAAAAAGCATCGAGCTGAAAAATAATTCTCTTCCAAGGAAGAGAAATGAGTGCAGAAGCTAATTGAGAGGCTGATGTCTGTGAAAGAGTCTTTCTTGTGTGTGGGTTTTTTGTTTTGTATGTGTCAGTGCAATGTGTGGAGTTTGTACATGTGTGTGCGTGGTATGTATTTGTGTGTATTTAGCACAAGATGGATACAGAGCGAGGGGAAAGAAAGCAGGCAGGCCCTCAGGCTGCCATCTTCGCCATGCTTTGGAGACAGTAAATATCTTTTAAAAAGACATGCGGCGCTGTGCACCGCCATACAAACAGTCTTTAATTATCAAGATCAGAAGCGTTTGCATAAACCTCAGTCACTCACAGACATTAACTGTCAAGTTGATTTTATTCTTTGGGCAACAAAGGAATAAAGCTCCCTCCCCTTAAAAAAAAATATAAATAAATCTTGTGCAGTTATCTTTTGAAAAAATTGGTGGGCTCATTTTCCTACTTGAGTCATTTACAAGCTTTAAAACTGTAATTGAGATGATTTCCTCCTCTCTTGTCGTTACCCGAGCGAAAGCCACAGATTGAGTTTGGCCTGTCTCAATTAAGACATAGACCTTGACAATGATTTTTCATGTTTTATTTAAGAGGACACTGAAGGAACTGCCCCGAGCTGCGTATCAACTCTCTTGTGAAATCAGATGGAGATGGAGAGTTTTATTGCTTGCCCTCACCGGAGAAAGAGCCGTCATGGCCTCTGTGGCCTCTGAGAAGCGTTCAGTCAGCTAAATTGGTCTCATAATGGCATGGAAGGCCCCAGACAAATTTTATTCTTCTCTGTTTATTTGGATATTTACCCCGTTCAGAGGGAAGATGTTGAACTGATTCCGAAATGCTCAAGATAACAAGAGTGTTTTTCGTCCCACACCCAGAAGTCTCAGAAACAGTTTCTGTCAATATATACCTTGAAGCACTGACTTTTTCCACATTTCACTTTCAGGTGATGGTGTTCTTTTATGAAAAATGTATAATGCATAACCGGCTCCCAGATTATCACATTGTAGCACCTGCAATATGTGAAACTTCAAACCCTGCTGTATTGTGGAAGCTGAACCTTCAAACACGAATGATATGCACTGCAGCACTGAATCCACATCAAAGGGGCCCAGTGACTAAATGAGATGCTCGATCCAGGGCAGGTTTGCTCAGGAGCACCATCGCCGCCGGAGGAGAGAGAGAGAAGTGTTCAGAGGCTTTGCACAGGAATTGCTGCACACGCTGGGAAAACCCAGGGTGTGGGAGGATCAATGCCTTCGCCAGTAGAACTCGTACTTCCCTCCAAAACCCAGCCGCTTCATCGGAGGCTGTAATAGGTTAAACACTGCCCCTTTTATCCCAGTTCAGATTTCTGCACTATCAAGGAAAACCTAAACCTCGGCTTTAAGAAGATGCAGAATCGATGTTAATTGGATTTAGTCAAATGAGAATTGACCAAGCTGAAGCTTAGATGGATAAGTATTGTTTTCCTCCACTCTTTGATTGAAATCATCCATTGCCGTGTTTTCTGGTCATCAGACACTACTTTTTTCCCCATTTTATTTATTTATTTATTTATTTATTTTTTTGTTACGCTGTATAACTGCTGCCACAACTTATCCATATTCAGATCACATATTGTGACAACCTAGAAGTCCCAAAGTAGATGTAGCAACACATTTGTACTTCCTTAGCTGTGCATCAGTGCTCCTCAATAAGCCTTAGATCTTGTTTGGATCAAGTCAGTGAAGTCGCAAGCTTGTATGCAGAGCTCTCTGCCTCTGATTCTTCAGAAAAAAAAAAAAAATGCCCTGATAGAAGTGGGTTGGCGGGTGTTGCCTTTGCCCAGGCTCTAACAAACACCATGCCCTGAAGGAGCATCCAACATAAAGGCTTACCTACTGGATGTTGCAGGGCTGTAAGGTAACAAAAACCAGCCCAGCACTGCCTGCTCTCATGCAGCTTCTTACATCAAAGGGCTTTTGCTCAGATAGGGCACGGCAGGAAACAACAATCATATTTATTTCAGTTATTTACAAAGTTGAGGGGGAAAAAAAAGAATCTGGGGCCTTTCTGAAAATGTGATCCAGAATTTGGTACCGCCAAGCACGCGCGGTGTTTATCACAGGTGACAGAATCGGTGGGGGGAGTCAGTTGACTGGAGGGCTGTATTAAGAAGCACAGTCAATTCATTTAGACAGAACATCAAAGTCCTCCAACAGCTCCTTAGGGCCCAGAGATTGAAGTCTGAGCAGAGACAGGCTCATAGGGAGTTATTGCTGCTGCCTGGGAAGTAGATCCCTCTCTGAGTGCCTCGTGTAAACCGTGCATTCTCATTATGATCCTCACAAATCAACACCATTGACATATTGTATTTATCTGCACTGTAAGCAGGCTTTGTACCCGCTCGACAAACAGACAAATTGCTTTGTCTAAGCGTCCCAGCTGCAAAACAAAAAACAAAAAAAAGTAAGTTATGATTAAGTATGTTCCCTTTTTCTTTATTTAGATTTGGTGCAATTTTTGCAGTCGACATCATCAATTCAACGTGATGTTTTAATTATTGTTTAGAAAGTAAAGGCTTTTGAAAAATCTGCCGCCTCTGTCATGGTTATGATGCCTGTTTAACATTTCCTCAGACTTGGTCAATCGTGGAAGGGGTGAATGGGGCCCAGCCTTGGTTGTTGGCTCTGAGCTCTTAATTGGAAACGCATGTGCACCACACTGTTGAAAGTTGTATTTAAAAAACAGAAAAAATCCCACAGCACTACTTGACTTCAAAAAAAGAAAAAAAAAAAAGGCCCTCACCAGCTCATATTTTGCAGGAGAATACTTAAACTGGGTTTGATGTCTCATTGAAGGCAGTGACTTATTTCTCGGGGTGAAAATATTCCATGACCTAATGTTTGGCTTTTACAGCTCGTTTTGTTAAATAAATAAAGAATAGCAACTTGCCTCCATTTGAATGGGCTAAATGAAGAAATGCCGACGTCTGGTACCACTTAGAGAAAAGAGGACAGTTAAGGAGAAAGAGTGGAGCTTTTGTGTACAGACTGTGTTTGAACCTTCAGGAGGATGTGCTTACATGCAAAAAGGGGGCATTTATAAATTTTCTGTTTTTACTTATTCTTCTCACACTTAATGATCAGACTAAAAACAAATATTCTTTGTGTGTGAAGAGACTTGGAGGGCTTTTGAGAGATTCAATGGCTGTTCATTCATTCTACATAAGAGCTTTGACTGTTTTGGTTTTTTGATGCACTGAGTGAGCTCGTAGTTCCATAGATCTCAGCGCAGCTGTGCCGAAATGAGTACGCTAATGACCGATTAAAACCTGAACCCCGGTGGGCCTTTGAGTTTCACGCCACAGAAATCAACCCTCTCAAGTATGCGCCTGTTGTTAAAGCAAAACCTTCTTGTTTGTTTTAAGACAGGTTAATTGCAGAACCACTGTTAGCACCCGCTCTGAGCCATTTTATGGCACTGCCGTCTTGTCGTTTCCTTCCCATTACGAAGCAGCGAAAGGTCACAGTCTGTTAAGCTTCTTGTGAGAGATGCATGAAACCAAATGGATTTTTTTTTTTTTTTTTTCTTTCCTCCTGCTCTTTCCCATATCCACTCGTTCTAGACATTCCAGGTGTGCAAGTGCGCTCTAGAGGGGAGGCTGAAGGGGGCTGCCATTGTTTTTCTCGGCACAAGCAATGGAAGCAAAGAACGCCTCATTCGCTTTGATGAGCGATGTGTTCATGCGTGGGCTTCAATGTCACCCGCCATGAGGCAGCTGTGAAGTCGCAGCTCATGTCTGTGGTGCCATTTACTCAATGATGAAGTGGGGAGATCTCTGTTGGTTCCACATTCACCTCCCCTTTACACACAAGTACATGCACACCCTGTCTGAGCATGTGTTCCTCCCACCTCAGCTCTATTGTGACTATATGTCACAGCTAATACCAGCATGCATTAAATCTCTGTGATCACAATGATAAAGGTTGACTGTGCGATTATGCAAGGTTTTGTCATCAGAGGGAATTAACAGCTGATAGCTCTGCCACGCAGTGCCTTTTTCCCCGCGTTTCCTCGAATTAGACTTTCACACAAATATAATTTGATTTAATTCTCCTCTTCAGATGCACAAGATTTTGTTGCCCCGGCAAGAAACGGCACAGATTCCCATATAGGTGACATATTACCGTCTACGTTGAAGTTAATTTGCCGTAAAATTTGCGACTTAATTTAAGTTGCCAAAGGGAAGACGTGGGGAGTACATTGTAACTCATAAGTATGCATTGGGAAGAGTGTTGATTAACATTGAGGGCTCGAGAGACAGACGCACTCAATGTGTATCATCTGGCCTCAGAGGCTGGCAGTGGGATTGAATGTGATATCTTGCGTAACATGTCCTTGCTTTAAGTCCTTGGTTCCAGGCTCAGGAAGAAAGGCTGCACCATTGGCTTGCTCGCGTTTTGCTTGGCTGTTGTATAGTTGCCCAGGCTCCAGGCGAGCCGAGTGAAATCTGAAAGGACTTGTGAAACAGACAGTAGTCTACATATCTGGCAGCATTCTCATGTCAAATTACAGAATGATATTTTGCACAGGACACTTGGTACGCCTGCCACGTCGCTGTATTCTGAAGTTAAAAGCAGGCACTTGTATGTTTGGTGCACAGGCGATGTGTAAAAAAAAAAAGAAAAGAAAAGAAATGCTCACATGGCTGTGGAATGGTCTGCGAACCTTTCAGACTGTAAACAATGGTTCATTAAACGAACTATTGTAGAAATCATCTGTTGACACAGGTCAAGTAACTGGTGAATGAAAGGATGATTGTGCATTTTACACAACTGTTCTACATTTTCAGATGAGCGATGCCCCTCTCTCATATTTCCCCACTAGATGTCTGTGGCAGTAGTATTTATTTGGCACATTCTCAGCATGCTCCCACTCTTGCGGTTGAAGTGTTGCATAGCAACTGAGAATAACAGCTTTAAATATTTTGGTTAAAAAGGTTTTAAGAAAATAAAGAACAGCCTGCAATTACTGTTCATTTCTCCCGAGTTCATAAGTTTAAGGAGCTGCAGAATTGTGCCAAGTAATAAATGAAATACCAAATTAGGCTTTGTGTTGGCTTGGAAAAACTGAGAAACGGTAGGTCTAGAATACCGCGTCCTCTTGTGCCAATTTAGTTATTCATCTATAGCCATTTTGTTTGTCGAATAAATACTGGCAGCTGTCTGCACCTTCACTAATTCACAACTGTTTTGAAACAAAGCTCACAGTAGTTTTCAGAGTGCAACTCGGCTCAGTTTTCGAGCCAACAGAGTATATCTTTGACAGGATGGAAAATGTGTAGGTGAGTGCAAATTTGAAGTGATGTGCCTCAGGAAAACGGATGGGGATGGAGCGACGGGGATGGGGGCGCATGTGGAGAGAGAGAAGGCTGGATGACGCACAGCAGGTGACAGACAGACACTAATAGTAATGGCTCTTATCAGTGCTTCGCTCGCTCCCTCTTTTCACATGGGCTCTGACATCCTCCTCCTACTCCACCCCCTCCATCTAGCAGGGGGTGTTGGGAGCTCGCTGGGTTGTGCAGCCCGCTCAGACGGAAAGAGCCTGCCAAACACCGGTCCCCTCACATATAAATTGCATCATTAACATCGCCTAGATTATTCCAAGCTCTCCCACCGGGTTTATGGCAGCACCGGCTCAACTTAACTATTTGACTCACTGAAGACATTCAGGTTTCCTGAGTGAGCTGTGCTTAGATCTGCCGTGAAATGCGCCAGTTTTATTCTCTCTTAAGGTTTTAAACAAATCCAGTGGAAATCTGTCTTTTTTTTTTCATTCACAGAGGCTTATTATATAGTGTAATGTGCCTTATTTCTGTGTCTTGAGCTGTCAAAACTTGAGTTGTGTGTTGTTATGCACACCAAAGGATCCTGGTTACTATCAGGGCCGGGCTGTATGCTAAAAGTTAGGACTGATCGACAAGGCTGAAATCGCGGTATTAATAGCATCGTGTATCCGATGTGTGCATAGTTATGTACAATATGGAAAATTGTATTCAAAATCATATATAAAATAATCAAATTGATGGTCAGTGCAGTTTAGCAAACTTAACAACTTCCTTGGAATCATTAATTTGGGCAACAATGTATTATCAATATTATAATATTGATAATATAATAATATCACAATACTATACTGTCACCTACAAAAATATCAATGAGATCGTAACATTTTTCCCATATTGTTATACTGTATTTATCTCAGATTACAGGTAGCATAGAGACATTTAATTGATATTCAGTACAATAAATTGTTCCATTTCATGCACAGCAACCAAAAAAAAAAAAAAATCTTCATATGTGTTACTCATAACTGATATGTAAACTTGTAACAAATTATGTTAGTTGTGAACTCGAATTTTCTGTGAAATGATAATTGGGGAAACTTCATTTTGTTAATTACAAAATATAATGCCTTTATGATGTTATAAGTGCTGAAACGATGGAGTGCAGTAATCAATTAGTCAGCAAAAAGGTAGTCAAAGTAAGGCATCAAGCAAACATGTCAAACGGTCTCCTGCTTCTGAAATGAAAGATTTTTTTCACGTCATTGTAAACATAATCTTTGTGTTTTGATCAGTTTGTCCCACCAAACAAACATTTTGAAGATGTTATCTTGGCATTTGGGAAAATAATGATATGATTTATTAACATCCAGCTGCAACTGCTATAAACTTAAACACCAACAACTACTCAAGCCTATACTGCTAAATTGTGCTAATTTAAATGATATAAGTCAATCTGTGATCCCTTGCACCTCAGAAGGAGCCTCTTAAACCCAATTGACATCTGCAGTAGAGCTGGATGGAACTTCCTCCTTTAGATCAGTTGGCAATTAACTGTAATTACTATCTGAGGTCAGGGTTAAGCTCAGAGTGAAAGGTTGGAGCAGCAAACATTTTTATATGATCCTCTTACTCTATTATCCTTTCTCACCGCTACAAGGTTTTACCTCATGGGGAGAATACATTACATAAAGCCCCTTGGCAATTACTCCTCAATGAATATCCTCATAGTGCACAGTCCATATGATTAATCTGGAATCCCCTCTGCCCCTGTCCAGCTGCAGGCCTGGCTCTGCTTACCATGCAAGTTTCATTTTCACCTGAACAAATGGTTTCTTTAGACAAAAAGTGCCAACCTTTTACTTTTAGTGGCTGCTTGGGAGAAAAAAAAAACAATAAGAGAAAAAGAGAGGCAGGGCACAACCTCCTGCAGCAAAAACAGATATCCCAACAAGGAGAAAAAGGCGGGTTGGGGTCAGGGCGGTTGGTGGCGGCGGCGGCGACAGCGGTGGTGGTGAGGAGTTTTTTTGGAGGGGAGACGCTTAATAGTGTTGAATAAAGGAACATTTATTTTTGTGCTTCGGCCTGTAACAGCCTCAGGAAATAGCTCAGTCTCTTGATCGGGAGCAAATCCTATTAACTTACAGTGCTCTCACTCAGGGTAATGGGCTCCACCTTGAGACTTGGGAGAACACTTTTCCCTCCGACACACTGATACCGGTGTCTGGAGGGCTCGGCGTTGGGTAGTCTAACACTTGGGCAGAGACTAATCAAGTCAAACAATCTGCCGGGCTGGAGCAACACAGAGTGAGGATGTTGATATCCAGCGAGCTCATTCAACAGGCCCCTTCACACGTTCCTAACCCAATACCAAAGGATCAGTGCACGGGATCAGTTCAAGATCAGGTTATTCGAGCCCCTGAGAATTGTAAAGCGATCCCTGAGCAGCTTTTGCTTTCTCAGGAGTGATCAGAGCTGTCGGTTCTGTTATAGACTGCTAGGGCTGGGGCCAAAAGGAACTCCTGGGGTCTCCATTTATTTCTGCCCAGCAAAGGAAAGTACTTTGTGAGAGTGTTTGTGCTGTGTGTGTTTGAGGGGGGAAAGTGAGAAACTAAATTTACAGTATGTGGGTAACCACTGTCCCAAAGCCAATTGGTAAAGAAACTCCAATATCTTTTCGTGAAAACATGGGGTACCTCTTGTTTATTATTTTCTGTCAGCGGTCTGATGTTTCAGAAATGGCTGTAGTTAGTTTAAAGCTGCCACATACTGTAATTACCGCACTGCGAGAACCTCCGGAGAACTGGGAGCTCTCTATCAAAGCATAACTACTCCAATTAAAAGACTGCACTGGATTGAAAATCACGTTCGTGGGTGGCGACAGACTTTTCCTCTGCTAAAAAGCATCAAATTGCTCATTTCCACACATATTCCGCATGTTTTTGAGTGTCGGGACCTTTTGAAACCCTCTAAAGTCTCATTTAAACGTGTCCTAAATGTGGCCGCATTTGATGCCGTGCGCCTCCACTGATGGATCATCTCAGTCTGGTCGTTCTCGTAAATCCATGTTCAATGGCATGTTCTTCTCCTGTCACCATTGCCCCTTGTGCCTGCTGTCATCCGGCTGTCTCATGTCTGCAGAGTTACAGTGTGCACCTGTCACATAAAATTTATGGCTTGCAATTTGTTGTGTACCATGGGAGTAGCAGGTTCTTGAGAACTTCTTTCTCTTGTTCCTTTATTCGATGCACATTGCACACAGATGTTTTTTTGTTGCAGCATTTCTGGTCAAGAGTGAAAAGCTAGTATCTCCACGTATTATACATCTGAGCCTCATTCAGTCATTTCAGAACCAATTAGACACCCTCCTCCCCCACACCCCCTCCCAAAACATTTTTATTGTCACAATATTTAAGATGAGAATATTCTTCTTTGTTCCTGAGGTGCAGACACACACCATTTTCTCCGGACAGCTACATTAGTTGGCTTACGATGAGCTGTCACCAGTTTTCTTTGATACAATAAAAGGAAATGAATGCACAGCAATTAGATGTTTGTTCTGTGTTATTGTTGCACGACTGCGCCACCGCTGCTCGTGCTCTCAGCTAGGATTATCGGCCCTAAGAGGGGGGAAGCATTACAAAATGACAGCCTCTCATGTCGAACAAGTCAAGCTGATTCAGTGAATATTGAAGAGGTTCCCACCACATGTTCTCCTGCATGTTAAGGGAGCAGCGTTAACCTTGTTTTGATTTGCATCTCCTTAGCAATTAAGATAATATGTCGTAATTAGAATTTTAATGTACCGCTGTGAGATTTTTGATAATTATACAGAATTCTCTGCGGTGATTTTCTCTTTGCCTGCTTGTCTTCACAGATGAATTCATGGCTGATTAGATCACCGCTTTAATCAGATTTGAGTTACATTGTAAAATATCTTCCCACATGTCTCTGTCAAGCTGAGTTACTCAGTGTAACTGTGAAACACTTAACGTGACAACGCATATGTTCGTGGGGTGTTTACAATTTGTACTTTTACAAACAGCAGGTTGCTCTGTAAAAACTGATAGAAAGCAAGTTCATTGTAAGTAAGTGTAAAGATTGATTAGTTAAATACAGACTCGACATGATGTCTTGCACTCACACCTGCACTGTTCTTTACACTAAGAACAGTTTGTTCTCATTTGGGAGCAGTAAACTTGGATTTAGAACATCACAAGCAGCTGTGGTTTCATTGTTTTTTGTTTGTTTTTGGCTGAAGGTAGTGTGAATGTTTTTGCATTTTTATTTAATTTTTTTTGGCACCATAAATTGCATTTGTTTTAGACCAACAATTCAGACAGTAAAAAGGAAGTGATTTCAGATAAACAATGGATCTTTGATTTATATTTTAGGAACAACTTTTCAATGTTACTTGCATTTGTTTCAGGGACTGTAATGGCAGTCTGTCGGTTGGCTAGTAATATATGTAATGATGGAATATGATAACAAAAAAATGGAAGTCTTCATTTTCATGCGGTTTATAGGGGGAGAGAGTAACCCAGGTTGTTTTCTGTCGCTACAATAAACTGATGTTCCCTAAATGCCTCACATCCAATCATTAGATACCAGCTAGCTACGCAAGGAAGAGCTTCCAGTTACTGCAGCGCACAACTCGGACAGATCTGTGGTCCAAAATTAGCAGAGTAAATTCAGGGAAAAGAATTAGGCGCCCAAAAGATTATTTTAAAGGTGAAACCGAGTGATTTTCATTTACGTGTGTGGGATGCCAAAAGTACATCCTACAAACGGTAAACGTTGTGGCTCCCTGACGCTGATGCATTTTTTTGGATGGAAGAAACTCACTTTGTGCAACAACAACAACAACAACAACAACAACAACAACAAAAAAAATATATATATATACACATTTTCTGTACTAACTGTGCATGTGTTAAAATGCTAATGCTACTTAGTTAGCATTAATGCATAACATATCATGCTAACAGTAGGAACACAAGCATTTATGTTGTTTACTTTTCATATAACTGAATACTTTTTTTTTTTAGGTGTGAACCAAAAAGTATTTCATCTACATTAGTACTGTGTCCATTAAATGGAATAAATATTTCCCATTTTGTTAATGTTGCTAAATTAGATTTCGTTGACTGTCAACAGAACAGCAGTGAGTCCACAAGACAGATCAACATTTCTTGACACTGGTGGTTAAGTGTTTACTTTGTGTTTGATCACTATGACATTGACATAATGAATCGATCTCAGGTTTGATTGGTAAGGCAAGTTTATTTGTGTAGCACATTTCAACAACAAGGCAATTCAAAGTGCTTCACATAAAACCATGAAAAGCATCAAAACATCAGGCAAAGGAAAAGCAAATTTAAAAACAATTAAGAACATTGATCGAAACATTAAAAACAGTCATTAAAACATCAAACGAGCTAAAAAAATAGGACAAAAGTTGCGGTGCAGTTTGATAAATAAAATACAGTAATAAAATGCAGAAATGCAGGAAATTGATCAACATCCTTGAGTCTGGTTCAATTGAAGGCAGCAGCAAACAGAAAAGTCTTCAATCTTGTTTTGAAGCAGCCGAGAGTCTCAGCAGACCTGGTGGTGCTTTAGTCGGTAAAACTGGCATTTTAAAATTGATGACGGTTTTCCCGCTCGGATTAGTCAATACGCCCCACAATGCAACACTGGGATCATTCCACATAATGCATATTTCATCAGTATGCCTTACCTCCGTACTTTAGCTGTGGTTGTTAGTTGTGTATCGGCCCGTGTTTTCACAGGATTGTTTCCTAGCTGCTTGTTTTTATTCAGCATGAGACAGCAGCCAATATTCCTCTCGGCCTTTTCACTACAACAGTACAAACTAGTCAATATTGGCAGGAGAATATTTTCCTGCCCCAGGTTGCCACAGTATCAATACTTGAGGATGATAACAGGGGTAAATGAACAGAGATCTGCAAAGAAAAACTAAACCTGAGACCTCTTTGTGGTGTGAAATTGGCCACCACAAAGGAATTAATGACGGATCCTTCCAGCATAATTGTCTAATTATGCCGGGCAGATGGGGCACTGCTTTAACTAGGACACATTGTGCTACCTCTCCAGACTCTCCACAACAAAAGGCAAACCAGTGTGACAGCCTCTTCAGCAGCGAGTGGGAGGGAGAGTGAAAGAAAGAAAATGGAGAAAGAGTAGAGGAGAGGAGGTGGGGGGGGGGACTGTGTCTGTCACCAAGCCATTCCTCCACTCGATATGTTACCACAGAAACAAATGTATGGTGTAAACACTGCGTGGATCACAGCTCCTGGGAGGTGAATCACTGCAGTGTAATGAGGTTGGTTTACATGCTGCTTCTCAGCTTCCCACCCGGGCTAACTCAATACTTAAACCCTCTAATTAAAGAGAATCGGCCACTCGATAATTGATCACATCGGTTGCCTCGGCGTACGCCTTCACTGCAAGGCTTCATGCCACTGTTTATTAGAGCTGTCTGCCTGCTTTGTCTCCTGGGAAGGAGGAGAGAAGGGAAATGTTACAGGGGAGGGCTTGGTAGGGATGAAGCAAAGGTAAACACGTAAAGAAATTAAATCTCTGCTCTTGAGAGGTGCTCTTAAAGTCGCAGCGGGGCGAGCTGCAGAATATCACAGTTCATGTCTCAAGGGTCTTTCAGGACGTGTCACATGCCGCTAATACTGCCAGTTTTTGAAAGTGTTGGCTCCTGCGTCAGAAGGAGCATGAAGTCATTTATGACCTGTGACCAACAGGAATTACAACAACCCCGAAGAGACGGTCTCCCAGTTGTTTTTGAGTTTGTGGTAGCCAAAGATGTGCTTGACTTTTGAGTGTGTTGTTCATGGACATTAGGAAACAGAGGAGCTCCTCATGCACAGCTGAAAAAAACCATCAATCACTTTGTTTTCTTTCAGTTTAATCGTCTGTGGTATACTCTAAACTCAGAGTTTGATGCATATCTAGTGATACAAGTATTATTTACTGTCGGTAAATAGGAGTACATTAATTTCTCATATGCAAACTGCTAAAATAGTAGACAGTTATCATTTGTATTATTAGCAAAATACTTTAAAATGGAGACGACACTTCTGGTGCAACATCATTAAATGTTGCAAAACTGTATGTATAGTGTGTTTTCAAAGCCTCAAATCCTGATACCTAACAAGATTTTTAATGGTCAAAGATAAATCAAAAAACACATAGCCTATATAATAGTCATTTTTATTTATTTGTTGCTAGTCTCTCAGTGAAGTGCTGAAGACTGTCTGAAAGGGACAATATTATTGAAGTCTTACAAATTAGATCTTTAAAGAATACATATTTGAATGTGTGCATATATTAGAACAATATGGAGCAGCTGTGTACATCTTTTTATTTATTTATTCATTTGGTTTATTATCACCACCTACTGTAGCTCCTCTTTTGTACTTGTGTCTCGTCAGATGGTTCTTATTGACCCGTGTTATCTTTACCACTGAGGTTTTATCGCTATGTTTTGAAGCAGGTGGACAGGAAGTGACAGGACTGACTATTGAGCATCTTCAGGACCTCTGATTTATAGATTTTCTCTGACTCGCTGTGCCGTTAGGTAATTGCCGAGTTTCATAAGTTGATTCATGGAAGGTAAATGTATCACCAAGGCGAGGACCGGGAGGGGAGCGGATTGACAACGTTTAGGTGGTGAGGTGACAGGAGAAGAAATAGTGGTGCTGGAAGAGCATTACAGACTGTAGCATGCATGTCTGGTAAAGAGTAAATGGAAAACTGCAGAGCAAGTTATTACAGACGCGTCTGAAGGTGTGCAACTACAGTCATTGTGTTTTAAGCTCCTTTCTTCTAAAAGGTTTTTAATTCGTTAATTTGCTTGACTTTATTTCATCAAAAAATGCAGCAACACACCGTGTAAGGCACCGTGCCATGCTGCTTAACTGTACCATAATCAGTCATTATTCATTTTAAATTACATTAAATGATTCCCATTAATTTTATTAACATAAAATATTTGTTCCTTTACAAAGTGCATGTCATTGTTACCTTGTCAAAAGGTATGGGAGTGTGTTAAAAAAAAATGTAAAGGCAAATTGCTATAATTAAGGCTGATTCATCAAAAGGAGTTTTTTGAGTGGAGCTACCATTATTAGATTTGTTCTGAAAGTTACATCTCATTTGTATTTATGAGCTTTACAACGACCTCACCTCAACCTCACAAATAATTACAGCTTTCCTCGGCCTGATGTTTTTGTACAAAATGATCTGATCAGTCTGTCATGTCTACACTGGCAAAAACCCACTTGGCACCTCACCAAAGAGAAACATATTATTACAAAGTGGGTGTAACTTCCTTATGCCAATCACAAAGTGCTGCTTTGGCATTTCTGAATTCCTGTGGCTGGCAGCTGGTAGCGATTTCTCTGACAACCTTTTAAAGAAGTCGGCAGGGGCTTTCCCATCATTAACAATTATTTAAAAGGACTTCACCAGAAAGATAGAAACACCTTTACATGTGATACAAGACGGCGTTGGTATTTTATTCTTGATTGTTGTTGGCACTGTGTATTTTAAATCCAGGATTCCAGTCCAACCCAGCAGTACAAACTACATCCTCAAAACACACCACAGAGTTGAAAACATGTACAAAATAATTAAAAACTAGAGAGCAATCAAATCATTTCAGCGGTTTGCCACGGCTGCATAATCCTCTAATCATCCCAATATCATCATTGTTAAATATGATTTTAGTCACACGTTTAAAAAATAACCCCCGTTATTAATAGCAATCATGGTACATACACCATGTGCTAGATTTAATGTGTTTGTACTCTTTTGGTCTTTATTTGTCTTATTGTCAAGAAATCAAAACCAACAACAAATTGGTCCTATTAACAGGTGCTGTCGGTGTAAAAACCTGGTATAACTTTTTCCTTTGTGCCTGTGCCACACCTCCACCGTTGTCCTTCAAACTGATCAATGACTAACACCATTGCACTAGATGACCTGTTCCTTCATTACAGTTAGCACAATGACTGTTGTTTATGTTCATGAGTCAATCTCACATGCACCATCCAGCGAGTAAAAACTCAAGGGCAAAAAATGTGTATCAATTCGCCACTGAAACTCGTCCCTGCTAAATGCACTATTTACTTCTGTTTGTGTTTTCTATAAGGTAAAGCCCAAGCTGTTTTGGAAGTTATTTGGCTTCCATACATGTTACCTGTTTGCGTAATAAGTTCCTGGACCTGTACTAAAAAGCAATTGTTTATTTGCTCATGATCCTTTTTTGTTTGTTTGGCAAATTCCATTGTAATTAAGATTTTGATACATTTTGTGAACAAACCAACCAAAACAAATAAGATCAACATTAAACCCTCAATCAGCATTGAGCATTATATGCACTTAAAGTCTACCAACATCAACCTCATTGGACTTGGCCACCAACACCGGGCACCGATTGGTCCGCCCTTCAGACTGGCGGTGCTAACATTAATGCAAACATGGTTTCCAGACTATAATCACAGCAAATAAAAAAAACTGAAGCTGTGAGCATTAGTCTAGCACGGCCTGGCTAGGACTGAATTACAATATAGAGCTCTTTGTATTTTTCTGGACATTAAATGATGTTCATAAAGCTCGAGGTGAACATTCTCATCTGTTTGACAATATTCCCCCTGAAAGGCATGTGTGGACCGTAACACTATTAAGCAAACAGTATAGTAATGCTGCATGGATTGAAGGCTGCAACCGTCAGCCTTGAGATGCAATCGGTGTGGCACTGAGGAGATTTTTTTTTTTTTTAGTCACACATTGATTTTTACTTAAGTGTTTAATATCCGAAGAAGCACAGCTGTTACCCTTTTGCCTACTTAGTCTTCCTGCATAGGTTACAAAGAGAAGTTAAGTTTATTGAACTCTATCATTCTGCACTCATTGGTTTTTATTTCAAGGGTGTGAGACGGACACAGCACTTCCCTCTGGCTCTGAGCAGATCCTCTGTGCTGTGTTATTGTAGCGGCGACCTTGGTTCTTCTCTAAAAGCCTTCTGTCAGTGCAGATTCTTACAGGCACACAGCCCTGTACTGTTGGCTGAAAACTCGTCGAATCTGCTCCGCCAAAGCCAACAGGGCAGAAGGGTGCAGGTGTTGCACTGAAATTGGTTTGCTTTTTGCTTAAAAAGTAAAGTGTGCTTCACCCAGAATGGCTCCCTCTCCAAACAGGCTCTGTAACCAGAATCTGCTCGCTGCGCTCCACTTTTGGGGTTATGGTTTCACTGGAATTAAGAAGTCTGTTTACACTTTGCGAAACAAATATATGAATTGGATTGGGATACTAGACTGTATATATCTGGGTTATGAAAACTGCTCAGACTGTGATATGTGGCCATTGCAGTAAATATGTGAGTGGGACGGGAGTTCGGTGAATCAGTCTTGGCCCGCGCTCAGTTTTTAAAAAATATTATGCGACTGTGATTTCAAGGAGAAAATAGTCTGAATGAGATCGAATTCTGTTTTTTGGCAGACGCTGAGACTTGTTGGCACACAGAACAATATCTAAATAGAAATCACATTTTTCACTCCAGTTAGATTTAGCTGGAGTGCATTGTCCTCCTTTCTGGCTCGGAAACATTGCTGTCTCAAAATGTTAAAGTCGTAGTCGCAGAGTTTCGGTTCTATTAAAATTATTGCAGCGCAGGGTGTTATACCTGGCAAGGAGAATCCATTGTGAGCGAGCATGAAAGTACTGTTTATGTAAAGAGCATGTGCCACAGACCTTAGTTTCTTCTCTTAACCTGCAAAGCATTAAATACGTCAGTAATATTTCCCTTCTTTTTCTGTGGGGTTTGTAAAACGCACAGGATACAGGACCGAATCATTAGCATGGACGGGATCCAGGGCATTAATGGTAACCAGGCAGAGTCGAATGACATTGTTATTGCAGCCGTTCCCGGGAAAGTGAGGGGAGCTGAAAATTTATATTTGATTTATAGCAGGGTTTGAATTTATGTTCCAACTCTCAATAGGAAAGTAAGTGATCTTCGCCCTGCTTCTCGCAGGAGAGGGCCCCACAGCATCTGGTGCTGGAAACATCTCTGTATCAAATAGAGTTCCTTCTACTTTCTCTTTGCACTGCTTAACCACCAAGAATTTACACCTGTAGGGGATATAGTATTACTATGTTTATTGGACTGCATTCAAGTCTGAGCCTTGAGAAATTATCAGACGAGTGAAATAAGCTGCTCTTTGTGGGAAAACGTCGTGCAACAGGTTTCTAGACGCACTTTATATTTGTTGTGCTCCTAACTGATTACCTGCGATTTGCTACTATGCTATTCATGATTGCGAAGATGGAGCTAAGTCATTGTTTACCTTGGTTTATTATGTGCTGAATGGTATTTGATAGCTTGAGTGTCTGCTCAGTATTGCGAGCAGTATGGCGTGGATATAAAGATCTTTGATTTGCTCAGCTCAGGTACCGTAATTTATTGCGAGTTCTTTCTCCAACGGCACATTGACGAGAGCAGAAACATACCGCTCACTGTCACCGTCTGTGTGTTTTTGAATCCTTGAAACATTGTGTCTTCGTATTATTATTATTATTATCTGCTTGAAGTGATGACACAAATACCTTTCTTTATGGTTTAGTAATAACTGCCTTATTTTTCATAGGGACGCAGAGCATTATTTATCACTGGCAGTGTTCATGGGGATTAATGATGCATAACTTTGTTGGAGTTGTCTGGCGTACAGCACAAGCCGAAGGAAGCTGGAAGGTTATCAGAGCAATAAATCCTAAGTTTTTCTCCGTTGTTTGTCACGATGCACTGCAGCAGCCGGTCGTCATGACGTTCCAGCTTGTTCTCTCCGTTTCCCTCTCGCTGTAAGCCGTCGGAAAAATAACACAACTTGTTTAAGCTGCCAGTTGATAAGGTGGGAAATTTGATCGCACAACCTCAGAGTTCAAGACTGCTTTTAAATCTCATCCTTATTACTTTGACTCTGTCTGCTTCCAACTGGATGATGGGGCGTAGATAAAGAGCGCTCCGCTCGCTCTCCACCTCTGATGTTCGCTCTTGGCAATGAGAACACGAGCACAGTCTGTTCAGTCTTGCATTTTAACTGTTTTGTCGATTGCCGTCATCCAATTCTGTTATGTCTATAAAATGAAAATTAAATTAGGTGTGCACACTGTTACACGAGTTCAATCTATACCCGCCCAACTGCAGCACCAGTATTTCTTTCATCATGCCTTATTTTCTCTGTTTAATTTATTGAATAAATTGCCCCTTTAACTTGTCAAGCAGGAGGAAGTCATCCATGCACTGTCCATGATCCGGGCAGAGAGGAAGATTCAGTCTATTAGTGCAATGATAAGGCCTTTACTGCGGTGAGCTCACTGATTGAATGGCATCCTTCTCAAGGTCAGGCCGCCGCTAAGAGCTATTTTCTGCTTACCTGTGCAGCCAGCCGGCCACAGAATCTGCACACAAACTGCCTTTGCACCAGCGAGCTTAGTAAGCGGAGAAGCTCATCACTGATATTTCCAGCTGGTAACATGAAGAGAAACCTCTAAGCCTGCAGAAAAGGACACAAAGGCATGAGTAATATGATAAGTGGGATCTTGCTACAGTGCGTAAAGACATTAGGAATGTTGTTTTTCGATCTGCGCCAAGGGCCGAATCACATCCTCCCATTGTGTCCCTGTCAAAGTAAAGCAGTGTGTTAAATGTGAATCCGTTTGCAGCAAAACGTGCAGACTGGGTCAGAGGTCAAACAGAGAGCACAGCTGTTTTGTCTGCTTGTCTCTGATGAATGTGTCGTGTCAGCTGTTTCGAGACTGATTGTTTCGAAAACACAAGCATCTGGCTGAAATAATGTAGCTCGACCACTATTAACTGTTGCGGCAGCCGCGTTATAAGCTGCTTATGTTCAGGGACTTACCTTCATATATGTCAAAATTGCTGTGGAACAAAACAGGAGTGTGTTGCTGGTCCAACAATGGATCCATTGGGAGATTGGGAATAATAATGTGTCTGAGAGGGTTTGTTTTTGTTGAGTTATCTTCGCTCGTCAGTTCGCAGATGATAAATCGTGTCACAAAATGCAGTCATAACGCTCATTAGAGTCCACTTTCTCCCCTCAGCACTGTTTTGAAGTGAATTTTCTGCGCTGCCACATTGAATTTAGCCAGGCCTGACCTGTGCTAAGCCTTCAACCCGGGCTGTCATTTGGCGTATGTTTAAAAAAAAAAAAAAAAAAAAAAGAAGAAATCTCCTCGGGAACACGGATCACCCACATTGTCACCGTATCCGGGGAGGGACGGGGCGGAAGGGGGGAGGGGGCGGGGGGTTGGGGCTGTCACCTCTATGAGATCAAAGCACCGTGCAAATCCACCACACTGAGTACGGGGGAGCTGTGGAAGCAGGGGCCAGAACCGATTCACCTGTGCAGGGGCCGGGCACAGCTGCACTCCCACCAGCTGGAGCCCACGGACCACAGATAGGATTAGAGGCTTTAGCTCCAAAGGTCCCTCATCATCTCTCCGCCTGATCCTTGTATGGCAACAAACACAAATGCCACTTTATGATCACTTAATAACACCCCTGTGCTCACTTCATGCACGCTCACACTCTGTAAATCAGCTCATGGGCTTTTATAGCCACCATTGTCTCTGCAGATAAAGAGGACAACCCGGCAGTCTGGGACTCCCAGCCCATGAATCTGGTGTGGAGGCATTCTTTCTTCATCCCCCCCCCCCCCCACTCCTCCCCCCCCCCCCCCCTTCCCCCTCCCTCAGATAAGTATCACTGCACAGCCCGGCATTGTGAAGCTGCTCCCTGGCTTATGTATCCGAGCTCAGCCCGTCCATGCCTGCCAGGTAAACCCGTCTGCCCCTCTGCTGCTGCGATAGGGGAGTTTGTCTCTGACTGACTGAAACAACATCACCTTGTTTATCCTGTAAATAATTCACCCCTTCCGGGCAACAGAAACAAAATCAAGGTTGTGTGTTTAACAAGGGAGGCGAGGAATGAGAAGAGCCAGAAAGAAGAAAGAAAAAAAAAAAAATCCGGTGTTTCCTTTTTAGATAAACTTGGCGCCTGGAGACAGCGACACATCCCCGATTCCTATGCAGCGCGAAGATGCTGCAGTGAGATGTGTTAGGTGTGCGCGCGTGTGCGTGCGCGTGCGCTTGCAGTGGGGAGGAGTTTATTTTTGTGTGCTCACTGAACTTGCCCTTTGATAGCTCTCTGAAGAGGGCGCAGAGATACTGTTGGGGGCATTCTTGTCGCGTTTAACATCAGAACCTATGGAGTGTGTCGGCACGTCATCGAGTTTGATGCTTATCGGGAGGGTGGGGGGTGGGGGGGGGCTGTTCCTGGGAGCTGTCACCTCCCTGCCCGCCACCCCTTCCTGTACGTGGACACGAGAGCTCCCTTCGTTTGTTTGGGTGTTTTGTGTTGTCTAACATCACTCCCCTGGGGGTAGTGTGCCGCTGTCTGGGAGAGACGGGCTGTTTTTTATTTCCCCCTCACTGGTAGCGCAGGGTCATTTTGCATCCACCTATTTTAATTCAAGGAAGAACATTAGAAAATGAATACCAGATATGCTAGAAAACACTAGAAAAGTCTTTGGCATTGGTAAAAAAAAAAAAAAAAAAAACACATTCAGGAAATGGAAATGAACTTCTTGAAATGCAGAATTATAGTGCGGCTTCTATTATAGCCAAAAAAACCCTGCATCTTGTTACCACTTCCTGTTACATCCCTCCATCAGAAAAAAAAAAAATCCCCTAAATGAAAATATTAAGAGCGCGATGGTCCGTCATCCATCCACGGACCTTTTACTGCATGTACTGCTGGAACACAAATGCCATCTTAGGTGGGAATCTGCAAGAAAATGACTGGTTCTTGATTAATTATGTAATCTTGTTGTGGCCTCGAGTGTATTTGCATAACAGTGGCTGATGCAAATTGATTTGCATTTGCACAGTATTTTGATGCAAAATATCTAATGTGGAAATGTTTCAGCGTCCTCATCCCACTGCACAGAGAAAAGAAGACTGTACAACGCTCGCATGAAATTGTATCATTACTTCCTCAATATGCTTTAGTTCCCATAGAAACAGGTTGTTGTGGTGGGACATACAACAGTGAAGGATCAAAGTGTAAACCAAATGGATATGAGGATTGAGCATGGGATTGTTTTCATATGTTCTCGTGTCATCATCACTGAAGATCATTTCTCGAAAAAAAAACCAACCCTTTTTTTTGTAAGGGAATTAAAGTCCCCATTTAATAGGAATTTTTAAGCTGACTCAGCTCTTTCACATCTTTTGTTGTTAAATAAGTGCCAGAAACAAAAGGAAATTAATGTCCAAATACTTATAGATTGCACAGTACATTTTGAGCATTGGTAGAACATCAGTCAGCTTTATGTTGTCCTGCAGCCAGAGCCTAAAGCCGTATGACAACTGTGAAACATCCATTACAAAAGCAGACTTTGAGTGGTGATACACGAGGCTCCCCACCATGCTGGTGTGTCAGCAAGGGACGAGCCAGGAACTGAAGAGAAGACAACGAGGATCTGGATATTTGAAGCTGATATTGGGCCCGTTTCCCATCAGGCTTCATGCTATGCCTCCCCTTTGAGTGTTGATTGCAGACAGGAGAATGTGGTTGACTGATCTGAAAGGAAATTACTGGAGAGAGAGCTTATCCATGCCTTTGACTGATAATCAGCTCATTATCGTGTTGATCATTTACAGCTCTCCCTCTCGCCCGCTCTCTATTCTTTTAGCTGTGTCACTGAAGCAGAGCACAGAGACTTTTAATGGCTTGGCAAGGAGCCCGCTGTGTGGAGGCAGAGTTAAAACAACCATGCTAGCCCTGGCTAGTCTCCACTTTTTACACAGTACAGGTCTCCACCCCACTTATCAACCCTCCCAGGGAAGAGAAAAAATTAAAGAAAAACAACAACAGCGACAACAACATATGCAACCCCGACGCGAGCGGTGCCCTAGCACCCCAACATGGCTAACTGTGCATGAAATTGAGCTGATTGGAGTTATTGACCAGAAGGCTCCAGCCCCTGAGAGGACAGGGAGGAGGGTGGGGGTGGCTTGTGTGTTACCTGATTGAGTGAAAAATCCTCGGCCGGTTGCTTTGATGCCCGGTGCTTTACAGGAAAGAGTGATTTAATGGAAGCTGCCAGACCTCATCAATGTCAGCGCTCGTGGTGAGGGCCCTCTGCTCCACCAATGCTTTATATAAAAGCACTTGCCAGCTATGACAGGCCCTGATGGACAGATGTTTGCTAGTTGTTTTAACTGCACAGTAAAACGAAACACTGATATCAGCCTCCACCTCTGGCTCTGAAAGAAAGGCAAGTGGAGGCTGTTACAGGCCACCCCGGAGTGCAGCACCCTCGCCCTCTGCTATTTTAGGCTTCTATAAATAGCCCTATTGAATTTTTGCTGAGGTTGATAAGCCTATAATTAATGTGACCATCATTAGGCACGGTCATGTTCTTAAGAGGAACCCGCTTGTGAGGTGAAGCGAGGAGAATGGAGACTTCTCCTCCGTCCTTGTTTTAAGGATGAACTGAGCAGCGCGCGCGAGAGAGAGAGGCTGGAAACGAGTGACGGCCGACCCGCTGTTGCCCCCCTGTGATGTGCAGGAGGCGCCACTTTGTTGTCAAGCTGCAGGATAACACACAGCGTCATCTATCACCTCCCTGCCAAAAAGCCCACCGCGCCGCGTCTTCAGTAGATCTGAATTGCATTGGAATTGCATCATTAATAGAGCAGAAATGATTCCCAGCAACTCCGGGAGAATACATTGACCCCTGAGGGAGACTAGAAACAAGACAATGTTTTTACAGGAGGAATATCTAACTAGAGGTCCCATTACCACTTCATCAATATACAGCAGCAAGTGAGGGAGAAGATGGGAGGACGAGGGAGGGGAGCAAAAAAGAAAAAAGAAGAGGGAATGTAATAGCTTATAGTGCTAATGGCAGTCTGAGCACTCAAGTCCCAAACATTCAGCCGCCTCATCTCATCTGGGCTGTGTAATTGCCCTCCTGGAAGCTGCCACGCGGAGCGGCTGCCTCCGTAGTGAAGAGTGGCAGCTGCTGGATGTTCGGGAGCGGTCCTGGGTCAGCACCCCGAGTGGGGGCTCCTTGCAACCATGAGATGTCATAATTAATAGCTATCCGGGGGACCTGGGGGGGGGGGGGAGTTTTGGGTGGGTGGGGTTGGGTAGGATTATTTGGGTAAATGGAAGCCAAATAAAAAGAGACGCCAGACTTATTCTCCACTTAACATAATGTATACTTATCCTCACTTTGCCTGTAGCGAGAAAGCCTGCGCAGCATCTTACCCCCTGCTTTTCAGGGATATTTGTCTCTCTTGTTTGTATTAGTTTTCCCTCCTTCTATCTAAATGTACCTAGAGATACGTCGCTGTGGTGTATCATGGGAACTTATTAATCTTCGGGGACCAGCGTTCTCCCTAGTTAAGTAAATATACACGAGCTGCTGTGCGAGATACAAGCTCCCAGCACCTCCACAAAAATCTGTTACTTCAGCTTCCCTCTTTCTTCCCGTCTTCCTCTCGCTCTCTCTCTAACATGCCGCCTGGGGGCAAATCTCACTCTGTCTCATCTGCTGCTTAATTTCACTGGAGCGGCCCTCAGTAATGAAGCGCCTTGATGTACATTTGCCAATTTCTGCCTCTGCCACTGCGGTATAATTGGGATGTGACTAAGCATGAATACCCAGCACAGGGTTGGTTGACCTCTCTGCGACCCCGCGAATCGCGCTTTTGTCATAATGGAGGTATTATCTCACATAATCTGGGAATGGAGAGGGATTGTCTGCAGGGTGCCGGGGATGGAAATGAATTGATATAACTCCCTGCTCCCGTGCACCACAGAGGAGGGGGGAGGTGGAGGGAGGTGGGGGGGGGGGGGAGTACAAGATACATTTTTTTACATGCTCATAATGAAGACATTTTCTTCTTATCTAGTGCCGCTTTGTGTTTATTGGAGTAGGAGAGCAGCTTCTGGCAAAAGCAGGGGTGAGTTTTTTTTAGGAAGGGAGGGAGTTTTGATGCTGTGGCACTAGAGAGGATTTCTCTGTGTGTGTTTGTGTGTGTGTGTGTGTGTGTGTGTGTCAGCCTTTTCCCTGTGTGGGTGCACCGTGTACTCGCATGTTAGTGTGTATGTGTGTTTGTTAATGACCCTGTAAAATGACAAGCTGAGCTGGCAGTGAGAATACAGCCGACGGTCAGAAAAAGAGAGAGAGAGAGAGGGGTGGAGGAGGTAGGATAGTTCAGATGGAAGTGTGGGGAGGGAGGGGGCTATGGTTGTGAGGTCAGTTGTTGCTGTGATTCACCATACTGTCATCAGAGGGACTGAGGCCCCTGAGTGGCCCTCTCTATTCCCACCTGAGAGGCCTGCAAATGGAGGGGCCGCGCTGTCATTATTTACAGCCCGCAGCTCCTAACCTTGGATTCGGAGCTCATCATGGTGCAGGGAAAATCAGATTGGACTTGACGTGTACCCGAGCCAGTGACCTTGATAAGTGTGAGGTGCCTGCAGCAAGAGGTTAGGGAAGACGAGCTCGGATTTGCGCACGTGTGTGTGTGTACGTGTTTGTGTTTCAGCCAGGTGGGGAGTCGAAGGCATGGCTGAATGACTGAACCATGACTCAAGATGACACGTGGTAGGCCTTCCTCATGGAGCAACATACAGCTGACATATGTGACATTATTACTGTTCACCCCCACCGTCACCACTGTTTCAAATATTGATCAATTGATTTGTCTATTAACAAAAATCAACTGTTGATAATTGATTAAAGGTTTTTGTCATTTATCATGAAAAGTAAATAAAAACAACAACTGCTAGTTGCTGGTTGCAGCTACGAGTAAACATGAAGATTCGTCACTTTTTTTTAGTCCTGTACATGGAAGGGGAAAGCTCTAACGTTTGTGAATAAGTATTCCAAGTTACGTCGCTTGATCAACAATAAGCACCTGTGTGTGTGTTTTTTTTTTTTTAACCATTGGCACGTACGCCTTTCTGTTTTCACCATGGACCTAAAACTTAAGCAGAGCCCGCACATCGGGTTTTGTCTCACATTTTTGGAGAACCGAAAGGAGTCGCAGGGAGACGGCGAGTTGGGGTGGTAGGGAGCACAATTACGTTTTGAGCACGATGTGAGCGGGCCGTTGTAATGTTGGAAAACTAAAGCGGCACGTTCAGGTCATTTTTTTCTTTTTTTTACGGAATGTTTTCCCTCGGACGTCACAGAACGTCACAGCAGAACTCGGTGTTGACGGTCTGACCCCGGATGGGGGGCGGCGAATTCACAATGTACGCCCGCAAATGTCAAAGAAAACCCACCTGGTTTTGCTTCTGACCTGACGTGCCTTCTTTTGGTCTTGGACAGTGATGTTCTGCCCTTTTTGGACCACCGATGTCACTCAAAACACCTCACCCAGCTCATTAATTCACTGCCGGAGGACTTATGAAGCGTTTCACAGGTCTCTGTTGCCGATGCCCGAGTTTGACACAAAATTGTATGCGTGTTCTCTGCTCAAGTCCGCAGTGAAATTGCGAACGCGAACATACCAGTGGTTACAAAAATATGTGTACCTCGGGGTGCTAATGACGATCAAATGATGTAACGTGGAATACTTACTCGCGAAGGTTATTGATTCTCCCTGCAACGTGCGCATTGCTATTCTGCGCTATGATTGGGCACAACACAAACAGTCTCAAAGCAGTTTGATTGGCTCTTGTATCACAAAAAAAAAAATTACGATGGGGAATTCATTATCAATAAACAGGCATTCATAAATTCTGAAAATATTCTTAATTTGCAGCCAGCTGTGGTTGTTTTTTATGTAAAAGATAAAAGTCACAAAACCCACCCTGATCAACTGTATCTATAAACTCGGTCACGCATGAGCTCTGCTCAAAGTAATGTATCATTTTACTGGATAGTTTTATTTTTCTATTTGATTTTCTTTTTCCATCTGAACTAGTTACCTTGAGACCAGAGGGGCGGGAGGGGGGGGGGGGGGGGGGGGGGGGGGGTTGTGCAAAAATAATAGGAGAGAGCATCTCAGGATGGGTGATGAAAATGCATTTTTCTTCCCCTACCGAGATGCTATTTGGTCGTGTGAAATGATTAATTTCACACATATACAGGTCATCCCCAAAAGCAGCAACATCTCATTCACAAGGGGCCCCCGTCAGCAACAAAACAGGAGGCTGCAATAAAATGAGCAAACAGCAGCACGTACTGTACGTCAATAAATCTTTGGAGGTTAAACCTGAGCGCTGTAGAATTTGAGCAGACCCCCCCCCCCCCCCATCAGGTAAAAGTCACTGAGTACATCAAGACTGTCGAGACCAAATAAATGGCCAACGAGCAGTTTGGGGAGTGTCCTGTGGTAACGGGTACACACTCTGTGTCACACACACACACACACACACACACACACACACACACACACACACACACACACACAGTCTGTGTTTGCATAAGAAGGATGAAGCCTTGAATTATGGGGTTTGTGTAAATAAGGAGATGAGACTGTTTTTAGCACACAGGGAGGATGGAGGGCTTGGATGAGAATAGTGCCTCTGTGTGGAGTGGAATTGGTCTTGGGTTGTTTACGACAGCTCGCAGCCCTCATATATCACAAGCAGTATGTTTGCTGTGAAGCTACAGTTTGTATGCCATCTGCCTTAGCTGAACTTGACCCTTCAAACAGACTTATATTTTGTAAACTGAGCTCACTGTAACTGTTTTTATTTTCTATTTCCTAGTGGATGATCCAGAAACCCCATAAGGTGGCTACCTTCTTCGGGTGCATTGGCATAGACCAGTTTGGCGAGATCCTGAAGAAGAAGGCCGAAGAAGCCCACGTCGATGCCCATTACTACGAGCAAAACGAGGAGCCGACCGGTACCTGTGCAGCCTGCATCACTGGAGACAACAGGTTCGCAGCCTTTTAGTCACCCATGACCACGAAACGACCCCGTAGCAGAGATTTGAAAGAGTCATTTTGGTTCATTTTTACTTCTTCAGGCAGGCAGTTGACTTCTCGGGGCTGGAAGTCATAACAGGGAATCATAGCTCAGCTCACACATCAAAAGGAAAAAGAACAGCTTGAGCGTGTTTTTCCAGGCCCCCACTCAGTCTCTGCCGCCCCAGTGGGTTGTCATCCATCTATAGGCTGACAGTAGCAATGTGTTAAGGATGCCTGGGCTATCCCAGTTCTCACCTGTCAGCCTTCTCGCCTGTAAAAGGGGCTTTAGCGTCTCTGGCGACTCTCACACTAGCATCATCATCAGCACGTCCGAGACAGCAGAGGTCAGAGCCTGCGCCGATACGTACACACACACACACACACACACACACACACACGCGCGCGCGCATATCACTAACAGTAAAGGCTCCAGTTCATGATAGACCAGGTGTGGATCAATAAGCTCCTTCTCTAAACACTCCCCTCCTCTGCAGCCCTTTATCCGCTGCTACTGGAGTTGTCAGTCAGTCAACGGCTGGGCCCTGACTGCCCCGGGAGCCTGCCCCGCTGAATGGTCTTAGTGGGCTTGTTTGATGTGGGCTCTGACACCTGAAAAGGTCAGGTGCCGTGCTCAGGGAGACGAGCTCTGTAATATTTCTTACAGGTGTTTAACAGACAGCTCAGGAGGCCAGAGGAAAGGTCGCCAGCAGGGCCAGATTGGAAGGGGTGATGGCTTTGAAGGATCGGGAGCCAGTATGTCACAGCCTCCGAGCTTTGATTAGTGCAAGTCTTCAAAGAAAGAAGATCTACCTTCCTACTCAAATCGGACAATTTAAGTTCCAGTCTGTGAAGATACAGTACGTTGAATAATCGCATTTTAGCCATTGAGAATTACACGTGTAGGCAGAGGTTCAATCAGTCCCTCCAGGATCTCTGAGATTTTGCCTGATCTTTGTGGCCTAAAATTTGGAATTTCAAAACAACTTTTGTGACCGACAGTATCTTATATTATTTTGTGATAAATACTTTATATTTCGGTTATAAATATATTTAGGTCATAGATACACATTTCATTTTAAATGTAGTTTTGTTTTTTGTTTACCGATAATTTTGATGTGTAACGACTTCCAAACAGTGGAAAGGTTGTTGCTACCCGGTGCACTTAGCTATAGAAGACAATCTTTGTTAATAACGGGTACCGAAGCACATTGCCTTGGTACCGTCTACTATAAAAAAAAAAATTTAAAAAAAAATGCTCTGTCACATGGTACCAAATTTTGATACCTGGGCTTTATCCACACACTTTATCAAACGCAGATTTTTGTTACGTTTGCGCAGGTGTAAATCTCAGCAGCGTCAGCGAGCCACAGCATTTACGATACGAAGCTTCTACTTGGGTGGCCCGGCCCTTTTTTTCCCCCCCACTGTTTTCAAACTAATATCTGACCACACCGCTGTCCCAGTGACTGCAGGCTTCTCTAATCCAGCTAGCTGGTGTCTGGTAAAGGTATCGTACCTCCACCAGATGAACAATTTGAACGACACCCAGCCCTGTTCTACATCTTTTAAGATAACAATACTATAACGTTTAGCACTGCTAACAAGCTAAAAGCGCCAATCCTTCGTTTTATGTGTTAGATTATAAATGCTAGTGCCGGCCAAGCTAACAATACATTTTGCTCGATTGACTCATCTTTAGTAGATGATACATGACATCGCAACACAAGTTGTAGGGAAACAAGATCTTTAACACCGTAGTTAGTACAAGGAAGTGTTGTTATGGACCTTGATGCTTCATTTATATTCCACTTTGATAAAAAAAAAAAAAAAAATGACTTGCTTGATTGAAAACTAGAATTTGGTAAAACTGGGAATCATTCTTCCAGACTGTCCAGATTTTCTGGAAGAAATGCAAAGATCACGCAAATATTGCAAGGTTGCAGATTCTCAGCGAGACTGATGAGTTTTTCTGCTCCGGAGTTGCTTACTGTGGCTTTTCAGTTCTACCTCTTGGACATATCACATCATTAGATCTCGTCGTCGTTTAACAGTGCACCACTCCTCTCACTCCACGTCTGTTGGACTTCCTCGGTAATGACACTCATTTTGCCTGTCATGCTCGTTCCAACCTTTGAGTCCATTACTGCTGCTCGGGTCAAACGCTGTCCCAATCCTGCTGTCAGATCGCAGCCTGCGTCATCACACTCTGATCAACTTAGCACACTGTTCCTCTTTCCCGTGACACTAACCCCGGTGAGCAGTTTTCTCTCACCACGTGAGAACAGACCTCTTCCTGCAGCAACACCCTCCTGTCATATGGTTGCCTAACAGTTTCCCCCTAAGTAGCTATGATGGTTGCACTCATTTTGATGGCCGCTCATAAAGAGACAGCGCATGAGGACTGGCTAATGAGCTATGTTAAGATAATGCCACCTGCTTCACTTTCCAGCTCCCCCCATCCACTACTCAACTCAAGTGTCCATTTAGTAATGCGTTTCTGTTGTTTCCATCCTTGTTAACAATGGACCACTTTTCCTATGATAATATGAATAATTTGGAGGTGGCTTATTGTTGGCCTTGAAAATCTCTCATCTTATTCTAATCTCCTCTTTTTTTTTTTTTTTTTTTTGTCTTTTGAGATAACCCATTTAAATATATATATTTATATATATATATATATATATTTTCACCCCAGTTCAGACATTCTTAGAAACACATTATCATCCTTTTATATCAGGAAAAGAACAAAGGAAAGTCTGGGGCTCGAGTGTTTTTTAGGATGTTTTTTGAGACAAAATTAAGATGGATGATAAGCACAGGCAGAAGATTTATGGGGTCTGTCCCGGCAGGTCCCTTGTTGCTAACCTGGCAGCGGCAAACTGCTACAAAAAGGAAAAACACCTGGACTTGGACAGCAACTGGGAGCTGGTGAAGAAAGCCAAGGACTATTATATTGCGGTAAGTGAGACCCTCTACATTCAAAATGACTGTTCCCCAACTCCATTGCCAGAGGAGGACAAAATGTTAAGAGGCTTTATTCAGGAAATGCCTCAGCACGCCTTCTGCATTGTCAATATATCCATTCATCCATTGTCGAGTGAAATGAGCTACGTTACCTATTGAGACAATACAGCTCCGTTTTCCCTATTTTCCCCTCGTCTTTGTGCACGAAGCTGCAGCACAGTGTGAAATTGTTCTACATGTAATGCATTCATTCATTTCTTTAAACGTGAAGACAAGCCAACAGGTGCTGCGAAAGTGTGAAAATTGATTATGCAAGTTCATTCGCCCCCTCCCGCCCTCCCCCCTCCTCCTCCCCCCCCTCCTCCCTCCACAGTCTTCCCCTTACAGACAAAACACACAGATTGAGGAGGACAGATGTGCGCTGAGACATTCACACACACTCGAGCTGCACCACTGAGGTAATGTCTTCACTCACAGCTTCTGGAGTGGGATGGCTTGCCATGCTCGTGTTTCACTGTTTGGGATTACGTTTAATTCCGGCAGATCAACATTTTCTCTCATCTCAAGTCAAGATGATAGCCCTGAAATCGCGCTGCATTCCACGTCTTTAAGCAGTTCATTATCGACATAAATCAGCATTACAGCCCAGCCGTCAACATACTCCTTGGCAATGTCGTCCCAAGTGAAATCCACAATGCTCCCCCTGTTGCCCACAAGCCCCTCTGAGTACATGAGTGTACTGTAGTGCAATAATGACGGAGGCTTCATAATTAGCCGCCCAGTCGCAGAAACAAACACCCCCCCCACCCCCCCAAAAAAGAAAAGAAAAACAAACAAAAAAACAAACCAAAAAAAAAAAGCCGTTAGTGCTGGTGCCAGAAAACAGATCACTCAGTCCATCCTCCAGAGTTTGTGTGGTCTCATTTTTAGCCTCTGCTTCGCATTAGCAAACATGGCACATCCTCTGCAAATTGGCAGTTGGGTTTTGCCCACATCCGACAGTCTTGCGCGCGGGGAAAAGCTTCCGTGGGATTTGAGGGGGGATAGAAGGGCCACAAATGGGTGTTTGTCAGTGCTTGGAATCTAAAACGTGGTGTACGGCATCCCTCCTGGGCCTCTTTGTCAAAACAGGGGGATCATTCGCTTTATTAGAGTCCCATTCGCACTTGTAAAGTACTTAGCCAGATACACTGCCACAGCTATTCCCACTTAATACTGTGTGGCGTGTCTAGACCGGCGTTCACTAAGGCCTCCTCTCTCCATTAACCTTGTCGAGAGCACTCAGATGTATTTACCCAATTTACAGCCAGATTGTACATTTTCTCACTCTCGCTGTTCCAACCTTTGCTGTGTATTAATGTGCTTTGTTGATTTTCATTAAACCTCTGCCGGGTGGCGTACGCGACCTAATCTGTAAATTTGATTGCCGAAAAGTGCACGTGTGCACGTTAGCATGTTATTTGCTCGCACATGCGTCCGTGCGCGTCGGAGCATGTGTGTGTGTGTGTGTGTGTGTGTGTGTGTGTGTGTGTGTGTGTGTGTGTGTGTGTGTGTGTGTGTGTGTTAAAGAGGTGATTGATGATTCCTGGCAGAGGCTCTCAAGGTGCCTGCTACTATGTGGTGTGATTGGATGAAAACAGAATTATTAGAGGAGCTCTTGCAGCCAGTCTGGCTCATCCAGCAGCAGCGGTGGTGGCGGCGGTGGCGGCAGCAGCAGCAGCAGGGCTGGTGGCAGACGCAGAGCAGGGAGGCAGCACTGCCATTTCTCACAAAGAGAGAATGTTGAACTCCTGCCAAATGTTTGGTGGCAGGCTGTTGCTAGGAAATCTGGGTCCTTAGGCAAATCATTGCACAAAGACCAATAACAAAGGCGTGAGGAGGAAGGAGGAATGGCTAAATGCATTTCAGGCGGAGGATATCTCTCTCTTTTTTTGGGGGGAGGGGGGGGGGGGGGTTGTTGAATGCTGTCGCTACTGCAGTGGTGTTTACACTTATTTCTCTCCCCGGCGATTGTAAACATCAGAAATCGAGGGTTATGCATTGTGGGAAGGGGAGATGAGTGACTCTAATTGGTGGGGGTGATGTGTGCATGCTGGCCCAGTTAGCCCCCCCACCTCCCTCCCTCCCACCTCCCCTCTTCTTTCTTTTGCTCCTACTTTCCTTCAATCCCCATCCTCCTCCCCCCCCCTCCCCCTCTTGGCCCTCTATGGACACCCCCCCCCTCCTCCTCCTCCCTCTCTCCTTTCGCTGTCTTCTTTGCCTCCCCCCCCCCCCCTTCTCTTTCTCTCTAGTCTCTCAGACACACATTCATTTGCTGTTAAACACACACAGTGTGCACGCACACATTCTGCAGCATACCACTGGCTTGTTTTTTTTTCTTACCACTGAGTGCTTTGCCCTGTAATTTGATCTCCACTGCTTGATGCATCCTCCATGATGCCACTTTGAATTAACCTACGTCTCCACAGCTCTCCTTAGCCCCGGCTAATAAAATGGCCTCTCCTAACTTATGCCATTTACATTCAAGGAAGAAAAAGAGAAGCACTTGGTCGGTCTAACCGACCGGAGGAGCACGGTGAGAAGCTAACAGAAAGGGAGAAGAGGGGAGACGAACAAGACAATTGACTGTGAAAAGGCCTGTTAATGACTGGGCACAGATGGTCAGAAATAACCCAAGGATAGACGGAGGAGACACTCGCCTCTGCCAACTGGCCTGATACACAGAACTCACCCAATGAGACAGGAGCTGCAGAGCTGTTAGGTCACAAACCTGATCACAGCTGTGGACGCTGTTCGTTTGCAAGAGGTTAGCCACACCCGAGGAAAAACGGCTAGCCCACCTTTTCTTTTTTTCTTTTTTCTTTTTATCAAACAGCACAGCAAGTTGAACCAGAATGCCTCACACTGTTAACACTGGCACACTGCATAGCATTAATTGGCAGTTGTGTTCTTGCCCTCACTGCAGGGGAAAGCTGAGTTCAGCTTCAGTCACTGTAGCATAATATGCAAGAAAAAGGGAGGCAAAAGCAGGAAGAAGAAGAAGAAGGGAAAAAAAAAAAAAAAAAAAAAGCGCAGTACTGGCACCACTAGCAGCACGTCAGCCTGCTTACACCCCAGAGTGGCACACACACACACACACACACACACACACACACTCACGCACGCACGCACACACACATTGTTACTCCGCCCCACCAGCACCCTTCAATTTACAGCCAAAAAAGCAAAGGGAAAGGTTTTTCCACACACACATCTTAACTGACACCTCATCAGCCAGCCGAAGGGCTGATTAGCACAGAGGTGACTGCGGCTGTGTCTCTGTCCAACTCGGAGGACCACGCTGTCCTCACGCTGACCTTGAGATTCCTCTCTTCCTACTCTCTGTCCTCATCTCTCCTCCCTCTCTCCCTCTTCGCCACTGTTCTTTATTTCCAGTATTTCTCCCTCCTTCATCTGTTTTCATCTCCCCCCCCCTCCTTCCTCCCTCTTCCTTTTCTGTCTTTTCCCTCTCTTTCCTCTCCACTCTGTACTGCACCACTCTGCACTGCCCCTGTCCTTCCACATAGCCGGGGAGGGATCACGAGGCAAAATGCAGGCAGGCAGTGGAGAGAAAGAGGGAGGGAAGAGAAGTGAAGGGGGGAGAAAAAAGAAAAAAAAAGAAAAAACTGGCAGGCTCCCCCTTTGTCTGCAGGCGATCAGTTACAGTCTTGGTTGCCGATGAAATTTAATCCCTACCGCATTTACATGCCAAGTTTGACTTCTGGCAAGCCTTATTAAATAGATTTGTAAATCATTTCATCTTGATTAGAATCTGTTCTCAAGGGATCAACATTTTTTTTTTTTTTTTTTTTTTTTTTTTGCCTTGCTTGTGTTTTGTTATGTGTACAGTCTGTGCCCACTGGTGTTAAAATTTGAAAGTCAACCCTCGGTGGTGTTATTTTTCAGGGCGAGTGAGTAGAAGCAGTGGATTTAGGGGACAAAGAGCGATGGGTGCCAAGTCCCGTCTGTCACCGGCCAAGCCACTGTGTCAGCATGTCTCTCATCTCTGGAGGTCATGTCAGTGGTCGGGCAACCGCTATGATGTGTCTTCTCTTTATTAGGCTGACACCACAGTGTCTTTAGCATGGAACAATGTCATTTCAAATTGCGCCTAATCAGATGGCATTTTGTAATTGCCAGCAAACATCTTATGAATATGAATTCATAATTGTTCAATTACAAGTCGACTGTATCATATTTATTGGCTTATTTATTTTTTTTTCTCCCGCTGGCCTGGGCCAATTATAGGATTTCAATCTTGAGGCAATCAAGTGATAAGGGTGAGGCGTTTAGTGTTTGCTGTCACTATATAATTCTCTCCAATGTTAAACATGCATCTGGGAGGGCTGTATTTGTCAGAAGGCTGTGCGTGGAGGTGCACCTGCCTAATTGAGTGGTAATGAGCTGTCAGCAGTGCAGGCTCAGTGATTGGCTCTTGGTGGGGCGTCCTGTGCCAGTGGGACGTATGGACTGGCCCGGCCCTGCTGGAGGATCAGCCAGCACCACAGCACCGCAGGCCTGAGTGGGCGGAGTGTGGTAAATTAGGGTGGAGAGGCCAAAGACGCTGGCTGCGGAGACGTGCTGTGGCTTTCTCTCAACTGTGGGATTTATTTAGGTTGTTTACCATTATCCGTCTTGCTTATTTGGTTTTACGATTTCGTGTCAGAGTTGGAAGACGATTTAAAAAAAGGTTGTGCTTAAGTAAAGTTGCAAGACTGCATTGAATATTCCATTAAACGTAAAAGTCCTGCTTGTATTTTCTACCGATGGCCACCATGTTTAAAATTATTTATGTGGTCATTGCAGCTTTTAAATAATAATTCTGATTCACAAAATTAATGTTTATAAAAAAAAAAAAAACAGAGACAGTCCTGAGTTGAAACCACATGCTGTTTAATATATAGCAAGTTATATTTACTGTCCAAAATTCAGAGTGTGAAATTTATGCACTGCACAGTTCCCTCAAAAATTCTAATCGGGGAATAAAAAAAATTAAAAAAATGTATCGCCCGTCACACTATTTGTGAACTCTCCAACAATGCAATGCATGGTTTTATAGATACAAAAATGTAAAGATGTATGACCCAATGCCTTTCATTGACAATGCCTAAGTGATGATGTCCAAAATCTCAAATGGACCAAGCCAATTCAAACTCATTCCACAAGTTAAAATCAATGACTGAGGAGTCAGAATCCAGCTATGTCAAGCTAATGTTAGCATAATGCTACGTCAAATATGATGTAACATACCCCCACGTGGCTAAGCACAGACAAATTACATTTTTCAATGATCATCAACTCATTTTATGTAATAAGTATATCTGTAATTAAATTGAAGTAAATGAGTTTTTAAACTTCGGCTTCAAGTGCCGTTGTTCTTACATACCACCAAAGTTTGGAAATCACTGTATTATCATTAAAAAAAATAGTACATTATACTTGTATAGACTTTTCATTTGAATAAAAAGTAAAATACAAGTACCTCGAAATTATACTCCATAGTACTTGATTACTTTCTCCTGACTGTTAATTCTTTCCATTTATTTGTTCAACTTCAATGTAAACAGTGTTGCCCTAAAAAGATAAATATGTCTACAATTGTTCTGAAGAAAGTTTACCAGATGTCAGAGTTCACCTCATTTTGTTATCACGGAGAAGAAGTTCTCATCGCACTGAATGGCATCTATTTTGGTTCAGCGTTGTGTATTTTGTGATTTATTTATATTTACTTATTGTCAGAGTTGTGTGCGGAAATACTTCAAAGTTGGCAGAGCTGAGTCAGATTTATTTTTGGGAGTCTGCGTCTCCAATTAATAATTTGAATAACAGGAAAATCTCCATTAATCCACTGTTTCTTGAGAAATTGACTCCGGTGGGCTCCCAGGCTGTAGTGCATATTACTCCACCAGCATGCAGGGACTTTCTCCTTCCCCCACCTAGGTTTACTTTGTAAAAACAGTTTTTCTTCTCCAGCAGGGAAAAGCACAGTGTCCTCTCACCTCAGATTACCATGTGCATCTGCTCCACCAGCAACAAGTCTGTTTTCCTCCAGATGAAATAGTTCGGGCTTAATGATATTTCTGCTTGCCATCACCTCGTCGTCTCCCCCCCCCCCCACCCCACCCCCCACCCCGGCTCCCTCCGCATCAAAGCACCTGGCATGTTGTGTGCCGTTTTATTCATGAGACGGAGTTGTAAAACGTAGAATAATGTTTCAGTGCTACGCTGGGATGGTGTGGCCATTTCCACGGCTTAATTGAATAGACTGAGTAATTATTTGTCAAGTAATGCTGAGCAGAAAATAAATAGCCACTTTGCGGCTGTGAATTGTGCCTGATGGCCATGTGTTGATACTCTCACCAGGGAGAGTAAAAACCTGCTCTACTGGCTAAGTATCTGATTAAGATTCACATGATGGAACCGCAGACGCTTTAGGATAGCGTGTCTCCTGGGCGAAGATAGTGAGTAGAGTTAAGTGTCAGACGGTGTTACATTATCACGCTGGGGCATAAAGCCCTGACTGAATAAATATTGCTGGAATATTCTCCTCACCGCAAGCCATCCGCAGGTCAGCATGACGGTTTCTGAGACAAAGAATCGCCACAGATGTGCGTCTCCGTGCGGCAGATGCTGGACACTGTTCTTTGAGAATTGTTTCCTTCTGCAAGGTTTCATTTTTCCCTTTTATGTTGCTGTAATTTGTTTATGGTCTGTAATAAGCCGGCGCATAGCCTCCTTCTGCCAGTTTGGCCCGGATCCATTGTAAACTGCCAGTAATTTTTTTCCTCGCTTTTTTTTTTTTTTTTTTTTTTAAAGCAGACTAATCATTTGTGTGGATAATATAATATTTTGTAATGATTTTATAATTAATTATTTTAAAGGTTCAGTGTGTAGGATTTAGGGGGATTTATCAGCAGAACTAGAATTTAATATTCATAATTGTTTTTATTACGGTATAATCAAGAATCGTGTTTTTATTACCTTAAAATGAGCCCTCCGTATCCACTTCATCGAGAGTGGGTCCACTTCCACTCTGCGGACCATCTTGCGTGGCCATGTTTTTACTGGGAATAGGTCATGATTTTTTTGAATATTTGAATAGTCATTCAAATAAAAAACAAAATAAAATAGTATACGCGACTATCGTCCTTCCTTATTTCCCATTTTGACCCACCCCTGGTTGTAGTGCATTCCTCCCGTCACAAGGTGGCGGTAATGCGCCTAAAAGCTGTCCGCCAACCGCCGTTAAAAACACAAGAAGAAGAAGAAGAAGAACACATTGCTCATGGACTCTGGAGCTTTGCCAGGTTAAACGCATATGTGTGCGAATAGTTCAGATCGAGTAGTATTATTATTAGATATTACCGCGCCCGCCAAGAAATAGTCCGCCACGTAACCTCCACATACTTGTTGTTTTAACACGTCTGTTTTCACAAGGATTAACCAAACAACATATCGTGTATTAATTAATGAACTTTAGACATGCTGCGAGTTTGATTTTCTTTACTTTGGGACAGAGCCAGCCAGGCAGGATGTTTTTCCCTGATTCCAGTTGTTACGCTAAGCTAAGATGAGCTGCAGTTTTATATATTCAACGGCCAGATGTAAGAGCGGTATCAAGCTTCGACGTTAACGGCAAAATAAATAAGCACGTTTGCAAAAATCGTCAAATGATTTTTAATAGCATTTTGATATTTTCTTCAAAAACTAGTGCTTCAACTGTAAATTACTTTTATTTGATTTTGGTTTATCTAAATTCATTTCATTTTTTTTTTATTTTTTTTTTAGAAGTAATAGTCTCTGGACTCCGAGGCCGTGTCCTGTTCTTCATTTTGTCTGACCAACGCTCCAGACGAATTCAGATAACAGTGATTTAAAATTGAGGAAAATTAGCAAATCCTCGCATTTGAAAAACTGGTATAAACAAATGCGAGTTTTTTTTTTTTCCCTTGATAAATAAATGATTTAATTTAGTTAATTTATTCCAGTTTTGATTTGTAAATAAATCAATTAAAAGGTTAAGCAGAAAAAGTACAAACAGCTTCTCTTTTTTTTTTTCAGTGGGCTTCAGTTAGCATGCCTGGGGTTAACACATGCAGTGGGAAAGTGTTTATTTTTCAGACATGGTCCCACTCAGACATTTCTACTACCCTGACCTTATCTATTGTTTCTCAAGTGTATATTGTAAGCAGCTTTGGAGGCTTTATAGAGACTTAGCCGGCAGGGCTGCCGTTGCTCTGGTGGAACATTTGGACCTCTGGCAAGTGTCAGATTTTTAGCAGCACATAAAATCTCTTAACCCAGTTCTTTTTTTTTCCCTTTCCCATCCCTCTTTTTCTCTTTCTCTCTTCCCCTCTCTCCCTGCAATGCTAACAAGCTGGCTGTGATTTATTTTTCATGTGTGGCATTGGTAGCCTCCGCCATTTTTTTTTTTTTTTTTTTGGGTTTCTCCGGCATCTCAATTCTTGTGCCAGCGGTTAGCCTGGTGCCCAGGCCCTGAGGGGGCAGAGTGGAAAAGCAGCCAGAGCAGCTGCACATCGCCCTAACTGGGCAAAGTCCTCCAGTCGCTCTGTCATGGGGAGGCCAGAGACGCTTTGATTAGCATGTCCGTCTTTATTGGCCAGCTTGAATGTCATGCACCGTGAGCCCAGTTGTCTAATGCCTTGGCCGGCCAATGGGGCCGCTCCCTGCAATTACTGATAGGGCTGCTTGCTCCAGTGTTGGGGGGGGAGAGGCCAACGAGAGCGCCAAAGTGCCAAATGATCGTCCCCAGTAAATAAAAAGCAGACATCTTCCTTTTTGATGTTCTATATGTGCGTGCTTTATTTTCAGATGCTGTGGCGCAATCACATTTGAAAGCATTTTGCGCTCCCAACATAACAAGCGGGGACCAATCAAAACAATAACTGTGGTTCCTTTTGACAAAGCCTTTGGCTCACAGTTGTCAGAAGATGTAAGCTGACTCATCCACACAAGAAGGGCATGTATCCCTGGGAGCGAGGGGCAAAAAGCTATGATGAATCTTCCCCTCTGTGCTCTCCTCTCCACTGAGCCTGCATGGATTAATTACATGACTAGTAGCTAGTTTAGTCCCATTATTTATTTTTTCTAATGAATAATTTTACTCTCCCTCTCTGCCTAGATTTTATTCTGCTCAGGACTTCTCAGCTTCACCCTGTGGAAATAAGAATGCATTGATTATTTTCCATCTAGCAAATATCCCACCAACTGAGGAATAACATGCCTTCCCTCTAATTGGTTTGTTTATCTTGAGCAACAGACTCTGGGTTTGTTTGGACTCTGGCTGGCATCCACACACTGCACCGCTCCTCAGCATGATTACTCACCTTGGGAGGAGGCTGCTGGAGCAAGGTTGATGTTCTCCACATAGACATCAGGCTGTCATTCTCCCCGCTTATGTGACATCATTTGCCAAGACAGATTTGTTACAGGAAAAATAAATTCAGGCCTAAAAAGGGATTGATTTAAGGACAGGCTGCGAGTGGAAAAAGGCGACAGGAGGGATGGGGGGCTCCCAGACACATTTCACCACTCAGAGGGCTCGGGCCGGATCCAAACAAGCTGCCAACAGAAGATGGATTCTGGCTTCATGTATAATTGATAAACTGTATGTTCTAGGTGTCAGCTTTAAAGAGGGAGCTAGGACTATATCAGGAAGCTATTTTTCCTCTCTGAGGCGAGCATCATTTTTATTTTGTCCTCCCCCGTTCTCTGGCTTATCTTCTCAGTTCAGAAAGCCCCGTTGAAAATTATCGTTTTCTTTGAAGACGACATTCAGGAAGTGCAGCATTAAAAGCACATCCTGTTCCTGTGCCTATTAGGAGTGCTTGTGCAGGGCAGATAGCCATCTGCAAAGTTGACTGTGCATCCCGAGTTATCGGGATTAGCCATCTCACTCTCGACACCTTGTACATTAATATTAGCAATGGGAGAGTCTATCCTGCTGAAAGCAGCATAAAAGGATTAATGCAACGCTTATCCTTTTGGAAATAATGCCCTTTATTGAGCGGATCTGACACCGTAAAGGCTAACGATGACGTCGAATGGCACCGGAATAAGTAATGGTGCGTCATCCCGTGTCATGGGGCCAGAATCGTCGCTATTTGCATTCCGACGGCTCAAACTGTATCGATTTGCGCTGAAGGCGTTGGGTTGTTTTTCCTCCGCAGCAGTAAGCGAGTGTTACTCAATCATCACCGTCCTGTAGCTAATGACAGCCCCTCTCCCTGTTGGCCCCGGTGACATGCCTCGTTCGCCGCCGTACTGTACGCCGCGATTCCACCTCTGAGCACTTTGAGCTGCGGCAAATTACTGTACATGAAACACAATATGCCAGCGTGTCACCCTTCCTGTCTGTCACACAGAGACTGTGGGATTAATGCGGCTTTGCCCACTCACTTTAATAGTGATACGTTTCTGTCCTGCCAGTCAGCTTTGTGAATGTTAGTGGTACAATTTGTACCACAAAGGCTATGACTATTTCCATGAACCAGGGGAGGGTGTACCCTTTGTACCCTATCATCATTTCCCTTAGGCACAATGTAATAGCTACGAGAAGCAGTTTTCTACTGTGCAAAAAAAAAAAAAAAATTACAAAAAAAAAAAATAGCATAACTCATATTATTTTTTCACATTTTCTCCTCCTCGTACACTTGACTCTAAATGATGCTGGACGTAAACGGGAACTGTGCCTGCGTGGGGTAATCGGATCCAGCCACACAGTGCAAATTTAAATCAAGCCATAGTGATTGTAATTCAGTGAGAGAGTCTCCTTGAACCCCTAACATGATTTGATTATAAAGAGGTTAAACAACTGTAATAATAAATCTGCCAAATTTTTAATACGATGTGCCATTTTGTCCCGGGCGTTATAACAGAGGGCCAGACAAGTGGCCATCAGGGCCACCTGAGAACATTCGCTCTGTTCTTTCTGCTAAATTGCTGCCTCCCCCAGGTGGTTTTTTTTTTTTTTTTTTTTAGCTGACAAGATAGTAACCTTATCAATCAATGCTGCTTTCCTCTCTCTCCCAAGGACTCGGGTTGATGTGTTCTAAGTGTTCTCTCCTTTAGCGTCTTTAATGGGAATATTGCATGCTCATTTCAGCAATGCCTTCCCTGTTTCTTAATGAGCTGATAAAGCCCCAATTATCGAGGCGAATCCTGATTTCTGATTTGCATTACTGGCTCTTGTCTCACCACACACAGCGGAAATGTACATGATTGAGGTGCTGCGACGCTGGCCTGCCTTTCCAGAGGCGTACACGGCTGTGTGCGTTGATGTGCATGTGTAGGGACACAGGAGATGGACAGATTAGATTAGATACAGTAGATGCTGCACGGCCCCGGCCGTTTGTGCGTAGAATGTGATTTAGTTGTGAGGTTTGGGCCCACTCTTGGGCTCTGTGATGGGTGAGTGGACAGACTGACAGTGACAGTGGGGTGGTAATGGCTCCGAATGAGGAGGAATGGCCCCTGTAAGGCCTCCTCCTTCCCAGTGGCAAAGCACAACCGCCCTGTCCAAACACACTGCAAAACGAATTCTTCTCTACACCTGTGTTAGTTTTTTTTTTGTTTTTTTTTTCCACAGAGCTAGAAGTCACAGCTATTTATAGCTTCCCCAATCTGAGGAGAAACGGTGAAAGTAATGGAAAACGCTACCCTCAAAGAAATCCAGCTTTTATCAGCAGCTGTAGTGATGCCACAGCCCATCAGATGCTGAGACATCAGTGGAAATAAAAAGAAAAGATGAGGGCAGGTTTTTTTGTTTTTTTTTGAAGAGGATCCAGACCTAAAAGCCAAAAGGTAAACGAAAGGCCGGTCAAAGTCAACCTCTGGACGTGCCATCAAAGGTGTGGACAGATCAAAATAAATGCAATTGCATATGAAATCCCAGGTTTGTTTTCATACATCCACATATCTGCTTGTCTTGCCCTCGGTGCCCCTTTTCGTCTGCGAGACTGAAACATCATGTCGAGAACTTTGGCTGGGGAGCTCTGCAGTTCATGAAAAATGCATCCGCTCGACTCTTTTTCTTACTCTTCGCCTCTGATACTCTTGTCATATCATATCCATGTCATGTCAGTGTGTGTATTAATTATGGAGCAGGCGCAGTTGACAATATTGATGCATTTCAACTCGACGTTATAAGCATATCGGTCCGTCGTCGTTGGGAAATATAAACAAGACTTAATTAAGGATGAGAAGACGCTTTAATGCTGAGCCTTGTGAGTAAATAAGTCTCAGCGTGTGTTTACACAAAGCATTTTTCTCTTTCTGTCTGCGTCTCCCTTGGGCTCCATTCTGTTCTCCGAGTCTCACTCTATTCAACCGTTGTGGTCACTTTTTCCGGTTCAGCTGATGCGTTCGACCCGGTCATCCCGCCTGGGTTTTTGCCTCTCCTTTTAGTTCGCCGGCTCGCAATCTTTCAACATATTGCAGGCGAACGGCACCCAGTAGCACCTTTTGAGAGGCGTCCCAAATTGCAAAGGTAATTTATTTCTTTGCGAGCAGAATTATACACAAGTAAGAGGTCATATTGTAATCCGAAATTGCTCAGCAGTTGCACACATCCTGTTCGGGGTTTTGTGTTTCTGTTTATGAGTCCTCCGTGTGCAGTAATCTTATGGAACTGTGATAGCACTTGAACACACTCCCCAAGCCAAATGAATATGAGGGAACACGGCTCTGGATGGTTCCTCTTGAAATACAGCTGTTTCCCTCCGGTCCTCCTCTTTTTCCTTCTGTAACAAATGCTCTCTCAGGATTAAAACCACTACAGACACTTCAGAGATATTAATCTTCTTCCAGGACCCCAATAGAAAAGCTGCATTTAAAAGGAAAAAGACTTACAGGCCTGTTGCATTTAAAGCCAAGTCACTCGTATGTGTGCTCCCATGAACGTATGGATTAACAACATCACGCAATGAGAACATACTTTAACTCCGTGGTTGCCAACGCCTGAGTCAGCATTGATCCCGTGTGTTTTGTGATGCTGGAACGCTTGTTTTACAGCATGGTGATTGCTGCGGTTTGGCAGCAATAATTGGAAGTTCAAAGCGTCGATCCGTGAGTGTAGCCTGGGGATAGGTTTCTGGAGAAGCTGACACTTCAGACGTATTATGAAGCCATCACGTCTAATTTGCACAGGCCTCTTTTGTAATTTACCCCCAATTCAGAGGAACAGTCTCCTGCTCTGCAGCACAATGCACACTCAGCTCGCATTGTTCACGCTCATTGGAAGAGACACTGAGTGAATGAGTCTTGGAGCTCAAATAATGTGCAGCACTGCTCCTGTCATATTTGTTGCTGTGTAATGGTTCCTGATTTGTAGCTTCCTGCAGCGCCTTTTCGCTTTGGTGCAGAGCAGACAGAGCTGCACCGTAAACAGCAACTGTTTTCTGTGCATCCAGTCCAAGCAACTTGTTTACAACTCGCTGTCGAAGCAACCGCTTGACAGATAAAGGACCTCGAACCGTAGTATAGTCTTTGAGAGGGGGAGGAAACCTCTTCAGAGGAAGGACCGGGGTTTTCCACATGCCGCCCAGACATTCTCACACATATTGAGTTTGTCTGTGCGCATCTTTGAAGATGCAAATGTGTCAACCACATGTATCCAACCACCCAGCGAGAAGCTGAGATGCTCAACTGCCTTTCTCACGGCTCTTAAATGGCTGCCAGTGATCTTCAGCAGCTCTGCGTGTCTGTGAAGCCCGCAGTTCTTTTTTTTTCAACCGACAGATTAGTTTTTGTGGGATATTGAATAATTTGTGCACTGAGCAAAAACGTCTCGTTTAACCACATTAGGAGACGGAAAAGAGTTTTTGGCTGTAAAATTTTATGAGCGCTAATGTAGCAAACTGTTACAGTAGTACAGTATATGTGTTAATAATGACACGGGAGCGGTTAATTGGCCAGTAATGTAAACCAGAGGTCGTAAGAGCCAGTAAATTGATTTATGAGTTAAAGTTTCCCGGTCTATTTTTCATGACCATACAAATAGAATATCACGTATTCCTCTCCTTAATCAAAAGAATACTTACACCTCGAACTTGCCAGCCAGCTTCGAGGTGTGGTGTGAGGGGAAAAAAAAAAAAAAAAAAAAAAAAAACATCATAGCGTGTCATATCCTGACAGAGGAGACATTCGTAAATTATTAATGTTTTCCCTTGCACTGTCACCTATCATTGCACTACCCTTCTACTCCCGCATTTTGAAATGCAAGAGTAGTAGTCCTGCAGTGTGGCAAGTCATGTTTCAGTCTCTCATTTCAATATCTGAAGTGAAAGGTCGGGATGATATATTCTGTCCTGTCGCTGTGCCAGTGACTTACATGCTACCAGTTCAAGATGGTACACTTTTACGAGGCCCACCCAGCCTGTCGAGCAAACTGATAATGAATCAATCTCTGTGAAACATTTATGGTCGCCCTGCCCAGACCCTACCCTTTCCTTGCGTGAGGCCAATTAGAGCATCCTCAGTGGCCCCTGCTGTCTGTGTCAGGGAAGCCCGTTGCATTGTCATATCAATATTCCTCTGTTGATCTCCAGCTGAGGCGAGTCCGGCTGCTCTTTCCACACATGCTAATTTGCATTCGCCGCCATGTGTGGGAGATGGCACGCTGGCTGCCTCTCCTCCTTGTTCCCAAACCTACTGTTGCCTCCCTCCCTCTGTCTTCTTCTACTCTTTCTTTTTTTTTTTTTTTTATAGAGGGAAAGGTTTCTTGATTCCTGGCATGCCAGAGTAGGGTCCTCTGAGGATTACATTGGCTAAGCCCTTATCACTCCAGGAAATTCACTGCCTGCTTAAAAAAGTGGTAGGAGTAGAAAATCAAGGGGAAGTGTTATTCTTTTTAAGTTTCTCCCTATTCCCATGGAAAGTTATTACGGGTTTGAAGAAAAGTCCTTTTTTTGGCACTCAAGTTTTCTCGTAACTGCATTTCATATTTCACCCCTCTTTTTTTTTTTTTTTTTTTTTTTTTTCCAGGCGGCTGGTGGAATTTTAGAAGTGGAAAATGTGAAGGCAGGTGCTTGAGAGAGAGGGAAAGAGGGGAGGTTTAGGGAGGGCTGTGCTCACTGGGAAGCGATGTTAAACATCCAGGGGAAATGTTTGTTATTCTAATGGGATACCACCATGGTAACAGCTTTTAGAGACTCCCAAGGCTTTGTGCGGAAGTATATGCTCGCATTCATCAATCTCGCCTAATTTCTTTGGGGATTAGCAAATATAATCAGCCCTTTCTCCAAGTCGTCACCTGTTTATCGACATGAATGTTATGGTGAAATTTAGCAGAACACAGCCCTGCTGGATGTGGAGAAAGCGATACACGGGCCATTAATATAATTCACAAATTGAAGCGAGTCACTGAATGGATTCAGCAGTCATTAGTATTCTTTTTGTGCTGAATGACATCTCAGACAAAAAGGCTTACATTTTACACATACCTACTTGCTTTTTCTTTTCAAAAGACCAAAGCACTTTTGCCCACATTACAGGTTCACTTTAAACATGTTTCTGACAGACGTAATGAATTAGGTTATTTTCAGACTTAATACCTCTACAGGGGTTTAAAAGCAACGGAGTGAACTCATTTACAAGGCTTGATGAAAAAAAAAAAGAAAAAGGAAACCCTGTCTGATGACGAGCCTCCGTGTTTAAAAGGCTCCAATAACTCGTAAGCCCCTCTCAGTTCTATACCTTTTTTCTCTCCCTCTGCAGATTTCCTTAAGTGGCTTATGTGAATTGCAATTGCCACATTGAAGCCGCGAGTATACGGAATACATTTCTCCCCGGCCGTGACCAGCTAACAGCGCGTTGAACTTGTGCATGTGGTGATGGAGAGGTTTCACACACAGCACCGCAGCGCCATGGGAGTATAGCCTGACCTAAAGCTAAGCCCCCAGCCGGAACAGCCTTCCATCACCCTCACAACACTGCTCTCTTATCTACTGGCATTTCTGTCTGATACAAATAGCCAAGACGTGATATAGTTGGCTACATGTCATATCTGGCATTGTACTACGCTCTATCTGCCCCCCCTCCTCTCCTTCCCCGCCCTCCCTCTGTGAAATATAATGCTTTTAACTCACCAGCTTTTTGCCTTGGCTATTTTTTCCATCTGTAGCGGAGACAGAGACCAGTGTGTTTGCTCGTCTTGGCCAAAGGCCAAAGGCTCTTTCTGATATAATCCCCACCATCGATCAGACTTTGTTTACTCTAACATGGTTTCTCTCCCCTCCAGCAATTAGAAGGCAACCTTCCACCTCCTGCTCCTCAGACCAGCTTTATAGGTTTATTTTTCCCCTAAGTGGTAATTTTTCATGTTGCAGCTAAGCTCTGAGAAGTGTGGGTGTATATTAAGTAATGGATACTCTTCAACCAGCCTGACATGTTTGAGACCAAAATTTTTGTTAATGTTCCTTTTTCTTTGAAGAGGAGAGCTCTCCAGTCACTAAACGCTGACATGTGCTGTACAGAACAATCAGTACATCACTGTGAGATGATTCACACATTTCCTATACAGCACTCCACATCCTGTGTGTTTCACTTTAGGCTGCTACACTTAGAAATCTCAAGCACTTTGAGGATTTTAGAAAACTGGATGTGGCTGGAGAAGCTGAGGCCGACACTCCCGTCTGTCTGAGAGGCTCTCGTCATAATCAGTCGGGCAGGAGAGTTTTTACTTTGGTCTTAGCTTGGTTATTTTACTTCATTGTTACTATTTTATTTATAAACAGGAGTTTTTGGTATAGTGCCCAGTACCTTTGTAAGCGAGTTGTAAGTGTTAATTTGATTTCATAAAGACAAACGGACTTTCTGGCTGCTCAAAGAATTTTAGTTATTGACTATGTTGGACTACTTTGCAATGATTTCTGGATGTATTATTAATTATGTTTTTTTTTTTTTATTATTCAGGTTCAGTCTGTAATCACTTATTTAATACTTAGTGTATTTATTGGCCAATTCTTTTTAGTCTCCAAATTCCAAGCTTAGATCTCATGCACAACAAAATATAATGCACTTAAAAAGTTCACATAGTGGAACGCAAAATATAGTTCTACTACTACTACTACTACTAACTACTTTAGTATCATTTTCACAATGTAATATTTTACACTTCATAGAAGAGTAAATTTCTGTTAAATGGCACCCGTCAGACTGAAATCTCAATTTATTGCCCACGACGGAATAAACTATTGAGTCTTCATTATGTAGAGAACCGCTTGTTCGTGAATGAGGTGAGAATTTGTCTGACGGTGTATTTACATTCACCTTTTTGATACAGAATTTCAACGTGCACATTTAAAAAAAAGCAAAAACATTAGCAATTGGAAAAAAAAAGAAAAAGAAAATATAGCAAGAAAGTGGAAAGTTGGTGTATTGGTGGTGGTGAAGCAACAGCGCGCCCCATTAATGTATTATACTGATAGTCTCAGATTCTGCGCATTTCCGAATTGTGTCAACACAATGTCACGCAACACTTCATGCAGGTTTCATTAGCTATCTTTGTCGGGTAGGGACACGTTGAAATCGTTGTTAGTTGTGCTACAAATGGATGCTAATTTTCCTGTCTCTACACTGCACTTCACAGATAATCGAGCCTGCACTGTCTGCTTTCACTGGTATCATTACTGCCAGCCAAAGAAGAGAGGAAATGGAGAGACCTGCGGCAGACAGAGTGGAGATAATCTTATGAGCTAAAGTTGTTGTGTTGAGAAATAGTTGAGCGAGACTTCTGTTTCAGGTTAGGGATCCTTTCCATAATGTTGTCAGACAATTACATTAAGAATCTGAGAACTAAGGCTGCCAGCCGCAAAGCGCTCTCGCTCAGTACTGGACCGATTTCAAAAATTGTTGTCCCCATTCGTCACTTTCACCCAATATGATGGGAAAATAGGGTCCATGTTGAATAATGTCAAAGTTTCTCTTTAAACAAACAGTGACTTTTCCACTCCACTGGCAAGATAATAATCATGGCAGAAGAAAGCATCTGATCTGTTATCAAGTTTCCCTCCAAATGTAGTAAAAAAATCTTCTACAAATTTCCAGAAAATCACCAAAATAAAATGCTAATTTATTCACATTTTCATCCACTGCTGTTAACATTCCTCATATTAGCACATAAAACAAACACAATATTTCCATCAAGTTCTCTTCAATGTTTTTGTACATTTGAGGTTTGACTGGCACTCTTTTCATTACTTCCTCTCATTTTACTCTAAATTTTAATGGGAAATTACCAGAGTTCCCACTTACTCCAACAGAAAACAAACAAAAACGTACATGCACTTTTCACTGTTAGTAAGAAGTGTCACAATGCCAGGCAGGAAAACCTGATTCGGGGGTTGAAAGGTGACTGCTATAAATGTTATTAATGCTACAAATAATGGATGTGACACAGATGTGTAAATGCAAAGTTAAAAAGAAATTCAGCATAAAAATGAGAAACGATATTCAACCATGGAAACCAGTCGGCCTCGGGCAAGGGTAGCTGCCTTTTAGTCTTAAATAAATCAGTCAAAGTTTTTGTGAAAGTGTCTACTTTATACTGGAGTAGTCCAAGATAAAATAAGACCATATATTACAGTATATGTTCAGGAAACAAGTCCCTGATATGTAGTCATCTGGTCCTACAGCGAGGTAATATCGAACACATTGCATCTAATAAGTCTTGCTGTCAGAATTATCAAAGGGAAGCAGCGTGCAAATGCCTTTGGACGATTTTAATTTAACATCTAACGTGTTTCTTCACCCTGTTACTTTTGGCAGACATCGCCGACGCCTGCCAGCTGAATTTTGGGATTTTTTTTTTTTAGGTTTTGTTTAAGGCTTAAGAAAGACTTGTTTTCTGGCTGTCATTATATCCATCTTAGCCTGAGAAGCTATTTTCTAGTGGGAGAAGCTCTTGGTACAATATACTACCAATATTTCAATGCTTTGAGGGGGGGAAATGTCAGTTTAGGTCAGTGGAGAGCAATAGATTTCACAATAACTCACAGACAGAATATAAGCACAGGAACAGTGGCCAACTTTTAATGGCATTATCATGCATTTACTTAAAAAAGTTGAAAGCCTCTTCAGTGTCTTTCAGTCTCTGCCAGACTTTCTTTTGATCACCTAGATTTTGAAGCCCTGCTGAGGTATTTCCATCAGCCGTGATTAGCCGTGCGCATGTAGTGAAGTACTCTTCACTCCGCAGTGAACTGTAAAGACAGCTTCTAGTTTTAGCACAAACTGACCCCGTCTCTGAACAATCAAAACGAGTCTTTATAGAACTTAAAGTATTCTTGCATTTACTATTCTAGTAAACTTTCTGCCGAGTGCCCCGTTTCTGCTCTTCCCTCCTTGTATGTTTACATCATCTGTTTGCACTCAATATTTCTCCCTCTTGGCCTGAATAAAAACAAAGACGATCAATCGGAGTTGACTCGTAGCATCATCACAGCACCGGGAAGGTAAAAACATGCAGAATGAATAAACAAGCTCTGAAGTTTCTTCGCCTCGGCAGTATTTCTTACTCGTTGTCATTTTATATAGCTGTGTCATTTTTTGCATAATTCCATGGTGCATTGGCTTGACTTGATTTGATTTAGAACCTCCACTTTCAAGAAAATTGGGCTTAGGGTATGAAAGTTCACACTTCTTGCCTCCAGGCAATTGATTTTTTCTGAGCTTGATTTTAGTGCTCTAGCGTTACCAGTGCTGAGTGTGAGCACCGTGTTGTGTCACAGAGGTGAAAAAGATACTCAAATCTCGGAGTGAGCTCAATGTGATTGTATAATTTTAAAGTAGGCAGATACAAGAATTTAGAGGAAAATGTGTTTGATTTGGTGCCGAAACAATAAATCAATAAGTTGACGGAAAATGAACGAACAGTTTTCAAGGTATAACGCCAAACATTCACTCATTGGGGAGACAGAACATGACATTTTTCACTAAACAATTAATCAATGATGAAAGGAATCATGTGTGTGCCGCACTAGTTTGATTCAAGCTCTCTTTGATCACAGACAATTTGCAAAATGAACAGCACTGAATTTAAATATTTATTCTCTTTCAAGAAACCTCTAGTCAAGTGTCAGTTTAATGCAAAAATACTGCACAAGAGGTCAGAATTAAAAGACTATTTCACTGATTTAACCCATAAAAGTCAGCTTTCTAGTAACCTAGGTAACAGTTGTATTCATTAATGTCCTCTGAGGCTCTGAAGGATCTTTTCCTGGGCTGTGAAAGTAACCCTTGATGATGTCATCAGGGGGTTATTGTCTCAACTTTGGTTTAGAGGCTACAAATTAACTGAGAGCCTACTTTATAAACTGCAGCCGAGCAGTCTCTGGCATTAGTCAGACAGGGAGGTATAATGATTGGTAAACGTATGAAAAATGTAGCCTGGCTCTGCCCGCCTAATGCTGACAGCTGCAGTCTTTGCTATGATAAGAGTCTGGAAACCGTGTTTGCATAAAAGTTTGCTCAGTCACTCTGAAGGGCCAATCAGGAGGCAATGGTAGATCTAGGTGACGTGATGTGGTTGTAAATATGGACCTCCATACAGCAAATATGGAGGAATTGTTGTTTACAGCTTTGGGAGTTTCGGTGCACAAAGTATTTCATATTGTGGTCAATTTCTGGTTAAAGGTTGCTCCAACAGTTTCAAAATTAACCCGAGGTCCAGGCCCATTAGGAACGACTGAAAACGATACCCAATGGAGCTTTGCCAGATCCAGGATTTTCGACTGAAAGTCAGGATATATCCTGACTTCAAAGCTGGACGTTTTTTTTTTTTTCTTCAGTGTGCCTGTTGGGAATCTAAATTGAAGTGCAACACTGAACCACTGGAATACTCTTACTTAAACATGCACGATTATAAATAACATCGCCATTCAAATCTGAGAAAGGATCACACTATAGAATTTACCTAAAGCAAGAATTCATGCATGTGCTGCAAAAAAACGGTATTTTTGTTTGCGTCTGCTGCAACTTTTTATTCTCCCTACTCATTTTGAATTCTAATTTGGTTATTAGGCAAAAACTGTTAAAAAAAAAAAGCTGTTGATAGCTGTTAGTGTTTTCATCCCGGGGCCATCATAGTACAGTTTCAATTAGAAGATTTTTTTTTTTAAGCCGGCATAAATAATTAAAAGTTCTTTTTCTGCCACGTGTTCTCCTATTTTGCCGGTGCTGAGCGCACACAGTCAGAAGTTATTATTAGACTGAATTTAAGCGGCCCCGTGTCCTCAGCTCTGAGCAGTGGGCACCGAGCTCCTGCATTGAGTTTGACAGCCTTCACACAATATTGTGCAAGGGCGCTCCCTTAGCTTCTCATGCTGGTTAAATGTAATATGGCAGATGGATAGTATTTGCAGGGAGAGCGGGGGTCTCACCCTCCCTCTCACTCTTTTTTTTTTTTTTTTCGTCGTCTCTTGCCAGTACCTCAGACATTTCAAGGGGGAGAAATATGTATCAAATTAACTGTTAGCAACGGGGCCTCCGAGCTCCCTGCCCTTGTCTTTTCAGCAATCAGAGCTTTGTTATTTTAGTCTTTCAACCAAAACCAAACTGGATTCAATGGCCTCAGCAATTACCTGTAATTTTCCAACCTGGTGCGCTAGCTTTCACCGGAGCGACTCTGAACAGTGAAAGATTGTCTCCTCGGTTCCTCATTTTAGTGTTCAACTTAAGTGCACTAATTCTTTTACATCCACAGAGTAGCACATTTGGAAATGTTCACTTCCCTGCAGCAGGAATGTTTGTGGATATTCGGTTTCTGTCTGTGCACAATCTCCGAGTCACTGAAACTGGAAACCCCTCAGCAGTGTCGACACTCCGACACTGAACCTCTGCTTTATACATCTGACCCATATATTAATATGTCCTTTCAAGCCAGTTCGGAAGAGACAACTCTGAAGCCCAGACATCTGTTTTCACATGGCAGACTTTTATCCCATTTTTCCATCGACCCCCACAAACTCTCCTTTCCATTCCCCGTCCTGTTCCCAAATCGTGTAAGGAGCTACAGGACCTTTAAAAGTCTATATGTGTGTGTGTGTGTGTGTGTGTGTTTGTGTGAGCCGGAGTGATGTTTCCCCTTCAGAGGTACTGAAGGAGAGAGAACTGCTCGCACTAAAATGCTAATTAAGTGCAGGGTGGCAGACAAGGACACTTGAGAGTGTATGCATTAGCAAATTTTAACTCCCTGCAAACCAAACAGTTTGTTCTGGGCTAATCTCCCAATGATGGAGGCAAAAACAACAGTGGGAAACAGAGAGAGTCAAAATATAGACTTCCTTCAGAACATGAAGCGAGAGAGAGGGGAACCTGGTTGTCTTTTTTTATTACTAAGATAACAGTTTTTGGAGAAGAAAGCATCTCTTCTGGCGTATTTTCTTTTTTTTTATTCTTCTTCATTTCGGCTCCTCACAGAGGTAACATATGGTATCTGTAAGCGAGAGCCCGTTTGTGCTATGCAGTGAATTATTTTGTGGATTAGTATTGGCATTTAAATGCTCTTGGCTTTAAATCTTGTCTGTTTTAGATCTTAAGTACATTCCTTGGCATCCCGCTCCCCTGCTCGGCCTGGCCTCTTCCCCCGGCCAACACATTTTTTAAACTGTAGAGTTTAACAGGAGAGCAAAAGGCAGCCATTTGAAAAGACCCTGAAGAAGAGCTCCAGTTACTTTTAGTGAGATACCACGCAAATCAAACCAGTCATTCCAGTGTTGTGATGCCAACAAAACCTTAACTTTGAGTTGGGGTTAAAACTCCCCCCCCCCCCCCCTTTCAAGTAGTTTCCTCTGTTACATTACAGAGTGGAGCCGTCTGAGGTTAATGTAATTATGTTCTCTGATGCTTGTACAAATTGTAGGCTGGTCGTATGACACACCCTCCCCTCAGGTGTTGCTGCATTTGGCTCTAATGTCTTGTTTTATCCACACTGACGAAGATGAATTCGGCCAGGTTTATTCGGTTTTGACCTTCTAGCGGCATTACTATATTTCAGGTATACCACAGGAGACCTGGACGACATCGGGGAAAAATATCTGCTCGCTTGAAAATTGGGTAATATTTAAACCAGAGAAAAGGTTTTAGAAATAAATACTGCAGCAGTTAGTAAGTGATGTCTCTGCCCAGTTGTTAAAAGCAGCGTTCATGGCACATTTATGTTGCCCCTGAGATCCTGGCCGACATGATAGCCTCCTTTCCTCATCTCCGAGCGGCCTTTAAAAGCCCGGCCCTCCCTTCTGTTTCCAGTACAGTTGGCCTCCCTCCAGCGGCCTCAGAAGAAGTGGATGAATACCTAGATGTCTGATAAGCCTCACCAGAACATGGTTCTTAATGGAAGAGAGAAGAAGAGGCAGATGCTATCGGCGCGCTCGAATTGCCCCGAAGCCAGATCAAACATCCTAAAAAGTGCAGCGAATTCATGTTGCGAGGTTGTTACACATTTATCTTCCTCTGTTGGTTTAATTGAACTTGTTTCCAAATGAAACCAACTGGCCGTTTCGATGCAAACAAAACATCATTAGCATTGTGAAAATCCCAGTTGCTTTGTAGCTTTTTCCCCACTCATTTTCCTTTGAAATGAAAAGCCTTAAATGAGCTCTTTTCATCCTTGTAATTTTTTTCCCTCCACTCAAGGCACTTTGTGACACCATTAATCACTTACCTCTGTTTGTTTGTCCTCTTTCTTTCTCCTGTTTATCGAGCCAGAGACTGACACAGATTCCCCCCCCCCCCCCCGCCCCCGTCGTGTGTGAAGGTCTTGTTTGTCCCTGTGTGTTTGTGTGTAAAACAGCAGGACCTTCAGGATCAGCGAGTAAAATATATCTCGCAACACTAGCGTAGCGTGCCAGAGGTGTCTTGATGGAGATGGAGTCATACTGAGCTAATGAAGCTCCAAACCTCTGCTATCGATCTACCTCGCAACGGTGCTTTACAGAGATAACTGAGGAGGAGAGCGGTGTGTGGCATCACGCGCACTCTGATCTGTGTGACATCTAATTCTGTGTAATGAACCCTGTGCACCAGAGAGCATGATGGGGGGCTGTCTATGGTAATGAGAAGGATAGCGTGGCCTCTGTAAAGCTTTCAAGCCCTGGCGGTTAGCTCACAGGGCTTTCCTAACAAAAAGGAATTTATCACTAGAATAAATCCAAACATTGTAAAAATATTGAATTACATATTGTATTTCTACTGTCTTTTACTTTGTACAAGTTCCACTTGGTGGTGTTCTTGGCTCTAGACTGTATTTCCATTTCTCTACTGTTGCTCCTCCTGTCTATCTCTACAGTTGGCAGCTGTTGTCTGCCTGTCCGTCCCAGAAGAGGAATCCTTTCTCTGTTCTTTCTCTTGAGGTTTCTGCCATTTTTACTCTGATAGAGGGTTTTGTGTGATAGGAGCTTTTCCTCACCTGAATTGTGGATCTCAAGTCGCGTTAGCCTTCCCTCTACTCAAACTCGGCCTAAAAAGAGGATGTGATACAATTGCTCCAGTCTGGGTAATAGATAAATATTGAGCAGCCAGATCACAAACTGTGAGGAGACCATCAAAGCAATGATGTGGTTTGTGGTCAAGCAGTGTGACATTGTGCTAAACAGGGTGAAGGCACACAGCTCGGATAATGATTCTTATTTGCAAAACAGAGCGCACACGTGCTTCTATTGGCCAGGAGGGCTGTAATCAAAATCACATCAACAACACTTGATAAGGTGAATGTGTTGGCAAACAGCTGCCTATATATCCAGCAGCAGCAGTCCCAATATTCACCTCCCGTTTCATTTTGGTACGCCAGCTCCTCAGAGCTCTGTGGGTTCTTTAGCTGCTAACGGCTCCACTGTGATCACCAGCTAGTCACTAACGTTGTCTGTCTTCCATTTGATCCGGGGAAGGTAGCGTACAGGCAGATTATCACAACAGCTGCCTGCTGTGTCCAGAAAATGTGACTTTTTTTTTTGATCAAAAAGTTTAAGACTGTGCCTATGACAACCAAAAACGGTACCTAAGTTGAATCTGGTTGCCTCCTTGTGCAGCAGTACACCACTACAAGTGCTCTTGCCACGCTCGTAACGCTCACTGGAAGTCCCGTTCTGTAAGCGAGTAACAAGCGCATCTGTGATTCGCGTTGGATGTCCTCTGCAGTGTCAAAATGGCAACCCATTCGTTTTGGGAAACAGAAAGAAGTCGCAGGGAGCCGCACTCGGCGAGCACGGGAGGTTTGGGAGCGTCGATTGTGTTGTTGTGGGCGAGAGTTTGTTGGAGAACCCATTAGCCGCCACAGTTCAGGTAGTTTTTACAGATCGTTTTCCCTCAGGCGCTTCAGAACGTCACAGTCGAACTCGGTGTTTGCAGTCTGACCCTGGGGGACGAAGTTCACAATCTCAGTCCTGACCTGATGTGCCTACTAATGTCTTAGGCAGTAATGTCCTGTCTGTATTTAAACACGAATGCCACTCAAAACACATGAACCGGCTTTCTGAAGCATTTCAAGGGTCTCCATTTTCGATTTCTCAAGTTTGACAATAAATTTGATGTTGATCATGCGAAGCTTATTCACATAAATTATTGTGTTGTCCTGCCCTATGTGTGTTACTGTGCAACGCTCCGTTTTTGCGCAACAGAAACAGTCTTGTAACTTTTTGATTGCGTCGCCTTTTTAACTTAAAGACTTAACTCTGACTTTTGACTAAATCCAAACCGTGAAGTGATGAAATGAAATAATCTCTTCAAATCTTCGGGAAATTTCAAAGTAGATATCGTAGATATCGTATCAACAGATATAGTAGTTCATCACTACAGGCGACCCCTTTCAAGTTATACCTCCTCATTTCAGTCATTCTTAATGTAGAAATATTGATAATCCCTCTGAGAGAAACCTGTGATTTGTGGTTGCATAAATAAACTTCTGATCTGGAGGTTTGATTAAACTTAGTGCAATTGCAGTGGACATAATTATTCTTTTCACTGGGGTGGTGATGGTTTAAATTCCCTCCATCATTCCTGAGTAATAGGACGTGTCAAATGAAACCTTCATGACACAGTACTTTGAACACTCCCCCTTATCCCTGCAGAATTAAAATAGACCTGAGAAAAAAAGAAAAAAAAAGCTTTTCCTTTTCCATGACCACCTCTGCTGCTGGTGCAAATGAAAATGCCCTTCCCAAAATAGATCATTTTTACCCTTCAGATGTCCACTTTTATTTTAAGCCCGGTGACACCATGCCATCCATCACACCCAGCTTTTCAGATGTGAGCAGCCCCGGGGAAAACACTGCTACAATGCAGGAGAAGTGTGATAGCGTGCTGCTGCTGTGTAGTTAGGACCTCTATGGTTAGATTACCACTAATTTCATCTCGGAGTAGCATTTAGACATTTTCTTTGTCTGAGTAAAGTGGAAGTCATTTCTCTTTTTAGGGTAAACATTGTAAATGGACACCCTGGCTTTCCAAACCCTTCCCTCAAATTACCACTTGACATGGCCAAACATCGCTCTGCATTATCGTCTGCCAGGAAAATGTATCTCTGAATCCTTTATTGAATGTTTTGGCTGGGTGGAAATTGTACGAAGTGTACCCAGCACTTTGATCATCTTGACCTGGAAATGTGATAGTCACCCCACTTCACAGGGCTCTCTGACACCTGGGAAACTGGATCTGGTATTCTTGATACGTGATCTGCACCGCAGCACTAAAGACTTAACTTCTCCTGTTTCGTAGTCAGCAGAGACTACTGACGGTAACTGGAATTTCACATGGCACATGGCTTTTTCCCACAAGCCACTGGAGTCACAGTGTTCAGAGTCTGGTGGAAAAAAAATGGCTTGTATGATTTTTATGAACGACTTCACACACGAAAAGACACACAGTGGAATTTGTTTGTGTGCATCGGTGATGATTATTTCAGACAGATGTTCAAAAAACTGCATATGAATGTGCACACTGGAATACAGATATAGACTTTCCTTGAGTCATCAGTTATGTTTTAGCATTTTGACTCTTTGCTGGGTGACTTTTCATCATAAAGATTAATAGTATTTTAGAAAATCAAACAATAACCTTAGAGGTAAAATGCATAGACAGGATTTCACACAGCAAGTGGCACATACTTAATGAGTGTGACTATAGCTTAAGCCAACTAATTAATTGATGAAGAGACGAATTTTGACACAATTAGTGGTGTCTTTCACACTCAGCTGCAGTTTCCTGGGAAAAACGGTTTTTATGTTGTTATTGAATGTTTCAAGATTATGGTAAAATCCTGTCTGTCTTGTTTATTTTAGCATTTTGAAACTATTGCCATTACAAAACTATTATCCCTTTAATTGGGTGCAGGGTGTTCTGAAAGTCCATTTTTGCATCAAAATGATGTTGATGGCTTAAAAACAAATTAACTAGACCATAACAAAACAAATTCAGTATTGTATTCATTCAGAAACCAGTTAATCTATCACGAGTTCTGAGCAAATTTTATGTGATGGCATTGGCAGTGGTACTGAGGTTAGAAGTAAATTACACAGAGCCAGTGTGTGATTAGAGAAGCTGTGGCATGGCTTTTAAAGTTCACCACCCCTCAGGATATTTGATCGAGCCACCGGCCTTTGATCAGTGTTAACATTACGGTAACCATGACAGTTTATTTTCAACTACCAAAAAAGACCATTTGTGTCAGAAAACAATCTCCCCTTCCTCTGACACATTGGCACACCGCAAAAGAAAAATGTCAGGGTCAGTGATGGGCCATTAGCCCTCAGTGAGTTCCTTTTGTGCTCCCAGACCCATTGAAAACACCTTTTTATTCTTCAACAGATGGTACCGTGACACGGCAACCGCAGGCTGGCCTGAACCTTAACTTAAAAACATTAAAAAAACACAGGACATACCAGCTCACAGGAGGAACGAGAATGTCTGCTCAGAGACTGAATGACACCATGAATGTGTAATAAAAAATTCACCTGCTTAGCAGGGCTGTATTGTAATGCCTTGTACATTTGATTGACTACACAGTCACCTTCTATTCATCGGTATTATACTCTTTTCTTTTTCATGGAGGTCGCTCCTCTGTTGCTGCAAATGTCATAGCGCTTTAATGAGAACTGCACTGTAGCCGACAATGGAAGCTTTTCAGCCAGATTAAATGTATCACTGTGCTGAAACTTTCCTTTCCTTTCCTCTACCCCTCCCCTTTGCCCCTATTGTGACACAGTGGTTTTACAGAGCAGCTTGTTGCTGAAAAACAAGGTTAAGAAGATCAGTATCAAAGGAGGAGTGTTTTTGTGTGGCTTGCAGGAGAGTCTCGCGTCAGGTTTCCACCTGAAACACAAAGGTGTTTTCTTACCTGATTTGTATTCATTCACACAATGAGTGGGCCTGCCTCTCTTGTTTCCAAGTAAGGAGAGTCCAGACAAGACTTTTGTTCGCCCTATCATCGGATACGTGCATGTTGCTTCCTCCAGTACGAGCCTTGGAGCCCAGCCACCGGCTTTGTCCTCGATGGATTTTTTTTTTTTCCCTGCCCTTTTTCCTCTTCTTTGTTGCCGTGTGTATGTTCTAAGAAACTGTTTCAGACAAATGTTTGAGCACTACTGTTTCTTTTTTTTCCTTTTTGCCTCCTGTGTTATTTCAATAATATCAAGCCATGTCGCCCTAAAACGGCCTCGTCAGAATCCAAAAGCCACAAATTAGCACTTTCAACTGTTTCAGTTGATAGGAGCCAGTTCAGTCCATTCTGGCCCATGTTACGCTGTCAAAACACAGATAGTGATGCTTGTACGAATTAATTTGTCTGATTCACTTGATGTAAGTCAAGCTGCTGAAAACATAACGTAGACATTACCGTTTTTTTTACTTCTGTTTTAGGGGTTCTTCCTGACCGTGTCCCCGGAGTCAATCCTCAAGGTGGCCAAGCATGCTTCCGATAAGAACAAAATCTTCTGCATGAACCTGTCGGCCCCCTTCATCAGCCAGTTCTTCAAAGAGCCCTTGATGAAGATTATGCCTTATGTGGACATCTTGTTTGGCAACGAGACGGTAAGTGAAACGAGAAGTGTGTTCAGGCCTCTTTAGGACAGCTGTTCTGTTTGCCAGCCGATTGTTGTTCAGTTATTTAGTGGGATATTTCTAAAGCCTTCTTGATAAAATGGTAAACCTTGGGCCAAGAAACAGGTGAATAGTCTTTACGGGGAGATCTGGATCTGACTGCGCCACAATGTGGTCATTTAGGCTACGTTGGGACTGCAGGAAAATTGCCATATTGCCATAATTGTTTTTGCTGACAATCTTGATCCTCAGACAATGAACCTGCATGACTTTCCCCTGACTTTATTTGGTGACACTTCAAGAATTGTTCGATGGCCTGTTGTGGACTTTGGCACAAACATTCATGTCCTCCAGAGGATGAATCACTGTAACTTTGTAATCCCTTTACATTTCCTCTAACGCGTTATATCTGCAAAATTAATGACACTACCATCACACCCAGCTCTACTACTATTTAATATATGGTATCATGCTATTGCGCTAAACTTAGCGCACGGTGAGCATTTTAGCATTACATTAGTATTTAGATGCTTCGTCTTGGTTTTTTTGGTCACTGCTCGTACAGATTTCAACCAATTTTCACGAAATTTTGTACCCGTTTGAGTCTTAAAACTCTACTTCAAACAATTTGCTTGTTAATAATTTGTGGTAGAATATTTGCTATAAACATAACGGTGCCACTGTGAAATATAATGAATATAAAAGGACACGGCTCAATGGTCATGGTCATTTAAAGTGAGTATGATGCAAAGTGAATTCATTCAATAGCTCATTATTTAGAGGATTGCAAAGGTACAGATTAAATACTTCATAAAATACTTAATACATAATTGCTTAAAACTTAATATTCTTTAATGGATATAAATTTAAAGGACTGTGCAAACTCAGCAGAGGTTTGAGCTCTCTGAGTGCTTCATGCAGTGGGTTAACACTATATCCTCTCACCTTGTTCCAAGCTAAATCAAAATGCTGCGTCCACTGTTTGATTCCACTCATTGTTCCCCTCAGTATCCATTAAACTTCTCATTTATCACTGCCCCATAAAGAGATGAATAAAAATTAGCCCGGTAATCATTCCTCTCCATCGCGTCACCATTTCATGCCGGTTGATCTATTGATTTTTCTCAGTTTTGTGGAAGTGAGTAGCTTGGTTGGAGGTCAAGCTGTGGTCACCGACTGTGGTGCTGCTGCGAAGTATCCCCGAACAGGCCAGATGAGCTTGACTCTTAGGCACCACCTGGACAAACTGCACCTTAGAGGGTAGGGGGCGGTGGAGGCGAGTGGGTGCACACTGGGCTGAACTCGCCTCCCCGCTGCTAAAGCTACTAAACAGAGCCCCGTCTTCACGTTAGAGATGGGGTCCGCAGACCAGGACAGAGCTGGAAGAAACTGCTCAGCATCGGAGGATTTATTGCTGTTGCTGACTTCAGCTTTTTCCTCTTTTCTTTCCGCTCCCAACATAAGACCCCTGTTTTTTACATATGCACCTCTCTTTTTGCACCCTAATTGCTGTGAGGAACGATTCTTGTCTCCTAAACCATGCTGTACATTTTGCAGACGTTATGTATTTTCAGGTGGGTGGCACTGTAACTGTTTGCTTAAGATGTTTGCTCACACCTCCAGTCATTACAGTTTAATGACTCCTGGATAATTGCAATGTATGTTTGTTGAAGGAGATTATCTTTTGGAGACTCTGTCAGGGCTTGCTTTCAGGAACTGAACCCCGGCTAAGAATGCCAAAATAAGAGCTTCAGTGAGAAACAGAGCATATATTCAGTGCTCAGCTGCCTCAAGCAGTGAGGTCTTCAAGGGTCCATATAGGACTAATGCCTGTCCAGAGTGTTTTGACTCCTTTTGGCCTTCCCCAGCATTGGCTTCAGGGAGGAGCGGAGCGGGGAATGACTGCTCATACAGTCGAGCCCCGGACCTCCCATTGTGCACAAGCCAGACAAGGTTGGCGGTCATGCAGTGGTGCATGGTGAGTGACAGGCAACAGGGTTGCCTCGCCCACGCTCAGCCCCTGCACACCCTCCGGCCCCCCCCCCCCCCCCCCCCCCCCCCCCCGGCCGTCCTCTCACCCCAACTTCCAGCCCCCCCGTGTGATGGATAAGCCTCAGCCCGCGATGCTTTCATAACAAGTCAGTGACAGTCAGGATCATGCAGACTGACTCCTATAGCCTTGCAGAATGTGCCATAAGGGAAGGCTAATGTGTCTGCCTGTCTCTGCCTTCCTCTCCCACACTCACTGAGTCACGATACAGAGCTCCCCTCACTTGGGGAAATATGTTTAAAGGAGCTTCAAGATCTCGTGTTTTTGAAAGTGACTAATAATACATTTTGGTGAGATCATTTTAGAGAAATCAAGTGCTGCGTTATTTGTCATGACTGGGAACTTATTTCAGCCAGATCACAATTCCCTTTTGATTGTTTGAAACTCCAAAGCAGTCGTGCAACACCAGCAGGCTTCAAAAAAATATCAATACTCTCTGTTTCGTCTCTTGTTTTCGCCCGCTTCTGATGTTGAAATGTGTCTGTGTTTCTGACTGAGTCTACCCTGGGTAATTCTGCTATAACTCGATCCTGCTGGTACTTGTTTGAAACCTGGCATCAGCAGGCCCTGCCTGGCCTATCGGCAGCCTTGTGCTTATATAACAGTCTCCCATCCATCCTGTAATTACTGCCTTTTTGGGGCATAGTGTAGTGTCTGTTCCTTTACTGGTGGGAGGGTGGAGAGCAACGCCATTTCTGCGTTGCCAGGGCCTCTGAGACGGTGCCGGCGGAGGCGCACAGACATCAGACGCTACTTCACTTAATTGGCAAACATGTCGTGTGATAACCTGGGAACAGCATAGGCCTAATTGAGTCCTCCTGTGCTGTCCTCCTCTGACTACCTGACATGGAACCCAGGGCATTACATTTCCCTCGATTTAATGGCCGCAGTTAATTAGGCCCGAATGAGGGAATCATTACTGCTGGAAAAACCACATGCCAGTGGATTCGCCGATAAAATTAGCCACAGTTTGCTTTTGCTATTTGAGCATAAGAGATAAACCACACAATGGGGGGGAAAGGATTGGATGATTACTGGTGGATTTGTATTGTGGAATTTTAGACATATCATAGACAAATGGAACGATTAATCAAGACTGAATTAATCACCCTGACTGATGTTTTTTTAAGCCAGGATTCATGGCTTTCTCAATTTAGATCATTTCACGTGCTCGGAATTTTTTTTTTTTCTTGTATTTGTGCAAATGGTTTAAAAATGTGCTTCCTTAATAAAATGGAACTGCAGATGAGGAGCTTAGTTTTTTTTGCTCCACGGCCAATACCCAACAACCTCCGGACTTCTCTGCCATTAACATTATATACCACCCCCATACAGGAGCTCCACATGCCTTCCATTGCTGTCCAATGCATTCTGCAGCTCCACACTCAGAGGGAGCTTATTTATATGGGTCCCAGCCCCGTCTTCCAAAACGAGAGACAGCCATTGTAATTGAATACTCAATAGGTGAGCCATTTAACAAAAGTGGAAATGGCATTCAGCTGCGTATTAATGTGCTTTGCTGAGGCAAAAGGAGCCATCATCATTTCAATGTTCAAGCTGTTTTAAAAGAGCATTTAGCCTGCCATCTCTCCGGGCCATGAGAGCAAAATGACACGGATTTCTTCCTCCTCTGTACTTTGTGTGAATGTTCCTTGCCTAATATTTTGTATGGTTATCTTGCTTATTTTCCCATCCATCCCTCAGCACCTCCCCGTGATCTAGGTGGAGGGATACAAGCAGCTCTGCAGAAGGTTATTGTCATGAAAAGCCCCTCAGGCCTTTTGGCTCTCAGCCCTATTTTTCTCCATCTGCATGCACTGTGTATTTGTGAGAAAGTGTGTGTGTGTGTGTGTGTGTGTGGGGAGGTGGGGGCTCTAATGATTTTTCCAGGACAGGCTGAAGTGGGTGTACAAGTGTATATATATATATATATGTGTGTGTGTGTGTGTGTGTGTGTGTTTGTGCGCGTGCGTGTGTGTGTGCGTGCGCATGTGTGCATGGAAAAAAAAAGAGACAGGCGGAGGAGATACATGGGCAATATGGCGTCATTTCTTAACATCTCTCCAGATTCGTCATCTGGCTTTGTTTGTTTGATAGACTGCTCGGAAGCCTTATCTCTGTGGCGAGGCCCGTGGCTGTTTATCGCCTCTGTGAGGTGTGCGCGACCGTGGAAGTACGTGCTCTCTGCTGTCAGTATGTGTGGGTGATGGCAAGTTCACTAAAGACCCCTTAGGGTACGAGGGGTGTTCCTCACCAAAAAAAAAAAAAAAAAAAAAAAAAAAAAAAAAATGAATAGGAGAAAGAATTTCCCCTTGACAGCTCACCCACAGCGGACTCAAGATGTGCTTCTCAACGGTAGCTTGGGGAAAATATCCCGTCTCACTGCCTAAAACAAAGAGATGCGAGAGCCAGATTAGTGTATTACCGAAACAGCTTTCCTTTTAGGCTCCTCTTCTCTCTCTCTCTCTCTCTCTCTCTCTCTCTCTCTCTCTCTCTCTGTCTCCTCCTGTCAGAGCTGTCTACGGAGGACGGGGGAAGAACATGAGACATTAACCTCTATGTGTTTATTCACAAGGCCCCACAGGCCAACTGGGAGGATGAACACAGAACCATCTCTAAAGCCGGCGAAGCGGAACAATCACAATGTGTCATTGGAGGAAAAGACATGAAGTATTAGCTGCTGCTCTCCTTTGTGTCTTTCACAACTGAATTTTAATTGAATGTGCTATTTCTGTGATGAGTCACATGCCTTCCGTTCAGCGCCGGAGTACATTGACCTTCAGTGTGACGTACAGTCAGTGAGTTGTGTGATGAGTCATAGCGCACATTAGCTGTGATAATTCGTGATAAATGCAAAAGCTGTCTTGGTTTTTATTTTTGTTCTTTTATTTGTTTCCATTTCTTTGTCGAGTACTAGATCAGTGGTTTCCCACTCCATGATGAAACCCCTGAGGAATATTTCTGCTACATTGAGTTAAAAAAAAAAAAAAAAAAAAAAAAATCAACATTTTTTTTTTCCTCAATCATTTGTGACATGAAATCACAGCATTCCTTTGTAAATTTTGCTGATGTTGGATTTCCAGGATTGTCTTAGGTCATTTGCTTCAATTACATCCGTGGTTTCCAATTGGTATTAACCTCAGGGTCGAAGTTTTCACCGGGTCACAGTGCACACGCAGACACTCAATTCTGCCTATCAGTGGGGGAAAAAATGTCCAAGGCTTCATTGTAGTTATTGAAGACGGTGCTAACCAGAGTGTTGGCCTTCAATTTTCATTTCACAAAATATAAATGTATAAAAGTGTGGCTTAAATCTTAGTAGAATAACAAGCGCTGCAGCAAAGGAGTTCAATTAGGGCTCACAGCCAACTTTTACACACTACACTAAAAAACGATTTGTTTAAAATTCAATCCCTTTAAATGGGTTTTCCTTCTTTTGGCAAATTTGACCCACAATGTCTGGATTCACTCAAGAGTAGACCAGTGGTTCACTTTTGGGCAACCCTGAATCATATCGTCATTAGGGGATCCATTCATCCATGCAACCAGCAGGAAATGTAAACGGATGAGGAATTTACATCTTGTTTTACTTCCAGGAGTGCAAAATTCAGAAGTGCATGTGTAAGCCACTAAAATACTTTATATTCTAATAGTAATGCAATAAGAAATGAGTTGTACAGTCAGCAAACTAACTCGCTAATATCAGTTATCCAGAAATAATGACCTAAAGATTGCTTTAGCTAGCATTTGCAAACATAAGCTGTTAGCCGTCTTGAATTGAGGCAGAAGCTGTGAAAGTGTACTGAACATAGCAAAGGGTGCCTGTTATTACTTATGAATCCAACTTTTCATTTGTAAGAGGAATATATATATATATATATATTTGTTCTTCTTTCAAACCAAAAAGGTTGGAAACTACTTCAGTCAGTTGCATAGAGTGTTGCCACAATTAACCCATCAGTCTTTTTCTGTGTGTATATAAAGGCAGAGACGATTCAGTGCAGAAGAAGAATGGTCTCTCTGACATTCCTCTATTTTTCCTGGCTGTCTGTTTGCGAGTCATGGTACTTTGGGAGCCAGCATGGCTCCACCAGAGGAGTCCGACTAACCACTGTAATTGTGCCGTGCCGAAGCCGCCTTCCCCAACCCCGGGACTGAACCATGAAATATTCGAAAATGCCGGGGTTAAGAGAGGGGGGTCGCTGGCAGTGCAACGTGAAATGTGAGACCACAGAGCATCTTTAACAAGGAGGCAGATAGAAAGCCAGCCAGTCGGGCAGCCGGGGCACACGGAGGAGTCCTCTGAAGGAGAATAATTATGGATGTAAGAGGAGATATAGCGCAGGGAGCAGATCAATAGTGCCCACGTTCTGCTGGCGCTGAGGCCAGTATATTTCTGTCACAGCGGGAGAGAGTGCAGGATATCAGCTTGTTGCTGGAGGGACTTGCAGAAGTTTGAACACCGGCGGGCTTCCCAGATACCCTCACGATACTGATGCCTGTCCTCCTCCCAAATCACTGCTGCTCCAAGCTTGGCCGCTTGCTTTCCCCCCCAATCTCCAATCCTCTTATCCGCGCAGAGTTGGCGGAAGGACTGGCCTTTGTCTACTCATGATTGTATTCCCACAGTCCAGACCATACAGTCATGTTTTCCAGTGTCGTTTGGAGGACTCCCCTTATTCTCCTCATGGTTAGAAAATTCTGGAAAAAGAAAATGACAACACAATCAAAATGCATAATCTACCCACCCGTAATACCACTTTTTTTTTGTGTGTGTGTCATGAATAATGAAAACTATGGATTTATTTTAGAGAAACCACGTTGGTTAATCTGCGCATTGCTCCTACTTAAACTGAATGACTTTATTGTTTTCTCTAATTTATTTTTTTTTTATTTATTTTTTTTTTATTGCATCATGACTTCCCAGAAGAGCCATGTGGTCCTTTAGCTCTCCCTGCAACATTTATCACATGTGCATGCATGTGAAATGATGTAGTCTCCTTATTGAAGAGGCCCCTGCCCTCCATGCAGATTTTCATCTGGCAAATGGCCACCTTATACCACATCAACAGATAACACATTGAGCATCATCTCAAGCTTTGTATGGCCAATTTCTTCAGACAAAGCTCTCATGTGCCCTGTGCTCTCACAAATGGTTTGAATTATTTCGAGATCTTTTTTTTTTTTTTTTTTTTTTTTTTTCCTTTTTTTTCTCCCTGGGTTTTTTCATTGTCTGAGGCATGCGAGTCCCTCCAGAGCAGATCTTTGTTTCTCATTAGGAGGTAAATAGAGCAGGCCAAATGCTCACATGTTTATTATACACGGGAGGGTATGGTCACTATTCTCAACAGTTCACTGCAGGAAAAAAAGCTGTTTGCTTTCTTGACCTTTGTCTGCAGTGCCTGCAAGTAAATGTCTGCTGAATTTACTGGATAATAAGCTGCGAGAAACTGATGGACTGCAAGGAAGTTGGGCTCAACCTCATCAAAAGTTTTTGACACACTTTCCAACAAAAACTGATTTTATCCAGAGTGAAAAATTCATACAAAACAGGAGGAAAACAAGAGGCTACATTCTGGATTGCACAAACATGTCAGCAACATTACAGCACGACAGACGCAATTAACATTAACCAAAAACAAGGTTTTAAATCTTGTAGTTCTCTAAAGCATATTCGTGATCACATAAACAGCAATCAAAGTTAGAAAACATGTCAACAAATCTACAAATGAGTAAAATTCTAATTTTAAAATAGTTGTTCAAACTCTATATTTAACCAAATCATGTTCAGGTGTGTTTTGATCAGATTCAATTCACTTTTTAGATTCATGTACTGTTCCATTGCTGATTGCTGCATGAAAAAGACGCACATCACATTTTTATTCCCGCTTAAAAGCAGAGTGCGGCACAAAGGCAAGCCAGTATTGTTATAACTGTATACCCCTGTGTTTATGTCGGACCTCATCACTGAATAAGAAAGAAGGTTTTCAAGGCCTTCAGCAGCAACAGCCGGGCTTCCAGGGAACTTAAACTTTATGAATGCTAAATAATTCCTAACTTCCTGTTGTACCCAAACATATTATTTTTTTATCTCTCAAATTGTAAGATAAATTTATGTACTGACCCTGAAAATGTGCCTCAAAGAGCAGGAATCAAGATTGCAATTCAGTTGCTTTTATATGCATGAGTAGGAAACAGCAATCCTCTTAACTGTGGAAACGCTGGGTCCTAAAATATTCAATCAAGTGCACCACGACTAAACAAACATCCAGACGATAAATAAAACTTCACTTGAAAACAAAAGGAAGGTTCACAAAGGAGTGGAACTGCCAAGAGAGGTCAAATCTATTGAATCAAATTTTGTGTAAACTGGGAAAAAACTGTTAAGGATGCAGAAGTTGTCAGTAATGAATTTAATTTATATTGCTCGATATGGTTAACCTTGAGGCTTTTTGAAGAGTTGCAATAGATCATGTTTGTACAGAGTAGAGCACCATAGTAAAGTTATAGTATAAAGTCAGGAAGACACATTTAAGTGACATAAAATACATTTTAAACATATATGAAGAATATCCAGGAAGATGTTGAGCAACTTCCAGGTGCTGCCACACATGCAGAACCTGAGCCATCCTCTCCACCGTGGAGGTCTGAAAAAGACAACAAAAAAACCTACACAGATACACAAGATGCAAAATGCAACACACTTAGGACAAAGGACACAAACACACAGAAGAAGAAAGAAACATGGGCAAACAAACACACAGGGGAGAGAAGAGGCTGAGAAAGATCCAGATCCAAAACATCTGAATATGGCACCAAAACCTGGGTGAAGAGAGAGAGAGAGAGAGAGAGGGGTCCGAGGACAACTGATGGTCCAGCACGAAGAAATCTGAGTGAAAAGAGAAGACGGGGGAGAGTCAATCAGCTGGAAATTTGAGTGCTATGAGAGTTATGAGAACTAGTTAGAAGCTGCTGCGTTAGCTGTACCAGTTTATCCACTGTTTTCTCTTCATCCACTTCCTTGAGAGATATCCAGTCTCTGGTAGTCGGACGTTGTGTGCCGACCTCTTGTTAGAGCCCAGAGGTGAGATGTGTGATAGGGGCCCTCAGTGCTGATAAGGCCATCAGGCTGATAACTAACTCCCCCCAGCACAAAGCTGCTACTGCCGCTGCCACGGCTTCCATTAGCCCCAATAGGCCGCCTGAATGCCTGTCTGGTCTCTGCCGCTCTATCTGAGGTTACATCCTCTGTTCTGAGCCCCTTATGCAAACCCTGCTTTCCCATGCTGAGATTGCTATCAGCAAAGATATTTATGTACTGCACATGTTTCCGATTGTTTAACCTTTGGACCTGTGCTGTAGGTGCCGCTGCCGTCCCTGTGGGCTTCCTGCGAGACCGAGATAGATGGGAGCAGAGGCTGTTGCTAGAGGTGTGTAATAGACTGGCAGGCACGGGCACTGTTGAAATTGGACACATGAAATAGGTCAACCTTGCACTTGCTTTTAAGTTTAGACAACTCTCAACAGAATTATTTTTGGTTTTCTCTTTGATTCTCTTTCCTATTTTAGTTTTTCCCCTTATTCATGATTTGCTGGTACCGTCTAGTGAATAGCTATAAATTTGATGTAACTAATACTGAGGATTTTGCACTCACTGTATATATAATCCTCTACCTATTTTTGTGAAGTCACATATTTGCAATCAGTTGTCAACTTAATTCCTCAAAGGCGTGAAGTCAATTTTCTAAGTATTGTGCATATTCACTGCTCGCTCGTCCTCAGCTCCAAAAACCCAAGATGGCATCGGCAAAAATGCCAAACTAGAGGCGCCAGAACAGCAGCTCAGAAACCAATGGGTGACGTCATGGTGGGCTGCCACTTGGTATGGTGGTCTGAATCGATTCACACAGTCGGGATTTACGGCTGATCACGGCCATGTAAAGCTTAATCTATATCCGATTTGTTGCTTGGGTTCACTAGATGTCCAAAATGCACCAGCTTGTTCCCTTAAAGCACTGCAGCTGCAAAGAACAAACGAAGTTATTTTAATTTCATGTGCAGTTGGAAAGCTTTTTTTGGCTCATGTGCCAGGCGACTAACTTGCCCAAAAGTGTGGGCATGGTGCCGGCTGCCCGGTTGGGCCCCACATGGGGCCAAAATCTCACAACACACGTTGGCCCCACGTGGACCCAAGCCATGGAGCCCTAGTGAGCAGCCCACACCAAGCCCAAAAGTGTCGGTATTCTGCAGCCTGCCCAGCTTAACTTGGTCTAGATGTAGAGAGGTTGCCCAAATCCAACCGCAACAAGTCCAGACTGACACGACTCTAACCACAGAGAAACCTGCTACTGTAGACACTTTAAAAAATATTATAGAAAAATACAATATCTCTTATAAACACACAGCTATTTATCCATCTAACATATTTAATGTTAATGTTGGCTTACCATTATGTAGATTGTCCAGCTGCAGTATGCAGGAATAGATACACCAAAATATACATGTATCTTAGATAAACACTAAATCAGAATCAGCATCAAATCAACAGATACTCAGTTTTTGGCAAAAATATGTATTCAGGACACCTCTGTTTCTTAGCAGAAGTGACATTGCAGTGTACAGCAGTGCATTAAATAATGAACACAGCCGGAGGCGAGCAGAGAGATTTGACAGAAGTTGAAAATTAATACCATTTCATGCACTACAGAAGGTAATGCAAATGTAAATGTTCTTTCACAGTAGTACAACATCTGGTGAACAGTGGACTGAGTTGTATAAAGTAAGATGAGGAACTAAGTTGTTTTTTTTTGTTGTTTTTTTTAATCGTAGTTGTTAACAGGTGTTTTTTTTTTTTTTTTTTTTTGTAAGAGCTTTTCACAACTTTGCTTCAAAACATGAATATAATTCTGATCAGAAAACAGTTTGAAGTAATAAGTATGTGAATTTGAGAAAACTCTTGTGTGCAGTCTGACTAAACTGAATTGTGTGTTATGAATGTAAATCTGGCAGTAACACAAAAACCTGACACCAAAACCGGAGATCAAACCTGTGAGATCATAGCCGAATTTATGAAAATAACTAGGTGGAGATGAAACATGCCACTTAACGGCTCGGTAAAACCCAAAGCGAAATACCATTGCTGTTGTTGAGTAAATTCCCAGAGGCAGTAGAAGCGACTCCAGCCTCTCTGGAGTGTGTTGTTCCTGCGTGTGTTTACTCTCATGTTTGTGGCATGTCATGCTTGAGCAGGATTGCTGCATTCTCCGGGGAGCTTCGGGAGGCTTGGTACAGGTGATTTATTCCCCCTAATCTGTCCTGCACAGTAGCAGGCGGCCACATTCCTTCCACCCAGCACGAGTGAGGTGCTATCAGCTTGCATGATCATATTAATAATCACCTGTGGTTGTTATCAACCCACATATCTCTGAGGTGGCAGCTTCCTGTTTGGCGGCACCTGGACTCGTGCTGGGGACTGACGTCCTGACATCCAGGAGGAGATATGTTTGTGACCCTGAGGCCACGTCAAGGGCACTGACAATCCCCTCTGATGCCATCGTCTTGATTAGTAATTCATCCCCGCCCCGCTTCACCCACCACCCTGTAATATATGCTATAGTAATCTGTCTGGAAACACTTGAGTTGAATGCCAGATGTTGTTTTTACTGGGCATTTTCTGAAAGCTGTCCGACTCGCCTCAGTGATGGCTTACGCTTACAGGGAATGAGGAAAACATGTCACATGCCATTATTATATACTGTATATCTGTAAGTCATGATAATTGGCTGAATTATTTGACATGTCACGACCCAGTCAGGCTCACTTTAGTTTAAAAGGTTTATACAATAAGCAATTGTCGTTTCCAGCTGATCTGTTCAGACCTGATAATTTGTTCGCCTCCAGGTTGCTCTCTTTCAAATGCACATTTTCTACAATAGTCGAAATCAATTCTCCGCTAAAATAGTTCTATAAAACGCTGATGAATTTGAAATAAGCTCTTATTGAAATGCCCAGAAAAGAAGATGAAAACAGGGTAACTTGTCAGGGCTATACCCCCTTTCAGTATCACACACACGCACACACACACACACACACACACACACACACACACATACACACATACAATGTCAAATACAATTCAATTTCTGCCTCTGCATCAGCTCGAGCTAACACGGTCAAGCAAATGCTTATTTTCTGAATGGCCTGGGGGAGTTACGCATTTCAGCTTATCAGCTTTTATTAACCCTAGCACTGAGGTTTGCTCTTTGATTTAGATTCTTTGGGAAACACTGAAATTGGATTTTTGTCTGACTCTGACTCCTGCTGTGACACATGCTCAACAACTTGTTACACAGGACAAATAAACTAAACGCTTGCTTTGGTTTGTCACTGGGAATATTTTATTATAAAAGCCAATGACTTTTCTTTTGGGTGCCCTGATGTACAGAGCAAACAGGCATTAAAGGTTATTGGCCAAAGTAAAAAAATCTGCACCACAGATTATAAAATGGCACTTTTAAAGTTTTATTTTTGTGATAACTTGAATGCTATTTTATCTAAGCAACATGGCTAGATTTAACAATAGGATTATCAGATGGTTGTTACGTTGTCCTGATTGTGTTATGAATGTTCAAAGTTTAGGATGCTATTTTATTGTCAGTGAATTGCATGACTACATTACATTTAGCTGACGCTTTTATCCAAAGCGACTTACAACACACCGATGGTACACCATCAGGAGCAATTTTAGGGTTCAGTGTCTTGCTCAAGGACACTTAGGCATGTGGGCAGGAGGAACTGGGGAGGTGCGTGTTTTTTTGGATGGTGGGAGGAAGCCGGAGCAACCGGTGAGAACCCACGCAAGCACAGGGAGAACATGCAGAACATGCAAATGCCGCACAGAAAGGCCCAGGACCGGATTCGAACCTGGAACCTTTTTGCTGCGAGGCGACAATGCTAACCGCTGCACCACTGTGCCGCCCTTTGAGTGAGTGTGTGTGTGTGTGTGTGTGTGTGTTAGCACACTGACTAGTTGTGTATCAGATATTTCGCTCGTTGTCGTGAACCCACTGAAAATAAATGCCTAACTGCTGTTCCTTTCAGCTCTGGAGGGTTTTATTGCTATTTTTTAGCTCAGTGTTTTGGTTCTTCAACCCAGATCTTTACTGTGTGTCACAGCTCTTATAGTGATGTTTTTGGCCACAGAAGGCAGCTGTTTTCAATGAAAGACCACAAAATACCTCTCCACTACCCTGTCTGCACCACACGATACAGTTAGTGACTAGCTGGTGAACATTAAGGAGCATTTAACAGCTAAAGACACAAATATTTCCATCATTAGGTGGTGGAGACCAAAAACAGAGCTAAATGGAGAGTAATTAAATGACTTTCACTTTGTGGCCAGAAACACGACTCCAGATGAATACAAAAGTTTCTATTGGACGTGTAAACAGGCAACTGTTTGCTTACAAGTTTACGTGTAGTGTTTTATTTTGTTTACTGTCCCCAAGATTGAATGTAGAATTAGCAATGTAGCTTCATTAAAAAGAAGAAAGAACTTCTATATAGTGTGAACAACTTGTCAGAGAATACCTGATCTTCTGTTTCTGCACAGACAAAGCAGGCCGGATAGGCTCCTGTCACTTACAGTGTCAAGGAAAACAGAGTGTGAAGCTTTGAAAACTGCCCTTTGCATGAAGTGTGTATTTCCTCTTTCGTTTTGCTTGGCAAGAAATTGTAGACTCCCGCCCCCCTGACTGGGCTCTGGATTATTAGCTTAAGCTCTCTAAAAATATCCCTTTGACTGTTTAAGCCTCTGACAGCAGCAACATCTCACACATTCTGATAGCTTTATACTAACTATGGCTGCAGAGGGCTCATGCACTCAGCCCGCCTTGTTATCTTTTACCTTGTTTGCCCGGAGAGGAGAAGGAGGAGAACTCACAGCCCCTGAAATCTGCAACAGTCCTCACTCTTTTGGAATCAGACTCGGAGCACATCATCAAAGGCGAGCGTGCAATCACAGCAATCTCCGAACAAACGAGATGCTTTTTTGAGCACGAGAGGATTTTGCCCAGATGTCACTCGAAGCACTTGTCATTGTTGCAACAGCTGTAGAAGCACATGGGCCGTCATTCGACAACCGTTTACCACAACATACCAAAACAGCACACGTCAAATGTGAAGCGCACACAGCCTGACACATAAGATTTTTGAATATTAATGCTGTAAACCCCTTAAGGAATAGTGACTTTAATTGCCTATCCTTTCTGTTTTATTGGCTTCCATTGGTAGTCTCAGTAATTGCATATTTACCATCATACAGTATTTATCAAACCAATATATTAGGTTTAGCTGAGCTTATAGTACAAAATATTTCTGATGCTGGCATTCATAACAACTCATAGAAATTAATAAATTCCTAAAAAGGGATTACTGTACACATGTGGCTCATAGACATTGCTTCAATTATCTTTTCTTCTAACACCCACACACTCTCGAAAGGCTTTTCTCACAAATATTATAGCTGCTAACTAGAGAGAGAGCCGGAGCGTGAGGTAGAGCCATGTGCCTCAACAGCACCATCATTATTCCAGCCTTCATTCATGTGTCTCTTTTAAATGCTTTGATATGAAATATCGCTGTTTTGACAAGAATCTTTTTTCCAAGCTGTTCTCGTCCCTGCGAGATGCCTCGTGTTTGTCGGTGATGGAACGTTCCTGAGGAGAAAAGTCAATATGTGGTTATAAATAAAGGAAAACAAACATGAGACCTAAGCCCTCAATAGCTTGAGAAGGCAAAGGGAGGTGAAGAGACGACTACTATACCTTTACTGATTATAAAACGGCTTCTTGACTACACCAGCTAATTGTCTCGCCTGTGTGTGAGTGTGTGCGGGCAGGGTGGGGTGATGAATTGACATATTGCTGGTGCTGTGATGTTGATCCAAGGCAGAGAGCCATGAGGCTTTCCTCCAGGGACCAGTAACCTTATTGTTCCATGTCATCTCCTCCCCTTCTGTTTGAGGACCAGGTTGTCAACCTCTCCCCAAGGTCACGCAAACACCAGCCCCCTTTCTGCAGATAATTGGATTATTTAGAATCATAGCATCAACTTATTGCCCTCTCCGGGGTCAGAAGTGAATTTAGTGCACAAGGTTGTCGGTCACGATTTGCGACATCGTTCCGAACTGACACGCGACAGCTCCTGTCATCGGTTAAAGGATCATACGATGGCCTATTTGTCACAAATCACATATTGAACATCGCAGCTAAACACACTGCAAACAATGCTCGTGTCGTTTCAGCTCAGGCATATGTTAGTTTCCATCAGTGCTGAGAAGTATTCAGGTCCTTTATTTAAGTAAAAGTACCCATACAGCAGTGTAGGAATACTCTATTACAAGTAAAAGTCCTGCATGAAAAATCCTACTTCAGTAAAAGTGCAGAGGTATTAGCAGCAAAATGTAGTTAAAGTATGAAAGTAAAAGTACTGGCTCCCTATGACTGATATATTATTATATGTGACATGATTAGATTATTAATAGTGAATCATCGGTTCGTGAGCAGCATATTACTGTTGTAGCTCCTGCAGATGATTACTGATGGGGAAATAAGACAAAACTAAGTTATGATACATGGATGTGCTTTCAGTTTTTTGTCTTTCTGATATTTGATTTTTGGTAAGCTATTGGATCATTTGAACATTTTTTAAATGAAACCATGCGGGAGGTTTTTGAGGGAAAAATCACTCTTTGTTGAAGCTGCAAACAACTCTGACATCTGAAATGTGACCCCAACTTCACTGATTTTTGTAAGAAATCAAAAGACAAACAAGGTGGAAACCACTAGTTTAATCCATCACGGTGAGTTGTATTTGATGGTGTTTGTTGGCATTCATTGGTTTCCATTCTTCTCTACAATAGAAAGGTCAGTCTTAAAAGGTGACCCGAGTTCCCAAATAGCCTTTGGTTTTCCTTATTTTATGTATTAGACGAAAATCTACTACAGTCCTAAATACTTTTAACTACAAATCATAGACATGATTTTTGCTGATACTTTTCAAATAAATTCAGTATAGTTTTATATTTCCAGATGAATTTTTGCCACCGTTTCAGGCACAAATGGGAATCAAATGACAGACTTTGAAAATGTGAGTTGTCCTAACAGTAAATATCAAGTCTGCATGATATTTTTAGTTTGTTAATTGTTGTACTGATACTGCAGATGGATTAAAAAAGAATTAAAAAAGAAAAACATGTTTATTTTGGTTAAACAGAACTATTTGCATTTCCCATCTCATCCGTTTAAACAAATCTGCTCCTAAATGTTTAAAATTTGGATTTGAATATTGTATGGAAACCACTGGCAGCCTGCGACGTTTGGAAAAATAAGTCCAATTATCACTCGCTTTAAATAATGAATTTGGATTGGACCCCTCAAGCAGGTTACTGGAGTTTGCCATCATACCACATAATAATAAATTGAAAGCAGTGGCTGCCTGAAATGGTGAAAAAATACAAATCACAAAATGTAAAAGTACAGGATGTGTATTTGTCAAAGGTCAACAGCATGAACATTGATATGGGCATGTAATGTTCACCTGTCAGGGGACTTAAGCAAAACTTGTGATCGGTGTTGAATGCCTGCAGTGTTGGGGATTCCCACATACCAGCACATATTGGTGGTTTCAGTGGTAGTTTCAGGGCTGGAGGCTGACGTGCTGTTATCTCATGCTGCCGTGGTAAGACGAGATGATGTCGGGCAATAGTTTAAATGGGTGGGCTGCATGCCTATTAAATCAGGAGCTGGCAGAGCAACACTAACTCAGGTTACTTATTCTCAAGTGACGTGAGGAGCGCAGGGAAGCGAGATGTCTTTACTTCACGTCTGGAGTGTGACACTGTGCTCTGTTTGTGACTCTGTGTAATTAACTGCTCATTTGTGTGTGTGTGTGTGTGTGTGTGTGTGTGTGTGTGTGTGTGTGTGTGTGTGTGTGTGTGTGTGTGTGTGTATGTGTGTGTGTGTGTGTGTGTTTTATCTTTTCCAGGAAGCGGCCACATTTGCCAAAGAGCTGGGCTTTGAGGTGAGTTGACCAGCAATTGCACACTAAAAAGATCCTAAAGGTTTATTTTTGCTGATAATGAAGTTCTTTTTGGACAGTGATTGATGTGCTATTATACTCTCCAGGCCTTGCAGCAGTTGCTATGGAAACCTGGCAGTCGTCATGGTTTCTTTGTTCAGCCAGCTCTCTGTTATGACGCACTCTGCTAGGTCTGCACCCAACATCGCCTACAGATGTTATTTATTGAATTTTGAAAAGCCTCTTGGGAAGCTGAGAAGTTGGGCATGGTTTCAAGCCTTTCTCTGCAGGCTCGGGGCTCATCAGGTTGCCTGGTTAAAAAGCCTCCTCATTATCTTCATTGCACTCAGGGACGATACTGTATGTCTTCTCCTCTCTGCTATAGCATTACAGCACACTGAAACATACTGTAGTCTTTTAATAACCAAATTACAGCCACCTGTGGTTTTAGATTATGGAAATGAAGATTACAGTGCTTGTTACCCCACAGAATGTACACTGTGTTTTAAAGTGGGGCTGCCTCTTGAGTGCAAAATGAATGTTCCCTCTGTCTATTTTTTTTTCCTTGTATTTTGCATATTCCTTGCATTGCTATTTAAATGCAAAATCAAAAAACACAAATAGCCGGCATGAGTTTTTTTTTTTTCTTCTTCTTTTCACATGGGCTCAGGTATTTTAAGTGCCTTCTCTCTTTCAGAGGTAGAGCTGTCTTGAATATGGCTCTGCTCTGTGTGAATAATTGTCATCCAGAATCACTAACGGTGTGATCAACGTGACTGGAATAGAAATGCAATCCTGATGGCAGTGACAGGTTTAAGAGAAGAGAGGGGATGAAGGCAGGAGGTGTGTGTGTGTGTGTGTGTGTGTGTGTGTGTGTGTGTGTGTGTGTGTGTGTGTGTGTGTGTGAGTGTGTGTGGTGGTGGTGGTGGGGGGGGGGGGGGTTGGAGAGAGAAAAAGGGGGGGGGGTAATGGACGGGCCTCGTATGAAAAAAATAAAAAACAACACAAAGGGCAAAGTGAAGACTCCTAGTAGTTACAATTCTTTGACATTTTCCATGTCAACCTGATTTGCCAGAACACTCTGCGAAATTGCATTGGATGAATGTGATTTCTCAGATAACATCAGTGGTGTGTACTGTACTTGCTGCATTTCTAGATGGCTGTAGTTCAAAGATGTTTTCTTCACAGTTGTCTTTTTTTTTTTTTCTTCTCTCTTGTCACTTTATGATGACAATTTCACTTTCCTTGTACAAGCTGGCCTTCATACTAAAATTATACACTGACAAGTCTTCAAAAGGCCAATATGCACAGAATATTTATAGTGTACATACAGTAGCCTCCAGACTTTTGATTGAAGCAGGAAATAACAGACATATTGTTACACCAGCATCATTGGAGGAAATTGTGGTTCGCACCGACACACTACACCTGTGATACGGAGTTTAATAATTTTTCTAAACCGGATATGTCAAATGTATGTAAAAATCACATTTAATAATCAGATTCATGAGCCTCTACTGAGTTTTAACTGATCTTTGATTCTTTGCACGAACTCCACTGACTGGATTTTTTTCAGGAGCTTTCAGCCATACCTCATGGCCTTCATCAGCAGAAGGCATTTTGATGAGTTCAGTTTTGATAGAGGTGGCTCAGTGATAGTTTCTAGTTTCATATACAACCACCTGTTATGACAACGCAGACAGCTTTTGCTAAATGAAACGCATGAATAATTCATTTGTTGTTAATTAGATGCAATGAACAGTACTCCACTGGTTTGCAACACATCCAACAAAATAAAATTTGGCATTTGTTAAAACAACATCATCCTTATTCAAATATTAATTTGACATTAGAATTTTGTAAAGTGATAACACAGTTTAATCATATCATAGATAATAGGATTATATTAGAATCCAATAAACAAAGACTGTGAATTAAGCTCTGGTTGTAAGTACTTTATATTATTTTGTTGAAAGGATTCTGTCAAATTTCACTTGTCATCTAAAACAAACAGTAAAAAGTAATGACTTTTAGAAACCAGAGGGCAGACGTGTGTCTCTGTATGCAGTTTGATTCTTTTCAGGCCAGCGAGGTTAATTTACGTTCAGTAAAAATCCAGTTAATTGGCCTATGTGGCCTTTTTGAGGGAAACCATAATTGCATACTGTCAGCGTCTGACCGCAAAACAGTGCGTGATGTACTTTTAAAGTACTCTGAAACACTGCTATCTTCACATTATGGATGACTAACAAAAAACGACAGCGGCACTTCCTCAGTGTAAATACAAGATAAAAAAGCCTGTCCTCTCCAAAAACAGCAATCAGCAGATCTGAACACAGTCGCCTGATTGTGATCTGTTTCCTTTAAATGCTCAAAGAACGATGTGCATCGCAACTCTAATTGAATCTCTCCCCTCGCGGAGTTTCTCGAGCAGCCTGTGGTGGAGACGATCAGTTTCAGCCCAGAAACACAATTTAACACCCTTATAAAGCTTTCATATGTCACGCTTTGTTGATTTATGTCTGATCAATTGCCTCACAATCGTAAATATTGCCACTTGTCAGTAGTAAACCAAATTGACCACATCATTCGTCAATTCATTTGTTTTGCACTCGTGTTATTTTTCCGCATCGTTTTGCCCCAGGAAGTCGTCAGGTAAGTGTTTTATTTGTGCCGGGCAAAAAAAGCAGGAAGTTGCCTATGTGTGTGTGACAATGTGTGTTTGTGCGTGTGCGCCCTGCTCAAAAGCCGTGATGCTTACCCTACCACCTCTGGCCCTTAGAACCTTTTAGCTCCCAAACCTGAGTAGAGCGCCTTTTTTATGTCGGCGAACATAAAACCGAAGGGTGACAATGTGCCAGAGCCTTGTGTGGTTTTGCATTCAGTGTCTGGAGGAGTGCTTGTGGTTACATCCAGTCACAGTGACAAATTGCTCTTTTTTTTCCACCATCGCCTGCTAACAGCCTCTGTATTAACTTCACCATTAGCACTTACTTAGAGTGTTACACCCATTTTTTTCTCCCCGGCCCTGGGTCTCCCCGGACCTCTCAGGGCTGATTAAAGGACGTTTGGGAAGCATTTAGAGGTGTAAAAGCTCATTGGTTTGAGTGAGCCAGTGTGACTGGTGGTACTGGGCCGGAGCCTATCTCTCTGATTACTCCCATAATCACAGTATTTGCTCCCCCCCCCCCTGAAGGTGCTCAAGCGTTAGCTTTGATACAGATGCTAGAGGCGTCTGCGATCCCTAATGCTAGCTCCTCAGTGGGCTGTGTTACGGCAAAGCGGTCCACCCCACTGCGAGAAGGCGATAAAGACATTCTACCTTCTCATAGTACATCATGATGAGTTAATAATAAAGTAGCACTGACAGGTGTTTTTTTTTTTTTTTTTTTTTTTTTCTATCCCTCTCATGATCAAAGGCAAGCACTCCGGAGAGTTCTGTCGTCTCCAGGCGAGAATATCCATTCTGTGCAGATGCTGAGGAGAGATGGCCTGTTTCAGGAAGAGAATGATACCGTACACGCACCACCTATCCCTTCAGCTCGCAGAAGTAGCTTTATCTGACAACAGCATATCTTCACACGCTTATTCTCATCTCACTTAGGGAATATGACATTCTAATATTTTGCAGCTCCCCCTGTAACTGCGTGGAAGCATCATTGAGCACCCCCCTATTGATCTATTTCGAAGCGGTTTCATAGCCCATCTGGTTTCATAATCGCTTGATCTGTCTGCCAGGATCGGAAAAGTCTGACCTCTTTCAGTCACACCAGTGATCTTTGATTAACTCTTCAGAAATTGCTCTCCATGATGCAGTCTTTCAACTTAACATTTTTACCCAAGCGGTCTGGTGTTTTTTTTTTTTACAGACAGATGACATTGCAGAGATCGCAAACAAGACCCAAAACCTCCCCAAAGAGAACACGAAGAGGCAGCGAGTAGTGGTCTTCACCCAGGGCAAGGACGACACTGTTGCAACCGTCGGTAGGCCATTCTTTGTTGTCAGTTTTTGTCTGTTTATCTACACATATTTTCCACTCGAAGCCAACCCCCCCCACCCCCCAACTTTTGGCCCCCTTTCGGACATCTTTACCCTTCACTTAAACCTCATATCTCAAAACTGCAGAACGCAGCCTTAAATAGATGCTGGATCGCTGACTGGAGAGAGCAGAGTGCTATCAGTAATTTCTTTGAAGTTAAGCTCCAATATTGACACCAGATGTTAAAAAAAAAAAAAAAAAAAAAAGAATGCTTGCACTACATTCTGTCATTTCAGAGCATAAAAGAAGTGTGGGGGATGCGGAGAGCAGGCATTGATTTGTGAAGTACTTCTAACTTTGTCTTGGACAGACTCCAGGCCAGTCCTCAGCAATTTTTAATGCTGCAACTCTTACATCCCGGCCTTTTTTCTTTCTTTTCTTTTTTTTTTTTTTTTTTTGCAAAACGCTGGCAGAGTGACCTTGGGGAGAGGTTGACAGTGCTGGCCCTCAAATCAATCCAATTTCCTTTGATACAGGGCATATTTGTTAGTGGGACATTAAAAGGCAGTGTCATCACAACTGAGCAGGGGTTGCGGGTTTAAGCAGTGTGAGGAGAGACGATAGTTTCCGATTACTGCTGGGAGCCTCTGCCTTTGTTTGGAGCCACAGGGTGTCTCTCCTCGTTGCCCTTGCAGTTCAGTTCAGACTAGTTGCGCATGGGGAGAGATGGCCTCAGGTAAAGACTCCAACATATCACTCATCACTGGGGACTGCAGAGAAACACTGCTACAGCGGGACTGTTAGCACTGCAGGACGCCGGCTTCACATGCGTCCATTGTCCTCAATTTCCAACAGCTGACCAAAGTATTTACGAGCTGACACTTCGGCCAGTAGTAATTGATGGCATTCTTAATCAGTCAGTAATTATTTGTGCCTTTTTTGTATTTCCCATTGTTTTTTTGTTTTTTTTAATTGTCTGTAAACGGTGTTGCCATTTTGGTCAGCACTCTGGAAAGACCATCGTGGTATAATGAAGGTTGAAGCGACTGTAATCAATATTTTTATATTAACATCGGATAAATTAACGAACGGTTAATGTGAACGGGCACACTCATAGTGATGAACTCACAGAATTGCGGTTCTCCACGACTCTACAGAGGTTTTTAATGCCTCTTCGCTCATTTCATTTTGATTTGATATCCTGCTACGTCAGTGTTTTTTTGGCTTTTTTTCATCATTGTTCGCAGCCACACTGTAAGCTGTCTAGCACCAATCAGCAGACAAAGTTCTTCTAAGGTGGAGACCAAAACAGAGCTAAATGAAGAATGAACGTCAGACTTTGCTTTCGGTAGCTACAAACACAACGCCAAAGGAATGACAATATTTCTCTCTATGTGTGTGTGTATGTAACTAAGTAAGAGTAATAATATTTCAGTGTTGGGTTTATAGCTTGTTTATGCTGCTCTGTAGTGGCTTTAATTTAGTTAATGTAGGTTTAATTAATATTTTTTAAATTATTCATTGGTTTAATTTCAAATGCAACTGCCATATCTTCTTCACAATAAATTACAAAGCTGCCTAATATTACACTGTTAATTACAATGCATCTGTATGTCAGAATGTGCCTAATGTGTGCAAAATTACATATAGATATTAGACTGCTGCTCAGCTCATTGAACTGTTTCACTCCTATAAGGGATACAAATAGCGTTATGGAGTTATACATAACTGATGAAAACTGACAATGGAAATTACTTTATTCTAACTTTTTAGGGGTGTTACTGGCCAAATAGTCTGACTCAGCAGATGTAGACAGTTTATATATACCCGCCGTTGGTCCCTTCCGTTTTTTTACGCGTTACCGTTGGCAACACCCCGTCAATGTAAGAAACAACGATACGTTACCAACGATTTGGATCATCCAGCTAGGCGGCGCTGCTCTGTTCTGTTGGATCTTTGGATTTCTATGCCAGTTCTCACCTCCCCACGGGAACATATTCCACCAAATCCAGTTCTGGTCGAACATTTCTTTTCTTCTGAGCTTGGCACCGCCCAAAACCGTTCTCCAAAATTGGCACACACAGTGGACAGTCTACTAGGCAAAGGCTTCCCAGAGCTTCTTGCAGGAAATGACTGGCAGTTTATCGCACCAACAGAGGAGCAGGAGAGAGAATTTTTGCCCATGAAACATTTGTCCATTGACTTGAATGACCAAACTCAGTAAAAGGGCAGAAGAAAAAAGCGACAACACGTTAACCTAAAATAAGAAACGCGAAGCGCAATATAAACTTTGATTTTATATGTAAATTGCATTGCTTAGCATTTCATGTGAGCATGTTTTCATACATTTGAATGATAGTAATTAAGGTTTAAATGTTACATTTTGTGATTTTTTTTTTATTTTTTTTTATTTTTTATTTTTTTTTAATAGACAATATTGAAGCCTTCGGAGTATGGTGCTCCTAAAATAAAGCGTTCAGGACTTTTGTATTAATTTAATTTCATCACATAACTTCATAAATTACCGCTGTGATTTGAAAGTATGATCCAAATATGATTTCATTTCAAGTCAACAAACAGTGAAGCTGTATTATTGCCCTCTCTTAATTAATAGCATTTATTTTAATCCAACAGCTAATTGGATAGCTATCAGCTGACAGCTAACAGCTAACCAATCTGAAGTCTCATTATCAAAGTAGAATGTGTGGAGGTGAATTTCCTCTCGTGAACATTTTTTTGAAAAGATATCTGCAAAGAGAAGCTCAACAGTTGAAAAGAACAAGAATCCATCCATTGTGCTGGAAGTGATGGATAATTCCTGCCTGCTTCTCTCATTGCTCCTGCATGAAGACAGAGCGGTGCACCGCTGTGAACTTTATATAAAATACATGATGAATGCCGGCTGGATGAAAGACAATGTGTTTCAGATGTCATCTGCAAAGGCAAACATGATAAATGTCATTGACGGTGCTATCATTGCAGTGGAGCAGTTACAGTAGTAGGTGCAGCAGAGCTGGTGTGTGTGTGTGTGTGTGTGTGTGTGTGTGTGTGTGTGTGTGTGTGTGTGTGTGTGTGTGTGTGTGTGTGTGTGTGTGTGTGTGTGTTAACATCGCTATTCATGCCAGCCAAATAAATGTCAATGTAAAAAGAGAATTAAAGATTTTCATTTCCCAGAGGCGGCGCTCTAATAAACTTGATCTCTCATTTTGTTTGCAATTTGTCCTCCTGTCAGGATTTGATCATTTGCCAGCCTCAGCATGTCATGTTAAACCGTTTTATAGTGATTAAGGATAGAAGAATGCCTTCCCCCGTGGTATAATTCTCCAAAAAGAGATGTCAATTTGTTATTGTTCTTCTTCTTTTTTTTTCCTGCCCTTCATTTAGAGCCTTTCATCACACCACCGCTTCAAACGTGCCTTTTAAGAGCTGGGAGCAGGGGAAATGGCCCTTTATTTAGCTGCCACTGACACTGCTGAACTACACTGGGCTTTTGCTTATACACCCATTACAGCAGTAATTAAGATCATTGTGCCCTGAACCTTAACGGTGAGGAGATCTAATAAACGATCATTCAGTGGGGGTTGCCGCTCTAATCGCTGATAAGGACTTGATAAAGCCTGACTCGGCTCCTCAGCGAGGTTTAGGGCTCTCAAGGCGCCGAGGCAGGCAGATTTAAACTTACACCAAAAAAAAACACAAAAAAAAACCTGATCTATACATGTTAATCACATGAGGTTAGAGAGAGAAGTGAATGCCGGCTACGCGGCAAAAGGTTCTTTTCCTTTTCATTTTGTTAAAGCAGGGCGATTTGTCATTTTCATCAAAGTCAAATTAAACAGAAATAATCAAAGCTCTACTTGAATAAGTCTTAATAGTCTATTTAAAAAGGAGCATGTTTATGTTCCATACTTCATAATAGACCAAATCAATTAACAGCCTGCACTATGAGCAAGACCTCCTCTCTTTTTTTCCTTGGCATCTCACATTGAAGTGTTTTCTTTCATGACTCCCTGAAAGGATATCGGTTGGCGATGATCTTTTGCCTGCGGTTACAGTAATTACAGGCATATGTACTTTTTTCTTTTTTTTTCTAACTCAATTGTGAACAAAGATTCTGGTTGAGATAGGGAAACATATTGAATGTCAACTCGCTTCTAACCTGTCACATTTGCCAAGAAAGCGGTAACGTTGTTTTCCTCTCCGAGGCTCAGATTTTGGCTGAAACGCAGCAGGAATCGTTCCAGGAGAAGTATTCTCGGGGAAGTTTCTCACATAAGGATGTTGTACTTAAACTCCGCGGAGCACTTTAGCTCATGAATTTCAGCTAAATATTCACGTGTAATTCCCTGTCACTTGGCAGCCCAGGATTTAAAATGATGCATTAATTGTTTTCGCTTGTGTCGATGATAAAGGATCAGAGTTCATTTTAATGACCTGCCAGCGTTTTGATCGACCTGTTTTATGTCAAAGCAACAATACTGAAATGCTGGAACGCAACCAAATATAGCATGTAATAATTTCAGGGTCAAAACAACTCTCCGTATGCCCATTTTCCACTAAAGTCGAGGTCGTCGTATGCATGTACAGTCACTTATTTTACAGGAGCGCATTTTCTCAGCCACTGTTGCGGAGAGAATTCTCATTGTTAAAAAGAATAGCCAATGATAAAGGACTTAATTGATACTCATTTCAAAGAGACGCCTGTTGAAAGAATTTCTTTAGTTTAATCACCACTATTGAAGAGTTGCAATGACAGAATTATGAAGAGTGAATTTACAAAAGCACACAATTATAGCTTACTGGGAGTTGTTGTTTTTTTTAACCACAATTTTTTTTTTCCCTCTGTGGTGCAGGTAGTAACCTGTCAAAGCACTGCCATACAACACTCCCACGTATCCACCACCAATCTGCTGCTTCACTCATTTTGTCAGACCAAACTCAAGGAAGAAGGAGTGTTTAAAAATAAGTTCTGCTGAGTTTTATTGATTGAAAATAATGTTGCAGATCTCATTACAGTGAAATGAGTTCAGAAAAGTGATGTTTTCAGATGTTCGACAAGCCAGTAACAACAGAGTCAGAGTGTTTTGGCAAGAGTTGGGTTTTTTTTCTTTTCTTTCTTTTTTTAAATCGCCCTTTCCATGACAGATTTTTGCCAGTGAGATCTTTGTTACAGACGGCTGGGGAATTTTCAGACTGTAACTTGAGTTGACATGTCAGTCAAATTTAATAATTTGCATCGATGAGGTTATGTGAACTTTCCCCAAGCAGAAGAATGCAAACTTTAGCCACGATTACAGATAGATATTGGATGTCTAATGGGCCATGTGTCTAGAAACAGTGCTCAGGAAGTTCTGCAAATGCCATCAACAACATCGGAGGTGCCCACAGTGAGCTGATCCTTCAGAAATGTGAAAGAAATGTTTCTGAGGCGCTGAAAGTTAAATTGACATGTTCACATCGGTATGTTTTACATATTTTTTGTTCAAACATGCTGTATCATTTTTCATAATTAAAAGGTAGGTACGAGCCCAGAAAGTTGAATTTACCAGTGGACAGGATTTTTGGTTTCTGTTAGTGAGGTTTGTGGCCAAAATCTATTAATTTACAAAACACAAGAGGTTGGGTTTTTTTTGACTACTTTTTGGTTGTTTTGCAGTAAATTGGAAAGACCGAGGGTCAATAGGGTCGGACAGAGGAATGTTTATAGACACTGCTGTGTGTCCCTTTGCGTGTAACAAGAAGTGTGTACGCCCAATGTACCCCCACCTATGTAGGCACACATTACTATCCAAATAATACACCCTTGAAATAACAGTGAAATAGTTGGCTGTTGACTTAAGACCAGGTATTTCTGGGTCATTTGCGCACTGGCACAATGGGACTTTGTGCTAATGTGAGCATGCTAACATGCTCAAAATGACAACGCTGACATGCTCGTGTTCAGTAAGTTTAATGTTTACCACAGTGACCCTCTTAGTTTTGTATTTTATGCATAAAAAAGGGATTTCCGACCTTTACGAAGATGTTTGTGCGGACTAAGGTTCCATTTTTGTGTGACTGTAGCTCATGAAGTGGTTCCAAATGAGCTTTTTTTTTTTTTTTGTCCAGAAAACTGTAGCGGTTGGCTGCTGAGCAAAAATATTAAATACAAAATATTACAAATATTATGAGAAAGGTTTCATTTACGCTCACGCTTGATTACGATATAACCCATTTTTGGAAGGACCAATTCAATGAACGGAAGAAAATGTGCATAAAACCTGAAGCCGATAAGACGTCACAAATAAATATCTCGCGGTGAATTTAACAGATGAATAAGAATTAAAAAAAAAAAAAAAAACAGAACTGCTAATTGTGACAACTCAGCAACTCTGATTTTAGTTTGTTTAGTGAATTTTGACACCTCTGGATTGTCCCGTTGTGACACAGATGAGCATCAAAGCCACGTGAGAGGTTACCTGGTTGGGAAACATTTGTTTTCCTGTAAGACCTGACTCCTCGTGCACTCACCATTTGTTTTAACTACTATAGACATATTTATACCCTCTTACGCCCCGTAGCCTTTTTTTTTTTTTTTTTGGAACTAATGAACACCAGAAACTCCGCAGCAGCTTCAAATTTTGAAGCATCCGGTTTTAAAACCGCAAAGTGCGTCGCGTTCGCGCGACCGTATGTAACGACTCCAGTTCCTTAACCGCGCAGTCACTGACAAACTATAGTTTATTATTAGCACTTTTTTTTTTTTTTTTTTTTTTTTTTTTTTTTACACGCCGTTAATCATTTCAAGAGGGAGGAGGATTCTCGAGCTTCATCTTGTGGCATTAATTAAGTAAAGTCGTTATGCTGCTAATCAGCTGATCCTGAAAGGATTCTTGTATCATTGTAATTTATTGTTAAAGTGACAATCAGCTGCTTTCCTTCAAACGGGAAGTTGTGCTGTCATGAAAACACAATCTAACTCTCGATCTGATACGTCTGGCTCCTGACCTGTAATGCAGTCGCGCTCTGCTCTTTAAAGATTACTTTTTCAACCACAACCCGATGTAGTTTCTCTCTCCGTTGGTGTATTTTAAGAATTTCTTTGACATCAGGTGTTGAACATATGCTCAGCTGCAGGTTGTGTATATTTTTTTTTTTTTTTTTTTTTTTTTTTTTACCCGACTAGATGAGGACAGAAATGTATTTAAAAAAAAAAAAAAATGGTGAAGGTGGGGAGTCTTATCTGCAGCTCAGATATTCCGTGAGCTCTTGTTAGATTAGCAGGGAGCCTCATTAAACAAGTTTTTGTTTCTCATGTTCCCCTTAAACTCCCAACCTTTTTCTCTCAATAAGAGGTCTGTCAGCCTCCTCGTGTTCCTTTTATCCACATGTCAGTCTTTTGTCTCCTGCACCTTTTTTGAAGGTTCGCGTCTGCACCGGAGCCCTTGTTTGAAGATTGTGTGTGTGGTTTAGATTGTTCTGACATAAGTTGCTGATTTAATGTCACTCTACACCTCAAGACTTTGTCATCTGGTAGATTTTTTTTTTTTTTTTTTTTTTTTTTCCCCCCTTCTCCTTTAAACTGCAAGTCTCTTTGAAGTGCATATGCTACTGATAATTGAAGCAATATAATCCGCAGAAGATAATAAAGAGTCCCTCATTTAATGGATTCTGTTTTGAACTGAAACCACTCACAGTAACTACCCTTGCATTGTTTTTAATCATAACACTCACCTAAAGCTTTTTCATTGGATCCTCTCTTGAATTTAAAGCGTTTATTAAAAGCCACTGCAGGATTTTATATTACAAAATTGTCAATTATTCCAACATTTAATTTGTCTTGTAATTCGTACTGAAACAATAGTCAATTGTTTGATTCGTTCATTGACAGAAAAGAAGAATTGTCTTTACACATTCTGTAATTTTTCAAGCAAAAAAATACCTAAGATTTAACGATTACAGCTGCTTTTTCTCGGTTTTCTACATTTTGGAGTGTGTTTGTTGAACAAAGCAATTTGGTGCTTTGGGAACCAGTGAAGGGTACTATTCTGTTTTTATGGCTCAGGATGGCCCAACGATGCTTTAAGCTAAATGCCAGCATGCTAACATGCCCACAACGTAACTGCTTATGCTGGTGGTTAGTAGGTTTGATGTTCACCATGTTCACCATTCGTGTTTTTTGCATTGGTTTATTAAAGTTACAAAGTAATAGAGATCATTTATGAGAACATAGAACAATAATGAAAAAGAAGAAACTATTCATGTTAATAAAAGCTTAATACAAACTATTATGCTACAGTTTTGTACTATTTTAAACAAACTTGCCGAAGCACAAAAGCAACAGGTGACAGCAGACAGCAAAGTATACAGCAGAGACAGACAGGGTGTAATTGATTTTTGCAGACAGAGCTAAGTGCTAATTAAATATTTCCATTGTGGGATTTTCTCTAGATTGACAGTGATTTGGTCATGGAAAACCATAGTCATTACAATTCAATCAAAGTTTTGTACCAGACCTTAATGACTTGAGATATTCAGGAAAAGTATAAACAAATCACCAAAGTCAGTAGTATTCTTCTAGTATTCTTTCAGGGACCATCAATCTCTGAAAATACATTTTACAGCAGTTTATCTAATATTGTTTTGGATTTCATGTTTTTTTTGTTTGTTTTAAGATTAGTACCTTGTTTGGTTCATAGATTCTTAAACATGAAAAAGTGTTAAGCTTCGTCGACCATAATGATTGCGAGTAAAGTTTTTTGTCCTGATCAAATAAAAAAATATCTAACGATGACTGTGCATTATCTTCTTTATAAATACGCTGTTAATTAGCCAAAGAAAACGGCCATGTGGAAGTGCTAAAATCAAATGACCAATTATCTTCAATTATACCAAAGCCTTGTGGTGTGAAATGACCTCTGAATAATGTAACATGGAGCGGCGGTCAAAAACACAATAAGCTACGAGTGGGGACACAGAACGAGAGAAAAACAGTGGTGTTGAACTTTAATTAACGGTCTTCTTCTGTCCCGACCACAGGTGAGAAGGTGACCATGTTCCCCGTTTTGGACATCGACCAGAACGATATTGTGGACACTAACGGAGCAGGAGACGCCTTTGTGGGAGGTGCGGCATTTTCGTCGACACAGCTTGATTTCTGTGTACATTCCCAATTAACCTTTGATACCGGCCAAGTATGTAACGTAGTAATGTCTCCAGATTATATGAGCATGACATTTACCCTGCTGTTTTTACTCTGTATGAGCTGATCACAGCACCACATAAAACAGCCATCATTTGGATCCTGTTGAGGATGAAACAGCTTCGTCCCTTTTTCCAGAACCTATTAGTACCCTGCTCATTATAACCCTAACTGCTTCCCAAATTATTCTGGATGTGATGAATGGTTACCGGTCGACCTCTGCTCTTCTGTCTCACCAGGATTCCTCTCCGCGTTGGTCCAAGATCATGCGTTGGACGAGTGCATCCGGGCCGGACACTACGCGGCTAACATCATCATCAGACGGGTTGGGTGCACCTTCCCAGAGAATCCAGACTTTCACTGATGCATCCGAACGCGCCACATCTGTCTTTTCCCACACGATACTTGTATATGTTTGCTTCAGGATTTTATGTACATTTTTTTCTATTTACGGTTAAAGACTGCATGGGACTAATTATTGCAGCTTGAATATTTTGTGAAGCTCGAATAAGTCGCACAGATGTATTAATACAATTCGCAAAAGTACTAATATCAAGTATTGGATAATATGTTTATGTTTAAAGACGCAATCCACTGAAATCTGTACTTCGAGGATCAAAACCTGAGGGCCCATATGGGTGTGAAAAAGTTGAAAAAGTGACAAAATGTATCACATCTATAGAAGCTTTTTCAACAACAGCATAATCTACCTCTTCACCAGTGATCCATATATTCTCCCAGTTTGAAACACTCCCAGTGCTCGAAATGGGCCAGTACTCATGGCTACGCAGTACCGGCAACCTAACCATTTTTCACTTTGTTGTGCCATTCTTTGTCTTGCGCACCCACACCTCTCACAGCTGCCGGGACTATTTAGGCTGACGCAAGAATGGATCAGTGGGAATTTGTTACATTGCGGAAAGTGTGGAAAGATCAAGGCGAGGCATAGGGTTATGTACCACTCGACTGACAGTAAAACAACCAATCGCAGCGGGGTGGAGTTTAAAGCGCGCTTCCCTCCGGCTGATCCAATCTAGCACCAACCTTGTCCCTATCCTCACCTGCCTGCCTTTCTCTGTTGGCGGCTAGTCTAAGAAACGGCACTTTAACCTTATAATAATTTTTGGCTTGGCTCCGAAGGCCACATAGAGAACATGAACAGAGCCCGGTTGATGACACAGCACATATTCAAAAGTCATATCCTACCCAGCCACGACTGAACGCAGCCAGCCAATCCTGGAAGCTTAACAGCCTGTTCGCGAAACGTTCTCGCACAAATAATGTGAGCATCTCATTCGTGAGTAACAGTATTGTTTGTCCTTTCAGAAATGCCACCATCAAATATCCAATCGGATAATAGGACGTAATTGTCAAGTGTTTCTCATGAACTCCTGCAGTTCGCGCAAGAAAACAGATGAAGTCACAAATGGTCGTCAGAATGTTGTGACTTCCTGTATCTGTTCCAAATTAAAAGCCCTCATTTCAACTTAAAAGCCTTCCAGCGTTTCATGCCCAGCCCAGCCAGGGTTTTGACCTAGTCTTATTACGCTAATAATTGAAACGGTCATCCCCTTGACTAAATAAATTCATATGCTGAACATCGATATCTCCAAGTATCTTTTCTTCACTGTACAAATTCAGAATGCAGTACTCGATGATTTGCTGATACCTGTTAATTCACACGCCAGCATATGAAGAAAAAATAAATAAATGGAGTACTAGCACTTGTTTTTCTCCACTTCAAGCACTGGTTTCTCCACTACAGAAGTAAACAGTCTAGATTTGTATCCCAGTATCACCTCCTCATTGCTTCAAGGTCGCGTATTAGATGATTGTTTAGACCGTACGACAGGAAGCAATCAATCGCAGAGAGGTGCGTTATGCTGCAGGAGTGATTTGAAAAGTTGTATCTGCATATACACAGCGTGTTTCTGAATAGTTGGTCGCTTGCTCCTCATGGAGGATTGTAATGGTGACTTGGGGAGTCATGGCCAAAAAAAAAAAAAAAATGTATATTTAAACATTTATAGAAACTTCTCAAACCATTCTTTCTGAATAATCCATTTCTCCACTGTTGTGTGTCTTAATATTTTTCAAACAATTATCTCTTTACCAGTAAACTACTAATTACACTTCTTCTTGGAGCTTCTGTGCTACGGTGAGATAATAGTGACACAGAAGTGCTGTATTTAGGAGTGCAAACTATGAGTGTGAAGCAGCAAGCTGCTAACTTTTCAGAGCCATCTTTTGAGCCTGCAGGGGGTGCATTCTTTGATACTATATAATATAAACGATGATACATTTTCAGTTTCCGCTATTCCTTTAATATTGAGCTGTCATGCTGCGGGCGTCATGAATGGGGCACCCTAATGGGTGGCTTTCAGTTTCAAAGTCGCAATTTTAAGAGCAAAAAAAACAAGCAGGACATTTTTTTTGTTGTTGTCGTTGTTGTTACTATACAAATAAACCAATATCACTCATCCTACCATGACAATGCTGTACCAAAACAAAGTCACTTTTTTACATTTAAGAAGTGTTAAACTGACAGGTGATATTTATTTTTTTTGAGTACACCCAAAACAAGACAATACAAAAACGATTTTAGGGCCCACAGAGTTTGTGAATTTCCCCCATTATTTAATCAGCCAGAGGCTCTCTCATGCTAATTACTTTTGGACAGCTCACCGCCCTCCATTATGGGCCTGGTGTCCTGGCTCTGCTCAGTCACCCTCACTCATGCTCGCTGGGTACTAACTGGACTCTCGGGGTCTGGAGCTGCACTGCAGGGCGGCAGGAGATCATTTTTCTCAGTTTAAGGGATTAGTGGCTGCTCTTCGCCGCGATCATTAGAGGGACCTGAAAATTAGACTGATCCTTCGTACCCAGCTGTGCTGTCGCTGGGGGTTGGAGACGAGGATCAGAGGGAGGCCCTTCCTCTCCCACCCTCCTCCTCCTTCTCACTGTGGGCCAGCAGAAGTGTTGGACAGTGTCTCGAGTGTTTGGTGGAAAACAATTCATCACTCATCTGCTCTACAAAGAACTGTGATTGAGAATAAAAAAAAAAAAAAAAAAAATGTTCTTCCCCTTAAACAACCTGTTACATCATATTGTCTTTTATTTTCTTTGAGCATAACAGTAGTAATCCAGCTTTTACACTCCCTGCACAAGAGCTCCGTTTTCTGTAATGAGGCATAGTTTATGCATTTATGCTAATTGAGGCCATGTAGGTGAAAACATTCTCCAGCCAAAATGTTATTAACAACTTTGAGACACTTTTTTTTTTTTCATCAGCATTTTTTAAGGTTTCACACAGATGCGCTTTGAAAAGGACCACATTTCTGATTGGGCAAGATCACACTCCATGGCAGCTGGTTCATTTGCTTCTCAAGATGACAGATGGCAAAACACAAACACAAAAAGAGGGAGCCATGATTAAGTAATGAGAATGCCTTGCCACAATAAGGAAACTACTAAACATAGTTTTCTCACTTTCTCTGGTAAACTTTTGCCTCACTTCATGAATGCATGGGATGAAAAAAACAAACATTCAATTTACATTTACAATACTATATTATCTGTTTTGTAAGCCAGTGAGATGCATTCATTTGGAAAATGTTTAATGCCAAGTGTTATTGTGTAGAAGTTAAAAAAAAAAAAAAAAAAAAAAAATCTTTTCATTTACAGGTTTGAGTTGAATACACTGTTAACAACTTTGAAGTAGACTGAAGGAAAACTTGACTTTGTGACATTTGCCTACAAAAGTGTGTTCACAAATAGAGTCTATTTTTTTTTTTTTAATGCAGGCAAAGGAGTGACTGGGGCCCTGGCCAGTGTTTTGCCCCGCAGATGGGCAGCAGTGTTTGTGAACACCAGTGTGGCAGTTGGCAGGGATTGAGGGGGGGTGTGGGGGGTGGGGGGTGGGTGGGAGGGGATGGGCAGATTGCAATGGCACATGATCCAATTCAAATTATCCCTGGACCCATGCAGCAGTGGAGGACCTGCTGGGGCCCAGGGTGGCATTCATTATAACCAGACACAGGCAGGTTTTGGTCAGTGCCTCCATCGTGACACCAGTCGTCAAAGAATCAAATCTGCACACCTTTTTTTTTTTTTTTTTTTTTTTTTTTAATTTTCACATCTCACCTGCTTTGACAAAATATAACGGCAGCATTTGAATGAAAGAGCATTTTATTTGCACACGTTTACCGCAAATTATCAGTAAGCAGATTCAAATAAATGTCAAGGACTGAATGGCAGGGAGATGTTGAATGATAGAAATATTACAAATGGGGACATCAAGGTCATCAAGGTAATGAGAAGAGCGTCTGATGGAGCTGCAGCATAATAGCAAAATGACAAGACGACTAACACTTGTTAAATATATGCAAATCAAATTACACATCAAATGTGTCTTTTTTTTTACAAAGGTTAAATGCTTTCATTTGAGATCTTTTAAAAGCTGCTTGTACAGTACTGTATGTGTTTATAATGCGATGGGAAGTTACCAATTAACTCTCTAATTACATCCGCATTACTGCATGAAAAATGAGCTTTCTGGCATTTGTAATGCTGCTAAAGAGTTGGTGAATGAGCGATGGGAGGGCGAATCTAAAAACTGAAAATTTAATGATCTACATTATTGCTAACAACTATTGCTCTTCCTTGGGCTTGGTGGAGTTAATTAACAGATTAGGGTGTTAGTGTTTAATATCCCTGGGTGATATTGGCCAGAGCAAGAAATAGCACGTTTCAAAATAAAAGCCCGGATTTATGTGCTTGTGTCCAAATCAATGACATTTGAGCATATAGTGCTCATCCATTGGAAGTTTAAAAATGCCCATGGGGTATTAATAGGAGGGTTACGACATAAACACGTTGTGTGGGCTAATCTAAGAACATGAAGTGAACAAATGTTCCTGTGGGCTCATCACTGGACGTGTTGATGGAGGGGTGGTGGTGGTGGTGGTGGTGGTGGTGGGTGTGGGGTGGGTGGGTGGGGGGGGGAAAGTGAAATTGACAATATCATTGTAGGAGCGCACTAAAGGGGCGACGGTCCGCTCCACTACACTGAAGTAGGGATGTCTACAGTGGAGGAAGAAGAAGAAGAAGGGGGAGGGTACCACTTTGTCACAGGCTGCTATGTAGATTAACCTTTCAATTAGTTGTTATCAGGTCCTCTCCATGTCTCGGCGCAAGCTTTTCAGCCTTCGTTTTAAGAGATCCAATCCAAATCGCTCGGATATGTCGCTTCACATTTATCCATCGACGTTTCCCCGATAATGAAGAGGAGTATCCGAAGGGGGGGAAAAAAAACTTGAAGAGGTAAAAACTACCAGCAAATATTTACGGTAGCCTGTGCCCCTCTCTCTTTTTTTTTTTTTTTTTTTTTTTTTTTTTTTTTTCTCCTTCTCCTCTCTCCTCTCTCCTACTAGTTATATGTGCATCCTTGCATGAAACTTAAAATTGTTGTGTCTTCTCGCCCTCGGCGGCGGCAGATTAGATCGGGTTTTTTTTTTTTTTTTGTGGAACAAAAAACGGTGTACAAATCCGAGGAGGCTGCGTATCATTTCCTTATATCATATGGAGAAAAAAAAAAAAAAACGAGAGAGCGGAGCTGAAGCTTGAGAAATGGGAGCTAAAAGAAACTAGCGAGACATATTTGGAGAAGCGGTGATGAAGGAGCTACTCTCCCGGCAGTCGTGTTAACTTGTATTCCCCCCTGAACATCTTTTCTTTTTTTTTTTTCCTTCCTTCCTTCTTCTTCCCTCCGGGGCTCACTTATTTGTCCTCATCGGAGATATTTGATAGTTAATGGTGATAAAGAGGTCATGCCATCATTTGCACGGCGCAACACGGGACGTTAATAATTTCGCCGAGCAGAAAACCTACTTTTAACGGAACGCGTGTTTATCGCCCTGCAAATGAACGTCACGTCGGTTTAAATGTTAAATATCAGGAGATTTGCGGCTCCTCTCGGGGAAATAATGAAAAAGAGGGGAGGAAGATAAAGAGGGAGGGAGAAAAAAAAAAAAAAAAAGAGGCGAAAATTGCAATAGACACATTTTGCCTGCAGGAGTCTTGAATGTGCTACCTGGAATTAATAATAATTTTAAAAAATAAATAAATAAATTTAAAAAAAAAAAGAAAGAAAAAGAACTGTGTTCCACTTTAAATCGGAGCCTTTTGCAGGATTTATGCAAACAAATGATAGATTTACCAAACAGCCAATTAAAAAAAAAAAAAAAAAAAATGATCCAAATCACTTTCAAGTGTAACCAACTGTTTCAAGGAGGAATCCAAGTAAAGGTGGGCCGGTGTTAAACGCTTCGTAAACGGGGTTAAATATTTAACTCCTTTAACTGATCACTCAGTCGGTTTACGCCTGTCGTGGTGAATTAATAACGCAATAATGCCCTTTTCGTCTCGGTTTGAGCCGGTGAGTTAAAAAAAAAAAAAAAAAAAAAGAAATTACGAGCGTTGGAGGTGAACGATATCAATCCGTCAAGCGAAGGCACCTTAAGAGGCGGGTCAATCGAGTGAAGTGACAGATCACACAGCCAGTGCCGTGCCTCTAAGAGTGAGCTCATACATAAAGATTGACATGTGCTTTATCAAACCAGCAATCGGATCTTGTCTTTACAGCCAATATTGAAGTTGCTGGGGAGGGCACATTAGCGGAGGTGCGCTTTAATGAGACTCCATTGGATTGTAATCAGCGTCATGTCGGATTCACGTAAACTACAACATTGTAACAAAATGGCGACTGTTTAGGTGACATCAGTAACGCTGGCAGCGCTGTCATTTATCTGCTCAACTCAGCGGAACACAACTCTCGGGTTTGTTATTGCCGGCTTTTTTCTTTTTTTTCTTTTTTCTTTTCTTCCTTCTCGCTTCGCTTAAACGGCTTCGGTCGGCGGTTCGTGCCTCGGGCGTCCGAACCGCAGCTGTCAGGAAGTGAGCATTGATTCTGTCATTTGAGCTCGCGCTGATCAGTTTGGTCGTCGCGGACGTCGAGCTGTCAAAAAAAAAAAAAAAAAAAAAAAAAAAAAAAAAAAAAAAAGTCTCGCGCGGACAACTAACGGTTAAACTTTACGTATGATCTTTTTTTTTTTTTTTTTTTTTTTTTTTTTTTTTTTTTCGTGTGTGTTTTTTTTTTTTTACGCAGTTTTGAGTGCAGATAACGAAATGTTAACGGTGACATTGTGGAAATGACGTGCCGCTGAAACACATGTTAACTTGTAAGTTTTTTTGTTTTTGTTTTTTTTTGTTTTTTTTAATGTCGTAAAGGAAAACTGACAAATACGTATCTGTCGAGGAGGAGACTTTTTTTTTTCTTTTTTTTTTCTTTTATTTATTTTATACTTTTCCATAAGTCGGTGAAGTTTTTTTTATCTAGCTGTCATGGCGGGTAGACTTACTACTCTTAGAAAATAGTCTCTTTTTGAAAATGGACATCTGGTTTGGTGTGTGGATTATGGTGTCAGACTGTGGATTAAGTCACTCTGATTTCTTTAGCAGCCATGACAGGGCCTGCATCTGTTTATATCCATCTGTTTCTCGTGTTTTAGCACATCTTAAAAAGTTCTGCATTCCTCTAACTTAACCTTTTATACCCATTTATGCCACAAACTGGCCTATACGCTGAATAAGAGGAAATATTTGTCGTATCTGACCAATTTTTTTCCTTCTCTCTTTTCCTTTTCAGATCCGATCTGGGATTTCAGTAAACACGGCTTCGGGTCAGCTGGTTTCTGCCCTTGTGGAATTTACTAGTGCCAACTTTTCCTCAAGCCTCAATGTCAGATACCCGGGATTGAGAAGAAATGTGCGGATGCTGTCGTGGAACATAGCTTTTTGACCTTTTTGTTTTTGTTTTTTGTTTTTGTTTTTTATATATAAAGGATGTGGATGTACCAGGTTTTCAGCAGCAGAAAGGGGGAATCTTTATGGATCGCATTTTTGTGAGGCTAATTGTTCAACCATGGTAAAACTTGCAAACCCTCTGTACACGGAGTGGATTCTTGAAGCAATACAGAAAATCAAAAGGCAAAAGCAGAGGCCCTCGGAGGAGAGAATATGCCACGCGGTGGCCACGTCTCACGGACTGGACAAGAAGAACGTCCTTGAGCAGTTGGAATTAAGCGTTCACGACGGCTCTATCCTCAAGGTTACAAATAAGGGGAGCGCCTCCTACAAGGACCCGGGGAATCCAGGAAGAGTCGGATCGACCTCGCCGGCGAACGCGTCCGCGCCGGCGAAGGAGCCCGTATGGAATTCGAGCGACCTGCGCCACATCGATTGGAATAAAATACTCAAGAGGGCCGTCGAGGGCCTGGATGATACCCACGGCTCCTCGCTGAAGAACATCGAGAGGTACCTGAGGAACCAGGATGACCTTTCGAACGTCGTCGACAACCCCGCTTTCCGGCAGAGGTTGCGGCTGGCGGCTAAGCGGTCGGTCAACAACGGCAGGTTGTCGAAAAATGGCCCGCGGTATAAGCTCGGCCACGGCAGCGCGGAGGGAAGGAGCCCCAGGTGTCCGAGCGCTTCCCCCTTGGTCCTGTCGTCGGTGACGCTCCTCCCCCACGAGCGAGACCAGGTACACGCACCTCGGCCTCCGCGCTTGTCACTCCTTTTTTACCTTACCCCGGTTCTCGCGTCGTCCTGACCTCCCCCCCCCCCCCCCCCCCCCCTCCCCGCGTCTCACCGAAGGGACACGTCCCGGTGACCGCGGCAGTAAAAGAGTACTCTTGTTAGGCGGGAGGTATGGGCTCTTTAACGGTGGCGGGAGGAGGAGGAGGAGGGTGGGGGGAGGTGAACATCTCGGGTCCACCGCTGAAACAGAATTTGCTAAGTAGGAATTTTTTTTTTTTTTTTTTTTTTTTTACAATTACGGTCTTTAAACGTTTTGAACTCCGGCTCGGCAGGTAAGAAACAACGCCATCTAGAGCGTATCCCTTCGGGGCCGCGCCGCCATTTGTCTCCATAATAAAGAGAGCCTGGATAATCAGAAAGTCATGCTGACAGTGTGTGGTAGGCAGTCTGCTGTAGGCTTCCCACAGGTTATGTAACTCTAGCTTAATGACCTTAAAGGATGTGGCTGGCTGTCTTTGTGAGTTGCAAAGCGTCAGTGAACAGGACGGCGGTGTTTTATTGGCGATTCGCGAGAGCGCGAGCTTGCGTTGCGTCGAGAAGAAGGAAGGCGGAATATTCTCAGACATCGTGCGGCTGTTTATGACCTTTGCGCTCGCTGAGATGCCCCGGAGAGGAAATAAAACCATATAAACAAACTTCCACGTTGCATTGTTTCCGCTGCTTTTGGCACCTCGGGGAGGGGGGGGTGGGGGGGTTATAGTTTGCAGAGATTGTGTTTCTTTTGCTGGTGCTTAGAAATAACACGTGCCGCAGACGATTGTCTGTAAAATGACAGCGTTTTTGCGCTCGCTTTGCGGTTTTAAGACACCCGTCGAGCGCGGGAGAGGCCCGCGGATGGGGAAATAGTTTTCGTTCTGTGGCCTGAAGTGCGGGGGGGGGGGGGGGGGGGGGGGGGCGTCTTAGTCATTTAGGTCATTTGTTTGCGAATGTTTTTTTTGCACACTGCGTGTCGAGGCTGTCCGAAACGACGTCGTCGTCGTCGTCGACGCGCAAGGCCGTGCAGCCGAAGTGGCGAGCGGCGTCGTCGGGCTGCAGAGACGTCGCCCTGCTCCTCGCCGGTTTCACAGTGAATAATCAGGAAGTGACACCCCTGATACTGCAAGCCGCAACTGCGACTGTGTCTGTGGTCAGGCCAAAAGTGAAACCGAGAAGTGCTTAGAGACACGGTGTCCTGCGTTGCTTCTCGTAGCTGAGGAAGGCCTGCTGTTTTCCATTTGGAACATTTCAACCTATTGCTCCCGGCCTGATGACATCAGCTCTCCCAGACCAGGTTTACCATTCACTTCAAAGGATGAGACAGCTCTGCCCGTTTCAGTTGTTGAAGGCACACCGAGAGCGTGCACGTGCGCGTGTGTTGTGCGTATGTGTGTGCGCGCTGAGAATAAGAGATACTTTGAGGTAAAAAAGAGCAGTCTTGGTTTAGAGTTTATTAGATTCTGAAGAGACTCTGGCAGGAACAAAGGCAAGGAATGAGAGGTTTTTTTGTTTTTTTCTTCTTCTTCTTCTTCTTTTTGTTTTTTTTCTGCCGTGTTATGCAACCACTTGAGCTCTCTCTCTACCAGCAGTGTTCTAATAGGACCCCACCCCCTCACTCAGGACAGCCTGCTCTTTTGAAGCAGCATAATTTCCTATAATGTACTTAATTTAGAATCCCCAAGTAAATCATCAGCATCTCTTCAGCTGTGTTTGTTTCTCTATTTTCGCATTTTTTTTTTGGGGGGGGGGGGGGGGGGGGCTGTGCAGATTGCAAATTGCTTTTGGTTTTTAATCACCAGACCTAAGAATATTCCTAATGGAAGTTAATCCAGTTTCTGGATCAGACTTCAGAGCTCAGTCAGTAGAGACCGTATTGTGAAGTCTTATTACGACTTTTATTTAAAAAAAAAAAACAACATACAAAATTAAAAAAAAAACCCATCTCCGCTCTGCGCCTTTCATCGGTACTATGCATAGTTTGCACATTAGCGCTTAAGTTCTCTGCTTTACGTTCGTTTCGTCACTTGTATCCACAGTTCTCTCATGAAAATGATATTCCTACGTTTCTGTCTGCTCGTATTAACAATGACACGCGTGCATTCTTTGTACCTGAACAAGAAGTAATAACTCTGAAGGAATCGCAGCACTGGGGCTTTGTTGTCAAATGCCTTTTCCTGCATCTTTTAGCAGTGATAACATACGCTGGCTTGTGATCAAGGACAGACGCTAATATGTCTCCCTTTATCTCTGCGCAGAGTGAATGCGATTTGAACTTGGATAAGCCGTCAACTGACATAACTCAGTTTGCAAAACACGGGTTACGTATAGGGCAGCAGCTAACAATTACCGAGTACAATTTGGCCATGAAATCTCTGAAAATGATGAGAAATGTTCATCGCAAGTTCTAAGAATCCAAGGACTTGTCTCTAAATTGCTTTTTCTTTTTTGGCAGATTAACAGTCAAAAAAAAAAAAAAAATCCAAAAAGATATTTAATTAAAAGTTATAGATAAGAGAGAAATCATCACAAATCGTTTGGACCGTGAAGAATATTTATAACCCGGCCTGTACAGCGAGAGCGCTGCGGATCTGAGTGCCAAATATCTGAGCAAAATGTATTTTGTTTTTCTTCTGCAGCTTGAGATGATGCACAAACCACTGATTGCCTCTGAGCCACAGCGTTCAATCGTACAGGTGTAGCCTCATCGTACAGTAGTTGTTTTTTATTTTTTATTATTGTGTTTTCCATGTCCATAATCGCAGCTGTGTGAGCAGCAGTCTGCTTCTAATGCCAGTATGTGCTTTCCAATATTGACCTGGCAGGTTGGAAAATAGAGTACTCATTGATGTGGCAGTAAACTGCTCCCCCTCACCGTAACAACTAATTGATACAGCCAGGAACAATGACCAAATTGCCACTGCATCCTTGCTGCACTTCCCCCCCGGGGGGGGGGGGTTCATTTGGATGGCGCGACGGGTTGAAAGGATGCTCCTCGCTTGCGTTTGTTGACAAATGAAACATAAAGTAAAACGAGGTCTCCCTTTTTTTTTTTTTTTTTTTTTTTTTAATCGAGTTGAAGGTCAGCAGGAGGTCAGGACCAGTGGCGATTCGGAAAATGCAATTCGGGGTTAAGGTCGTGGTGTTGATCCGCGTCATAGAAATCAGGAGCTAATTACGGGCATCCCCAGAGCGCCCTTCAAAGCAGCGGTCAATCGGCGAGACCTCAGTGTGTAAACTGACGATGAGGAGCGTCGTTTATGGTCGCACCCTCCCGAGTGCTATTTTCCGTTAAAAACGTCCTCTCGAGCAGAAAAAAAGGAAGCAGCCGTTTTGTTTGTTGCTCCTCTGGAGACTTTTGTTTATGATCTCATATTTAAAGGGAGCCTTATGAAAGCCATATTGCATCCGTCTTTCGAGTTTAGGCTGGTTTTGATTTCAACTCGAGATTCGTTTAGGTTTTGATTGGCTGCTGTGTGAAGTAATGACACTAAGTCTCTCCCAGCTCTCTCTCTGAAGTCAGCCTCTCTTCGTTCTCAGTGATCAATGGGGAAATCCTCTTAAACCTTGAGCTCATATTTTACTTCGTCTGAACTTAACCGTAAGCCCTTAAATGAGTGTTTGTTCTTTGACTTGCAACATTTACAGTGGATCACGGCAGTAACAATGAGAGCATGTTTTATTATTGAGGTAATTTGATTACATGCTGGTTAATCCTTTCAGACTGGAGTGCAAGCTTTAAGAATTGGATTAAGCCCTTAAACTATGATTACTAAGATCACTTACCCATTCAGATGTAATGGATAAAGGAGGTGGATCTCAAATGCAGAATATCTCTGAGGATGAGATTCATTTATTATTCATTTCTAGTCTGTGAGAACTCAACTCATCTCTTCTTCTTTTTTTTTTTTTTTTTTTTTCCTTCTCTGAGCTTCTGCTTCCAGTTGATATTTTCATGGCTGTTTCATTAAATCCACAGACTGGTTGTATCTCATGGCTTTAACCAGCAATATGACTGCAGCGAGCTCAAAAAATCCAGACGAGATGAAATGTCCAAAAAAACAAACAGGCTTTCAGGCACTACATACACAGCATGTGCCCATTTCTGTTTCTTAAACAGTTTGTGTCTGTTTGTGTTCCCACCCAGCTCCGGGTTGACCCCATCCCAATATGCAGTTTCTGTCTTGGAACGAAAGAGTCAAATCGAGACAAGCGGCCAGAAGAGCTGCTGTCCTGTGCAGACTGTGGGAGCAGTGGTAAGTCGCCCTTGGTAACACTTCAGTTATTGGATGTTCTCGCAAGCCATAACAGACTGTAAACAAGACTAAACTGCTTCGTGTGTTAGCAAAGGCTCACGAGCAGCCAGTGTCAATGTATATCAAGAAAAGAGCTGGGGAAAATGGTTCAAGAAGAAAAGTCTTTTTTTTGATATCAGTATATATTGTGATATGCCAGATATATATATATATATACTGTATACGTCCCACGTAAAGTACCAAAAGTGGTGTTGACGGCAATAACCTGTCCTCAGTTTCTCTCATCCGGTAAATGTGTAAAAATATCATCTTCAGCGACAAAATCTGCTCCTTTGAACTTTTATGGCTGTAGTGTAACGATGCACAAAATGCACAGTTCAATATGAACCTCGGGTTTGGGGTCATGGTCTTCGGTGCAGCAGAGAAAACAAAAGATCCGCATGAAATAACGTTGTTGTTTTTTGTTTTGTTAACTATTATTTTGGAAAATGTAAACATTCAGCAGTGGCTCATCGGCCACTTACTGTCACTGTTAAGGCACCCAAATGCTGGTCTATTTTCAGTTTGAAATAATAAGACGGCACAGATGAATAAGTCAGTGCGGGCGATGCTCAATTAAAACGTACGACGTGGGCGCTAACGACCTCAGCAGTCGTTCCCCAGTTCGATTCCCGGCCAGTTGGACTTTTACTGCACGTCATTCCTTTCCTTTTTTTTTTTTTTATACCACATTTTCCGATCTGTCTACACCGCACCAAGCAAAGAACAACATCCGGTAAAATAAATAACAATATAAAAAAAAAAAAAAACAAGCGCAATATATACATAATTCAATTTACCGTTAAAGCCGGCAGTGTAATTTCAGCCGTGGGACTGCACAAGCGCTGCTGCGAGTGATGCTGCCGTTTCTTTCTTTCCGCCAAACATTTAAGGGCTACACAGCCATCTTGTTTGAATAAACTTTATTGGAATTGGCACTAAATAAAAACCAACTGGGTGTTTTGTGCTTACGTTGAATGCGAGCAGCGGGGGGGTGGGGGGGGTGAGCGGATGGGGGGGGGGGGGGGCTTAAGCTTCTGGCTGCGCAGAAAGGCCGATTTTAAAACGTGTGGCGTGAGCCGAGACATCGTACGACACTAAAACACTTCCCCAGCTTTGAAGGCTAATTCTGCTAGCGTGCCGTACAACAACTGTTGCATTGCAGAAACGTGGTGGGTGGGACTCGCGCTCTGGAATTTCTGTTCCGGGAGCGTACAGACATAAATAGATTGCTGTCGCTGTAGCCGTTTGGATCAGAAGGCGCATTAAACCGAGGAAGTCGAGCATCCTCCTGCTGAACGGTTCGGGACGGATGCACACACAGTTGCACCCCTAATCTGTAGATTACTCGATAAAGCTGTAAAAATCTTTTATCGTGCGGCGGCGTATAATTTGACCGGCTACGAATGGTACAAAGGCGAAAGAAATGTCGACATATTCTCCTCCGTCTTAAAGCGTACAGTACATAATCAAAATCGCCCCAAACCCCGGCGGGAAGCACTTCTGTACATCGGTTCAGCAGATGTCACATATCCTCCTCCATATTTTTCACTTCCCTCTCCGGGGTTTATTGAAGGGGACGATGTTCGGTTTGATTGGCCGAAGGGATCCGGATCACGCGCGAACCCTCGGGAGGTCAAGACGCTCCGAGTGACCGTTCAGGATCTGAAATAACCCAAATCATTTTCACTCGAGTCGCGTTATTTTACGGAGCGGATCAAAGATCGACGCTTTTTTTTTTTTAACCGCCACAGATTGTTGGCATTTCCTTTATTGTTCTATTGTTCCAGACAGAACTGCGAGCCCCCCACCCCCCCACCCCACCCCACCCCACCCCGTGAAATTACCTCTGCCAAAGAGTCATTTACGTTTGAAACAATTATTTTAAATGCTGTAAGGAATTGTTCTCCCGATGACATTTTTATAGCTCAAATTTGACTAAGTAGCGTCGAGGTGGTTTTCATTAACCACTCGTAGTGTACACAAATTGTGCTCTCACTGTAAAACAGCTGTTTTACAACCGTGAGAGGGAGCCGGGTGAGAGAGAAGCGAGCTTTTACATGACTTTCATGGATCGGCTTCCATTAGAATGAGTGCTGCTACTGTTTCTGCCTCATTAGGATCAAATTATCTGTAATTAGCGGCTCAGATGTTTGATCATACTGTTTTTAGACCCAACTTGTGGCGGAGGGGGGAGAGGGAGGGGGAGGTGGGGGGGAGAGAGAAGGCGTCGCGGACGTACAGGCCCGCCATTGTTTTTAATGATGTAATATGTTAATGTTTAACTTCACCCTGTGGACAAACGGAACATCTCGTCACCGGCCCGGTGACGCTGTCGAGGCTGGTAGAAACATGTCATGCTAATACGTGTTTTTTTTTGTTGTTTTTTTTTTTTTTTTTGGTTTGTTTTTTTATTGCCCCCGAAGGCCATCCATCATGTCTGAAGTTTTCCCCCGAACTAACCTCAAATGTGAAGAGATTACGGTGGCAGTGTATTGAATGCAAAACCTGCAGCTCCTGTCGAATACAGGGGAAAAATGCTGTGAGTATAATGCATACATCTCAACGCGCACCGTTTTCAGTGTTGTCGGCTCGAAGGTAGATCCCGTTTTGTAGCATCCCCGAGGATTTGTCGAGATTTGTAAAGGCTCTCTTGCGCACAATTGGGCTTATTATTATTTATTTTTTTTCCAAAAGACTTTTAAATGACGGGTGGGGTTGTTACACGTATGCAACTGGGACATCCCTTACACATGCCCGCTGTTCCCTTTCAGGATGAGATGCTATTCTGCGATTCGTGTGATCGGGGCTTTCACATGGAATGCTGCGATCCGCCGCTTTCAAGAATGCCAAAAGGTGAGGTGTTTACACTGTCTGGCTTCTCTGTTTTCCCCCTCCGCTGTCAAATTCAAAGCCCCTTTTTCTTCACAGACGGCCGTTCGGGGCCTGTCACTCAGCACACTGAGAAGCAGCGGTGGCTTATTAGGAGCTTTGCATGCATATCAAATTATTCCAGCATCCCCCGGGGAGATTTGCTATCTCTGGATTACAGTACTGACCCTACGGCGAGGCTTGTAATGACGGTGCACGTACTGTAGTAAGATATTTGGCAGGCAATTCATACAAGTCACATAGCTTAGCTCAACAAGCTGACACCAAGTCTATTTCGCCGGACAGAGAATTGACCCAATGTTTTTCTTATGGATTTTCGCTTTGTGCTGAGTAATTGATTGTCATTGTGAGCTGGTGGGATTCTCGCCAGCTCTCGATATTAAAGGAAATATTTCAAATGAATGTACTGTATGTCCTCTGAATTGATGAACCCAACCCAAACGCTACTCTCTTGTGTTTGGACACCCTCCAGGAACCTGGATCTGCCAAGTCTGCAGGCCAAAGGAGAACGGGAAGAAGCTCCTGCACAAGAAAGCCGATCAGATCAAACGTCGATATGCAAAGCCAATCGGGAGGCCCAGAAATAAGCTCAAACAAAGAATGTAAGTGTGCAATAATCTCAATTATTATTAGCAGTTTTATTTTATTAAAGGTGAATTCCTACTTAGTATAATGATTGCGATTAAGAACACACCGAAACAAACGGACAAACTCTTAATCTGCACAAGTAACTATCGATGTCAGATAAATGCAGTGGAGTTAAAACTGTTGGTTGAGTTCAAGTGGAAAGAAGCACAAAAAGGAAGAACAAATTCTCAATTAATAGCGCATCAAAAGTGTACATAAGTGCTTACTTGAGTGAAATGTTCTTGGTTGAATTCCTCCTCTGACTGCGAGATCTCGCCTTCTACAGCAGACGTTTGTTGCTCTTGTCTCGGCAGGTCTGTAACCAAGGGTGACGGCTCCATGGTAGCACTTGGAGGAAGGGGGTCACCTGGTAGGGGTCAAAAGATTACCGTCTGTTCCACACCTTCATCTGGTCATGCTGCATCTGTGAAGGACGCCAGAGACAGATTGGCTGTTGCAGACCCTTGTTGTGCGGTCGACGCCACCCAATTCACCACTTCCACTCCCACCACCACTCCCCTCCTCACGCCCACCTCCACCCCAGCTACACTCACTGTTAACAAGAAAACCAAAGGGCTTATCGATGGGCTTTCCAAATTCTTTACTCCTTCCCCTGTGGGCCGTCGCTCGCGAGCTGTAGCCGTAGAGTCACCCGACAAACCGTTAAGCTCTAGAGACGAGGGTCCGCCCAAACTGTCCAAGCCACCAGAGCCGTTTGCCTTCGCTGCCGACGCCTCTCTAAAGATAACCCCCTCGTCCTCTGCACTTCCTTCCACTTCCACACTGCCGGGACTTAGCCCCCCTTCGCAGGTGTCCAGCAGCTCCACCTCTGCTAACTCTCCCCAGAGCTCCTCCAGCCAGTCTAGTGTTCCTTCCCTGAGTAGTCTCTGCAATAGCAGCCAACTTAAGGGACTTTTTGACGGACTCTCTCACATTTTTACTACTCAGGGACAGTCGCGGAAAAAGAGACTACCTTGCTACGCACCACCTAAGCGCATGCCCCATAAGCAGGATTTGCCCCACGCGTCCAAAACGGCGCCCCAGCACCTTGGAATGAATGAGTTTACTAAAAATAGGTTACACTCCACATCTGCTGGGCCAGGCCGACCCAGAGGACACCCGTTTAAGATGGTCAGTCATTTCAAACGTAACCCTTTCCTTAAAAAGCACAGGACACTAGGCAGGCTGAGGTATAAAGTAAGCCCTCACAAGGGAGCCCCCTCACCAGGAAAGGGAGACTTGACAGACGGAAGAATTAAGCCTGAGAATAATCATGGTAAGCAAGGCTCGAAATTCCAGCCAAGACCTGCGTCTCCACACCTTTAAGCTTCTTCTTTATTTTTTTATTTGATTTTTTATTTATTTATTTATTTATTTTTTAAAGCTTGACACTCGCAGTTATGTTTTTTTTTTCTTTTTTTTTCTTCAGTCTAGAGCTAATCTTTTCTTTGAGAAGACAACCTCAACATCCTAACAGCCTACTAATCCTCTTCTTAATTTGAATTATTTCAGTTTATTAACACAGTTTCGTTGCGTTTTGACTTGGCTGCGGAGTTTACGTGGCTTCCATCCTCTCGCCCGTTGGCTTTTGTCATAGTGCATGGCCCACTAACTCCCTCATGTTGCTCCTTGCTCTGTCCTCGACGCCTCTGCCGTAGTGCGCACATTGTGATCACTACCTCGTAGAGACTGTAGTCACATCGCCCTCTTCCTCATCCCACCCTCACTCTTGAAATCACTGTCTCCACTCAACCTCACTTCCAGCGGTCATTAGACACATACAACCAATGATTCACCCACCCAAGTTGAGTCAGACCTGACACGATGATTATAGCCAGAAATGCAGTAACCCTCACATTTCGCTGTCTTCAGGAATGAAGTCACGGCTTAAAAAAAAAAAAAACATGCAGGGGAAAAAAAACAAACAGATATATGTTTCAAGAAGTTCTGAACGATATCCCGCACAAACACGAGTCACTTCAGGAGCACATTTCCATAAATATGTTAATGACACATCACTTCCACTTGTAATGGGTTTTTGTTTTGGTGGTTAAGTCATGGTGTTGATGTCTTTCATAAAATTACTGCCTGCTTTCCAACATCAGTTGCTTTTCATGTCGAAACTCGCTCAACTTCACTGCATCTGCTTCTTAATTCATGGGAAACTGTCTTGGTGGATGACTAAGCACATGAAAGCGGTTACGCAATTAGAGTGATTTAGTTTCACTTCATTACATTAGGGATTTTCATATAAACATGCAAAGATGATACATTATGAAATTCCTCAGAGACACAGCCTCAAACAGGCTCAGCAGCAGTACTCACAGTATAAGCACATTTGCATAGAATGCATTTATGAGATTATTCAGCCACGGCTGCTTCAAACAGGCTGCTGTTGATGTGCCGTCTGATGTGTTGATGTTGTGTTATTGTGCCTGTAACAGGCCACAATGGAGAGCTGCATGTGAAGCAGGAGGCCCACGCAGACTTTGTGGCCATGTCCAGAGACCACGTCGCAGAAGAGGACATAGAGACATTCACGCGTGTCCAGCAACTTGCTACTCAGGTGAGACAAAAGTTGAACATCAAAATGACAACCCCCCCCCTTTTTTTTCCCTCCTTTTTTTTTTTTTTAACGTCTGCATTTGCTTTGTTTCTTGAGAGCTTTTTTTTTGTTGTATTCAATTAGTGCAGCTTCTCAATATTTAATTTGATCATTCTATCATTTTTTTTTTTTTAGCATCAGACCATGAGTTTGTTTGCTTATTTCCAGTTCAGACCAGAGAACGGTGCAGAGAACAGTTGCAGCAGTGTGAACTGGCCCTTCTCGGCTCGACTCAAACCGGCTGACGACGTCACTGCGACTCAGCTTGTCAAGTTGCAAGTGGGCAGTTTTAAAAACGCGCAGCGCAAATAGTTCATGTTTATTAGAGGAGACACCAAATCCTCTAAACAATTCAACTGATTAACAAAATAGGGAGAGATCCTCTGGCTCAAGTTCACACCATAAACTTGCAGAAGCCCCCCTGGGTATTCCACTGAAGCACCCACGGGGTGGCTCTGACCTCTCGACCCTCCCTTTTTTCTTTTTTTTTTAATGTTTTTGCGGTTTCATCACTACTTAACTGCAGCTGCTGCAAGAAACTCACTGTCACTAACCTCATTCATGATTTAAAACGCTACAGATTATATCCAGCTATTAAAAAAGGGGTGATAAGCCGGCAGTCAAAACAGAAGTACAGACGATTGTTGATATGGAGGTGTTGCATCATCTCGTCTCGTTGCTTTGGTGTTGCAAGTTTCAAATCGCCTCGTCGGGAATCTTTGGTCTGAACTGGCATTCTCAAATAATATTCCAAACATCTGTTATCATCGGAATATTCGAGTTTGCTGTCATTTTTCCATTTAAATGGACATTTGAATGTTTTTGTTTTTTGTTTTTTTTTAATAACTGAGCAGCTTAACAAAACATTGATGTAGGTTCAGTCCTCTCCCTTTCTCCTCTCCAGACTTTTTTTTAGTTTTGTTCCGTTAGCCTCAATCACATGGTGAATTTTCCCACAAAGGATTTCTTTTATTTGTGTTTCTAAGATACGAAAGCTTGACTCAGGAGTTTCGGTCTATTTTCAAACATAGAGGTACTTAATTTACAACTGTACTGCATAGCTGCATATTAGTCTTAATCGTTTTAATCAGCACAAATTAACATTTGTTTTCTTTGCCAGGTTTTAACAGCACACTTGTGGCTGAGACTCATTGTATCTGTAATTGTTGAATACTAACAAAATAATATTCCTGATATCTTGGTGAAAACGATTAAGTCCAATTTTACCAATACAGTTTCAAATAAAGAGAATATTGACAGAGAAACCCTTAATTTTGATATGAATTTGTCACGATACAATTACATGGACTTGTGATGAGAGACACTGTAACATTGCATTATCTGGGTCACTATATTTATCAGTTTGCCTTTGTTGAATCTTTTCACAGAGAACTGGAACTCTGATGAACACAGACTCCATTCGATGCCCCGCTGTCATTGAATTTGGGAAGTATGAGATTCAAACCTGGTACTCGTCACCTTACCCACCTGAATATTCAAGGTAATGTTGATTTTTTTTATTTTTTATTTACAGATATTTCCAGTTTCTCTGTTGAGTTTTATTTATTTCAATGTCCTCTCATGCGCAAGTACAAAAACCACAGCTCTCCCCTTTTGTCTTCACCAGATTACAAAAGATTTATCTGTGCGAGTTCTGTCTGAAGTACATGAGGAGCAAAAACATTCTGCAGAGACACACAAAGAAGTGTGGCTGGTTCCACCCGCCAGCCAATGAAATCTACAGAAAGGACAACCTTTCCGTATTTGAGGTCAGCTTCCCTTTACAGCAATAAAGCAATAACTGTATGCTGCATGAGATCCCACTGAATGGCTTCTGGGAGGAGGAGGAGGAGAAGGAGGAGGAGGAGGAGGAGGAAGGGAAAAAATGGGAACTGTTTGAACAGTGTCCTCTTGCTCTTTTTATTCCGTGTTTAGGTTGATGGAAATGTCAGCAAACTATTCTGCCAAAACCTCTGCCTGTTAGCCAAGCTTTTCCTGGATCACAAGACCTTGTATTATGATGTGGAGCCTTTCCTTTTCTACATACTTACAAAGAATGATGAGAAAGGCTGTCATCTTGTGGGCTATTTCTCCAAGGTAAGAATTACAGAGTGATTTTATGGGAAACGATGGAATACCGCACATCACTTTTGAATGGTGATACTGGTACAGAGAGACCTCACTGTAATTTGTACACTTATGTAACGCGGAGTCGACTTATTCACAGTAGTGCTTCAGTTACGAGTTGAATAACCTCATTAGTCAAGTAAAAATGCCGAACATTTGTCGGTTTCCAGGTTTTCAAGAATTGGCTGCTTTTTCTCCGTTTTGCATGATTATAAATTGATCATCTTTGGTAAACTAAATAATACATTTAATTGCCAGAAAAACAAACCATTGACAGGATAACTGCTAATTAAAGTCAGCATTCATTGCAGCCCTAACTCTCTGTGATACTTTTCAGTGGAAGTTATCACCCTCTGTGTGTGTGTGTGTGTGTGTGTGTGTGTGCGTGTGTGTGTGTGTGGTGTGCGCACGTGCACGTGCACAGCTTTAGACAAGGACAATGGCAGGTGCAGTAAATTGCCAGCTTCAGCAGAGCTCTGACATACTTGATCTGTTTCTCCTTCCCTCAGGAAAAGCTTTGCCAGCAGAAGTACAATGTCTCCTGCATAATGATCATGCCTCAGTACCAAAGGCAAGGATTTGGAAGCTTCCTTATTGATTTCAGTAAGTTCCATAATGCTTTTTTAGACCACCACACTCATTTTTTTTTTTTTTTTTTTTTCTTTCATTGGTCTTTACAAACAATTTCAGATTAAAGGGGGAATTTGTAGCTCGTGGCAAGGTGCTGTTATTTTGTTAAGGCTTTGAAGGGGCCTAATCAAGAGCATTCACAAACAGTGCTTAGGCAATCACAGAAGATTAGGGTTGAGAAACATAACAGGCTGGCTGCATACATTATTTGATGGCCAGTAGTGTTTTCACCAAAGAATTGCCTGAAGAGTTGTTTTTTTTTTGGTTTTTTTTCATAGAAAAATGCCCCCAATTCTCTCCTTGACTTGTGATGAGGCGGAGATGCTGCTTTTATGTTTTAGTCTCGTAAATGCAACACATGCAATATTTAAAGCCTCGCGGTCCACTTATGAAAACAGTTGCTGCCTTGAGTGGATTTCTGTGTTTAGGCAGGCGGTTTTTTTTTGTCATTATAGTCGTTTTATTATTTTCAAGAGTTGTCTCTGTGCCTACTTTGTGTGTGTGAGGAGGATAAGGAAAAGAAGTGAGTGCAGGGAGGCCAGGCAGTAATGGAGCATTTGATTTCCTGTTCACTTTGGGAACCATTGAGACACAGAGATGCGAGAGGATCTGTGATATTGAGAGTGTGCTGATAACAAAGACGGGGATTAAGGGAGATTGAACACAGCTGAGTTCTGAGCTCTTTGAAGGCTTTATTGGAAAATGTAGCTTTGGAAGCTGGAAGTTGTTTAGATTAAGATTTTCTGTTATATTGGATTGTATTAGTGGGACACTTTGTCTGCAGGTAGCCCTGAGAGCAGAGCCTTGGTGTGTGTCTGTGTGAAATCATAATTCGGGGGTCTCGGGGTAGCTCTTTTGTTTTGCTTTATTGATGATAATATACTTGTAAAATGGCACAGAATGAAAAATGACTTTTTCCCAGTTAATTTATTTGAATATTCATCGCTAAGTGTTTGTTATCACAGGCTCCTTTTCTTAGCTTTAGTAATGAATATTGTCATGATTACTGGAATATTATGTGTTCACTGTTTGGTGATTAGATTTGCTTGTTTGGTTCTCGGTAGTGGGTGCACATTAAAAGGCATTAATTAATTTCATGCCGCTCATAATGGATGACCCTTGACAGGGCTGCTATGAAACTAATTACACAGATACATATTAGTATTAGCTTTTTTTCCTCTTGTTCGTTATCTCTCCTAAGTGCAGCCTCCTGTGAGCAATGACATCCAGCTGCTTCTCTGTCTCGCTCTGTCGCTTTGTTTCCTCTTTACTCCCTTCTTTTAACCGCCTTTGTTGCCCTTGCCAGCATGTATGATAGCTTCTGACAGAGGTTGAAGGAGTGGAGAACTGATTGCCTTTTTCTCCCCTTTTTCCTACTATTTGAAGGTGAATCCCAACCAGGATTCGGTGTCACATCCTTACATGAAAATGTAATCCATAAGGGAGGGGGTTGGAGGGGGGGGGGGGTGTTGAGATTGAATTGCAATCCGAAATAGCAGCAGCAGCCTCTAGCTTGACTAAAGCATTTTGTTTTTGTTTGAATCGTGTCTTTTCAGGTTACCTTCTCACCAGGCAAGAAGGACAAGCTGGCTCCCCGGAGAAGCCGCTGTCAGATCTGGGTCGCTTATCCTACCTGGCATATTGGAAAAGTGTCATACTGGAGCACCTTTATAAGCACCCAGATAAACACATCAGTGTTAAAGGAATAAGCAGGGCCACTGGGATGTGTCCACACGACATCGCCGCTACTCTCCAGCAGCTCGGCATGATTGACAGACAGGATGGCAGGTCAGTTTCCGAGCCACAGTCTCCTTCAGCCTGCGCTGCCGCTTCTGTATGCCGTCTGACTTATCCAGGCCAGCGGGTATTTTTAACAGCATATCCATTAATGCCGCTGAATATTGACAGAAGTAAGTCAGGTTAAGCACCCCCAAGGACACGGAGCACCTGCTGTCCCAAAGAGCCCGTCTTTTGTGCTCCTATTTAACCGCACATCACCCTCCATCTACCCCCGGCTTGTGCTTCCCTTTGTTGTGAACTCGTGCGCTTTTTCTCACTGTGACCCCAGGATTGTATTGATCAGAAGGGAACGACTGATTCAGAGGCACACGGAGCAGCTGAGGGCTCACCCACGTCAGAACGAGGTGGACCCGGACGCCCTGCGCTGGACACCGTCCACAACTCTGAACGCCGTGCTGTCTGAGGAGGAGAGAGAGGCAGAGATGGATGTATGTTTCTTTGTTCAGGAGACACTGGTTATTTGTTTACACTCGCCCGCAATGCTGTTGGCGAATGTTTGTTTGATGAGCTGGGGAGTTCAAATAGAGGCCGTTAACGGGGAAAGGCCTTCCCGCTGTCAGCAGGCATCTAATGTGGTGCAAAATTGCCCTAAATCAGTTCACTACATAATTAATAGTGCTGAATATTCCATGAAATGCAATCTTCCCGCGGCTGCTTAACGGATAACTTTCCCGTCACGACGGGACAGACATGCGATCGGGACGCCGCTCTCACCACCGCGAGAAACCTGCGGTGACTCCTTTGTCACGATGTTATATTCCAACCTCTTGTTTTGCCGTTGGCCTCCCCTGCTCTCCCGGAGCTAACGCGTCTTGTCTGTTTAATCACCAGGCTGAGCGGCTGAAGGAGCAGGCCAGTTGTTGGGAGAAGGAGGAGAGAGAGGGCTTCTTGATGACTCACGGGAGCAGGCAACCGCTCACCAAGGTCCACTGCAAGGTTCCCTACAGGACCTACGAACGCCGGCCGGCAACTTCCTGGACCAGACGCATCCAGCAGCTGGAGGAAGCGAGCGACGACGAGGCCGACGACGACGACGAAGACGAAGACGAGGACTCCGACGGCTCGCCGCCCATCCTGACAAAAGCCCACGCGATGCTTGCAGCCAAGAGAAAGGTGACTTTTCGTGCACGCTGACGTGAATCGCCCTTCTCCCGCTCCCCGTGTCCCCAGCGCCGACGATCTCTTCGGTAGTCCGGAGTTTTATTCGGGGACAAAGTGGAACCGAATGTATGGCTGGATATTTTCCTTCATTAGGGACCATGTTGTGTACTTGGGGATGGAAAGGTTTGATAAATATTCATGAATTCAGTGTAGGGTTCAGTGGCTTCCCCCTGTCATCTGGAGCCTCCCTGTGTGCCTGCAGCTGTAGATAATAGATTGTGTTTTCACTCCTGGTGTCGAGACTGTGCAGGCTAAACCTTGTACTATTGTCAATGGTCATGGTTAATTTACCGCCCTCCTCCGTGCTTCTCACATCTGTTCCGTCTATATGGCACTGCCCCCTTGTGCTGGAGATGAGATTACAGGCGGCTGCATGATGTCAAGGAGACCTTCTCAACCAAAACAGCACGGAAAACCAGAAAGGAATGACAGTGGCCGTTGGAGTTTATTTAGTGCATTAGTTACAGTATTGATTTCACATTCTTCTCGTGGAGGATTTCGGAGAGGAGAGCGGTTCAGTCGTGAGCAGTCGGTGGGAAACAACTGGAGAATGTAAAATATAGACTGCGGTTTCTGCTTACTCTGCCTTTCTAATTTGTGGTTTTCCACACCGGGCTGCATTGCTCAAACATTTAGTCTTGCAGTGTGGGTTTTAAACATTTCGCATTTAGCACAGAAGCCTGAATGATTTTTCATGGAGGTCATCCACCCAGTGCCCTAGTTTTTAAACAACGCCACTCGGCTCTGCGAAGGTTTTATTTTGTTTACATTGGTTCTTCTTTTTAATTTGTCTTTCAGAGGACCATCGTTCTCAAGAAGAGAGGGCGTAAAAGAAAGCGAATAAACAGCAGCGTGACAACAGAAACCATCTCTGAGACGACAGAGGTGCTGAACGAGCCGTTCGAAAACTCGGAGGATGAGCGTCCCATGCCACTGCTGGAACGCACCTGCCGAGTGGGCGAGATGCAGGAGGAAGAGGAGGAGGAGGAGGAGGAGGAGGAGGCACACAAGGATAAGACACCAACCACACCAATGAAACGCCGGAGAGGTCGCCCGAGGCTGGAGAAAAATGCTCAGAAAGACAAGCTTGAACACTGGAAAGAAGGTATTTCTTTCCATTTCTATTTCCACTTCATATTTGAGACGTTATTTCTCCAAAGCGTGTTTTACAGCAGGTTGCTCTACCTTAATGGCGATACAGTGAAAGCTTTTTTGTTTATTCTATCGTTGATCTGCAGGAGCCAGCGTTATCTCCAAGAGACCCGGCAATCTCCGCCCAGTGAAACGGAAGAAAGGCTGGCCCAAAGGAGTGAAACGCGGCCCTCCCAAATGGAGGCTAAAGAACGAGCGCAAGATGGGCTTCAAGCTGAACCTCTACACGCCCCCCGAAACTCCGATGGAGCCAGAGCAGCACCACATTGAGGCCGAGGAGGCGAAGGCGGAGCCGGACCAGGACATCGTCAGTGCAGATGAGGGCAGCAAAGCGGGCAGGGGACCGGCGAGTCCGGACACAACGCTGGAGAGGCTCCCGCCAGAGCCCCCGAGTCCCGCCGACCACGGCTCCCAGAAGTCGAGCTCCCCCGAAGGATCGCCGGCGGCCTCTCCGGCGTGTTCACCCGCCGCATCCCCCGCCGCCGCGTCCCCTCAGCCCGCGGACACGGTCGACTCCCCGGAACCGCCCGAAGACGACCCGCTGGGGAGCGACCGCGAGCGGGACTCCCCGGCCAAAGACACGGAGCGCAGCGCGGAGGGCGCCGCGTCACTGGAGAATGACAATGAGGAGGAGGAGGAGGAGGGGGAGGAGGAAGAGGAGGAAGAGGAAGAGCAGAGAGCTCAAATAGAAGATCAGGATGCAGATGATGAAGATGACAGCCACAGCAAGATGGCGGCACCGGAGAGCGGCGCGGACGAGTTGGATCAGAGTTCAAAAGACTCATTGCCCAAATGCACCCCAGATTTTTTAGATCCAAAAGAAGACAATGACTCTGAGATGAGTCAGCAGGTTTCGACGGTGTCGTGTCGCGACGAGGAGCCGGCGACCGCGGCAGAAAGCGCCCAGGACGCAGCGACGGAAACGACGGCATCGCCGCCGTCGCCCGAAGCGGCGGCGGTCGCTTCGATAGCGGCCGCGGACTCGGATAACCCCGTCGACTCCGAGTCGGAGGAGGAGGAGGAGGAGGAGGAGGAGGAGGAGAGCGCGCCCAGTCCCCGCGCGGGCCACCAGCCTCCTCCTCCGCCCGCCGAGGCGGCGGCGCTCGGCGCCGCGCTGAGGGAGGACCCCCCGGTCTGCGCGGAGATCGACTCGGAGACGGCCCAAGCCGTTCAGTCTCTGACGCGGGAGACCGAGCGAGAGAACGTGTTCCAGGACTGCGCGGAGAGCCAGGAGCCCTGCAGGAACCTGCAGACTTACGCCCACGTGGCCCAGAGCCCCCGGCTCGCGTCGCTGGACGACTGCCCCCAGTCGGACCACAGCAGCCCCCTTTCCTCCGCGCAGTCCCACCCCAGCCAATCGGTGCGCTCCGTGAACAGCCCGGCCGTCTCCATCCTGGAGAGCGGCTACACTCAGATCAGCCCCGACCACAGCGCCATCTCGGTGCCCTCGCTCCACAACATGGAGACGAGCCCCATGATGGACGTGCCGTCGGTGTCGGACCACTCGCAGCAGGTGGTGGACAGCGGCTTCAGCGACCTGGGCAGCATCGAGAGCACCACGGAGAACTACGAGAACCCCAGCAGCTACGACTCCACCATGGGGGGCAGCATCTGCGGGGCGGGCCCCTCCCAGAACAGCTGCTCCTACGGCAGCATCCCCACCAGCGGCCTGCCCCAGAGCAGCTGCGCCGTGAGCCAGCAAATGGCCGCCGTCAACCCGGGCGGCTGCGGGATGATCCAGCAGAACAGCCTGAGCTCGCCGCCGCACTGCAACGTCAAGTCGCCGCAGGGCTGCGTGGTGGTGGAGAGGCCCCCCAGCAGCAACGGCCAGCACAACCAGCACAGTCAACACAGCCAGCGGAGCCAGCACAGCCAACACGGTCAACACGCCGCCACCCACAGCAGGCACGGCCCGCACAATCAACACGGCCAACACAATCAACACGGTCCTCACAATCAGCTGACGCAGCACAGTCAACACAATCCCCACAACCAGCATAGTCTCCACCACAATCACCACCTGCAGCACAATCAGCTCAGCCAGCACAATCAGCACTCTCAGCATAGCCTCCACAATCAACACAGTCAGCACAGCCAGCAGCAGCCCATGGCCCAGTGCGCCATACCCACCAATTTCACCACCACGATGCAGCTGGCAGACATCCCCGAATCGGGCAACTCCAACTTCGCCCTCTACGAGAGGATCAACCACCAGGGGGAGTACGGCGGCGGCCACTACCCCCAGTCGCCCGGCCTCAGCCTGGCCAAACTGCAGCAGTTCACCAACACGTTCATCGACCACCCGCACTCGCTGCCTTTCAACCACTCGGCCTCGCACCCCATCACGTCGTACGCGAACACCGCCTCGCTGTCGTCGCAGCACTCGGGCCTGGTGTCCCTGTCCCAGACGCCGCACCGAGTCCCCAACCCGCAGGTGCAGGCCGCCATGACCCCGCCCCCGAACCTCGGCTCGCCGCCGGCCATGATGCTGCAGCGCAACATGGGCATCCCTCCGTCGCAGCGGATCCAGCCCCAGATGGCCCCCAAGAATCACATCTCCGCGCGCTCCAAGTCGGCCCCGCTGTCCCACCACCAGCAGCAGATGTACGCCCGGCCGCCGCAGACGGTCGCCATGCAGGCGCCGTCCAGGACGCTGGCCGCCATGCCGCGCATGAACATGAGCATGAACATCATGCCGGCGCCGGCCTACAATGTCAACTCCATGAACATGCCCTCCCTCAACGCCATGAACGGCTACAGCATGAGCCAGCCCATGATGAACAGCAGCTACCATGGCAACCATGCCTATATGAACCAGTCACCCCAGTACTCTATGCAGATGGGCATGATGGGAACACAGCCATACCCCCAGCAGCCCATGCAGGCTCCACCACATGGCAACATGGTGTACACTCCAGCTGGTCACCATGGTTACATGAACACAGGCATGTCCAAGCAGTCCCTGAAAGGGCCTTTCATCAGGCGGTAACTCTCCGCAGGACCGAGCTGGTTCTTCTCACGTGCATTTTGCTGTTTGAAGATGCACTGATCTGGCCTTGTTTTCTTATTTTTTTTTTTTTTTTTTTTTTTTTTTTTGGGGGGGGGTGGGGATTCCTTTTGTTATCGTTTTATTACTTAAAAACCAGCAGCAGCACTTGGAAAGAATGCAAAAATGTTCATCAGTGAGTAAACTTTGAAGCTAATGTTAAAAAAAAAAAAAAATTAAAAAAAAAAAAAAAAAAGTATTTTTGTTCCTCCAGACGGGGGAAGCCTTACATCATTACGATGAAAATCTATTTAATTAGTGTCAGTGTCTCTGATGTGTCTTTTAGGCCGGGCGGGTTCAGAGTTCCGAGGTAGAGATTTCATCAGCGGTCTTGCAGTCGTGTAGCAGCTACTCAAACGAAGCCATTAAATGTGCCTGCTACAAGTGGAGAATAGTGGCTGTTTGAACCTGTTCAGTGTACCTGTCTAACAGTGCTGACAATTAGTTTGTACTATACTCATGCCTTTGTATATTTAAATTATTGTACTTATTTTGTAAAGTGACAACTAGCATGCTTCAGTCTCTTGTTAGTGACAGTGCATTGAGTAGTACTGTACAAGTGTTGTGCTTAAATAGCAAGCCATTTTCAAAAATATCTGGCCTTTTATTAGGTTTCCCTCCGCAGGGAGAAAGATAAAAACTATATTTTGTTAATTCTAATAATGTAAAAAAAAAAATGTAAACTTAGTCCTGTTTTTCTGTTGTTTTTTTTTTTTTTTGGTTTTGAGAGGTTTTATTGCTATGTATGTATAATTCTGAAGTCTTTTGTAACAGATCTCCTTGAGGCAGCTTTCTGTTTAATAAAGCAGACTGATTTCTGTCAAAAAATAACGAAGCATATCTCAGTGTTTGTACCCTGAAAATTCTGAAACATTTCCAAATGTCCAGAAGTGTGGCAGAATTTAAAAAAAAAAAAAAGAACTAAATGATTATAACGACGAATAACAATAAAGAAGATATAAATTTAGTCCAAAGTCAATATTTTACATAATGCCTTTTAAAAAAAAAAAAGAAAGAAAAAAAAAAAAAAAAAGCTACGTTTTCATTCCATCTGTAGATTTGTTTTCTATCTTTATAAAATGTTGGGATTTATATTTTACCGAAGTGTAGAAGAATAGAGCCTGTGAATAGACCAAACTAAGCTAATGGATTGCATGTAAAACGCAACTTGTACTTGTGTTTTTGTTTATATTGCTCTTTTTGTAGCCTTTGTACCTGTACAGAGTTGCTGGTGAGAACGGGATGGTGGGGGGGAGGGGGGAGGGGGGGGGAGAGGAGGGGAGGGGAGGGGATACCTGGCTATGTGCACACAAATCGGACAGAATGACATTCTTGTATTTATGACTTTTCTCCTTTTGTCAGTCACTTAAAATGCTGTACATTTTAGCATAAGAATAAATTATGATTGACCATGTACTTGATTTGTTCTCCTTTCAATTCGAACGCACCGCCGAGCCTTGAAGCGCGGCGCGGGACGCGGCGGTGCGATCCCGGGAAAAAAAAAAAAAAAAAAAAAAAAAGGGCTTCTCGTTAATCCGGGGCGGCCGTTCGCTCGGGCGGAAAAGTAGTTTAGAGTAAAAAAAAAATTTTTTAAATTTAAAATAAAAAGGCGCGAGTTTTTAAAAAAGGAAACTCGATTTCAACTCGACTCTTCCGAGACTTCGTTTTCACGCGAGATTTCAACTGAAGGAAAAACTTGGGCTCGGCGTGAAAACTTCGCAGCCGGACGTCGTCGAGGTTTTACCTGGTAGAATTCCCCACGGCAAAAAAAACAACAACAACAAACAACAACAACAAATGGGTTTTTTTCATGGGCACACGCAGTGAATATTTTATTATGCAAGTTATTGAATGCTGCAAAAACGATCGGGGTTCGCAGACCTGGACTTCAATGACGAGACGTTTAGCTTGGATTTGTCTCGCGGTATTTGAGACTTGACCCGTCCACAGTGACTTGCCTGTCAGACTTCCTGCGATGAGAGCTCGACTTGACACGCGACTTGGACTTGGACTCAAATTGCTTACGACTCGGCCTCGTTTTTAAATGACTTTAAACTCGGCTTCAGATTTGCCCCGACGGACTCCAGACTTGACTCGGACTCGTCTCGAATTACTTTTGGACTCGAAATTGGACTCGTCTCGACTTTCAACGCGCCCGGCGCTCGACCAGCTCCCCCCCCCCCTCAACCGACCCGAGAGCCGACTTGTTTCAAATGATTTTACACTTGAGGTTTGCCCCGAAATGCCCGGGACTCGGGACTCGTCCTCAACCCGGCGACGCGTCTCCGCCGACCCGAGACTCGCCGACAGTCACCTCTCCTCCGTGGAGTCTTTCCTTTTCTCCAGCAGGCGCCGGTCCAGCTCCCTCAGCTGTTTCAGGAAGCCCCAGTTGGGGATGATCCGCCGGCGGGTTTTCACGCGCTCGATGGCGTCGACCACCGTCATGTCCTGGCAGATCATCAGGTAGGCGAGGACGAGCGTGGCGGAGCGGCTCCTCCCCATCACGCAGTGCACCAGCAGTTTGTCTGGAGGAGAAATGAAAGCGGGGGGGGGGGGGGGGGGGGGGGGGTATCGGTTTTAACGCGGCCGGCGGCTTGTAGCCAACGAAACCAAAAAGGGTCTGCTGCGGAAATGGTCTTACTCTGAGGGACGCTCAGCGTCTCCTGGATGAACCGTGCGGCGGAGAAGAAGTGCTGGCTCAGGTCGAAGGCGGGGACGTCCTCGGCCACCACGCCGGAGTAGACGATGTCCGTGTCGCCGTAGTAACCGGCTCCGGTGTCCACGTTGTTCCACGTCCCCTCCGCTGCGTTCAGGACGTGCGTAATCCCCAGCCTCTTCAGGTTGTGCTTGTCCTTCGCGGTCTGCCTGCGACGAGCCGGAGCGGACGTCATTAGAACCCTCCTCCGTTCTCTTACTCGGTTTCAGCGATTTGTGTTTCGTACTTACTCGTCCCCGACGTAGACGTTAGGCCAGACCTCGTTGACGTGAGTGTAAGCCACAGTCCCGCGGTTGAGAATTTTCTCCAGCTCGTAGCTCCCAGGTGTGACATAATCATCCGCTGGACCGGGTTCCTCTGCTGCTTTCGCAACATTTATCTTGGTGCCAGTCTTCGACTTGCGAGAAGCCATTTTCTCACTGTGGCTTCCTTTCACACACGATTTATGTGCTTAAGGAGAAAAAGAAATACCACACTTGTGTTTTTTTTGTTTGTTTTTTTCCCCTCTCGCCCCCTCCCCCCCCACCCCCCACCACCACCACCACCTCTCGCCTCCCTCCGTCTGCAGTCATAAAAAAAAAAAAAATGCACAGTTTTGTTTACCGTTTTTCAACATGCGTCTTCAATACCACTCACCGACAGATCGAAGTCCTTCGTTTCCCTAACTCGAGAATTTGGTTTTCATCGTTCTGGCAGCTTGTTGCGAGAAAGCCCTCAAAGGCAGAACACGGTAAGGTTTAGTTCTGGCAGGCTCGAGTCGGGGCACAGATTGTATAACCGCTCCGCGACGGGCATCAAATGCGGAGGATATTTTTAGGGCTGTGATGTGGCGGGGGCCCCTGACCTTAGCCGCCACGTTCTCCGCCTGTGGGGAAAACTTCCACCCAGCCGGTTTCCCTGCCATCCTCTTCTAAACACACAACTTTAATCTCTGCTGCTGGCAGGAAGCTGTGCTTATCCAAACTCTGCACTTGCCAGAGGATACCCGTATTCACTGGAGTGAACAGGGCACTCTGAGCTTTCGCTCAGCCGTACCAGCGACTCCTCGAAATTGTGTCGGTCTCTTTTAGCCTTTCTGCATATCTTCTGACGCTCGGAGAAACCGTGTAAGCGCCGGCCTCGCGACACCCGCTGAGGATGTTCTGCATCTTCTGGAGCCTCTCGGAGGGGGGGAGGGGGCTGGAGGGTGGTGGTGGTGGTGGTGGTGGGGGGGGGGGGGTGTCCAAAAGAGAAACCGAAATGTGTCAGGACTGTTAGACAGATGAGTTTTTTTTCCACCGGATGGCACACGTCTTTGATTCCCCCATTATATGATACGCGTGGTCCATTCAGTGATATAAATGCAATCCGCCCAAAGTGAAGAGCGCGATGATGACTGTATTGCGGGAATGGCTGGATGAAGCCGCTAACATGTCAGACGGAGTTTTCGCACCATCAGACTCCTTTATTTTTCCCTCATATCTTCACACTCTGCCATCATTCATTCTGACAGTGAAATCATTAAACCTGTGATATCCAATTCCTTTTATTTTGACAGCATCTCTCTCCCAGCGAGCTCTGGAGAGCATCTCTTATTAAGATGGCTTCAGTGTTTCATCTCTTTTCAAAGTCTGACCTGAATCTGTATACACGCTCAGAACCACGCTGGCATATTTTTTTTTTTTTTTTTTTTTTTTTTTTTTTTTTGTCATCTTGTATCAAGCCTCTTTAGACACATCGCAGTTTTAACTGTACGCCACTGGATTGCTGCAGTTAAGAAGCAGTGTTTTCAGAAACGCGAATAAGTAAGTGGAGCATCGTTTATTTATAGGCGTACGCTGTCTTTGTGTTTGTTCAGGACAGCGGGGGTCTTTGGCAGTTGATACCGATTGAGCTGCGTTTTAGACACGAGCTTGAAGGACCGACACCCTTGTCTTGGAACATTTTAGCTCCTCAAATACATTTCATGCGTACTTTGCATTTTTTTTGTTGCTGTTTTCAAATGCAAAAACACGTTGTTGTTGTTGTTGTTTTTTTAACATGTTTTATCAGACATTTCAGGCGCTCTCGTCACGACGTTGTGCAGAGCGCGCGTCGCTGAGACGAACAACTCTGACACAGACGCAATGAAATAACGTAAATATTTAAAGCTGCTGGCGTTGGGACGACCGGGAGCAGCTGGTTTAATGCAGGAGGCTCGAGGCTCCGTCACGAACAGACCAGGACAACTGCGGCCCGCGGGCGACGCGAGGGGTCCCGAGCAGCAGCTCCCATTAACCCTCCCGACCCGCCACTCAACGGGGGGAGGCCTCGCCTCGTGAACGCGCAAGTCTTACTTTGTGTAAGCGCAGAGCTTGTCGCTCACCTGGCTTGACCCAGCTGCACCTACGCAGCCACGCTTTGGCAATAGGGAAACGAGATTAAGGCCGGACGCATCGACCGGACCAGATTAAGCCTCGTTTCGCTGTTATGCTGGATCTCTTGAGACTTACAGTGGCACATTTCGCTCTTAAGCTATTTAAGACCGTTTACGAATCGCAGTCGAGGCCATCGACTCTATCTTCAATTTGAATAACCGCTTCCTCGAGAGGTGTTTCAGAAAGGGTGTGTATTTAGTCTAATACTCCGGATCCGTTGGTGGCAGTAACGCACACAAAATCAGTTGACCAACCGCCTGTAAAATCAGAAGAAGAAGATTGGAAATGAGAAACAACAGCAGAGGTAAGAAATTGAGCAAGATATTTCTCTGACTTAACATTACACAAAACCTTAATCTAAACATCTACTCTTCAATTAATCACTTTAGCAGCAGAGATTTCACCATTCAAAATGTCCTTTTCTATCTCCACAAACAAACCTGCCAACCCCATGTGTGCTTCTTCCTTTGACCGGGCTTTCATCGGTGTACATCAAGTGGGCATTACAGAAAGGGTCTATATTTTATATGCACATTAAGAGGTTTTCAAACAAATCTGCTTGTAAACAACATAACACGTGGAATACATGTACTTTGCGATCAAAGTGTTGAGTTAATAGATTTTTTTTTTTTTTTTTTTTTTTTTTTTTTGCACTCACAGTTTAATAGAAAACAATGACCGCCCGCAAGATTTGAAAAATGACATGAACAACTTTTCCAATCCAACATTTGGGAGAATGTTTCTGCGCCTGCGAACAGCCTCCGCCGGGGTCAGTCCTTGTCGGATCATGAGGAAGGCCGACACGAGAGTCCTTACCTGCAAGGACAAAACTCACAATCCCCATAAATGACAGCTGTACTCATACACACCGTGAAACTCGGTAGATTATTTTACTGCGTTGCCGCCGGAAAGGGATTAATCTCTTAATTTGTGTGTGTGTGGGGGGGGGGAGTGGGGAGAAACAACACGATGAGCTCACGGTTCATCACTGACAACAGGCCTTTTTCAGAGCAGAAATAATAGGGGGAAAAAAAAAACAACTGGTGTTATAATAACATTAAAGCTGCGCTGTTTAAGGCGAGAAACATCACACACAAAAAAAGCAGGACCCTGAAACCGAAGCAGCTAAATGGAATTCAGCCATCGTTTATTTTCTTATTTAAAAGCTCTGCTTTGACCAATGCTGTATTGACAACAAAGTCTTTTTTTTTTCTTATCCCTTCTTTGATGAAATATATTCAAAAATACAAAAATGTCACCGTTCAAACTTGAATTTGAATTGAAGTGGTTTTGATTTTAGTTGACGATCCAATTCGGGTTTTTTTTTCTCAGTTGGGCGATGCGTCGCATCGCCGTGTTGTGATACGTTGAACCGTGATACATTACTACACCTCCGCCCTCGATGTATTTCTATTGTTTTCTGTCGGCTGAAATGGACTCGTACCTCTCCGGCTCGGACCGCCGTGAATGAAATCTGCCGTCTCGGTGAGAAACGGGCTCAAGTCAAAGTCTCCGTGGTCCGCTGCTTCCACTCCGCGGCACGGTACGCTGCTGTCATTGTAGAAACGCGGCCCCGTGCCAATGTGCCGGGGGGGGGGGGGGGGGGGCCCGTCTGCAGCGTTATTCCCACATTCGCTAACAGGGTTTTGCGCTGAGCTGTGGCCCTGCAAACGACACCGAGGGATGATATAAGCGATGCAGGGTGTTTTTTTTTTTTTTTTTAATTTTATTTATTTGTATTTGTTGTTTTTTGTTTTGGCGTTTCCTCTCGCCCGCGGCCGTCTCCGGAGGCAATATGTTAGCAAATGCATCACCGGTGACTCAAATGTACAGATTTTTCTATATTTGTCCCGTCGGTTGGCCAAATACTCGACTTGTTTGCAGCAACGGTTTCGCAATCAGATCCGTCATATTTGCAGCGCCCCCCCCCCCCGAAGCGAGAATGTCGCCCGCGCGTCTACCGACGTCGGCGGCTGGGCCAAACCTCGCCGACGGCTCCCGGTGGGGGCGCGTCTGTTCTTCAGCAGAAGGCCGAGCAGATCGCAGGTGGGCGGTGTCTGATACTTTTGCTCCTCCTCTGAGCTCGTGTCTGCGCCTCTCACCTCAGTGTTGTCGTATAATTATCGCAATTTATATTCAGCTCAGCGTGCACGCAACGGGAAACTTTCCCGAATGCGCCCGGCGGTGGAAAATTTGGTATCGGCGTTTTGTTGAGGCCGAGCCTCGCTGTGGAAAAAGGAAAGAACAGCTGAACATACCGGAGACCGGGCAGAAGCAACGCGCGCTATTTATTCCTCAGATGACTGTGACAGAAGCCGGGGCTGCCTGTTGTTGTGACAACCTCGACCACGGAGCCCGCTGCAGTTTGAACAGTCGCAATAGCGCATATGATTCAAAACATGGTGCGGAGTGACTGTCGGGTCGCCACGCTGATGGGTTTCTGGAGAATTGGAAGGATGACGCGGGTGTTATTTATTTTTTTTTTTTTATCGCTCAACTCTGAACGACTCGTCGTCGTTATTTGCCTCGTGGTCGCGTGCCGCTGCCAACTGGTTAAGCTGCAGTTTACGTCCAGGATTTCCGACACATTAATTAAAAAATACAATTGAATTGGACTCGATCTTTTTAAGCTTTGGTTTTTTTTTTTGTTGTTGTTCTGCTTCGTGTCTGTTGTATTAGTGTGCGACTCTATTAAGTGAAACAAAACGTTCTACGTGTTCACACTCTGGACCGATTGACTTGATTCTGATTGAAACGCAAAAGTGGCAGCCGTGACGGTAAACAACGCTTCGAATGTACGCCGCTGCAAAGAAGCTGCAAAAATTCGCACGCATAATTCAACCTTGACAGCGCAGAAGATCTACACGATCGCTGCGGTCGCAAATTCTTTATCCATAACGGCAGGAAAGGTGGTTTTTTTTGTTGTTGTTGTTTTTTTTGCAGAACATAATGATGCCGGAGTGTATTTGACCTTTGACCTTTTGGCTATAAAACGTCATCGCTTCGTCATTTCATCCTGTCACCGATTTGTGTGGCCGTTTATTTTATTCGGCGTATACATTATTGATCTGTGTTACGTGAAGGTCACCGGGAGCTTTGACCGCAACCTCAGGTCAGTTCACCCCGAAGGCCCAAGTTGGACGCCTGCGCCGTATTTTAGATTTTAGGTCGCCGGACCGCCTGGGAGGGACACGCCAGGAAGTCCCCCCCGGGGCCGGTAAATAAGTTACCGCGATGAATGCGTTAAACCTCGCTCGCGCATTTCCGTTTGCGCAGAGATTAAACGAACGAGACGTAACGTGCGAACGGGTGCGCTCCGGGGGGGTGACGGTCAGGCTGCTAAACTAAGCTCTCCGACGTGAAGGTAAACGTTTGTGCCAAATTTGAAGAAATTCTCTTCATGCGTTTCTAAGATACCGTGCTCACAAAAAAAAACAAAAAACGACAAAAAAAAGGGACTCGTAAGTGTCACTGTGACCTTAACCTTTGACCTCCAAAATCTCCTCAGTCCTTCCTTAGGACCGAGTGAATGTTTGTGCCCAAATTGAAGACATTTCTCCGAGGACAGCAACGGCCGGAGGCCCAAAAAAAAAAAGCAACGCGCCGTGCAAAGCGAACGCGGAACATGCTCTCGCCTCCACGTCTTCGATGCCGTAGCCGCTTTCAAACCGATAAGACACTGACAGGAGGCGACGCCGCAATCCAAATCGAGGTATTTTATTTGGAGGTCCGCCCGTTGACGCTCCGGCTCCTCGACGATCCCCGGCGGCTCAGGCTTTCGTCCAGCTCTCGCAGCTGCTCCAGGAAACCGCTGTTCGGACAAATGTTCCGGTTGGCGCCGACCGCTTTGACGGCGTCCGCCAGTGCCAAGTTCTCGTGGATCATCAGGTAGGCCAGGACCAAGGTGGACGACCGGCTGAGGCCCATCGCGCAGTGGACGAACACTTTACCTGCCAAGCAGCGGCAAAACAAAAACTTCACTCCCTGTCCGTCATCTCGGAGCTCGCTCCCCCCCCCCTCCCCTCCCCTCCCCGCCCCGCCCCGCCCGCATGCCCCGTGTCTGCATTTACAAGCGCGCAATCGGCGGATTACTGCGGTGAAACTTTATTCCGAATGTCTAATTTGTCTGCCCCATTGTGGATTAAAAGCCGGGCGCATCAAAAGAGAGGAGTGCTTCCGACTCCCGACTAAAAAAGTTTTCCACAATGTTGCAACAAATGTTTCTACACACGGTAATCCCCGGTTCCTTATCGGGGCCCGAGGATTAGGGCGCAGAGGAGCGCGTAATTGAACTGTCTTGGCTTCTGTGTATTTCTGCCGGCGGATTACTGTAGGCCCCGCCACACACTGGAGCCCCCCCCCACACCTCCACCCCACTCCGATCAACCAGCATGCGAAGAAGGAGGCCTCGTCTTATTACTGTCATGTCAGATACCGACTTCACTTTGCATAACAGGCCGGGGCAGACACAGGCCACAAACATAATTGTGTAATTTCCATGTCCAATAAGAGTGTTGCTTACAAATTACCGGGGCGATCCATTTAAAACCAATTTTCCTTGGCCGAGGTCTGAGCTTATGAGAAGATTACCGTGGGGGAAAGATATTAGCTTGATATTATGTTTAGTGTTTGATTTGCATTTTAATGACTAATACAACCGGGAGCTGCTGTAATGGGAATTGACTTGACAAAACGGCGTCTGCGCCCTGCCCCCCCCCACCCCCGTCCTCCCCGAGTTAACGCGCACAAGTGATGCGAAATACCTCGAGCGCCGTGAGAGCTTCCTCACCTGTGGGCGAGCTCAAAGCGTTCTTGATAAAATTGGCCGCCGGGTAAAAGAAGGGACTCAAGTTAAAGGACGGCATGTCAAAAGCTTCCACTCCGTGATAAGTGATTTTGGTGTCTCTGTAGAAGCCGGGCCCCGTGTTCACGCTGAACTTCCCGTCAGCGGCGTTGAGCACGTGGGTGATGTGGTGAGCCTGGAGCGTCCTCTTGTCTTTGGCTGCGTACCTGAAGGGGGAAATGAAGAGTTACCCGCGAAAGAACGCTTTCTGCGAGCGTTCGGTAGATTTGACACTCGCGCTCACAAATTTAGCGGCCTCGCGGTTAACTCTTAATTCAAAAATAATACAAACTTTTGTGTTACGAGATTGTGGACCCATTTCAATCGTAGGCCGATATATCGCGCAACCCGACTTGTCTTAAAGAATTAAAAGGAAAAACTGTTTTCCCTAGTTATAAAAAAAAATAAAAAAATAACAAAAATAACAGGATTAGTCTGCGGCTGCGTTTTAGGCGCGATGGATCTTTGACCTAAATGCCAATGTCAGCACGCTAACATGCTCACAGTGATAATTCTAATCTGCTGATGTTAAGCCTGTAGTGATGAATGATGATGAATGATGATGAATAATATGGATCACGTCAGTTTAGCATATTAGCTCGCTACCTTTTTTATCTAATAGCACCAAGTAAAGCAAAAAGCTTTTTGGGAAAGTCATTGATTTGGCAGGCACAAAATAATAATTCATAAATTCAACATGCTAAGTCATTTTATTTTGCTGGTAGTACTGAATTAAGTTTTGGAAAAATGGATTTCCTGTTCTCACATGTCTCCAATGTAGATCCTGGGCTGAACCTCATCCAGATGGCTGCTGGTCCCTTTCTTGGTCCACATCAGCCTCTGGAGCTCCGAAGCTGGAGGGGTCTCGTACCTGCCGTTCTTCCCCTCCGGGCTCGCCAGACAGCTGAGGCCTCTGGGCATGTCTGGATGCTCCACTGCTGCTTTTCCAACCTGTCGCTAAGAACAGCATCAGCCATTTCAAAGCAATCTGGACCTCAACGAGCGCTGAGAAAGTCATCAGAAAGGTCAGAAATGTTCACGTCGCTTTCCTTTTCTCTTTTACCGCTTAACAAAGGACATGTGCAAAAAGTTTCAGGCACCATCTGCTTTTTTCTTTTTATATCTATATCTATATATATATATATATATATATAATGCCACTCCACTGATAAAGTCTAATAAGCTAAATTGAAGTGAGAGCGTCATCTCAGGTACCACTGAGAGCTCGATGCAATGTGGGATTAAAGTGAGGATCATTAATTAGAGCATCCGGTATAGAGCTTATATATATACACACACACCATAATTACCATAATTACCATAATTATAATAATAATAATAATAATAATCATCATCATCATAACTTTATTTGTATAGCTCCTTTCATACAATAAATGCAGCTCAAAGTGCTTCACAGCAAAAATAATTATACACAGTGTTTCCCATAAAAACAGATATAAAGGAACAATTAAAAATTGTAGAAAAGAAAGTAGATAAAACAGATCAAATGCATAAGAAACAGATAAAACGCATGAAAAAGAATACAAGTGGGAAATATAAAATTGATCAATATGCATTTCAAGGCGCGGTAGTTCAAGTGCATTGCAGGTGTAAGAGAGCTTCAAGAGTAGCTAGTTAAAGGCTGACGTAAAGAGATATGTTACGAGCTTTCTTTTGAAAGCGTTGACCGAGCCGTCTTCCCTGCCAATAAATACGCTCCAGAGAGGGCGAAGAGCCACAAGATCACATAATTGGACGCTGACCTTACGACGCTCTAATTATTTTACCTCCGGTTCAGTCGCACTTGGTGGATTTATTTATCACCAGAGTTACAGTAAATTGCTATTCACGCCCCACAAAACAGCTATAAACAGCTTTTCATTTCCTGCAGGCAAGTCTAACCCGCGCATTTACAATTTACACACTGGGCTTTAGAGGGAACTTATACTATGCACACTGTATACATTAGCATCCATTTAGGCAGGTGTGTGTGTGTGTGTGTGTGTGAGTGTGATTGTGCTCCGGGCTGGGGATGTACAAGTGGCGTGTGTGTGGAGGTGTGTGTGTGCATTGTTATAGTAAAGAAACCGACGGCAGCTCCGCTTCTTATTTGCATTCTTCCCGCGTGACACGATGTGGCTCTCAGGGTTTGGAGGCTCGTGGCCGTGCCCACGGGGATGACTCATTGGGACCAAATCTGTTTCAGTGACCTTTTGTTAAGCCGCCGCGGCATATGGAGGTGCGCTCGAACATCACGATGGCTTTATCCATCTCTGCATTGTTGTACTGCGTGTCACTCGGAGCACGCGTGTATGCAAGAAAAGCCGCATCCGGGGCCCGGTGTGCGCTGCACGCATACGAGAGTGTGAGGGCAGAGCAGAGTGTGTGTGTGTGTGTGTGTGTGTGTGTGTGTGTGTGTGTGTGTGTGTGTGTGTGTGTGTGTCTTCGCACAAGTACAACATGTGCCAAGAGTACCTGGAGGCTCTTCTTTCTCCTCATTGATCTATAAGTACAACCTTTTCCCTCCCTCCCACAGTCAGGGGCAGAGAACTGATTTCCCTGGTGCACATGTTGAGCTGCAGCGCTGCTTTCATAGCCTCTCCCCCTTAGGCTAACCTGTCCTTCCTGCTCCACTTCTGTGTAATTAAAGACGCCGTGTACGGGAAAGTGCCCACGGTTAACACGGAGGGCAAATAGAAATGGCTTTTTACCTCCTCCGGGCCTCTTCTCGGTAGTTTTATGAATTACACTTTCCTCTTTAGCCTTTCAGATGTGGTTCATCTGGATTTGTGGGCAAATTAATACAAAAAAGAAAGTGCAGTAATCCGTCAGGCAACGTAGTATCATCACAGCATGCACTCATTTATAAAAGTGCTTTAGAAACATGTTTACCTTGCAAATAAAGGCACACAGTGCAATAAATCCACACACTTCAGATTATATATTCTCTACATACTAATAAATATTTCCCTAACGTAGAATACATTTGTGAGAACACATTGTTAGTAGACACTTGCCTCGGCTGCAAACGTTGCTTTTCATGGTCTCCCTGTGTAAGAGCTACATGTAGGTCGACAGCACAACTGTCTGCGTTCTCCTTGGTAATCTACCCTGCAACCTTTTTTGCTATTTTAACATCTGAATCTCAGCCCAAAATAATTCTGGCATCCTCTTCTGCATTCCTTAAAGGTTATCCGAGCTGCCAGCACAGGAGGGAGGATAGGACACGGCTTTTTCAATAGCAAGAAAATTAGATCAGTGCTGCTTCACTTGAGTTTAAATCTAACACGCTCTTTCCTGAGATTTTTTTTTCCCTACAGTGAAATGTGTTTAAATCAACACCTGTTCATTTTGTTTGTTCATTCTAATTTTGAATGTGGATCGTTTAGAGATTTTTTTATTTTTATTTTTTTTTACTAGATTTCATAAGAAAAACCTGCACCTTAACATCACATTATTGGCATTCTCAGTTTCAGCTGAAGCACAAAAAAAAAAGATCTGAAAAATGATACACGTGTAGAGAGATGAACAAACAGTACGCGCAAACAAGTCAAACATTCCTTTGCAAAATCTTCTAAATTCATTGTGTCGTTTTACTTGCATCCAAATATAATGTACACAGATCAAAACTCTTGTTGTGAAATTGAACCTCTGACTACATCAGAGCAAATCATGTGATAGTTCTGTGTTGTCATCCACATACTGATTTTTCCCAATAATAATATTCGGAGCTGTTATTTGCAATTAACTTTTCAGTCTGGTGTTTGCTTGTTTATTATGAGTGTTAACGTTACAGCCCAATTGAAAAATTTCCAGAGGGAAAAAAATAGGAGGTAGAAATCATTGCTTTCATGTTCTACTGTGCAGGAGACGCATGTCTGTCATTCCTAATGTTTCCACAGATGATTTCATGGACAATCAGAAGACCTGCAACCTTTTGATGCACAGCGGCCATCAGCTCAACCGGCTTGACGAATGCACCAAAGGAATTTCACCCTGCGAACATTGATGTGTTGCACAGATGCTGCAGATTGATTCCCAGTTTTCTCAAATACGATGCTTTGTAAAAAAAAAAAAAAAATAAGTTGCATTAAACATTTGGTTCGTTTCTGCTGCAACACAACGTTGGAAAGTAAAAGCCGTCGTACAAGACCGAGCGGTAAAGACGCGACGCAAGACGTGAACGGTCGTAAAATGTCAGCGTCCATTTGTTCGGCCCGCGAATTTGTTCCGTAGCCGGTTCTGCCTTTTTAAGACATTCTTTCTCGATAACATCACTACCTCAAAAATATAAAAACAACAAAGGTCATGTAGCTCATTACATATCAGACAATAAAACTAGTTTTTAAAGGAGACGCAATTTTGTACTTTGAACCCGCTGTTGCGTCTTTACCGCCGGCGGTGGAAAAATGCAAAGCTTGGTCTAAGTTTGGCGCCAGGGGAAAGTCCCGCGTCTCAGGTTCAGTTATTCAGCTGCTCATCGGAGTTGGAAGCATCAGCTGTCTCCGGCTCGGCTCCGCTTTACTCGAACGCTAACAAAGTGTTGGCGTGCGTTAACGCGCCTACTAATTCATCGGTGATATCGACCGATAAAAAAGGCTTAAACTAAATATCGGCGTTGACCGGAAATGAACATCGCTGCCAATATGACAGCCCGATAAAATGATACTTGTATAATGCCTCAATGCGTCTAGGTTGCCGCGAGGTTGCTTCTCGGAGTGATCATCTCAGGGAAAGCGTCGTCCACACCTCCAGGGCTTTTTTTCTTTTTCTTTTTTCTCTTTGAAAGAAAATGTTTCATACCAAATAAGTATGAGATGGTTTACAAGTCAAGTTTGCCCATGAGTACATTTTTAAAAGCATTGTAGACATGTTTGCATCTGCCAGTGGGCCCTCATAATAAAATAGGCATATTAATATGTTGTTTCCACTGCAGGAGAGACTTGATGCTTTCTGCAATTATGTGGGAGAAACAAAAACAAACAAAAAACAAAAAACGTGCGATATCGCTATCATCCAAAAGATTTGGAAAATATTGGTATATTGAATATTGGGGAAAAAAATACAGTATCATGCCTCTGTAATATTTATGCTTAGCGTGTTAGCTAATCTTAGTTAATGTTTAAAATGACCTGTAATATTGGCTAGAAGATACTAAAAAATAATAATAATAATTTAAAAAAAAAGTGTATGCAGTGTATTTTTCTCTTCCCATTAACATTTAGCATTTTGACCCATTATTATGTTGACATGTCAACATTTAACTAGCTAAAGTAAAATAAAGAGCCATTAGTTGACATGAATTCATTGACTTATGTGTGGAGCTTCTACGTACTCCTTTTTCTTTTCTTTTTTTTTAAACGTGCTATCACGATATGTTGTGTTGGCTACAACTGAGTCAGACCGAAATTCAGACATTATGTGTTCCAGATTTCATGACGTTACATTATCTGTAGAAACGTTTCAGTCTGGACCTTTGGAGCGACCAAACTGTAAACGCGTCTTGACTAAAGGACCTGACATGTTGTCTTTTTTCTCGTCTGCTGAAGATCCAAATCCAGCAGCAAAGCCAGGAAATTCCTGTTGGGGTAGATTGCTCGCTTCTGGATCAATTTCTGCAAAGCCTGCTTGAGCGGGAGGTGATGGTAGATCATGAGGTAGGCTAACACCAAGGTCGATGACCGGCTCATTCCCATGATGCAATGCACCAGAACTTTCCCTGAAGAACAGAGGAGACGAAGGGAGAGGGGGATGCGAAGGAAGGATTAGTGAGAGGCCTCAGTCTTATTAATATCATACATGGCTGCCCGTCTCACGCTGTGGCCTTTCTTTTTCCCTGCTGTGAGCTAAAAATAGTGCCCACAATTCATTCGTCTTTGTTCGTTTCAGGTCCCCTTTGCAGACCGGGCCCGACTGTCCCTTTAATCCCAACTCGTCCTCTGCTTGATAGCTTCTTTGAACAGAGCCATGGTCACATTATAGACTTAAATTCTGCAAGGTAAGACGCTTATTATTACTGCTGGCTGAAAATACACTTAAATACCATGCTGTGTTACACTGTGGTGTCAGGTGACATTGAAAGGAGGGCATGATGGCAGAATTTGAGTGGATGGGTTTACTATACAGGAGAATTTACAGAGTGAAATAAAAGATGTGACGTACAGGGATTTAAAAAAAGAAAACTCCACCAACTGAAGGAGTATTTATCTTTTATGTTAGATGGAAGCCTTAAGGAGTCTTACCTTCAGGTGACTTCAGAGCTTTATGAATGAAATCAGCTGCGGGCTGAAAGTGAACATCCAGATCAAAGTGTGTCGAGTCATCTGCTGGAATGCCACAATACACAAAGTCGTTGCCATAAAAGCTTTGGGTCCCTATGCTGCCTCGCTTGGAGTGAGCAGCGTTTAATACATGAGTTATACCTAATTTCAGCAAGGCAGCCTTGTTTTGGGCTACTGCCCTAGCAAGACAAAGAGACAGAAAGAGGTTCAAGACTTATGTGAACGCGTAGCACCACAGCATCAATGATTTTTATGTCAGAATGATACAATATGTGGAAAGAGTAACAGAGAATGACCTTGGGGAAATAATACTACACATTAACACAGGCTGAGTCATCACATCTGGTTTAAAGATCAAATATATACTTACACATTTCCTATGTATATTTTGGGCCACACTTCGTCTATTTGACTGAGGTTTAGTTTGCAAGAGTCCAAAACCTTCTGCAGATCCTTCACAGTCAGATATTCTTTTCTCTTGCCCTTCAGGGCTGACATTTTAAGTCCAAATCCCTCACTCACTGGTCCAAATGTTTGTTCTATTAAAGCAGCTCCAGTCTTTCTCTGGCTCAAGATGATCTGTACGAGCAGGTGTTTATCTGCTGTCACTGGACAGTTACCCAATTTAGTGCTTAACCTAGCGTGTAGTCTTACTGGAGCAGAGGGCAGAACACCGAACAGTGCAGCCGCGGCCCGGCTTTTTCCCCCACCGCTGCGAGACGCTAATTTAATAACCCTCAAACGGTGATGAATCACTCCATAAAGCAGTGATAATTGGATGTAATTATGGACAAAATGTTTAAGTGCATTGCCTATACTGGATGACAGAAAGTCAACTGTAATTCAGCATTTATGGAACAGAAATACTGTAACAGCTTCATGCAGAGCTAGTTTACTGCTCTGACACAAATGTCTTGGATGAAAAGTGAAGCTTTGCTGTTGGATGCACACGACATTAAACAGCTGTCGTAGTGCGCAAATGTCTCCTTTAACCATGCTTTTATGTTGCAGGTCAATTTCACTCGTTTTAGCTTTTAAATGAAAGAAAACAACAAATTAGCTTTTAGCTCTTTTACACCATGAAATGTGATGAATTTTCTTCATTCAGGGTCATGAATGTGTATGTAAAATATAAGTACAATGATGTGTTCTGAAATGTTAGTATTGATGTTGCATACAAATTTAGTCAATAAATGTCTGCAGGTCAAAAATGACCTGCAGACATTTATTGATTGATCATCTAAAGCGCTGCTTCTGCTTATTGATGAATATATAGTCGTGTGTGTGTGTGTGTGTGTGTGTGTGTGTGTGTGATGGGACAAAATCCCACCTGATGTGTTCATAAAACTTTGAGAATATTATCCATAAGTGCCAAGAAACCCTCAACACTGAGCTCCAGACTGCTCAGCAGTCAATAAGGATGAGCTTTTGTTCTGCAGAGAACCAGAGATGTAGAGTTCTATCTGACCTGTTAATGATTTCAGGTTTTCCAGGAAGAAGATTCTTAACTCCACACATATGAGACCATGGATATCTGAAGATAGTCATGTTGTAAGGTCACTTTCATTACAGCAAAGCCAGAGCACGTTGTCATTTTTCAAACACCTGTGTTCACTGAAAAGAGCCTCGGCCTTGTAGGTTAAGACACGCATTGACTTCACCGATGTGGATGGAGGGAGCCCATTATTCCAGAGACTCAAAGTCAAGGCTGACTGGCCAACTCTTTATGAAGAGCTGCTACCGTGCAGAAAAGTTCAAGGTGGACCGTTCAGATCAGAATCCACTGGAAATGGGAAACATATTAGAAAGAAACACGAAGGTTACTGTGGTTCCCCCCCCCCATTAACAGGAGAAAACAGCTGCATCACTTGTGAAAAAATGGACGAAAACAACACTTAAGAGTCTGCAGCCATGTTGATGTCTCTGTGACGCTGTACTGAGAGCTGAAATTATCACAGTGACCGCAACAACATGCTGATGTTTGGCAGGTTCAGTGTCTTAGCATGCAAACAAATTGGCACTAAGCACAAATAATGGGAAGGACATTATTTATTTTTTTTAGGTAAAGGGTCATAAACAGGAAATGTTAAAGGATCAGGAATATCTGAACCAAATTTCCTGATAATCCATCAAAAGGGTTTTGAGACATTTTGCTCCAAGCCACAAGCTTCATGTTGGGAAGCGAGGCAAAGTCAGGAGATCTTCGGGAAGCCAGGAAGTCATGCTGCTGGCAGAGCTACACAGGCATTTGTGAAATCATGTATGGTAATTATGAGCAGCAGTGATCATCTTAGGTGTATTTTTTAAGTCCTCAAGCAGCAGTCACAGTTACATTTCACTTTAACACCTCCATGTCGTTTTTTAAGCAGCTAATTAACAATAATCTGACAAAAAATATTTAAAGCATAATGTCATCAAGGAGATTCAATACTTTAAAATGTTGGAGACAATATTTGATATTAAAGTGAAACTGTTTTAAAGTAAATGCACTCAAGGTTTTTTGTGTGTGTGTGTGTGTGTTCATCTAAGAAAACATCTCCAAAGCCTTGAACTGTATTAAAATAAATACACAGCATAATGAGTGAGATTCTTCTTCAACACAAAACAAAAGTTAAATAAGTACTTTTTTCTCATATTCAGTCCTTAAATTGATTCTGCCTCAAGCTGAGCTGATTACTCTGATCTCCTTTTAACATCAGGGTCAATATCTTGTAAACAGGCAGCATGATTCACACTCAGCACAGCACTAGAGTCAGGGGAAATCCATTTGATTCAATACCATTCCTTAAACAAGCCAAAGCACAGTATCTCCCTCCACTGGTAGGTACTGGATCCGTCATTTGCCTTGAGGAAAAGGAACGTTTGAGGCTTTTAAAGTTAGAATATGAATTCATTTTTGAAGTGCAGTCATGACGTATTTTGCAGTTTCATATCCAAAGCACAAAGCTGTTTGAGGAATCCTCTGTTCGGGAAAATCCACCTGCGCTCTTTGACCTTATTGATGGCCTCTAGCAGGATGTAATGGTGGTGGATCATAAGGTAGGCCAGGACGATGGAGGCAGACCTGCTCACTCCAACGGCACAGTGGACTAAAACCCGCCCTGGGGAAGAAAAAGATTACGGTGAGCATGAAGCAGGTGCTGAATGTGGGATTTTAGTCTGGATAAATTGGGTGACTGCAAAATCTGAGATTAAAGCAACATAATGATGGGTATTTACCACCGGGAGTGTCAAGAGCGTTGTGAATGTATTCAGCAGAGGGAAAGAAAAAGCGAGACAGGTCAAAAGACGGTGAGTCATCTGCAGGCACGCCATAATAATCCACAGTGGATCCATAGAAGTCATGACTCCCCTCACTGTGCATCCGCCCATGTGCTGAATTCACAACATGAGTGATTCCCAGCTTCCATACACTGTAGCGGTCATTGGCCACTGACCTGCAGACAAAAGAAAACAGTCTTTATAATAGGAAACACGTTCAAAGAAAACCAAACATAGTGCTGCTTTTTTTGGTATAAGCCGTCAAGAGGAAAGTGAACAACTTACATGTCCCCAATGAACAGGTTAGGCCAAACTTCATCCACATGATTACCAAACCTTTTTCCTCCATACAAAACCGTCACCAGGTCTTTTACAGAAGGGGTGGCAGGAGAAACAGCACTGTTTCCCTGAGGATTATTCATCGTTGACTACATGCATATTCATATTTACCTCCAGATGCAACTCTGAAACTATCCATTTCTATGATTTCTTCTCTCAACCTTAATTCAAACTCTGTTGAGGCTTCACAACAACCGTGTTGGTACCGACAAGGACAGGTGTACTTGTTCTAAAATTAAAACATTGACCTATATTCTAAAAGTTGTCCTAGTTCACACCTGTAAATCTTCGTGAAGTAAATTTTTATGTCCTTGCGCTATTTTTCATTTTGTGACCTTCAATTGAACAAAAAAAAAAAAGTTTTGTCGTCATAAAAAACCCCCAAAATATGCGAGGTAAAGACGGTGCAGTACCGTCTTTTCACCGGTAAGTGTCGCTGTCGCTTCAGCTACGGCCTCGCAAGCCAGTTTTCACGTGCGCAGCTACTCGGGACATTACCGCCTTGTTGTTGTCAACAGTAATGCTAACCAGCGCGAAGCCTGGGCGAAATGATTTCCAACGAGCCCGTGTTACCGCTGCAAACGCTGATACGATTCCTGCTGATTCCTGTAAAAAAGCCACTTACTTAAGTTAGCCGATTAAATAAAGCTCCGCGTCGTCCGCTGGTTTCATCTCAGACCGGGTGAGTGAGCGTAAATCACGGGTATCGATCGGGCTATCAGGAGCTAGGGAGCTAAACTAGGTAGCCTGAGCTCAATTAGCCTGCTGGGGGGGGGGGAAAAGAAAAAAGGGGGGTTGTTGTGTTAATATATCATAAGCTATTAGATGGTATTAAAGATTTAAAGTTACTGAAAGGCCTGGGGGAGGGAAAGGGGGGGGGGGGTCTATGTCTGCCTCTTCACTTCAGTTTTTAGGGTGTGGTTTCGTTGTGTACATTTTACCTCGTCTCATGTGTTCGTATGTCAGGTTGTAAATGCTCTTTTTTTTTTTTTAATTAATTAGAATTAGTTTTGAATTGCTGATTTCAGTGTCAAATAAAATGTGCCAAATAGTACTGACTTAATAGGTCAGTGTTACTTTTGAAAGGTTGGAGGTCACTCCTCACTATTTACGGTCTGGATAATCCGTAATAAGTCATGTAACTATTTTTAATTACCTCGTTAAAGTAATATAACTTTATATAAGGTTTGATTACCTTTTCATTACTTTTCTACTTTTAAACTGGGAAATAATGCTGAAAAATCCTGATAAATAAAGCTAAAAAAAAAATAAATAAAAAAAAAGGCTGTGTAAATTTGATTGTTCACAGTTTTGTTAACACTGGTCCCTGAGGGACTCTCTAAATCTCTCTCAGTCTTATCCAACGACATGGAAAACTGCCTCGGTGTGATTGTTTAGGTAATGCATATTGATTTGATTGGCAGACAAGAGATGAACCAATCAAAAACAAGGTTCAATGGTTTTTACTCCAAAAAAAAAAAGAACATTTTCAGATGCAACCCTGTTGAAATCACCAACATTTTAAATTGTGACAATAAGTGATTTACAGTTACTTTTATTTTGTAATTTGATTACATGTAACTCGACACTGTAAATAAGGAACTGAGATTAGTAAGGGAGCGCTTTGTTGTTTGATAAATGCCGTTGTTTCTCCCCACAGTCTTCAGAGTGAGGACGACATGACCCAGCAGAGCGTCCGTCGCTGGACGCCCAAACACGTCGCCAAGTGGCTGAAGGAAGAGGGCTTCTGCGACTACGTGGACCTGCTGTGCAACAAGCACCGGCTGGACGGCACCAGCCTGCTCGCCCTCAGCGAGTACGACCTCCGCTCGCCGCCTCTGGAGCTCAAGGTCCTGGGGGACATCAAGCGGCTGATGGTGTCCATCCGCAAACTCCAGAAACAGAACATTGACGTGTTGGAGGAGCTGGGGCTCCCCTTCGACGGCCACTCTCCTACAGGCTCCGGGGGCAGTTTGGACTGGCTGTGCAACGGAGACCCGGGCAGAGACTGCGACAGCACCGACACGGCACCGGTGGGAGAGGAGTACCACCAGTACACCAATGGGAAGTACAAGCAGCAGATGAGGCGCCTCGATCCAGAGTACTGGAAGACGGTGCTCAGCTCTGTCTATGTGGTGTTCGTGTTCGGGTTCACGTCCTTCGTCATGGTCATCGTGCACGAGAGGGTCCCCGACATGCGCACGTACCCTCCACTGCCAGACATTTTCCTCGACAGGTGGGTGTGACCGCTCCTCAGCCTTATTACGCCACAAACTAACAACGAAAAGCATTAACCAGCTGTGAAATGCCACAACAATTACTTATGACTTAACAAAGCCAAACAATATTTGTTTTATTAGCTGTCAGAGGATCACAGCAGATGGTGGACACTGTAACTGCCCTAATTACTTGTAGCATGTTTCTATTATTGTCCTGATGTGCTTGCTTTGGTTCAAATAGATTTTTGAGAGGTTTTTTTTTTTTAGTTTTTTTAAGTTTTTTAAAAGTGACCTACTTTTAGCTGTGACCTGTTGTTTATAACCAGCTTTAATCTTTTCATGGACTGTCATAGCATACTCAGACAGCTGATTTCAGGGAAACGCCACCGGGGAGGTGGAGAAATGAAATGCGCTGAGGCGAGTTGTTCAGGCTAGTTAGGAGTGTTTGAGATTTTTTTTTTTTCTCCATCTCGAGAGATTTTTTTTTTTTTTTTACAGCTCGAGTGAATATTTTGCCATTTGATACGAGTCGTGTAAGAAAAAGGTTTTAAAAAAAAAAAAAAAAAAAAAAAAAAAAAGAGGGGTAAAAGAGATGAAACGTGCCTGATGGCACCGGTGTGGTTGATGGTGCTCGGCTACAGGGGGAATCCAGATCTGTAAGCTTTAACTGCAGCATTTGTCATTTAACATCTTGTAACATAGAAAATGTTTTGAAAAGTTACTAATTCGATACCTATTATTATAAATTGGTCCATGACTCTATCAATTTGTTTTTACAATTAACAAATTGCTAGTTATTAAGTGTATAGCATGTCAGAAAATGGTGATAAAGGAATATCTTACTTTAGACAGCTGAAGATGATGTTTTGAAACTGCTTGTTTAGCACAACCAATAATTGCAGAAAATATTTGAATTATATTCTGGTTTGTTTTAAGATGTAAAAACGAGAGAAAAGCAACAAATCCTCGCAGTTTGTAAGCTGGAAACCGTAATTGGTTTCCCATTAAGTCTGTGTAGTTCGACTTACTGATTTTGTCTTTCACGCGGATCGTTTCCTTTTCAACAGCGTGCCTAGAATACCGTGGGCCTTCGCCATGGCTGAAGCGTGCGGGGTGATCCTCTGTAACATCTGGCTGCTGGTTCTGCTGCTGCATAAACACAGGTAGAGTCCTGACAGTCGTTCGCATCGGTGTGTTGTTTTGAGGCGGCTGCGGCTCCGGTGGCGACGGGGTTGTCCACTGATTGTCCACGTGTTGAAGCGTCCTTGGGCGAGACACTGAACCCCGAGTTGCTCCCGATCGAACGCGATCACCTTGCGTGCGGTTCTATCGCCGCTATAAACCACTGATGTAAAAAAAAAAAAAAAAAGAAGGTGTTATTTAAGTGCAGAGATTCATCATTCCTTATATCAGCAGCAGATCAGACCCGGGTTAACCGTCTGTCACGACTTGCAGGTCCATCCTTCTGCGACGCCTGTGCAGCCTCATGGGGACGGTGTTCATGCTGCGCTGCGTCACCATGTTTGTCACCTCCCTGTCCGTGCCGGGACAGCACCTGCAGTGCTCAGGAAAGGTAACGCGGGATGAATGTTTCGCGTAACGTGTCTAAAACGCTGCACGTCTTTTGAGAGAGATCGCGGTATCAACGGTTGCGCTCCTCCTCTCCTTTTGTAGATATACGGTGACATGTGGGCCAAACTGCAGCGAGCCGTGGCCATCTGGAGCGGTTTCGGGATGACCCTGACGGGAGTGCATACGTGTGGCGACTACATGTTCAGCGGCCACACTGTGGTCCTGACCATGCTCAACTTCTTCGTCACAGAGTGTGAGTAGCTTCAGATGAGACGGTCTGGCTCCGAGGTTTGTTAACCATTCAGTGGGAAACGACTTAATTCAAATCATAAGAAAGTGACAATTTGAAAGTAAAGATTAAGGTGAAATGGCCATGAAATATTTAGTAATGCTAATAGTATTAATAAATAAAAGTGGATTCCTAAAATACTGCCTAATATCCTCTAATGTTGCAAATGACTGAAGATTATAGATATTAACTTGACAGATCTGATGAAATTGGTCGGGTTATAGATTTTTGGATGAATAAGGCATTATTTTCTTTATTATGTTTGTCCAGTAGTGTTTTGGCTCTTTTTAAATGAATTCAGATCTTTTTCTGGATGAGCGTAGTTACGCTTATTCGTATAATTTTCTTATTTTCCTTATTTTTGGGGTGACGTAAGACCTTAAACCTCCAAACACGCACCAAAAATGAGATATTAGTTCACAAGATGTAAATAATAAACAGTAAACAATATATATACCTTTTAAAATGGTCACAATGGTTGCCAGGTTTTGTCTGTATTGACATCATGAAAAGAAATTACAACGTGTCATTAAAAAAAGTCACATTAGGGGGTTGAAGTAGTAAATCTTGAGGGAGACACGATGTAACCGTCTTTGGAGACTTTGTCCCTCTGTTGCCATCCAGCGTCCTTCACCGGTATTACAAGTATAATTTAAACATTATGTTCCCCTTAGTGTGAACTCGACTAAAACAATCACTGGGCTACATTTCTGGGCGGAGTTATGTAAATCCATGCAAGTAACACAAGTTGCTCTTTCTCCTTCTTTCCAACAGACACTCCACGAAGCTGGAACTTCATTCACACTTTGTCCTGGGTGCTCAATCTCTTCGGCATCTTCTTCATCCTGGCCGCACACGAACACTACTCCATCGACGTGTTCATAGCCTTCTACATCACCACCAGACTCTTCCTGTACTACCACACTCTAGCCAACACCCGGGCCTACCAGCAGAGTCGACGGGCTCGCATCTGGTTCCCCATGTTCTCCTTCTTCGAGTGCAATGTGAACGGGCCCGTCCCCAACGAGTACTGCTGGCCTTTCTCTCGACCTGCCGTGATCAGGAGGCTCATTGGATAGTGAGCGGTCAGACGCGTCCGAGGCTGTGCCGCTTCGTCTGCTTTGTCGAGTTGCCAACCGAGGCGGTGCGTGACATCACCAACAACGAAGAAGCCTGACGTGATCCTGTCGGCGCAAGAGGCCTGATGGGATACACAGAGCCATAACCTCTTTTACTTTGGGACTCAGCGTCTAACCTGCTTCTCCCTCACCATTTTTTTTTATTTTTTAGGTGCATTCAAACAAAATACACAAAACCCTTCAACAGTTTCTCAAAGGTCCCGTCGTCACCTCGTGTTATTAATTTTTTCACTAAAAGGGATATCATGTTGTTTAGCATGAATTGCATTTTTCTGTACCTCCTAACTTGAAATTGCATCTTTTATAATGGTATTTTGGATATCACACGATCCATCCAAAAAACAAATTCTCAGGCTTGGTTGCACCTGATCCTTCATAGCAGTCTCACATTTTCTGTGCAGTTAAACTCATTTGAAGGTTTGGAACTGGAGTTTTTGTCGTCCCTTCCACTTCATAATTCCTCAAAACACGACTCCGTGGACCACTGTCAAAGCAATATGTATAGATCTACATTAAACTGTATAGAAAATATATTTTTCATCGTATTGACAAACGGATGTTATGAAGGTCTTCTGCAATCGTCGCTTACAGAGAAATTTGTGGCTCATTATAAGATAAAACAACACTATACATTGACTCTTGCGTTTTAAATGGTCGACAGACTGTTGCCTGCTTCTTCCTCACCAGACAAAAGAAAAGAAATGTGAAAGAAAATGTCATCGTCGGCCAAAAAAAAAGTGTGTTTTTCCAGCTGTCTTAAATACAATTCCATTTGCCAACTACCTTGAGTGTTAAGATGATAGGAAATGTGTAAATGTCCCAAATCTTTCATGTTGGATAGATGTATAGTGCTTTTTTTTTTATTATTATTCTTTTTTTTTTTTTCTTTTTTTTTTTTTATAAATACAGTGTATATAACTAGACTAAGACCAAGTACTATGAGCTTTTCCTGCTATTAATTCACTGACATTGATCTGTAGTAAACGGACCCTTAAATTTGTATGTATTTGTTTATATTAATTTATTTCATTTTATAAATGTCGATAGGTATTTTTATATTGCATATACAAAGTTACAGCAACATGCACATGGAGAAATATGTTTACAGTTGCTTTGAACTACGTATTTTGTTTGAAACACAACGTGCTACTTACGTGTAATAATAATTTCAGGTTGTCCTCTGCGTTTCAGTGGGTGAAGCTGAACACTGTAGTGCGGGATCATTTGTTTGGATGTTAGAAACGGAGTTGACAGTGTAACGCATCCTTTTTAGTAAGGAAGGATGTTGTATTCATTTGCTACTGCAAAGCCACATTACTTGATTCTTGTCTCGTTGGTCATTTCCATCATTAAAGAGCTGAAATCAGACTTTTTTTTCCCTTTTTTTCTGCACAATCATATATGAATGAACATTAGACACATACTAAATGAATGGACATGTATAGGGAACTTGAAATAAGAGGTTTATTTGACTTTGGAAAATATTGAATAATTTAATAATAAAGACACTATTTAATTTTAATTTAATAAAGACAATATTTAAAGATTAAATACATCAAAAAGATGTATTTAAGGCATTTGACAGTAACTAGCAGCTGTGAACAACTGCGCAATAAGTCTTTTATTTGGTTTGATTAAAACATACATTGTACACTTACGCATGTTCGGATAACGTGAGAAAAGTTGAAGTATCGCGATCGTAAAGCGGTACGCGAGCGTAATGGTTACCGTGGTGATTTAGAGGTCTTCCAGCCGCCGGTTAGCCGGTAACACAAATCACCCACGTAAATGTCGCCTTTTTGAAAATGACAAGAATTGAATTCTCCGCTATAAAACAAAAATATCAGAATCAACGCTTAACTCCCAAGTCTCGGAGGAATAAAACGTTACGAAATCGCTCCTATTTCAGTCAGGCACAAAGTAGGCAGCTGCATTGTCGGGTCCTGCGGCGCCGAGGTCAGGAGGTTGTTGGTTTTGCGGTGTCTCCTCCATATCGTCCTACACCGGTTTCCATCGCTCATCCCGCCGCTTTTTCCTTGTCTGACAAGTTGACAGTAACACAACCGACAGCAGTAAATCTCGGTAAGTAATCACAGTAATAGTTCGTGTTGTATTTTAGCGGCGCTGGTTATCAAACATCCCATTTCGGGAGCTGGAAAAACGCCCCCTGCCAACACTCGTGTGTTCAAACTCCCTTTAACGTACCAGACGCGGTCATGTACATTTCCTGTCGTGGGGCAAATGTTTTGCGCATATTTTGCATAACAAAAAAAACAACAACATACGAATGGACAAAGTTAGCCCTCTGGTTTCACTTCATTTTAACATTACGCTCCACAGACTCGATGCTGATTTCGACCATTTTAGCGTGAAAGAGCGTTTTTTTTTTTTTGCTTTTTTTTTTTTTTTGTGCCAGGTGTGTCTCAGCTTTAACGTCCCTGAACCTTTCAAGTCCTGGCACGTCTTTCAGCCTCCAGTTTAACCTTGACAATAAGGAGACGAATCCTCGTAACGCCCCGTAGACCATCTTACTCGGGATCAAACCGTGCAGCAGATATCTTATGCCGCTAACTATTTGGTAAAAAAAAAAAAAAAAAATAAAATCATGTTGGAGTTTAAAGATTACTTAACAAAAAAAAAAAGGAAAAACAGTAATTGTAGTCAGACTGTGCAAAGATTTTAGAAACACTTGACAGCTTCACACAATTGTTTTTATTAGTTGCAATTTTTTTTTTTTAGTTTCAACAAGGTGTTCATTTTTGAAACTAGACATTAAAATTCCCTGAAGAATGTCGCCCGGTTTGATCTTCTGACTTAAGAGTGGATTTCTTTTGATGCGAGCTGTTTGCTCTGTCCTTTTCGACTCGCTATCTAAACTCTCTGCAACCTTCTCTTTTGCGGCAGGCATCATGGCAATTCCTCCAACGTATGCTGACTTGGGAAAATCGGCAAAAGACATCTTCAACAAGGGATATGGTAACTGGACGCACGATTTATACGCGTATATTTGCATTGCTGCTTCTGTGAATGCATCTCCAAGCCCAGAAAGTCTTTTTTCACTGTCACTGTCCTTACAGGTTTTGGGCTGGTTAAGCTCGATGTGAAGACCAAGTCTTCAACCGGAGTGGTGAGTTTACATTTTAACTGTAACGCCCAGTCGTGCGATGCAGATAATGTGGTGATGATTTATTTTTTTATTTTTTTATTTTTTTTTTCCCTACTTGGTCCGTGTGGAACAATTCCACTAAGCTCGTCAGGGTTAGACTGAGGCTCAGGCCATAACATTCACCGTACGACGAACGAGTCTGCGTTTTCGACGGCGCTCTGATGGACCCCGACTATTTATTAAAGGACGGCCTCACAGGTTTCGCGGAGATTCTAAACCGAAACACTTAGAAACTGTGAAACTAAATCTTGGGACACAAAACTCTCCTTCGGTGAGCTGATGATTTGACGAACGCCCACCTGTTTGCGCTCTGTGACCGATATATAACCTTTTAGCTCCACCCACACGTAATGAACTGTGCGCGTCGTGTGTCGCAATTCTTTGATAACCAAGCTTTATGGTGTGCGGTATGTAGCTCTTCAGGACTGAAATGACTTGAACTATGTTCTACATTTTGTCGAGTTGTGCACTTGCGTCGGCACAAATGTTTCCGATCATGTTAAAACCCAGAAATTCATCATTTCAATTCAGGTTGTCATAATGTTGTCATATCCACTTTACCACCTCTCTGCTTGCTATAATATTTGGGGAAATACAGGATTTATGGCAAACTACAACAGCTGATGGTAGGAAGAGCAATAACTAAACATAAGACTCGCGTCGCTCACCGCTACGCTGGTGGCTCTCCCACGGTCCCACACTACTTCACAATGCCATCATTTATGATGGCAATACTTCTCTGCAGTGTTTACTTGTGCTTTCATCTGACAGAGTGAATACTGCCTGTTATATTGTTGTCAGTATTGGTCCCACGTGTACATGCCGGTCTCTTAATCCTAAACCTATTTCGCCTATAGACGATGGATGTACTTTTTCCGACCCGTGTTGGTTTCAGGCAGGACTGATTTCCTCTCCCATTCACTTCAGGAATTTAAAACGTCCGGCTCATCCAACGTGGACACCAGCAAGGTCACTGGGACCCTGGAAACCAAGTACAAATGGGCTGAATATGGACTGACGTTCACAGAGAAGTGGACCACAGAAAACACACTTGGAACCGAAGTTTGTGTTGAGGATAAGGTACATTGAAAACTACTATAGTGTTGATCATCCCACCAATGAATTAGCTCTAAATTATGTGACTGATGGAGTTTTTATTTTGTTTTTTTAAGATCACCCAAGGGCTGAAACTTACTTTTGACACTACATTTTCACCAAATACCGGGTAAGTTAAACTCACGACTGGCAGCCTGAATGAGAACTCTCGTATCTTCTCCTTCTCAGTTTTCACTTTCTTTTTCTGATTTCACAGCAAGAAGAGCGGCAAGGTGAAGACGGCTTATAAAAGGGAGTACGTCAACGTCGGCGTTGACGTAGATATGGACTTTGCTGGCCCGACCATCCACGGAGCAGGAGTGGCCGGCTACGAGGGATGGCTGGCTGGCTACCAGATGAGCTTTGACTCGGCCAAATCTAAGATGAGCCAGAGCAACTTTGCAGTTGGTTACAAGACCGGAGACTTCCAGCTCCACACCAACATGTACGCTTCAGAACCAGCGAACATTTGAATTAAGCAGGATGAGTTCCTACACGGCGCGCAGCAAATCGATCCATTGGTTAAATGTTTTCGATAACAGGCGGTGTTGTGCATTTTTTTTTTTTTTTTGCCTTTCTCTCCCAGAAATGATGGCTCTGAGTTTGGTGGATCCATTTATCAGAAGGTAAACGACAAACTGGAGACCGCTGTGAATCTTGCCTGGACCGCAGGCAGCAACGGCACTCGCTTTGGAATCGCCGCTAAGTACCAGTTAGACTCCAATGCCACCATATCGGTAAGCGCACGAGGGGGAAAAAAAGGATCGGTGTTTGTCGAAGGGACATTTTGAAACGACATTTTTCCAACATTTCCACTTTTCTTCTCATGAACTGCTGCTTGCATCTCAAAAGAATCTAGTACACTCTTGTTTGTGTGGCCCCGTCGGTCACTAGTTTAACGCTTTTTCTCTGCAGGCTAAGGTGAACAATGCCAGCTTGGTAGGATTTGGATACACTCAGACTCTGCGGCCTGGTGAGAAACATCTCTTCAATAATATGCAATATGCAAAGGTACGCAACACCTACAAAGGTCACCGAACTCTTTCAATGAACTTCAAACCGTATTTCAGGTATGAAACTCATCCTCTCGGCACTAGTGGATGGGAAGAATATCAACGCTGGCGGTCACAAACTAGGTCTCGGCCTGGAGTTGGAGGCATGAGGGACCCTCTCTGCCACTTCGTAAGAAGAGGAAGAATATCGGCAGAATCTGGCCTTGAGCCTCCGTGTGTGGTCAGCGGCAGATATTTTAACGACGAGGCCAAAACAAAGTAGAATCCCAGTTCACGGGCACCGACGAGATGGACACCTTTCCACCAACCTCCTTCCTTCGTGGTTACTCTTAAGTAGTCATGTTTCACTCACCTTATGTATTTATTTATGAGTTACTCCTTCTGCCAATGTATCCTCCCATGATGCTAGAAAAAAAAAAAACCTCCGCTTGGTGTTGAAAGTTGGATTATTTAGTTTGATAATCCCGGGGCGGTTCCAAAAGCTAATTATTTTTGCTGAAGTGTGATGACGTAGAATGTAAATCTGAGCTGTTATTTTGCACCGTAGAATATACCCTAATGTAAAAGCTCTTCCTCCCTTTGTTTCATTTGCACATTTCGTTTTGAGTTTCGGTAGTGCTCCGCTGCCCGTCGGAAGGGCGACACTGACATAGTGTGCCATCAGGTTTGAAGCCCGTGTCGTGGCCGCCCTTCACTTATTTTCCTAGAAAGGCTTAATTGTGCTTTGTGGTGAGTTTTAGACTGCTGCTACCTTCAATACCTGCTTCCAAGCTGCAAGACCAGAGCATTTTATTTTCCTCATTGTGACTCGGAATGAATCCCATCTGAGGACTGTGACACAAATCAGGGAGCAGTGTGTGTGTGTTGCCGTGTGTCTACCTTTAAAATAAAGTCCCGGACTCGATCGCTCTTCTCTCCTGTCATTTTGACTTCAGTACACACAATTAGGCTGCATGGTGAATTGTGTGAAGTCAGTGATGACATGAAAAGAAAACAAAATAGCATGTGCTGTGTTGTTGTTGTTTTAATTTTTTTTATTTTTATATCAAATACCTTTACCGTATCATTCAAATGTTGCACTTAGTTTGAATGCTGTAAAAAATAGTGTTATCAAACTTTCTGAGGTCATATCATTGACCTTGACGTTCCATAAAGTATGATATTGTGTAATCACTTTAACCTGTAGTTACATGAGCCCAGACGGCATTACACAGGTTTTTTTTTTTTTTTTAGCTACCATCACATATCACCTCTAACAGTTCAGACAACTTTAAAGTGAAAAACACTGTTGCTTTACAGAACTTATGCACTATGCAGACATGTGTCCCTACAGTTTGACAGCCAGGGTGAGCCCATCTCCCACTGTGAGCATGCTCAGAGTGATTCGAATATCTTTGTGCAACTTCTTGTTCAGCTTGTCGATGGCCACAGTGTCGTCGTCACCTGGGGCCGGATTCAGCACCTTCCCGCCCCACAGCACCTGCGGCACCAGAAAAACGGTTGGTCGGAGGATTTGCAGCTTGAAATGACTTGACGCAAGAACTCGAGACATTTTTTTTCCCTTACATTGTCGATAGCGATGACGCCTCCTTTTCTCAGAAGCTGCAGAGCCTTTTCGTAATAATTGTCGTAGTTCACTTTGTCTGCGTCAATAAAGACGAAGTCAAATGTTTCAGCCTGGCCGGAAGACAAGAGATCATCTGAAAGAAAAGAAAACGATAAGTCGGTGGTTGGTTGATTTAACAGTTGGGTGAAGCGACGACTGAGTAAACGAGGCAAAACCTAGGAAATGACCGAATGCTATGCAAAATCACCGGAGGGCTTTTAATTTGAAAATCATGCGGGAAGTCAGCCGACCGACCGTGACTCCCCCATCAGTCAGTCACGTAGCTTTCGGCCGACCAACGGTGCAACTTTGATCCCTCATTGAGCACCAAGTGGTGCGCGGGCCCCTATTCTACAAACGATTATTAGGGCCCGATAACGGATTGGAGGCGAAGGCCGTACTGTTCATCAAGGGATGATTATTAGGGGCTGGAGCGCTGACTGGTGCGGAGAAAAGATCAAATTTCTTTCATGTTTAGCTCTGGCTCAGTGTGGCTCCAGAATGGCACAGTGGCTGGTAACACATAGACCAAAAATCTTTGGCATCATTTTTGTTGGGAAAAATATTCAATAACCCGAGTCTTAAGGCCTTCGCACGGCGGCAGCGCGGGCGAATGAATGACACAAAAATGCAAAATGCTCGCTTGTTAATAATTTGCATTAAACCTATGTATACTGGTTAGCAATGTAAACCTGGGACAGTTGTTCCAAAAAAAAAAGGTTTGAATAGTAGTGGTGTGCCGATCAATATGGAAATACTGATACTTCCGGTTCCAAACGTTTCTATTCAAATATTGATTTTCTGATTGATATTTAAAGTCAGTAATTTTGAGTAAATGTATATATATATTATATACATATATAAATATTAATTTTTAATTAAATTTTTTTTTTATCATCATCAGGAAAAGAAACCACGCTATCACCAGACTCAGTCAAAACATCAGACTTAAGAACTACTTTTCCTTCCGCCTGCCGGAGACGTACGAAATACGGCTGTGGACAGACGTGCGCGTAAAAAACCCCCCCCCCCAAAAAAACCCCCCACACATGGCGTCTTCCGCGTTCGCTCACCTGGGGAAACATTTGTGAAAAATGGCGCTCAAAAAACGCTCCCGCATATTCGACTAGCTTTGACCAAATTCACACCGAGGTTCGCGCAGGCAGCAAAAGACACCGGCGGGACAACTGGAATCAAGGTACCAAAACGTATGCATGCACTTTTAATGATGAGAAATATTTGTTTGTTATAGCCTATATGGGCTTAGTTTTTTTTTTAATGCAAATGGAGGTCGTGTCACAGGACGCCGCCCTGCAACAGCAGGTTAAATCTTTACAGTCGACCGCCTCGTCACTAATTTGTAAAATATTAGGTTAATATCAGGGACTGTGTAACTGCAGTTGGATCTTACTTTACATCTGTGATTATTTTGTCTGTCAGAATACATAGTTGTTATTTCTATATTTTGTGTGTACAAAAGTTAGTAATCCTCTTTCTGACTTTAAAAAAAAAAAAAAAAAAAAAAGACCTGAAGCAGACGTGAGATTTTCTAAATTGAATTGCCACATTAGTATCAGACTTACGGTAGTATTGCTTTGATCTCCTGCCTGGTCAAAGTGCAGTTTGATTTAGTGATTTTTTTTTTTTAAATTTTAGGAATCTGTCCTTTTTGGACTTCAAACATTTGCATCAGATAAACTACATGTCTCTTGTCAAATTCACAACAATAAGTTAAAAAAAAAAAGAAAAAGAAAAGAGATGTGTTACTGTACCCAGAGTTTTCAATGCTGGCTGAATGCGTAGATCAATTTTTTGCTCGACTCCAGCCTGTAACCAAAAAAGACACGAATATTTTCAAGAGTGAAAGTGCAGAAAGTAAGTTGCCTGAGAACAGATGAGAAACAATGTGTTGCAGTGTATTAGGATGTCTTTTGTGGGTGTTTTGGCATGCGTGGTTATATTTATCCTGTTATTCGTTTTGGCACGATATGGACATATTGTGTACATAAGACCCAGTTTTGCTCTTGTCTGGATTATGGTGAATCAAAACAAGATCTAGTGATATCAGCCTGGAAACACTTGACTCTAGATTTGTTTTTATTGCTTATGACCAATGACAATAAACTTTAACATTGTGAAATTTAAGTTCAGAGGCCACTCCTGATGCAAATCATTTCTAAAATTAGTTTTCCAATCATGCCTTTTGTGCTTGCTTTTCTTCACATTATTGAATAATCGCACTCCCACAGGGCATCTGATGGTTACACTCATCGACCAATCCAATCAGTTCTTTGCTCGATCAGTCATAAAACCGCAAATAAAAAAACTTTTAAAAGTCCAATTTTTTTTTTTTTTTTTTAACTGCTATTGAACTTTAACATACATTTTTTTTTTTCTTGATAAATGACTTGAGTCATGAATTGAATATCCAAATTCTTGCGGATCAATTTTCTATCAATCAATTACGAATTGTTCAATTCGTCTTTTTCCGACAGGATTGTTAAAAGACATTAGTTCATCAGTGTTGCTGCGTCCTGTGGCAGACTGAGACACACAAAAGACTCGCAGACTCAGACGTCTGCCAGCTCTCCATGCAGATGCAATGACGTCAAGCAGAACTACGCAAAGACTATTACCTGTGCTTTATGATAATCCTCTGCACTGATCGGCACTTTGCAATATGAGAATAATACAACAATATTACACACCACATTTGAACCCGACTATATCGCGCGTAGTCTTTTTCTTTTTAAACATTAAACAAAACCTAGATGTCAATTGTACCTCTTTCCAGAAGGGCTTGCCAATGTTGGGGTAGTCTTCCCGGATATCACATGCCACGATAACGCCATCTTCAGGCAAGGCCAGTGCAATGTTCAGTGTGTTGTAGCCCGTGTAAACTCCTGCAAGTGCAATGAGAAGGCATTCAAATCAGCATCGTGCGCCGCAGTAGAAAGAGCAAAACGGCAACATTTTAATACAGAGAGAGAACAAGTAACTTTCTGCTTTTGCGGCGCGTGTTTATTTATGCTTCATGCACTTGAGTTACCGGGTAAACCGTCCGCTTTCTGCAGTGATCGGATTTATTTCGGGTTATTTTGTTTTTTTTTAATGAAAAACCTGGTTTCTGTAACCGAGGGGAATAAGAAGAAGTCGAAATTGATTTTTTTTTATTTAGAAAGCACAAATGTGGCTCGACTGCTTTTATTTGAACTCTTTCTCATGTTTGACCCAATTTCACCAGCTACATTTCTCCCGAGGAAACCCAATCGCCGGTTGTCGTGTATACGCATGCTGTCAAAGTCAAAATGCGCCGCCAAAAAGACAACCAGGAAGCAGATATTGATCGGCGTTGAGGAGCGAGGTCTACCGTGCGATCGCTGCATGGTAAAAGTACATCTTGCAGCAATCGGGTTACTGCAGTGCATACAGATGCGATTTCCCGTGTGACACGATTTCTCCAGTAACCCGGTTTGTCGTGTGCATGCAAGTGTCTGAAGAAGGAGGACGGTGGAATCTCACTCGTGACAGATGTGCACGTTTCAGTGGCTCGGTGTGACGTCGAGTCAAGGCTGCCTTACCGATCTCCAACGCCTTCTTGGTTTGTATCAGCCTTGCCAAATTGGCCATGAACTGCGCCTGCTCACAGGCGACCATCATGATGTTCCAGGAGTCCTCCATTGTTTTCTGAAATTACACAGTGAAGCCCGATTTACATCTCATGACGCGGAGGGCTCTGCCGTGTCGTCCGGACACCGAGACCTTCTTACCAGTCGGAGGTTTTTCAGGGCCGGATGCTCTCTCATGGAATGAGTGAGGACGTACTGCATAAGTGGGTTGTCCTGTCCCCCGCTGTGACTTTTGATGATGCTCATTCTGGTAGATTTCTTCTTTCCTGAGGGGGGGCAAACATGAACCACGAAACCGTTAGAGCACGATGATGTCAGGGGACCTACCAGCCAGCTTATACATTTTTCAGGAAACCAAAGTCTGATGCAATTATTTGATTTAGATTAGATCAAACCTAAATTATCTCTGGGGAAATGACATTATTACAAACAGCAGCAACAAATCCACAAAGAACTGAATACTGGAAATTGTAGGACAATATAGTTTGACATCTTGACCGAATGATGACTTAGACTGACGTGACACTGCTTCGGTAACTCAATCCGTGCAGCACTTGAACTTCTTTTCTACAGATTTGCAGTCATTCATTCACCATTACAAGCAAAGTAAATGAATGAATAGAGGACGACGCTGCGAACTTTATGTGTTACGTTATACTTTCTCTGATGTGAATAAGAGGACTGGCATGATGACCATGTGTACTTTAAAAAAAAAAAAAAAAATCCATTTAAAAAAACAAAAAAACCCAAACATCATTCATGCCAATAGATTCCACGTAATCCTGTGGTATTGCTTAACTGGTTTACGATGTGATCTTAGCTAAAAGATTTAGGTCACAAAATGCGGCATTTGTTTCCATAAGCCTCAATGTGTGCCCTTTCAGTCACAATCACCAATTCATTGTTCACTTCATTCTTAACCACCAAATTTTAAGGTTAACATAAAAAGAAAAAGAAAGGCTTAACTAAATCTAACAATGTGATCATGTTAAGCTGTCACATGAAGCTACTGAATTCCCCCACTGTGGGATTAATAAAGTCAAATGTAAATCCAAATCTTAATACCTGGATGAATCAACTCGGGACTTCTCGTTCCCTCCCACACAGAGATCTTCTATGACCTTGTGATGCCATTTTCCAAGAGGAATCGATTGGTCATTAGGCAGCGATGTTATGTATTTTTGATCTGTTATGGTGGGTGGGTGGGGGGGGTACATAGCCAGCTTTAGAGCAGATTAGGTCTGCAAGCATAAACCGAAGTGTCCTCTCTAACTGCAAATCCTGCTTCTGCAGCTCAAACCTGGCACGGATTTCAATTTAAAGAGTTTAAAGGCAGTTTTAAAACCCTGGATGACATTGAAACTTTTATTCTTCACGTGAAAACAGAAACACACACACACACACACACACACACACACACACACAAAAGAGACTCTGCCTCCTCCCTGCAGATCCCAGTCAACATAAAACAACATATCTGGATTAAACAAACGAGGCTCATGACACTGATCTGCACCCTCCTCGATCTTGACGGGTTACTATGTCGCTCACTTGTATTGTATATTTGACGTCTTTTAAAGTCTTCGCTCTTACCGAGGAAATATCCGGTGGCAAAAACAACCCCAAGTGCCACGGTGCCCACCAGCGCTTCTTTAGAAACGTTACGAAAAGACATGATTTAAAAAAAATAAAATAAAATACAAGTCCAATATCACGCGATTAAACCGGGCCACCGAAAGCTCTTCCGCGTTGGCTTGAACGCTGTACCGTAATGCTGCGAGTAACACGCGGCGGTGACAGAGAGCGAGACGAGCCGCCGGGTGGTCCGCGGGTGAGAAGGAGAGGCTCGGGTTGCGTTTGGAGAGGCTCGCCATGTTAAACAGTTCCCCACCTCTACTGTTATCGCGTAACTGTCATTGCCGGGAGGGCGTGGAGCAATAACGAAAAAAAACAAAAAAACGAAGACCAATCTCTCAAACGGGAAAACGGGCTAAAAAAGAAGAAAAAAAAAAAAGAAAAAGTCGAACACAAACCCAGTTTCTCCTCGTGAAAGATACGACGCGGAGAAATCACGACATGAAGCAGCAAACGTGAAACATACGACTCACCACGAAGACGCCTTCACCAGATTTGGCTGAGACAGCGACTGGATGAATTCCTGCTTAAATCGAGCCTTAAAAAATAAAATAAAATAAATAATGTTCAGTCATGTGTAGATGATGACGGTCATATGACCCGCTGCAGCTCTCACGATAGGACTCCGAAACAAACGCCCACCGTCTCGACTACGTGTGCGCAATCACACGGCCGGTTTTTGTTTGTTGAAAGAGGTCAAGAGAAATGAGATCGCTCCAAAGAGGAAACTGGGAAAGTACCAATACCACCGCGGTTATTACACACACACACACAAAAAAAGTCCTGCATTTCATGTTTAGTTAATTAAACATGCAAAAAACAAAACAAAAAGATTCAGCTAAATATTCTTGACTGTAACTCTACATTATGGTGGCATTACTGTAAATATTCTTGCACATTTAACTCCGTTTTTCCTTTTTATTTCTTGCTTTTTTTAGCGGTACTTTATTGTATAGTTTCATTCCAGTGTAATTTACAATACTGAATTATTTGTTTACATTTTCAGTGTGTGTTGGATGAAGGGGGCTACAACTGCACTCCATTGTGCAATATATCTTGTGTATAGTTCAGCCTTGAATCTCGAATGGATTATTATTACAAATGCCTTTTTTTTTTTTTTTTTTTTGCTGCAACAGTTAAGGTTATTAATTGATCTCAAATTTAAATTAGTTGGCAACTATTTTTGATAAAATGAATATTGAAAATGGAAATAGTTGTTACAGTAGGAGCCAAGAACAACAGATACAAAATTTGCCTCAAGGGTAAACTCGGGCTACTTTACAGTCATTTTTCTGTTCTGATCAATGAACATATTAAATAGATTAAAAAATTTTTAAAAAAATACCTCAATAGTATTAATATGAAAATTTAAAGATGCCAGATTAATTGGAGTAAAAAAAATAACACAATATCTCCATCTGCAGTGTTGTCAAATAGAAGTAAAAACTTTTGTTAAAATGGAAATACTCAAAAGACAATATTTCAAAATTGTACTGGAGTACAAGGAATACAATTTTGAGTACAACCTAAGTCAATTTCTGTGGCTGTGAAACCTCTAACACAGGCTCCCTGCTGGGTAACAAATGATATATATATATACACTTGACGAAAAGCAGAAATGTCAAAGATTGTTTTGTATGTATTACTGAAAACTGTGTTGATAGTCAAAGTTTTAACATCATGTGTGAGGAGAAATATACATCCAAAGATGATGTCTTGTATGAAATATAAGCAAATGTACCACAGGAAGCTGAAGGAGAACATGTAATACACACGTTGATGCACAGAAGGGCAGCGTTGTCATAGCAATGAAATTCAGCTGTGCCGTTGTCACACATTTTGGTTTTGTCTCCACTAAAAAAAAAAAACCAATAGTAATAATTGTAGGTTTTCTGAGTAATTACCAGCCAACACTTTGTGCCCATTTGAAATATTTTTTGACGGTTTGGGCCGTCCACATGTGATGTAGCCACACGTGGATTATATGGTTGATCTTTAATACATGACTTGTTCTGTCTTAATACGTTAATCATCTTACATCACACTGGTTTGATCCCAGTGCCAGTGCGGACAGAGGAAAAAGCAGCATGACTTAAAGTGAACTTTAAACTAGAGACCAGGTGATCGTGGCCATTTTTTTTTTTAAACTAGGTTTTTTTTGTTTGTCCAATTATTACTGTTTAGCTTTTACTTAGTTATCTGCCATCAAGAGCCATTTAAAAGCCACAGCTGTGAGTAACATTGTATTCTCGTAATTTTTTGTGAATCACACGTGACTCGTTATATTGTGTCAGAGGGCAAAAACTGTTTCTAGTGCTGACTCTGATCTTATGAAAGATAATATAAATCTTTACACCAGTTTGACACTGAGCTTTTCTTTAATAAAAAAAAACAAAACTGATTTGAGAGTAAATTCAAACAAAAGAACTCTGATCATTTTAACTGGATTTTTTTTTGTTAATTGTAAAACAAAAAACAAAAAAACTAGACCATAAATAATAGTATTAGTAATGTAAATGCAATGTTGTCATGTAATAATGAAATTAGAAAAACAAATGTTCCTTTTAAAATGTTTCTCTCATCTTAAAATTTGCACCCCCCTCTAAATATATAGATGTGATCCCATAATCACAGAAATAAATTCTTCAAATGGACAATTATTTGTGTAGTTTGTGGGCAGTACACTTAACTTTAAATTGAATAATAAAAATCATGAATTTCAATTGTTGGAGCAGACGAATGACCATTTAGCAACATTTATATCTGTAGTTTGTTTAATTTCTTTTCTGTGTTTCATACCAACATCATTTTAATCCTTCTGTAAAAAGTTTCACTGCTTTTAAGGTTGAATATTTTTGGGTTCTACCCCAAAAACAACCTCAACTGTGGATTTAATGTGGTGTGCACTATTCTGGTATCATATTTTCTTCTACTGGGGAAGTTGGGGAATATGCAAACTGAAATGTATCCACTAGAGGGCGCAACTGAACAGGCTCTGCATTTCTTTGAGTGATGCTTAAAAAAACCAGCATAAAACACTCATTATATTCTGACTTGGAAAATGTATCAAACACAAACAATGATAGTAAATCTCATGCACGTGGATGACGGTTATATAAAATGTTCCTTGTTGGCAATGACATTGCGTAGAGGGTTATGTTCTTTCTCACCGAGTGCAGGATTTGGAGCTGTTGCTGTTTTCTAAATTAAACTTTCATGTACCTGCTGTGTCTGATGGATAACTTGCTATCTGATGTCTCTGCTCTCTGATCTGCAGCTCCCGGGCAGATCTGGCCGCTGGCCTGCTCCCACCGCTGACTACTGACGGAGTCCGGACAGCAGGAGAGGACGGAGCACTCCTCCAGGAGGCTGGGACGCTTCCAGCCGGGCTGCTGAGGTGTGCAGCTCGCCTCGGGGTAAGCCTCTTGTGTGAGTAAACACCGTAACAATCAGGCAGAGAGACACACTTCCCGGGGTGGGGGATTTCCTGGGATGCCAGAACAATGTCCGACACTGTTGTGATGATTGAATTTTATAGGCTGGCTGAACTCGAGTCTCCTGTCATGGAGAAGAAATGTTTTACGATGTCGCGATGAATGATGTTCTCTGAAATGTGTAGGCCTTTGTCAGTGTGATGAGGCAATATTCCAGGAAGGTGACCAGAAAACTTTACGAGTCAATTATCTTTTTCTACATTCAAGGGACCTACTGTATCAAACGTCAACCGGGTTTCTGGTTACTACATTTCATTACTGAGCAAACATGCCCCACAAATTTGAAACCAGAGCTGGGCTGTGGTCCTCAGATCTCTCCCTCTCCCACACAATGAAATGTCATGTAAGTCCCCTCGTTTCAACTCTTGAATTTGACTTTGGCAGCAGTCTTTCTCTTTGACTGACAGATGAGCAAGCGATACAACTCCATCAAAAAGTGCAGCCTGACAGTCTGATTTGACAGCCCTCTTCAGACCAAATATACTCCTTGTTCCTGGCACTACATCAACTTGACAGGAAGAAAAGTGGTTAGAAAAAAAGAAAAAGATTGAGCTATCTATACTCTAATATACATTTCACAATGAAAGAATAAAAAAAGAAAAACCCGTCCAGTTAGTCTTCCCATTATGCTTCTATCTTTTTTCTTTTTTGCCTGTTATGCAATACTTGGACCTGTCAGACAAACGCTAAAGTGGCTATAAAATGTCAAAAACAGTGAAGAATCAGACGAGCAGACTGAACTGACAGTTCAGTTTCACTTCAGCCTGACATCGTGTCCGTTTTGTGTGGGAGAGGAGGTCATTTTGTTTTGCCCTAACCGCTCGATAACGAGTCTCGTATCCGTCTTACCAACGTCATGCCTTGTCAATACAGAAGGTTCGGTAGCGATCCTGTAGGACGGGTTAGCTCGTGGTTTTCGTGCAGAAATATGCCAACAAGTGTTGTTATTTCTGGAAGTCACTTCAGCGACCTGTACAGCTGTGTCATCCATGCTTGACGGCGTTTTTTTGTTGTTGTTATGTTGATATTTTTCCGGCTCTGGCGCAGGGAGATAGATAATGTCCTCGTTCTCATTTTCCAAATTCAATTTGCTCTATTGCTTCACCAAACGGGGAATGCTGCCATCAGTTGTCGAACAAATTAGACATGTGGGCTATGTGGGCATGAGTTGAAGCGGTTAGTGGACAGGTTTGATGACGGTAAATTAATCAGCTACTTCTTGAATATTCATTAGATATGTTGAAGTGACAAAAATATCATGGGTCCTGCCTCTCGGATTTGGATATGTTCTAGTTTTCTTGGTCCTAGTTGACTGAAGGTCTTTGGGCGTTTTGTCAGACTAAATAAGAAACAAAGATGACTGTCGGTGTTCTCTATTTTCCAGATCATTTTTTTGTTGTTGTTGTTGTCCCTAATTTGAGTCGGTTGATATTTATTATTATTGATATTTTTGCTGACACCAAATCATAATCTGATACTTGTATATTCCCGGTTAATACAGCTGCACAGTGCACACTTTAGTTAATTCAAATTTTGAAAATCAGTTCATTGCTCGACAACTGTAAAGCGTTAAGAAAAAAATGCTCTCATCCAAGCTGTTGCGTAACATAAAAAAACCCCCCAAAAAACCCCACGTTTTATTTATATTTTTTGACAATTAAACAAACAAAAATATATTTGTTTTATCGGTATTCCACTTGTTGCAGCACTTGTTTTCATGTCTTATAATGACAAAATATTACACAGAAAATAAATAGTTGTCTTTATTAATAGCTCTAATCAATTCCACTTCTAGTGCAGTATTGTAGTAAGAACATCCTCAAAAGGACAATTATAATCAAAGCTAAACTGTCACAGTTTCATTTTGACTTTCACAGTCGCAGCAGATAAAAATCACCGTCCAACTTTATCAGTTACCCGGGCGAACTGAATGTTCAGTTGAGTGCTTGTTTATTAGTTGCTGTATCAAGTGAGTCGTGTTGATCACATCTCTGTTACTGCTGCCCCACAAAATGAAATCAATTTGTCTTTTAAAATGGTCCATTTAAAAATATTTCCACACCGTGCAAATGCAACGCGCTGCTATGCAACAGGCCACAGAACATTTCTGTATCCTGCCACAAACTGTGCTCTCTGTCAGTGACACCCACGCAGCAAGTTGATACAAAACAAAGGATCGGGCAAGATATCGCTTAATAAAGCCGATCAGTTTAAAAAAAAAAATGCCTCGATTGGCCCTCGTATCGATCTTGGAGATCGGCTCTCGGCTACAGACCGAACGATGAATCCATTGAACCACTAAATAATGGATCTTTGTGTGGACAATACAGATTTTTTTTTTTTTTTTTTTTAGCGAGGCCCAAGGTTTGGAAACATTCTCCAACCATGAGGGGAAAAAAAAGCAAAAGCAACAATGTTTCATTGCCCTACTTGACTGTATATAGAATATATGATGTGAAGGATTTGGTTGAGATGATGCATTATGTAGTGCTCAAATCTTAACACACACAGACAACGTTTTCAAGCCCAAGACCTATGGGTAAACATGACCCTTTTAATAGCCATTAAATTACATCTTTTAGTCAATTATTCATCAATCTGAAATGTTTTCTGCCATTAGCAGAGGGCCGACATGAAGTTCGGATCTAGTCACTATAAATATTCTTGTGCTTGTGCTGTCATCGCTCGAGTGTGTAAATCCTCATCATTGTGATATGCCCACATTCTGCTCCCCCATTTAGCTAATAAAATGCATGGACCTAAATGATTCATGGCAACCATTTACATAATTTATAATTAAATCACAACTCGATGGCTTCGAATTCATTAAAAGTGAAAGTGCATGTGCCACAATCGTGATATACTAATTAATATCTTTCGTTATCATTGGCACATTGCCCACTGGGCTGGGGTCTGGTTATGGGGCAGGAATAATACATTTGCAACAACAAATTATCTGTGCATTTAAGTGGGAATGTCCCGGAGTGATGGCCACAATATGCATTTGCCTTAAGTACTCAGTGGGGCAATCTGTTTTATCAGAGTTGTCACATGTTCTAACTAATCATTTTGAACACCTTAAAGATTTGGGCTAATGCGTTTTCATCCTCTAGCTGCAGCGTAGGGCTGCGGGGCATCTTTAATCGAGCTGTACACTTTTCCCACAGTCCACAATTACAGTACGCCACGCGCCCTCTCTGTAACGCACTTTGACCTTTAAACAAATAGAATTGAAGGCAGCATTGCTAACAAAGATTTAAAATGCACTTCTCGCCTAATTGCTAAATTGGCTGTAGTGCTGAAATGTTCAGTCAGAATTAATGACCCTAGGTTTTGATAGTCATTTCTTTTTCATGCAGAAATACCCAAACATTTGCTTTTTCTGGCATCTAAAATGTAAGACTGCTATCGTTTGTTTTATATATATTTTGGCAAATTAATATATTTGGGTTTTGGACTGTTGGTCGATTTAAAAAAAAAAAAAAAAAAAGAAAAAAAAAAAGAAAAGTGGCTTGAATGCTTTTTTTTCTGTTATATTCTGACACTTGACTTTTTTTTAATTTTTTTTTATAGATAGGCGATTCACCCAAATTCTCACTTACCACTAGTGTTGTACGTATCTAGCCATGCAGATTGTTCCGCATTTGCTCTTCAATGGAGAGTTAACAGTTGCTGTTATTAACCAAATTTGTTAGGAATAAAATGTACCTTTTAAAATTACAAGGGTTTAAAATTCAACAGTCAAATAAGTTCGAGACCCCGTTCAGCGTACCAGAGACAGTCTAAAATAACACAAACAAAAGAGAGCCAGGATTTCATGTGTCACAAATCTGAGCAACCAATCGCATCAACGATGGGTGGAGCGATGGTTGGACGTAGAGGTTTTTTTTTTTTTTAGGTTTTTTTCGGGGATTAATCAAAACAGGAACTTCAAACATATTAAAACATGTAAAATACTGCAAATGATTTTAAATAAAGAAAAATGATACAAATACAAATGTACCTTAACGTTTCGAAGGCTTTCAAGAGACGTAAGGTCCTGAGATATCCTTCTGGGATTTTTGCCTCCTCTATTATACAGTAGAGGAGAATGCTATTTTGTTTAGGGCTGTCTGATTATTGAACACAGAAACGTCTCTTTTCGAGAACCACCGCCCTGATCATGCTTGACAAATCCTAGACATACAACAGTTCTCTTTGTGACTGTGAATAGTCCCGAAGAAAATTATTTTCACGGTGTTATATGGAAAATTCAGAGTAACCGAGACACTTTTTCGAGAAAGAGCCCGACCGATGCTGGATTTTTGGAGGCGATACTAATATTGGGGAGTAAATCAATTCTGATTGCGATATATCGACTGTTAATCTCTATATGTAGTATACAGTGTTTGAGATACTGAATTGGGGAAATGAAGGGATCGTTGTTTATTAACTTTTCAGAAATGTATTTTACAAACTAGTTCATAAATTGTCGTGAAGATGACGCTTGAGTCCGGTTCTCTGCCACGGGACGCTACAGACACTGCTGAGACCATTGTGAGCAGGTAAAGCGCGCTCTGCTGGACAAACTATGTGACGACACCATTTATACATTTCCCCACGCATCTTTTTCTGCCTTTATGTTCTGTAGGGAAAAAAAAAAAGCTTTTAAATTGGCACGTATTGTTAAACAAATATGTGGATATTGATATATCTGTAATGACCAAGTATTAACTAATAATATCAGTTGTTGCTGTTGACTTTTCAACTGTCAAACTTTCATTTTCCAGGATAGAACTGGAAATGTTACAGCAAATAAACCATTACTTCGGGAGGCCGGCAGTTGAAATTATAGCTGAGAGATTAAGCAATAAAAAAAAAAACAATCTTTGTTGCAGTCTGTAACAATAGTACGTTGCCTGTGATTGATTTGACCTCAGAGAAACCTCCTCTTATTTACAAAAACAAACGGGTCAGACTGGTGAACTCGTGTCACCGAGAACCTTTTTCCTCTTCACTCTTGAGCTCCGTGTGTTCTCGGTTAGTTCAGAACCAAAGATCCACTAACTCTCCCCACCAGTGGACAAACAAAGGGGTCCTCTTCACTAACGGTCCCTGAGGCTTCAACACTGCCTATTGATCTGCTGTCACCCAATTTCTCTGTGACTTATGCCCTGCTTAATTCCCATTACTGTGCACACTGAAGCCTTATCAGGGAGAACAATAGGCTTGTTGTCACTGAGGGCAAAAATATGAGCAGGCCTGCGACGGCGTGAGCGCAAACTCATGACTTCAACTCCCCGAGCCCTCCCGGTGACCTCTACGCTCATGTAGGCCAGTTTGAAACCCCGGCGTCAGAATACTAAACTCAATTCGGACCGTTTGCAGATGAATCAGAAAATTGGATCTCGCTCGTTTCATAAAAACGAGCCCCAAAAAACGGAGGGCCGTCTCTTTAGCCATAAAACTGTCGCTGTGATATGTGTCTTGCAATGATGATTCTCAGTTCCTGCGTGCCCCCTCTCCAGCTCTTCCACTCGCTAGCTGCTATCTCTTCCTTTCAATTATATGTTTCTCTGCTCTTTTAGACAAAGAGTAATAAAGCTATAAATCGTGTATCCAGCAGAAGGTATGGACATTCTGTCTCTGAACTGCTGTTGAAACTGCCATAAACCACCCACAAAGTCAAAGATAAGGATTTACAGTTATTTAACATCATCCTTGTCCCTTAAATCACACTGATAAGAGAATTAAGTGATGGCTATAGGTTCTTTGTCCTCTACCTATTGATTTTTTTTGTTTTTTTTTTTAACCGAGAGGACCAGTGCAATGTTTTTTATTGAGCATCCTATTTGCTTTGAGCTTAAGAGTGGAAAGGCAGCTATTTGGTTTGTTTTATTGAACTCCAGAATCTGCACTGAATTAATTTATCTAATAACCGAGCCTTCTTCTTTTTTACATTCCGTCTGCAGTGGAAATGTTTTTAAATGTAGGATAACAAAACGTGACTGGGATCTTGCCCGGCGGAGGTAAATTACCCCCTCGTAAAGCCATTGGAGCAATTCCTTTGTATTGTTGAGGACAGCTCGATCTTTATGCTAACTGCTTTTTGGACTGCTACAATCATTATGCTCCTTTACATTCTTCAATGAAATAGAAATGATGGTTCCTTTTTTTTTAAATTTTTAAATTTTAGCTTCTCTCGACAAAACATATGACTTGATTTCCAGGAAGACATCCGTCAATAACGGTAATTGATATAAATACCAAATGCACCAAATATTCTGCTTGTTAAAGCGGCCATTGTTTCACTAAAGCCGAAATATACGTCCCTCTTAGCGCATAATGTCCCAGTTTCAACAAAGACGTGTTTAGCTTTGCGGAAGTTAGTCACTCATTTCAGCATGAAAACACTTATGTCTGTGCCTCCGAGACGGCAACGCCACCGCCGTTCAAATTTAATGATTCAGTTGCTGTTTAGCTTCAAGTTCCTGACCCCGGAGCTATGATAAATGTCAAGCGCAACAATATCCCGCTAACTAGACATGCCACTGCCAACCAATCATCTTGTTATTGACTGAAAGCTGTAATGTGACTCCGAGTGCTATATAACAGTGTATTTATCTGTTTAACCATGTGGGCCAGTTATTCAGTCACATTCAGTCTTCATTTTGCTCAGAGCGTTGTGAGTTTCTACTCCAGATCACACAACAGGCATTATGGCACTTCTCTCTCTCTCTCTCTCATACGGTCTTTCATTGACCGTGGAAATATCAGGTTGTAGGAACATTTTTTTTTTTTTTTTTTTTTTTTTTTTGTGAAGGAGTTCTTCCACATAAATTTACATTATTTTTCTACAACTTTTATGGGTCTAATGATTGAGACGGTCACATGATGTGCAGGTTGGAAAGCCCCTTGAGGCAAATTTGTAACTTGTGATGTTGAGCTATAAAAAAATACAATTGACTTGACCCCATAATTGTTGAGGTTTATGCTTTGTTCTCTTCTCCTGGTGGATTTGTTCAACTATGAATTTGTACTAGTGGTTGTCTCAACAGTTTATCCGTCATTTTTGAATATATTTAAACTTCGGTAATTTTCCCAACTTGGTAAATCACGATGTTTTGACTTCTCTGCTTGTTTGATTACTTTAGTCTTCACACAGTCTGCAAAATGGCACCACGGACTGTTCAGGCGTTACAACTGATTCAGGTTGGTGGCGGGAGGTGTGCTGTGGGATAAAAAAAGCTTGTCATATTTGGTTCGCTCCAAATACAATATCAAATAAAATGTATTTTGTTTTTAAATCAAGTCATAACTTTTACGAACAGAAGAGCGCGACATTAAGTTATGGAAAAATGCATGAGGGACTCTTAGACTGCGCTGAAATGAAGCGGGAGCACAGGTTCTCGGTAAATAACATAATCACTTCTTTTGTTCTGGCGGGGGGGGGCGGAGGTCCCGTTAGCAGATAGACTTGCACCAATACTTTCATTCAGATGTGCCACGGTTGTCTTCGACTGGCGCACTGGACCTTTTCTATTCACGGTAGCGATAAATAGTTTCTGTGAAACGGTCGCAACTTGGTCAGGTTTAGGTGTCAAAAGTAATTGGTAAAGGTTAGTAAAAGGTCAGTACGTTGGTTACATAAGTTGTGTAACGGGACATAATGTAACTTAAATATGTTACGTAAGCTAACCTACATATAAATTAGAATGTGAGTTAGTTTTTACACAAGAACAACGGTCTACTATACCCTATGCCGACTTTCTACCTCTATATACGACACTCTATACATGACACTCTACACTCTATACTACACAATATATTTCACTCTATATCCTACCCTCTATTTACGACACTCTATATATGACACTCTGTATACTACACTCTATATACTACATCATCTGACTTCCTCCTCTGCTCCAGTCTCATTTCCTACGCCCACTAGAGGTCGCAATAAATGTAAACACGGGTCATATTTGGCTGCTTGCACAGACGACCTGTACGGCCGTGGTTCAGGGGACGACAGTCCGTTTAAATTATTTTATTTATACAGTATTTTGGGAAAAGCGAACATATCAAACACAAACCAATTGATGTTCAAATGTTGAATTACAAAACTCTTCTCGTAAGTAACGTAGAAACTAACACCGATTTTGTTTGTCAATTTATTTGGGATCATTTATTAATCTTTGTGAAATGATCATATCATTGCAGTACTGCTCTACTGAAAGTCAATAAACTATAACCCAAAGAGAAAAGTTTGTCGTATAGAAATATGGTCAACTCTATCAGCACTGACACACCCAGCTATGTGACAGGAGTTATTTCTGATAGTTTAGAGCTTCTGCATGTGATGGCTTCCCTCTGCCATCCTGCTACCATATATCACTTCCCTATGTTTAGCCCAGTGGGGTTTTTATTTTGGCAGAGGGTCATTAGATTTTCTACAGAGACCACCCAGTTTGTTAGTCCAAGTTTAGTATCCAGAGGGCTTAACAGGTGACAAGATGTCGTTAAAATATGCTTCTTTTAAACAGCTGTCACACACAGAGGAGAAAATGTAAGAACTGGCTGTACTCAGACTTTTATTTTAATCAGCACATATTGTATTGATCTTAAATGCACTCTGTAAAAATCGAATCATTTTAGGCTACACTTTGACTTTTGGGAAACACTGGTTGACATTTTTCACCATTTCCTGACATTTATAGACCAAACAGCGTATTAATAAAGATATAGATAATAGACAGATAAATGAATAATGGTTAGTGAAAGCTACCTTGTTGCCATTTGTCATGATCGTGTCACGATAGCTGCTTTAAGTCGCCATGTACATTTTAGACGGTACATAATCAGACAAATTATAGTTAATATAGGGAACTCGATAAATCAGAATAGACAATAACTGTTAGCTGCCGCCCTGTAGGCTGAGCCATCCATTGATAATCCTGATTCCGGTGAACTGACTGAGGGCTATTCATTGGTCCACCAACTGGCTAAAGCATATTCAAGATTTCCTGGAGATCATGTTCTTGTTTTGAGGCGGCCACATTTCAGCGTCCCACTTTGAGCTGACCGTGGCCACTGGTGGTGCTCTCCCTCGTTAGTAAACTGCGGGAACAAAAGACTCAGAGAAGAGGATTCCAAAACCCACATAAATGCAGCCAAGCGGGAATTTAGCTCAAATGTAAAACTCCCAAACAAACGAGATTGGAAAAACTCTCCGGGGCGTCTTCTAAACTTTGCCGCTGTCATGAATCAAGAATATTACCACGCGAGTCCACACAGGACTTGGACAAACTGCTTCTTTAAGCATTTCTCCGGGAGGCATAAAAGTGTATTTATGGTCACTTCGGGCAGGTATAGAGGAAGATTGGCAAACATGAAAATCAAGTCCTCTCACGGGTGCCATCGAGCCATGCACAGCTGTGTTAAATCATAGATGGAAAGAACAACAGTCTGGTGGCACAACAGTCCAGTCTGACAAAACACTGCCTTAGGCCTGCGTTTTACATTCTCTTCAAAGCCCTGTTATTGGAGTCAGTGTTTTGTCTTCATACCTGTTTTCAGCTGTGTAATGAACTTCATCTGTCTTATTGTGCACAGCAATGGAGCGCGGCAGTTTTAAAGTCCCAGTTTAGTGCATATTGCACAATGGCAAGATTTAAGGCCGCTGAAGATCCTGTTGCTGCACTTAGCTGATGTGGGATTGATTTCTTTTATGAATATATGAATCACTGGGGTCATTACTGAGCCGGACTCTTTCATTAAATTGAGCTATGTTCTCCTGCTTCAGTGCAAGAGCTTCTACGATCCCTCCAACAAGAATATACTGTACCTCCATGGGCTCTGGAAACAGCAACATGTAAAGTATAGCTTCATTTATCCCCCGAATGCAGAACATTGATCCTCCGCGGAGAAAATAGGTGACAACATACTCTTGGAGCCTTTTAAATAATTCAGATGCATGTGGAAGGATATTAAATATACTTATAAGTGGAGAAGCAAAATCTTGTTATTTGAATGTCAGGAGTGGTAGAAAATGTAATGATACACCTGCGCACTCGTATAAATGTTCCTTCGTGTTTTGCAAAACCCTTTTTAATTGGGAGGCTTATAACGGATCACCGTGAGAAGCTCCCGCTGAAATATTCCTCACGCACACATGGGCAGTATTGACTTTTCAAATAAAAAGACATTAATGTAGATAACGGCCATTTTTAATCCTCATTAGTCACCAGTAATCTAGAAACATAGGTGATATATTAAGAGTGGTGTTCGCAGCCAGTCATTAAAGGAGAAATAAAAGACAAAATAAATCCAATCTTGGAGCGCCTGCGATTAATCATGTTGGCCACTGCTAGCTGGCTGCTTAACAGTTTTATTGAGTCATTTATGCTGGTTTCCCTGATAATCCATTTATTCTGAATAATGCCTCCCTTCATGCTCAAAGTGCTGTGTTCAGGTGATACCGCTACAGACTGTATTTTTTTTTTTTTTTTTTCCAAAACATCCCTTTCCCCTAGACAAACGTATATTACGCAATTACATGTTATGGCTGACAGAAGAGAAGCAACAATTGCACATTATTCAGGGAAGCTTTTTAATGAAAGTGTTAATTAGGAATATTTTCAATTATTCCTTAAGGGGAACAAACCGAGATATTATCATGAATAATTTACTGCTGAGTATCTAATTAGACCAATTTTAATGTCATTTTCGCAGCGGAGAGCAGAGTGTTACTAAACAAAAGGAGAGAGGTTCACTGGCGTCCCTGAAATAGCACACCGGGTTCTGCATAATGTCATGCGACGTGAGACAATGGAGCGATAAGCAATGATTAAGACGTTCCGGTGTGTAACGCAAGGGAGGATCAGATGGGGAACATAATCCCTCCGTCCAGACTCCTGAAGTGGCTCCTCAAATCGTGCAGCCGCACCTCTCGGAGGTGACAAGACCGGAGCGCCAAGGCCCAGCCCCCCCCCCCCCCCTCCCAACCCCAGCCGACCCCACCTGACCCCACACCACCACTCTGACAAGGTCCTGCTCAGTGTCCAGATACACAGGAAAACCGTTCAGACCGGTTTTTAGGAGGCGATTTCCTTTAGCAACATCTTCACGGCCGAGGGAAGACGGACCGCTCTAATTCGCTTCTTGAAGGTCCCAAATGTTCTAACTCCGCATTTCCATTACTTTTTCAGTATAAAGCGGGACGACGTGCTTTATCAATACTATAAAAGTGTTAAAAGGCTCTCTTCATGCAGAAATGCACACAGCCTTCATTCAGCAAATGCGGTGTTTAGACTTCCCTCATGTTTATGAGGTCACAAACTCGCGCTCACGTCGGGCGTTCGCCCTCAGCACAGCCCACTGTCTGATCTTTTATCTGGACGAAAACGCAGACAACACATCATTCCTTCACGGAGCCAGCAAGCTACGAGACTGAAGAAAAAAAACCTGTATTGGCCCAGGTGTGTGTGTGTCATGCTGAAGAGCGCCTTAAAGACCTTGAGTTCTTGAAAGGGGGAAAAAAAAAAAAAAAAAAAAGAAAAAAAAGAGAAGAATTTTAAAACTATATTAACGTAGTTTTTAAAGCCCAACTTTTTTTTTTTTTTTTTTTTTTTTTTTTAACATAAAACATAAAAAAAACAAATAAAACACCAGGAAAGTGTAAAGTATGGGACCTTTAATTGATGTGAAGAGCTGTTCTAATGCAATGCTCAAAAGAAAACATCTATAAAAATAAATAAATTGACAAAAACTACTTGTAGATGATGGTGAAGTGGCTCTAGGAATATTCCAGAGAAAATCTTGCTCCTTTTTGTGAAATTTAATTGGCAGACGCAAATAAACATGGTTTTTGATCGACATATTTAATTATCACTTGTAAGTACAAAACAGAAAGTTACATTGATTTTTCTATAGTATTGTACAAAAAAATATATACTTTATTGTAGCATTAAAGTGGAGCCCAGCACTGGTGTAAAGATGAATGAGTAGGCATTTATTCTCTGAGTGGAACAAGATATAATTTGAGGCATACATGTACAGTATTAATTAAAACTCTAAAGTAATTTATTCCAGCACCGATTCAGCTTTTATGTAGTTTAATATTTGCGTAAAGAACAAGTTAGGATTTTTTTTTTTTACTAGTACAATTACATAAATATAAATCCTCCATCAGAAAAAAGAAAATAGTCAGTCAGTAAAATGTTTTTGGGAAAAGAGATAGGATCCTTTATTTACAAGTGGTCTCTAAGAATTGCTGACTGAACACATCAGAGCAACAACTGTTCATCAGCAGCGACTGGAGCAGGCAGCAGTGTAAATGTGTAGTTGTTTTAAGAGAAGTTGTTTGAAACGTATAATCTCTTTACTATGTTCAAATAAGAGTACAGTGTTAGGAGACACATGGCGAGTAAGTGCAGAAGTTCAGTTGTGCTGAAGATGAGATATTACATGTCCACATGTAGCGTCATTCCTCTGTCAATGGCCATTCAGTCGTTTTTTTTGACTGAAATCTGTTTCCTACTTTTTGAAATATCTCAAGAATTGCAGGGTATTTAAACTCTTTCAGTTGGGAAAAAAAAAAAAGTCACAGCTGTTACTCTGCAAGCCAAACGTGAGCGGCCTGTTTCCGTTCAACATTAGTGGATGAGCCGTTGTGTATTTAGTAATGAAGATTTTTTTTTTTTTTTTTTTTTTTTTTGGAGTGTTCTCAGCAGCGTCTCCGGGGACTTTTTCTTTTCTTTTCACAAGGTCTTTACCGAAAGCCTGAATCCTATCAAGTATCTTCCACAGCACCAGTCCTAGCACCTGACGACACGGTTCTGCAGGGAGTTACTGCTGTCACAATAAATCAGAAACAGACAGGATACAGTATAATCACGCCGGTGTCCCGTTTCGCTCAGCCTCTGCTGAACACTTCAGCACAATGTACGCTCGCATGCTGCCATACCCGCAGTGCTTGATGGTTGACTTGAGAGGAATAATCCATGGGAGATAACATACAAAGAGCTGTTGATGGTTTACGTTACAAATACACAATGATGTAGTGTGCTGCCAGTAGCTCCCTTTATTCTTAAACCTCCCTTGCTTTGATTGTAGATGGAATAAATGGGATGTCTTTGAGGAAAAATAAGCCCAGAAGGTCTGTTTTATATCCTAACATGTAGCTCATACCTTAGAACCAAGGCGTTAAAGACATGTGAAGATGTTTGAAAACAAAGTGAAGTCTATATTTCAAACCAAAGTAAATTGAGATGCCTGAACTATCAGAGCGGGGACCTGTGTGGCACATATATCTGAGCATCCCTCCCTTCATAAAGATGAATCATAGCGTCTAATTCTCACAAATTACCCAAACATTATGTAGTTCTCTCATTTCCAGCACTGTTTAATCTGTGTCTGGAGTATTCGCTGTCACTTCATGTTGCAAACACTCCTTTCACTCTGGCAGTTCATTGTCTTTTGATGGGCCATAAAAGGCTTTGTTTGATGGATGATAACTCGGGGCATCTCTCTTTGTTGTGGGATGTGACGACTGAGTGCATGCGAGATGTGAGGAGAAGATGCGGTGTGAATGGGAGATGTCATTGATGTCTTGCGCTGACACTGAGGCCGTAAGCACGAGCTTTGATCTCTGTGAGTGATTGCAAAGCAAACACAAATAAAAGATTCCAGTGGGTTACGGTTTCCAGTGAGGAAAGTTGAACTGTTTTTTTGGGGGTTTTTTTTGGTTTTGTTTTAATACTCCAAGTGGTTTGTCTGTGATTGGCAACACATTTTTTTTTATTTTTTAGCAGCAGAAATGACCTGATCGGACCTCTGCAACAATATAAAGGCTGACAAATTGGAAAAGGTGTTTCTGGGAAGGTAGAGTGCACCGCAGCTTCTACCTGTATGCAAAACATGATTTATCAAGAGAAAAGACGGCTCATGTCATTGCCTTCTGATCCAGTCCAATAAATACTGAGTGCTCTATAGGCCCTGGAGTCCCCGCTGACCTCACAACATCTGCTCAGGCACTTACTACTTAATATATTAGCTGTGAGAACAGGGCAGGTGTTTCCAGCCAGAGAACATGAAAACCAGATTGTGCCTCCGGTTCGTGCAGTTTGAATTAAAATGAGTCACAACTAGCTTTTCTCATAAAATATAAAAACGCAAATAATGTTATGGCATAAAGGGCAGGTGGGAATATTTCCGAGATCTGCTTGATGGTGGCAAGAAAGCGAAACATATAATTGACTGCAGCTTGCAGGAGGAATCTATTGTGAAGTCAAGATTCCTGAGATAAATGTATATAAATCACTGTTATTAAAAAAAACAAAGGCTTCACTTTGCATGATGAATAGCTTTCCTGTATATTGCAGCCATTTGTTCCCGTAGTGCAGCACTCCGTGTCCACATGAGGCTCTTTGTGGTGTTTCTTTGACGTTTACTTAACCATCGGAGCATGACGTGCATCACGGCCTTTTTACATTATAGATCACAAACGGGACACTTTTAAAGGTGTAATCATGCCGGTACTTCTAGAGCTATAAGCTACATTTAGAGCTACCTATTACAAATTAACCCTCGTGTTGTCCTCGGGTCAAAATGACCCGCGGCTGTGTTCAACCAAGTTCTATTTTATTTCTATATTTTTTCATATTTTTTGGGATCATTGGTCATCATTCTTTAAAGAAACCCTCACAGCCTCCTTGTCACCAATGATCCCCCAAAAATATGAAAATAAAATAGAACTTGGTTGAACACAGTCGCGGGTCATTTTGACCCGAGGACAACACGAGGGTTAATTTGGGTCATTTTGACCCAAGGACAACATGAGGGTTAAAGGAATAGAATATTTATTGGCAGAATCCCTTGGGGGAGAGTTTAACCATAGTTACAAAATGATAAATAAGTGCCGTTACGTGACACACAGTCTGCTAATTACCTTTATTAATACTGAACTGGGGATATTGATTTGTCCTCTAAGAAAATGATTTGATCATTTTATAGGCAGTATCAGTGTTTCATTAGGCAGTTAAAGGGATGTTTAAGATTGGTCATTGTATCGTTTTGTTTTAGCAGTACATAGTAGATGTCTTAACGTGTCAAAACTCAATCTTGATGATTATGACCTACCAAACAAACTGTTGTATCGAACCATCCACCCAGCCTGCCTCCACCCGTGGAACATTTCAGATTATGTAGACCCATTACGTAACCCCAACCCTACAGTCACACAATAGATTTGTCGTTATTTATATGACTGCCAGAGCCGGCAAGCCAAACCAAGTGAAAACTTGTATTTACTTGTGCGGTTAAGAGAAAGATTTGCTGGTTCACCAGTCAGCAGAATTCATCCTAGAAGCTGCAGAGGCAATACCGCAAAAGCCCAAATGTCAACCTGCTGATAGCAGTGGTGGACCGACATACCAACATTACCTACAGTCATGCTGCTAGCATGGCTAAAAAAATGCAACAGCAACATTCCTGCACACATTTCGCATTCAAAATTGACAGAATTAAAACTTTACAGGACTCAAAATACTGGAACAATAACAATGGTAATATTCCAAATGTTTTTCATTTTCAGTAAATGCAATTAAAAGACCAAAAGCATTTCAAGTGAAACCATCGCCTTGCGTAGGTTATTCCTTTAAAAACACATGAATGAGCCACACCGTAGCACAGGGCAACATGTTCCTTTATTATACTGAACAAGGACATGGTCGTTTATTTAGAGTCAATCCCAGATACTTTGCCAGAATTACTCAATAATGTATTAAATTCTTACCCAAAAAAACGATCCCAATAGTAAAGTAATGCTTGCTTAAAACTACTACTAATGCTGGCTAAAAAAACAAAACAACAGCTTCAGTGGGAAGCATTAGGCTTAGTGTGGAGAGCCACAAACAGGCTGCCTGAGAGGGAGACGGGTGAACTCATTCGTTTCAGTCTTTTCTGAGGATTTGCAGAAAAAAAACTATAGAATATCACCAGCTTTATCCCTTAAGTTCTCTTCATGAAAGAATTGAACTAATTGCTCAAACCTATTAAACTTACTAAAAACACACAACTGACTTCAGTAAAAGTTGGTGTGGAGTTTTCCCACTGGGTAAAGTAACAATTAATAACTGGTACATTAGTGGTGCAGAACCAGGAATTTTAAAAGGTGCCTTCTTGACCCTGCGAGATAAGTCACCTTTTAACATTTGAACCTATGCATTCACTTTCCCCAGACTATTGCACTTACTGAAACATAAAATCTGGCACATGCAACACATTAGTGTCTGGTGTCAGATCCTGATGCGATTAAAAAAAAACAACCAAAAAAAGAAACCAACAACATTATTTCTCATTAAAGTGTAACTTTCTTTGGACCTATGGGGGCGTTACACTGTTCGGTAGTTCAAGACTGGAGTTAAGAAATCAAACAAAGCTAAAAAACGACTGAGGAGTTTGCACTTGTGCTCACCTGTGTGGGAGCAACACAGACGAAAACCACATTTCAATTCTCCTGTCAGTTGAAAATGAGTAATGTGCTGCAGATCACAGCCTCAGGATAAAGTCATATCTGAGGCAGTACTTGAAGGATATCTAAAACCCTGGATACCTCAAATTGACCCCTGTCATTTCCTTCAACAATGTATACGCACTTTTTTCTTTCTTTCTTTTTTTTTTAAGACTCTTGTGTCTTTTTCTCTCATATGAGCTCAGCTTTATGTTATACACAGCAATCCTCAGCCATCTGTTTTTCATTTCCTGTGAGGCTCAAGATGGTAGGAGATTTTATAAAAAAAAAAAAAAAAAAAAAAAAAAAAGGAGCCTCGTTTGAACCAGGGGCTAATGTAGTCAGGATGGAATCTGTCACTCAGTCTATTGCATGTTGATGACTAAGGGCAGTTTCAGCTGTAAGCAGTCCATGATTTATGGACACCAAGTGAACTCTTGTAAGCAAAAGCCAACTCGGAGTTCAGAGCAGCAACTGGGCTCTTTTTTGGCCGCCGATCGCCTGCATTTTCTTTCCATTCATGCCAAAGTATTTCGCACGGCAATTAGCTCCGTCCTCATTTGGGTCTGCAGTCCCACAGGGTTAGCAAAGCCATTTATCATCCTCAGGGCTCGGAACTCCGCAGCTCCGTCTCAGGTAGTTTTTGTAAACAGTCACTGGCCCGGCTCTTTCCATTTCATCAAATGAGAAGGAGATGCAGTCGGGTTTTTTTTACATTTTTTTTTTTTTTTAGGTCGTGCCATCAATTCCTCTTTCATACGCTTTTGCTTTTTCTCTACAGGTGTGAAGGCAAAAGGGATATGTCACTTCACGTGGCTCATTTGTCAAACGGTAACTACATAGTTAGAGTGAATGGAGTGATGACAACGTGGCCCCTTGCTTTTTTTTTTAGAGGGTCAACTGCTTTGGATTTGGAGTGCAGACTAAAGTCTTAAGACTTAAAGAATATTTTGTACAGTGCTAATCAAAAGAACAAGTTCTTTTTTTTTTTTTTTTTAAACATTTATGATATTCAGTCTTTTAGTGTTTCAAAAGTTATAGAGCTTTTTAATAGCAGACTTGACATTTAGCACATGTTTACACAGATACAGATGTAGGACATGTAGCCTCATTAGGCACACATTAAAGAACTGCTCATGTTACTGATCTATGCCTTGAGTTACACTGAAACGCAAGTTTTGGCTCCGCTACAAGTATTTATAGCTTCCAAATGCCTGCGGGCTGTCATTAAAACACATATTTGAGCAGGCAGAACCATAAACATATGCTGGATACATTTTTGTGTTCTTAGCCGCGACATCTTCGGAGGCAGCCAGGAAAAGTAATGGAACGGCAGTATGTGCATTTGTCTGTTTTCTCATCTATCCTCGGGAAGTCATTACTTTACAAAGAGCTTGCCAACTGATTTTGAATCCATCATTTGCTGAACCCATATATCGCGGGCTCTGTCGCTACTATGTCTTTATCAATCAGAATTAAGGAATTAGATTAAGCCCTTTGGTTTTCTCTTGCTTAAGTGAAGGCACAGTGGAGTGCAGGCCCAGGGGTTAGGGCCAGTATCAGAGGGGACTAATTGTCAAGGTTATGACTCAGTAGATGATTGATGTGGGGCCAGGCTGTTTTTGTCAGCCTGTCAGGTGGCTGGAATGTTTAATGTTCTCATTATTGGTTGCTCTGTTGTGTATATTTCTCTGTCAGCGCCGCTGAGCCATCTGAACTGCCAGAGCACTTCAAAGGCCTGCAGGTCATCCGTCTTCCTCCTGACGCCCTGAATGTTCAGCCTCAGCTGAGTGCTGGTGATTTGTTATGACTTGAGAGCCAGCTGACAGACAGGTCTCCTATAAAAAAACATGCACCCATTTCCCTTTTGTCGTGCAGTGAAAGCATCACTGCTCCTGTAATGGTGGGAGGTGGGGGGTGGGGGGGGGGGACTGCCACAGGAGGCTGGCACCTGACAGTTGTGTCATCTCACTAATTTGCCGACAGGATGACATGAAGTATTTTGTCTTCTTTTTTGCCTGTGTGGATTTTGGTCGTGGTGTCACCGACTGTTACAGGTCACCATCTGTTGTGGTGCGCCACAGGGAACGAAGCTGCGGATGGATCTATATATTAAGGCACATTTTCATATTCATCATTACTCCAGGGCCCAGTATATGCTGTGTGATGGCACTGAGCAGAGAGCATCATGGGAATAATGCTGATGGCTGCGAAGCCAGTCATGCAAGGAAAGTGAGAGGTGAGATGCTAAAGACAAGAGGAGGGAAAAAAGGAATCCAAATCACAATTCTTTTCCCAGGCCCTTCACAAGATTGATTGTTTTCTGCTGATCTAATTTTGGATCTTACAAAAACAACCCATTTGTCTTAAAGAAAAATGACGTGCCACATGGTGCAGATGGAATTTTTTGGAAAGCTGAAAAAGATTAAAGAGAAACTCTGCTCCTCAGCCCTAATTACGAGCTGTAGATTACTCTGTCGATTTAAGCAGATGGCAGGCTCGATTCTGTAGGCCCTCCTGTATATTAATGAACAGCAGTCTGTTATATTTGACTTAGGTAAGTGATATGTCCATCACCTGTAATGGTCTGCCAGCTGGCATTATGCATTTTGCACCACTTTGGGTCCACTTGGCATTTTTCATTTGCAACGTTATTGAAGGAGCATTTTTGTTCCCTATTTTCCATCATTGTCACTGTGTAAATATATATTTTTTTTTCCACCAGGAAGAAAAGTGTCCATGTTGTGTCCACAGCTAATTTCCTCTCATAGGTCAAGGCAATAATTCTGGCACTAAAACCAAAACGTGCCTGGCGACGCCCACGAGTTCGATTGTAACTTGATTAAGTTAGCCTGTCGACATGACTGCAAACACGGCAATACTGTATGTTAACAAACCTAATAATAGGAGGCGGGGGTGGGGGGTAGGTTGGTGGTAGTGGTGGTGGTGGTGGTGGTGGTGGTGGGGGTGGGGGTGGTGCTGCACAATTTCTGTCTGGTCATGTGTCGGCTGCAACGAGCCGCTGATCTTAAGGAGCAGCTTGTGTGTCTTCGGTTTACCGTTAGCGTGATGTTTTCTTCTTTCGCTGATGTTCCCACAGGACAAGCGTTTTGTTTACGACGGTGTCACACTTCCTTCATACTGGCTTCCTGATCAGTGCGTTTAAGACCAGTTTGCTAAAGCAACTGATTGTCTTTGTCTCAGAATGTCTGTCCGAAGGGGCTGCTGAAAACTTAAAGAGGCAACGAACACATGTTTGCCAGCCCGAGCACCCAGAAACTCCCTCCATGAATATGCCAGGCCTAATTTTAAACCAGCAGCGGGGGAACGTTGGCTGCGTCTCCCAACCAGAGAGCACGAACAGCGAGGAAGCACAATGCCGGTGTGTCATACATTTAAACACGGTTAAATTAAAGGCTGTTTACTGTTCTCAGAGGCCATTCATCTTACTCAATGCTAGCCTGCTTCTTGCAAATTTGTCAGTAAGAGCTTCCACATGCCAAGATGAGGAAGAAGGGGGGGGGGGGGAAGTCGGGGTTATCACAGGCGCGTTTTTATAGCGTGTCTCTTCAGTCAGCCTGTAGTTAATTAGCCACCTCCACACAATAAGGCCATAAGTCATTAATCACCCGGACACGAGCAGGAGTCGACTCACTGTGAGCAAGACGTTCGGAGACAAAAAGTTTGCCGCCTATGACAGACTTCAAAATGGCCCCTGTCAGTGGTGTGTAAATTACAGGGCATGTTGAGTGCTGAAAGACAAGGGCCCACTGTTTAACTCACTGTTGCTCTTTCCTTTGCTTTGTGTGTTGACAGACTCTCTTCAAGGGAAAAATTCCCCTTTTTTTCCATTTCCCATTGGCTGGCACATAATTCAAAAAGACACAATTTATTGTGAGTATAAAGAATACCCCCCCCCCCCTCTACCGTACACACACACGCACACACACACACACACACACACACACACACACACACACACGCACACACACACACACATAATCTCGGTGTACCGCGCTCATTTCCTTCATTTTACGATGGCGCACTAGGGTTAATAGAAGAAGACAAGCTCCAAAGGTCAACGGCTCAGTAAAACCCAGCTTTAACTCTGTATTCCTACAGTTTACTTTGCTTGTCAAAAGGGAGGAAATGATGGAGTGATGATAAATATGGGGCTTGTTTGGAGAAGCAAAAGCCTTTCTCCTTGCAAAAATAAACCACCACGTTTCGGTGGATGATGGAAGACACACTTCTCAGCTGATTGAACATGCAAAAGGTCATCGGTTTTTCCTTTTGTGTCTGTAAACAGAGATCCGCTTGTCTTTCCAGAGCACATAAGCATTGAGGGAGGTTTATTCTAAGCGGCAAATGTTTATGTAACCATGAGGAAATCCCTTGATTGGACCATTAATACGGCTGACAAAAGGGTGTTAAATTCGGTGTATGACTTCAACATTCGTAACAATTGTTTGAAAGCCGGTTTGATGAATGTTTTTGCTGCATGAGCCCATTTGGAAACGTCCATTTTCATACTTGACCGTGGGCGTTCTGAGGAGGAACATCGGTTCAGCGTAGCGGTGATGTTGTCCGTGGACCATAACGGTACCGTGGACAGGGCAACACATGGCGTGCAGCTGTGCAGGAGTGGCCATTTTTTAACAACACCACGTGCCCGCGCCGGGCTGCTGATCTGTTCCTCCTCAGGTGAAAGGCTGCGAGTCTCGCTCACGCTGCAGTTCAAAGCGGAGCAGGTGGGGCCGTCCCTGTGATTCAACATGGAGTCACAAAGCCGAGCAGTGTCTCATCTTCCTGACAGCGTTTTACATTCAGACATGTGGGAAAGAGATCCTCCGTCACAAGGGAAAAGATAGATCGACTTTATCCCGGTAGGAGAGATGTACGCGGAGTCCGCTGAGCCACCTGATGTAATAAACAGAGACATACCCATTACCTGTGACCATATGATGCAGCATCTGCCCCCGATGACCTCGAGACCTCCTTTTAATTAGCTTCCCTTTTTCTCAACTCAAACTCTAAAGACAAAAAAAAAAAAAACGTTGATTCAGGGAAACACTCGTTGTGTTACAAAAGTCGTACTGACCAACTTTCTTATTAAATATAAAATTGAACTGTTTGAATCCATATTCTGTAGACGAGCTTCTTTTGCCATTATTAGAGCACATACACCATCATAGAGTCCATAATATATGTGGTGACTTTTCATTGGAGACCATTTACACAACTGCAGTCAGTTTACATTGTTAAGCCGAGGCGGGAATCCCCGGAGACCTCAGGATGTTATCACAGTACTCCAAGTCACGATACCATACTATTGCAATTACTTTGCAATTTAATACCCTTTCTCATCTGCAAATTATGTCCCCCAGAGCAAATCTTTGTCAACATCTTTCTTTTCTATTCTTAATCAAATCAATTTTCAGTCCGTTTATCACCTCAGTCACTTTTGTTGAGCAGACAGACCGACCAGCACCGTCATAAAAGGATCATCTCATAAATGTAGCATGCACTTGACAGATTTAGATATTTAGATAATTAAATATTAAAACCTAGCATGCAGGTTTTGATTTATTATTGACACGCAAAATATCGCTATACTGTGCTGTATGAATATTCTCCCTCCTCCCCCAACTGCTTTTGTTGAGGGCTTATTGTTCAAGTTAGCATTATATTTAAGAATGTTTTTTTATTATTATTTTTTTTTTATCCTTGATGTTGAAATCAACTCGGAAAGCAGCTGTTTACAATATAACTTTTTATACCAACATCTTAGTGTTGACTTAAAGTTCCATGGGACTCTGAGGAGGGTAAAATAGTTTCCAGCACTACTCACCTTACTGGAATAAAACATCTTAACGTCGTAACTTTAGAGACACTGCAGCAGTTCACTTTACTTTAACTCCCTATTTATTTGAGTAGTATGTAAACAAGTAATATATGGTTTAAAACACAAAATCTTATTGTACGTAGATGGAAGGACAAATTTTCAAGGGCTTCTTCCCACGAAGACATATTTAACTATATTGTCCTTCAGTGTTTGTCTATACATGTTTGACTTAGTTACAGTGAAATAGCGTATTAAACGTGTATATATCTCTGTGCGTATAGTAGACTATAGTTACAGCACTTTATAAAGATTCAGTCAGTGTGTTTATGCTTCTTGTAAATAATAGACAGGGTTAATGTGTTACAGAGATACTTTATTTATCTGAGGAACTTTCAGGTTTTCCTTATTGGTAATTTTAATAATTTGCAGTAGCTTGAATTTCTGTCTGTGCTTGTACCTATTGGCTGGTTCATGATGCTGACTCGGGTGGTAATTTTTTTTTTTTTTTTTTGTGTAATTTGTCTCTCTCTTGACAAAAACTCTTGATTTTGACCTCCTGTTAAAAAAAAAAAAAAAAAAAAAAAAAACAGTAAACAAGCAAATCTTATTAATATATGAATCCCTCACTTAATAACATACTTTGAACAATTAGAAAAAGATTTTTATTTAGAATTCACGTAAGAAACAAACATTATAAAGTCCAAGTCTTGTTCAGGAAATATTCATTTTCAGAAGATGTAACAGGTGCTCTGCTGCAGTCCACAGACTTCTACGTCCATCCTTAAATTCAAAAGGAACTTATCTGATACTGTAAAATGAAACGTTCTGAATAATCTGAATCTGAATAGCCTTGTTCTGCTTGTACATGAGAGGATGCGTGAATTTATACTGATGTGTCACATCAATTAAACAATAAACTGTTCACCTCGTATTAATGTGCTGTTTTTAAATGGAAAGAGATGCATCTCACTTAATCCACGCTGGCTTCATGGCTGACTGCTTGCAGCGCTGAATTGTGGGTTAGCGGCCTTATTGCCATCTATCACTGCGCTATGTTTAGGACTCGTCTACGTGAAGGATGGGTGGGTTTGATGAATATGACATCTGACCGTTAATGGTGGTGGTTTTATTGCTGGAGAACAGCCTGATTTAGTGAGGATGGATAATGACACTGTTGGCTTGATTTAGTTGATTTGTTTTAAGGGGCTGATTAAATAGTCTGGGCCTCGCTTTATTTCATGCTCTCTGCTTCGTGGCTTCATTACAGCGATCACGGGAGCTGTGGCAAACGTCCCACGTCTGGTGTCATCATAAATCTTTGTTTAGCGTGCTCCTCGTTGATATCGGTAGCTCATTTGTCTTTTTTAATAGCGCGATAATCCATGAGGTCCTGATTGGGAAGATTCAGCATGTTTGGATGAGCCCACGAGATTTTGCATCTGAACACACACACACACACACACACACACACACACACACACACACACACACACACACACACACACACACACTGTAAATACTGTAGCTACATTGCTATGTTAAGAGGTTTTAGCTTGTCACCATGAATTCATTTAACAAAACCATGCTTAAAGAAGTCGTGCTGATTCAGGATATTTTGTGTTTTATAATATTTTGTGAAATTATTGATATTCCATCTGTGGACCCTTTACAATCCCCACTGTCAGCCTCATGGCAACACCAAACCCAAAAATCACATTTATGAATGAAAGACTGGATTTCTACAATAAAATCAAATATACTCTTTACATTTATGTTTACCGTCCAGAAATAAAATATGGATCAATTAAATAAATTTGTAATCAATATTTAATTTAAAAAATACCCAGTGCGCTTTTGCGATCCCATTTCAAAGCCACACTAACACCTAAAAACAAATATAAAAAAGATAAACTAAAAAAAGTGATAAATTGCTCTTATTGAAACTTAAAGATTTTGACCAGATTTGACCCACTTGTAACTCATTTCGTGCGTAATGATAATTTTTGTTTTTAAAGTAGTCGCTCTTGAAAAAGCTGAAAGAAGCTTTAAAATGCCATCCAGGTAAAAGCGGGCTTCATGAAACGTTTTGCTCACCACAAAATAAATCAATGCCAATTCTGAAGAAGCTGCTCTGATTGATTTTCCAGTCCATCACTCTGTCAAAACACTCAGCACAAGCGGCCCTCTGATCTGTCTGAGTGAGGAGCAATTAAAATAACTTTTGCTTTCACAGTCAAAGACTAATATTTGATTCAGCAAAAAAAAAAAATTCAAATCCATATTACTTAAAAAAAAAAATCAAATAAAAAATAACTCCCATTTAAATCTCCTCCAAAATACCTTTTTGATGCACATCACGTAAAACCAGTATTGTCTTCTGTGTAAAATAATGCACATTGAGGCTTTTGAAATGTATATTATAATTATTTTTTATTTTAATCACGCTTGAAGCTATCGCAAATAAATACACTGATCCCCACATGGATCCAGTCCCTGCATGAAGTACAATATAAAACTCATTGGGCCTAAATCTCCTTTATAAACGTATAATTCTTTGTCTCTACTGGTATCCTAAGGCTGAGGCTGTCGTCAGTCTTTGTCCATACAACGCGTAAGGGGAGTAGTATGGCCCGGTGGCCGCTGGCACGGGCACCGGTGCCCCGGGAGTGGGCAGGGGGCTCTTTGAATACGGGTGATAGCGGCTGCTGAGTCCGAGAGGGTGATGCGGCCCCCTGAGGGCCAGCGTGCCGGGGCTTCCCGGGCTGCCGTTTGGAGGCATATGCATGTGACAAGCCATGGCAGCGGCGGCAGCGGCGTTGGCGAGAGACGTTGACCCCGGGTACCCGGATATCAACTTCTCCGTACCGGCAAAGGCCGTGTGAGTCCGCAAGTGGCTGAGGAGCTCCTCGGAGGAGGAAAAGCGCTTGTCGCACGGTCCGTTAGCAGACACCCAGTTGCACACGTGCGGCAGGGGGTCATTGGGCAATATAAACCCGTAAGGATATAAGGGATGTCCGCTGAAAGACGGGGCCGAGGTGTGCACGCCGTGTAACGGGTGCGTCGGGTACATGAGCTGGTATCCAGACTTGAGCGCCGAGGCGGCAGCAGCCGCAGAGTCATGTACGCAGTTAGCGCCGGAGGCACCGGACAAATGGCTTGTGCAGTGGTAGCTCAGGCAGTAGGGGTCTCGACACAGACTGGCAGACATTAGAGACGGCGGGGACGCTCCAGCTAAGGGACTCGTTCCTGCTTTACTGCATCCCAGTGAGCTGGCAGCAGCGAACTGTGCGCTTAAAAGCTGGCTGCTGGATTTGGTGGGGTCAAGGGTCATTCCGTGAGGGAGGAACGGCTGCGGGTAACCTGCATATGCACCCGCTAAACTTCCAGGATAGGAAATGCCAGCGGGTGGCAGGGGGGAAAACGGTGTGACCGGGCTTATAGGGGGAGACGGGGGCCACCAGTCCAGAGCCGAGGACAGAGGAAGATGATGAAGTTACAGATGTTGAGTCTGATGTAACAGTCTTGGATCCAGATGTGTTTTCCTGCTGGTGGTTGCCATCAGAGGTAATTCCACTTATTCTATGGCCGCCACTACTTTCTGTCGTACTGCTTTTATTACTGTCGGACTCCTTTTTTTCCTCTTTTTCCCCCGCTTTGCCTTCAGACGGTAGGGGAGAGACCGAGGTGCAGGAGCTGGGGCTGCCTGTCCTAGGGGTGAACGGCTGACAGGTGGCGCTAGGCACTCGGAAACTGGTTTTATCTCCACTGAGGCTGCTGCTCGAGTCCTTCTTCTCTGACGATTTCGAGTAAGGTTTGAAGCTAGATTTGTCGTCGGCTCCGATGTCGCTCATTTTCAGCGGTCCGGATTTGGCCTCCTTGTCACTAGATCCATTGGAGGTTACGGAGGACAGCTTGGAGGAGGACGGCGGGTCCGGTTTTCCGATTTGAGAGCACGTTTGGGCCAAAAGAGCCAGCGGACTCTTCTTGGCATCCAGCTGAGAAATAAGAAAACACCAAAATTAATGAGATTAATAAAAAAACAACAACTCATGTACATGTGATATTGTGTGGTAAATCGCACACCGCGTATTTTACGCACTGCGCATAAACTTATCTCGTGATGAAACTCAAAACAACTCGGCATAATAGGCACGTTAATGGGAAGCGCGCACACACAGCTGATATACATGGCGATAAGATTGAATGGTACTGCCACACGTTCAAAATTACATTCAAAACATGGACATCAATTTGAATACAAAAAGGTCATTGATATTTTTGGTGAGTCCAAATCAGAAAACGTAGTTTATTCTAAAAAACAAAAAAAACCCAAAACATTCTGAACCCAACCGGGAAATCAAGTCCAGAATTGACATGTCTTCATTCTTGCCCATCTTTTTACTCTAACGGATAATATTGACCAACATTTTATTCATGGCCGTGTGCGCAAATGCACAATCGTTGTAGTGCTTACCTCAATGGGACTGATAGGAGTGGACGGTAAAGGCTGAAGGTACTCCGGGTGTAAAATGTGTCCTGCCCGAGCCGTCAGCATTTTCAAAACCTTTATGGGGAGACGACTAGCTTGGCGAGAAGGGTCTGCAGGAGAGACGAAGTTGTAGATGGACAGTTGGCTGATCTTCACTGCTCCCTTCTCCCCCGAGGAGCCTCTCTCCCACGCTGGATTCGTGCTATTTCTCAGGACAGAGACCGTGGGCGATGTAATCATGACCCAATTCTCGTATAAATGGTTGAAAAATACATGTGTAGGGTAAAGAGAGCCAACACACAGAAACGTCCGGTGATTAAAGCCTTTGTCAGAAATAAAAGAAAACAATGTTAAATCCTCAATAGAGACGCGGAGTGTGTGAGCAGAATCCGTGCGTATTACAGCCTCGCTGCTTCATCCCTGGCGTCGCTCTGACAGTGTGGCTGTGGGTCCGACAGCGGACTCGGTTTACGTGGATCGTGGGCAGGAGGGATCACTCCGCCTCCTCGAGCAGCATCTGAATAAGTCCGCAAATCACTGCCTCTGCCGGCTACCAATCAAAAAGAAGAGATCCCGATGCGATCGGAGGGGTCGAGGTAATGCGATGGTTCCTGCTCACACGGGTGTCTATTTCATATTTCACTCACTCCGAGCGCTTTTAATTTTGAGACTTTATAGGCTATGCGTCCTTGCGTAATTGGCGCTTTGACGCATGCGCTCGCCCTGCGTCCTGTGTGGTTTTTGGGGTAGGTTAGTTTGACCAGGATAAACAGCGGATTAAAATGACCGAAGCCACGTAAAGTCATTCCGAAGTTACATTTAATTAACACGATTTATTAAGTTTTACGGTGAACATAATTTCCCCAAAAGGTTTGTATTGTAAGAGTGAAGAGTATTGACCACCTCTGGCCAGAAGATTTTACCTTCACACTGTGCTGGATGATTTTTTTTTTTTTTTTTTTTTTTTTTTTTTTTTTTAGCTAATAGTCTATGGATAACTAGACTCCAATTAGAAAATAACAGTTCAGGGCAAGCCGAGTGCTCGTTCCTTGCAAGAAGTTTGCACCATAGTGACTCAGTAGTGAATACCTTTTGGCTTAAAAAAAAAACAGGTAAAATAACCACGTGAGGGGCTTCTCAATTCCCTCCAACGTGCATCGATATCCATCGCCATGTTTTACGTTTTCTGCAACTTTCTCCTCTCAATCACACAGACTGTCATCTGTCAGTTCTCTGTCCTGCGCGCCAGCTATCTGTCAGCTGTCTGCAGCTTTTTTTTTTTGCCTCTTCGCAGTCAGATTTAGGTCAACTACTGTAAAGTCAATCCATGAGAAGTGCACAGAAGAAGTGATGTTTCTCTCTCCTCACCCGTCCATCACAAGCCTGTTTAAGTCCGCAAAAAAACCCCACAGCTTCAATTTGTTTAAGTGGAGATAAGCTCGAATTCTGATTTCAAGTCGTCTACAGACATCCATTTATTCGCGTGCCATTTTTCAAGTGCTTTTTGTCTCGGGAAATTAAAAATACACCCCACATTTCCGCCACATTCTTGCCAAAAATTCCCCCTTTTTTATTCCAAGAGCGCTTAAAAAACTCTCTTGTGGCTGCCATTAATCATTAAGGCTTCCACATTTCTTCCCATCGAAATAGACCCACTTATCTTATTACTCAATAGCCTATAAATGTCTTGCTGATCAGGCGAAAGTTAAACATATGCAAGTGTTTTTTGATTGATAACAGGGGTGCTGTTTTCGGCAACGGCTGTCAGGCTCTGACACAGCGCTTTGAGTTATTAGGGCAGAGAAGGGCGACCATAAATTTCGACCGTCAGGCAAAAACTCCTTTATTGTGGACGTGATGGATGGCTCGCAGAAGCACACACCAAATTCTCGGCTTTATCCTTAAATGGCTGCACTTTTTTTTTTTTTTTTTTCGTCGCCGTTATTCATTACTTTTAAACAGAAAGCTTGAAATCTCCCGCTAGTATTTCACACAAGGACACGTTTATGAATCACCCAGAGTCCATGCAAACACAAGCTACAAACAACGTTGGCACCTCGTCGGTGATTATACAGAAAGAAAGCCTGTATCTCGGCTTTATGATTAAATATGCAGGATTGATATGTATTTTTTTAAAGGGTTAATTCTTTTCTTCTTTTTTTTTTCCAGCAAAAGTCCCTTTTTAAGTTCACATTTCATCATGAATTCACTAAAGAGAAGTCAGAACTCAAACTTTTGTAAATAAAGGGGCAAACTGAGTAAAATTCACTGCATTTTGCTCATGCATTTTACAGTCGAAATCCAAAACACATTTATCCCCTAAAGTTAGATTTCTTTGTTCATAAAAAATGCGTTCATTTCACACGTTTATTATTGATCCTAAAAAAAAACTTTTTCTTTCCTTGTTCAGAGTTGTACTCTTGGCCACTGTATAGTATTTTCTTATCTTTATCCTTGTCCTTGGCCCAAGAAAACGCAAATAGATAAACAAGACACTTGGCAAACTGTGAAAACTATACCGGCTGGCAAAAACTAAAAATCGTTTTCAGAATCTTAATTCAGTTCTTTAAAGGCCAAAGTTATATTTTTGCTTCCGGAAGTCTTTTCTTTGATTTTATTCAGGGATTATATTAAATCAAAATGAGGTAAATTGGTGCTGACATTTTCCTCTATCCTGCTTGTAGCAATTTTTGACTTCGTTTCACTTTTATACTGGATTCAATGTTCTTGCAGTGGTTTTCTGTGCTGAAACGGTGCCTTGAATGTGTATCGGAGACAACTCTGCAATGTCTCATTGGAGGTGATTAAAAATGGAAAGTAATTGCAATGAAAGTTACTGCCACAGGAGCTTCTATTATGACTGTGCTGTATAATGTATAATTGTATAATGTGTATTGTATAATTCAGCTCTGCAGTCTCATGGTTAGTCTGCACTACATGGTTGAGCAGACAAACGCATGCATAATAGTATAATTTCAGTCTGTTTTTAATGAAACTTTGTAAGTGTTTGTTTTATTGAATGATGCTAAAGTCTATGAAGTATAAAAGTAATGTTTATGTGAAATCTGTCCCCCCCTCCACCCCCTCCCCTCCCCTCCACACACACACCTTTTCAGACACTTTGGAGTTCGCGGGTTGCAGTGGAAGATTTATCCAAACATCAAGAAGGTAAGTCCTTTCTTCAGTCTTTATATTCGGCTCTCTTTATACTTGCACATTAAAGTCATTACAGAGGACCTGTATCTTTTGAAAAGCGAACAAAACTCGGATGCAAGAGCCCTTGACGTATAGCCTTCAAAAAAAGATATGGTCGATAAATGCAGCATTATAATGTCGAGCAAATGGAATAAGAAATTCCCTCGACGTGACATGAAAATTCACCTCGTGGCAGCTGGCGCAGGGCGTGCCACGTCAGCAGCCAGACAGGCCGACTGGATCTGACAGGTAAAAAGGGGAGATGATGGTTAGAAGGTGCTATTGTTTCATGCCGCTTTCTTGACCTGTCAGGTCCCGGTGCAGAGGCCTGGATCGAGGACCTCCTTGTCACATGAAAAACAGTCTTAAAAGGCCGTTATCCAGACTATGGTGATTGCTCCTGTTTAATTGATTTGCTTTGCACTGAGGCCTGTCACATTAATAATGGTTAAGTACAGCCCCAGTGTGTCACCCACAGTGGTGCGTCTATCGGGAAATTAACAGCCTTAACTAACTGCTGTCTGTGAAGCAAGAACTGTGGGATCATGAGATGCGGCAGTTTCATACTTCAGCTGACACCATGGTATTTATATTATAACTATCTTCTGTTCTGTCTTTTTTTTTTTTTCCTGATGCGCACTTTTAAAACCTGCCACAGTTTGACCTCTTTATTTAAGGCTCTCTCTCTCTCTCTCTCTACATACTTATATATATATATATATGTTATATATTATATTCCCATCTCATTATGAACTACCATCTAGAGTGAAACAGAGAGCTACACTGACAAGTAAATGGTGCTGAGTGAATAAAACTCAGATTATGCTCTCTACCACTTCACAGGAGCCTTTGACAGGTTGCACTAGACATTAAGTCTCTCTGGTATTTCCATGACTGACTGACAGTTTGAAATTGCTCCCATCACCTTGATAGCATGGTAATGCACCTTGCATGTGGACTGTCTTTAAAGTGCAGGAAATTAGACTCCAAGTTGAGAGTCCCCTTTCAGTCAAATATGACAAGAAAATAGACTGCTTTTCTTCTGCGCCCGGAGAGGGTAAAAAGGCCCCACAGAAGCTGGCACCAAATAAGAGGTTATAGGCGATCCGTCAGGAAGTATTACAGATATTATGTGTTTAAGACAGGACATTTCAGATACTTAGAAGTCATACCCATTCCCCTTTACTCCCCCTCCCCGTCTGTGTTAAATACTATGGACCTGACTTCATTTGCAAGAGCTCATCTTGGAGCTGACACGAAGAACTTACAGTATCTCGCCGGAAGTCAGACGACGGGCGCGCAGCATGACGGAGAGAGTTAGAAAAGTTGAGGTGCAGCCAAGATCGCGGCGGTGAAGGGTCTTTTTCACTTTGTCTTCTCAATTAGTTAAAGCTGGTCAGGAGTAGAAAGTAAAGCCTGTGGAGATTATATGCTGTCGTCCACTTGCCATCAGGTAGGTGAGGATCCTGGCGGCTTGTAGTCATGCTGTAGAGAAGATTTAGCTTCACCTCACCTCCCTGTTAGCACTGGAACCGGTCGCTCAATTCAAGCTGACAGCTGCCATATTACCGCTGCAGAACTTTGTGGAAACTTCAAGAAGCTCCTGTAAGACCGGCTGAACGCTACACGTCTGTTAGCTTTCGGAAAACAAGCAAGCGCGATCACTCTGGTTTTGCTCATGTTGATTACCACTAGCGTTGCAACTAGCAATTATTTTGATGAAATCTGTTGAGGATTTCTTTAATTAACGAATGAGTTGTTTGTCATAAAATGCTAAAAAAAAAAAAAAAAAAAAAAAAAAAAAAAAAAAATGTCCAGAGTCCAGTGGGTTGTCTTAAACTTTCTTGTTTGGTCTGATCACCAGTTCCGAACACCAAGATATTCACTTTGTTTGGATATAAAACAGAGATGCAACAAAGCCTATATTTGGCATTTTGGATCGTTTAAACCAAATAGGAACACTTCCTGTTGTTTATTTAATCGACTATTTGCGGCACGACCGTTCACCCACTTTCTGTCTGCGAGTGCTGGATGTTGAAGACGCCACACACTGTGCATCTGTTTGTGAAGCAGTCTGTGTAAAATCAACATTCTCCACATCGACACCCATCCAACACTCGATGCTGATCCCTCACTTTCCCTCGTCTAGATTTAATTTATGGAGCCTAAGTCCGGGTGAAAACGTACAGGTAGCATGTTATGATGCTGGAAGCCCTGTGCAGGTCGGGATGAATGTCTGTGATGGGCAGATTATTCAGACTAAAGTAGGCCTAAAGAATGATCTTGTCACATTTCACAGGCAGGATTAGGGATACACGGGAGGAGCGCTTCAGTCAGGAATTAGCGTCATGTGGTCGGCTGGAGACAAGCATGCGAGGTATTCGCTGAGACAGGCTTGGACACTTACCGCTCCATTTGTCTACTTAGTGATCAAATACTGAGGTTGATGATTATTTCTCTGTCATTTGTGGTTTATGTGATATGTGTTCATTTGGATGTGTTTTCAATGTTTCGAAATTATATGAATTTCAGAGCTCAGGACACCCCGCGGGCATCCAGAATCCAGGTTGAGTCTGCTTCTTTTTCCACATATTCCATGCAGTCACGCGTATGAATTTAAGACACGGGCTACGACAAACGCCATCTTGATGTGTAGCCCATAGCAGCACCTACTATATTTATGCCTTTGCATTTTAAATGGAGGAGAGTGTGAGTGTCTTCGGGCTATCAGAATGAGCTATTACCGCGATGATTGAAAAGTGAGGGAGCAAGCGAGCTAAGAGACAAAGTAGAAGAGGCCTGACAAATGAAATCAAACTTCATAAGACCTGCCAGTGGTGTCAGTTGTTATCCATATCTCAAGCGCATTATGGTACTGCAACGCAGCGTACTGCCTTCTCATCTGTCGGCTCAAATTCATCACATTCTCGACTGTTTCTTTTAAGTCACAAGTGTCAGTGTGAAGAGGAGTCTTAATTGACAACTGAGTGACACAGACGTGGACCGCAGCCTTTATTTTGGTGCCAAGAAGGGTTGTGTTGTTTTGATGAGCTATTATTGGCAGAAGCCAGTAGCAGATAGCAGTCGGCCTGGAAATGGGAAGTGACATCAGACAGAGAGGAGCTTGTCATTGTCTTCAGGCGAGTTCAGTCTCGCTGTAAGTTAAGAGCAGCCTGTTGAAATGTCACTCAGAGGACTTTCTTATCTTTTGAGAGGAGGAATTTTGCTTGATTTGGTGAAATTATTTCGACATCTGGCATGTGGTCTTTGAATAGCTAAAGCAGGTTGGCACGGTTTCAAGAAGATTCTCTCCGGTAAATTAGATTTCTTATGTCAAACATAGAGCGCTATCATGAGCCTGCGGCCTTCATATGCAGCACATTTCAGATCTGCAGACCAAAATTTGCCATGTTGTTCCTCAACATTGTATTTGTTTGTGACATTTCACCGGAAGACAAAATCTTTATCGTTGCCTAGCGATGTATATAGTTTTGATCGCGTATGCTCAGGTTTTGAAGTCTTAGCCTGTGACTGCTGCTAGAAATGTATGTGGTGCTGAAAGCATTGGAAGAAAATTGAATTTGAAGAAAATGAATGTAATCTCAGTGGAGTGTTGTGTTGTGAAACTTAGCCACCGCCACCATTGTTGGAACTACTTCAAGGTTGTCGCGTTTAGCCACCCGAACTTCAGAGTGTCTCAGCAAACCTCAGTGCGAACAGGGTTTCCAGACTATAATCACAGCGAAGAATGACGCTGTGAGCAACAAGCGGGACCAGGCTATACCAAATTACCAAATACCTTAACAACAAATGATATTCCCATCGAGGTTAGTTGTACTTTGCGTTATCTAACAATCAGCAAATGTTACCACGCTAACATGCTGGACATGGTAAACAATATACCGGCTTTGCATCACCATGTTAGCACTGACGTTGTGAGTATGTCGACATTTACTATAGCTCAATGTACAGTCTAAAAGAGCTGCTAGCATTGTGCAGACTCTAGTTTTAGTGCTGTGAAGGCTCCACATTAAGCTCCACCCACCTCCTTTGTACAGTGGTGGAGGCAGAAATTTAGAAAAGACAGATAACATTAGCTGTCAGATTTCTGGCTAAACACCACCAGTAAGAACATATATTTGTTTGTAAGTTGAGGAGCAGATTTGACTCGTCATACAAACCAATGTAATCTATTGTTCTTGGTACTATAACCAGCACTCTGAGCGCATCTGGCATTTATAACCAGCTCACAGTAAATCAATGAGGCGTCTGGTACACGGAACTCAATAGAACCACTTCATAATCACAATGTTCTCCTCTAATATTCACTCAGCTGGAGTACAGTGTAAATAAATAGCTCTCAGCGCAGTGCATCTTACTGTACATTGATCATGAGCCCGAGACCCCAGGCAACAATGCACAAAAGAAAAATGGCTTCCTTATTTTCACTCATCCGAGGCTCCTTGCAGCCCTTAATAGACAGAATCAGAATGTCTGCTGTGGTGTTGCAGGCTTTATGAGACCCATTACTGCTTTTTTATTGTGTATCCCTGGACTAATGGCTTTCTATAGCTCCTCTGATTTACGGCCTGTCAGCTTTGTGGCTGTCTATTAGAACGGGAGGTTGACATGGAGCCAGTAGTTGAAGGGCCCACTGTTAAAAATAAGGAAGTCGTGTCTCACACATAGACGCCAGGCTCCTAAAACACATTCATGGCTGCTAGTTTTCCAACCCGGTCTTGTCTTTTCATATGCTCCCCTTCTGCTTCACAGGTGCTTTTATTAAAGCATTTAGTGACATAAACGACACACACCTACAGTAGGTAGTAGGAAAATGACGTCTGTCAAATGTATTAACATGCATTAACGCTTACTGTCTGAAATCAGCTGCAGTAAACTGTGGATTTTATGGATGCTTTATTAAAGTGCATAAACTGTTGTCCTAGCACTTAAACACACCATTAAATATTAGTTTGCCATTAGGATTTTATTTTTCAGCTTTGATTTTGTAATGTGTTTATGGGCTGGGTGGTGTCCTTTCAATAAAGTACTGTATGAGTCACTCACACATTGCTGAGGACTGCTGGTGCTGATATTGATAATACCTGGCAAACACAATCATATTAAAGGATAATTCTGCCTTAATTACAAATTGGCCATATTTTTTTATAGTTTTGTCCAGCATTTCTATCATTATTAATAAGAATGCCACTAAAAACTAAAGTTTTAATTTAAAAAGGAGGTAGCAGGAAAGGGAGACATGCGACAGAGCTCCCTACCAGGCCTTAACCGGTATCGTGTACCCAAATCTCAGCAATCACTTTAATCTGTACAGCGTTAAAGAGATTTTTGTCAAAACAAAGACTAAGAGAGACCAAGGTTGTAATAAACTGGAAATATTCGTTGGTATTTAACACGTCAAAACAGGTAAAGAACAAATGCAAGTCATTCATGTTGGCCGCAGTCTATTCAGTTGTTCCAGTTATTGAATATGCTGGCTGACTGAGTTGGCTTACTTGGACTCATACGAACTGAGCCATAATAAATATGGTCAGTAACACAGTATAATTAGTTACAACTGTGCTTTTTCTGCAATGACAAATGTATTTTATAAAAAAAAAAAAAAAAAAAAAAAAAAAAAAAAAAAAAGGGCTTCCAAGTCGAATCAGATCAATATTGAAAATCCTACAGTGCATGAATTACCACAGATTAGGGACATCTCTAAAAGTCCAAAAACACAAAGATCACAGATGAAAATCAGACATTTACCTGCTCCATGTTGCCCACGCCTGCCAGGATGAGCACATGCAGACAAACAGGAAGGAATGTTTAATTTAAAGGGGATCGTAAACGGATCACGGTACACGAAAGCCGCCTCAGACTTTTATCTCTGTTGGCTCTTGTATGACCTTTCATACTGCATCTTTTTTTATTTACAGCCAGACTAACTTTCAAGCCCCTCTGAGGCGCAGGACAGTGCTCTTACCTCTGATAATCTGCCCCGAATCTTCCATAAACCTCACTTTATTAGCTCATACACAAGGATCATCCACATGGAATTAGAGCAAAAAGAAATTAACCGCGACAATTTAACTTCCTTCAGATGTTCTGACAGGAATTCACGGCGCACAAAACACCCTTTGCAGTTTTTGAAACTATGCGATACGCGGTTAGTCGGAAAACCAAAAGCACCGTGCTGTTTTTTTTCTGCTGTTTTATCCTAATTGTTATTGCTGTGTTAGAGACACAGTCGGGGATAAGGTAGGTGATCCCTGATGGGGGTAGAGCTGGTCCTGCTTCACACAAAATCAATTCTGGCCTTTGGTGTTGGCAAGCCAGCGGGGTAGGGGGCGAGGAGGAGGAGGAGGGGGGGGGGGGGAACACATGTCTGACACCTTCTGACTTTTTCATGAGGAACTGTTTGAAGTTTTAAACCCCCACAGAGGATTCTTGGGGCGATGAATATAAAAAGGGGTGCAGCTTAAAGCTCAGGCATATTATCATCAATGAAGTCCGTCACGCGGTTTGATGAGGGAAGTAGCATTATTTAAATTTTAAGACCTGTATAAATTACTAACAATATTACACGCTTCCAAAGCTGATTTATTTGAACATCACTATAATGGTTCTTCAATAATGGCATGTGTTTTCTTTTATGATGGGCGCCCTTCTATTATAAGCTCCTCTTAAGTCGTCCTTGTCTCGAGTGGTCGTGTTCACGCGCTGTGGTGGACACAAAGAAGAGGAGCATGACCTGAAAGCATCTTTTGTTGCGGAGGCAGCGGAGGGTGGTGACTGGGATTCATGTGATGGGGTGAGGAGGTGTGGTAGGTACTGAGGAGGGTGGGCTGACAATGACAAGCTTGAGTTCTGCCGTCCCGGTGGTCCTGTCTTTCAGCTGTTTTTGTAATAACGCTGCACTGCCATTCTCTGCAAAATGTTTCATAGTAACATGTTCATCTCCAACTGCAGGGAGTGTTTTTGACATTTATCTTAATGATAGCAGATAATGTGGCTTCTGCCTGTTCTGAGCTGCTGAACATCGTCAGCCTGATGCGTCTTTTGTCTGCTGCTCTCAGTTTCTTTGGCTGAATGCTGCGTTTCCGGATCTCAACCTTGTTTGTTTCTTTGGGTTCCTGTGGACAAGCTTCAACAGCAGTGTTCAGTTTGGCTCCTGATGGTAATTTATTTTTTAGACTTATGACTGAAATGGGTTTTAGTTAAAGTCAAACTGGACTTTTTTTTTTTTTTAGTTTTCAGCTTTTGTCAGTAACATTTTAGTCAGATTTGTGCATTTTTTAATCATCATATCTTAAAAGCACTGAAGCTACAGCTATCACCAACTATATATACATATATATATGTGTGTGGTTACCATGGTTACATGTTTTATTCTCGTTAATAGCAAGGTTATGGAAAAGCTCGGGAGAAGATAAAGTTAATGTTCTCATTTCCAAAGGTTGATGCTAGATTGGATCAACCGGAGGGACCCACACCCTAAACTGTATGCTGCTGTGATTGGTTGTCAATCAACTGGTCCCTTTCCCTCACCCTAATCCTACTCCTGAGCCTAACCTTAACCCTCCCACATAATAACAACCAATCACAGGCAGAGCTCCGTACCTCCCACTGATCTATTCCAGTACAAGCCATTCAGGAACGATCTTCCTATCCGTCAGTCCCGCTCACCTATCATTCAGCATTAGCATTTGCGCAGCTTCCTATTTTCTCCACTAAAAAAAAGCAACTTTTTGAGAAGTTGATTCACTCGTGTATTCACACTGTTTGGCTTCGACTTGAGAATTTGTGAAGTTTTTTTTCTCTCCCAACAATCTGTAACGTTAGAGCTCCGTTGTTGAACACATACTTTAAAATCAATGTCTGCAGTTGGAACCAGCGGGTTTGGGGCTGAAAGTTATAATATCCAAGTTTACATTGGGTTTTCTGAAGTCCACGCTGGATTCATCTGTGAGGTGAAAGAAAATGGTCTGAATTCTATAGTTAAAAAAACACAACGCACACAACGTCAACCAATCTGAATGAAACACGGCGCATCCCTAGACAAATTGATAATATTCCCAGACCATAATAAAAACCATGACACTCATCAGCCAACTGGTATGAATTTCTACAACTATTCATTTTGACTACTTTGTTGCAGTTTTATATACCATGTGCACCTTATTCAAAACATTTCTAAACATTTTCTTTAACTAAAAACAATGGAAATGTGCATTCTCTGAGTGCGTCCTCCTTTTGTTTTGTTTGTCAAAGAAAAGGACCTATTTACGGCATTTCTTCCGATGTCATTTTTTTTTTTTTTTTTTTTTTACCTGACAGTAAGAGACACACATTACACTGAGCAGTGCTCCAAACCCAGAGAAAGTGTCATTTGCTGACTTCCTGTAACAGATGCTGTTGCTTGTCTCAGGGAAGTGCTATGTCCTGGATCTGGTGGCGCTGCCATATAACTGCTGTATAAATAGATTCCTATGACAGAGCCATTCATCTCCAGCCATGAACACATCAACATTAAAAGACAGCTCACCAAGACCTCTGCGCTTGTTAGGGCAAGATCAGCAGTCCAGATGCCCAAGATGTAAACTCGTGAAGGGATGATTAATTTATCTGTCATCCCCGCCTTTGACAGTAGTTATAAATCTGATTTGGCTATTGAGCGGGGGCCATGAAGAAGGGCAGTTGGACATTAAGGTTTCAAAGGAGTCATATCAAGAGGACTAACTCGTGACTCGTGTCCTGCCACAAACGGGTCAAAAGTTCTTGTTGGGGTGTATCGTGCGTGCGGCGTGATGCTTTGCCACTTAAAAAAAATAAAAAGAAGGACTTCTGTTCAGCTCCTCCTCTTTGTGTTATTCTCAAAATGGTGCCGATCATGTGAGGCTCCCCGGACAAGCAGCGGGCACAGGGTGTCAAAGGAGCTATTTAGTGGTAGATGGATGGGAACAGGCGATATGAGGTGGTCACATCCTGTGACCATCTGCACAGGAGTCATGCTAGTTATTGGGATTGCACGCAGATGCTCCGGCATAACATGAGACTCTATGCAGATATTTGGACGCGTGACAAAATATTTAGTGCCACAGCTCATCAAATGTCAACTGGATTCTGACATGCCAGCCTTTTCTACAGGTTTATTCCTTGTTTTTTTTGCCAAATAGCTGCTTTCTTTCTTTTTTTTTATGTTCACTCCAAGTATTTTTCTTTTTGTGAAATAAAATGTATCCTCTTTAGTACTTCAAATATATCGGTGTGAACTTCCAGTATATTTCTGTTTTTGTTAAATGAACTTCATCCTCTTTGGAGCTTCTGATTTTAAGCCATCTACGGCCATAGGTTCTGGCAATGTCAACATTTCCCCGTAGACGGGCACATTTACTCCCCCCTTTTTTTTTTGTATCCAACTAAACCTATCAGAGGGTTCAGGAAACTCAGGCATTTGCTGATACTGAAATTACTTCATGCATAACACACTGCTTTAAGATGCTTAAGGTGGGGATAAGATGTCATACCACATTAAACAGCTAAATGACCTGATCACAGCGATGTGTAGGTGCGGTGTGGGTGGAAGGGGCGACACACGATGATGAATCTCTTCCTTTGAAGCCCTTTTTCTTTTCAACGTGTCTGTGCTGCTTTCACTCAGATGAAACCGCATTCTTTGTGGAGCAGAAAAGAAGGTTTTGTGACGGGAACAAAGAGTCAGAAGAGGTTTTTAAAGGAGTCTATTGTGACTGTACATATGGATGTCAGCGGGATGGCCACGGAATACACTCAGCAGTCCTATATGTTGTGTAATCTGGTCTGCTGCAGACTAAATACTCTACTTGAGTAATTCTATGCATACTGAAGTGCATTTGCTCAAACACTTTGCTCAAGTACACTTTTGAGGTACTTGTATTTTATTAGAGCAATTACATTTTATGCTTTAACGCCATTATATTTGAAAGACAAGTTCTGTTTACCCCACTATGTTTATTTTAAAGTTGTAGTTACTTTGCAGATTCAGATTTTTGATATCAAAATATAATCAACAAACTAATTTATTACATATTAGACTACACTTAGAAAGTGATATATACATTGAGACGTCAATCACTTTATTTGAGTTATGCAATCTACATTAATATGCCTTTCATGTACTCTTTAAGACCACATTTACTTAAAGTGTATTTTGATGCAAACACTTTTGTACTTTTACTCAAGTACAATTTTAAGTGCAGAACTTTAACTTGTAACTTTTGCGGTATTTCTGTTATTTATATAAAACGTCCTCCACATCTGCTGTAAAATACTGTATTGTACCTCACTAGTAACATTTATTTGGCCCATATAAATTTACGTCTTCCTTCGCAAACTACAGTGCATAACATAGGAGCAATTGTCAGAGACATAATACCACCTTTGTATACAAAAAGTATTTGCAATTATCTCAGTTGCAACCAGTTACAAAACTGCACACTGCTCTCAGATTCAGACATGAATAGTTTTCCTACCAAAGTGACTGATTATACTATTTATGCACATTTTTATTACACTTAGAGGCAAAAAGTAAAATGTACACCTTGAGATACTCCAAATTATATCTCGTGTGGCAGCAGAAAACCTGTGAAGCTAAATCTAAAAAGAAACTCCAGGAATAGATTCATCAGACTCGCATAATATATGCAAAATTAAAGTAAAGTTCGCATGCATTAGCCACTGCAAGTACAAACCGAGGTAACGTATTGCCTGTGAATTTAACTTTTTATTTCTTTGAAATGGAAGATTGTCTTATTTATTCCCTCAAAAGTTCCCACTTCTGCCTTTAAGTAAATTCCTGAATGCAGGACACAGTGCTGATACTCGAGCAAACGCTGTGAATACTTGAGAAACCACCAGTGTGCTCTTTAAAAATCACGACTCATTTTTCATCTTCAGCTCCAGTAACTGTTAATAGAGTAAGTTTCAGTGGTCTCCTCTCCTCCAGTAAATGTCCATACAGTACAGAACAAAGTAAGTCTTAACATACTGCTGACTTAAGTGAACCTAATTACATTAATGATGGCATCAATTACTCCTCTGGTGCGGTTTGGCTGTGCCGTTGCATTTTTCCCAGAGCCGTGGCACGGAGGACAGTGGGAATTTTGATATGTCAGAGTGTGCAGGGCCAGAAGCAGGATTAATGGCCGCCTGCCTGCATCCAAGGTCCTTCAGCGGTAATTGCAAGCAGAATCTGACTATGATCTCAGCAGCGGTATGCAACATGCCAAAACAGCCTGCGTTTGACAGATTGCCTTCCTGAAGTAATAACTTAAGCACGTTCGCTCTCTCAAATTAGGCATTGCGTACCTCCCACACCACAAAACAGGAGCAATGACTTCTTTCCACCTCCTCTGAAAATATATCTTAGCATATATTTCCTTGCTTTGACAGATCGGCCCTAAAATCTGTTTTCAGTTCACAAAATCTGCTTTTGTTGGCCCTCTCACTTCACCTGCGTTGACAAGTGTTTCGGGAAATGAAAAGTTTAGAATAAAAGATATAATATTAATCTATTTTAGCTTCGCGGTGTCGCCCTGGTCAAATTCTTCTCGAGAATCACGCCACAAACGTCTTCAGGTTGTCTCACTGTTGTAGCCGCTCTGCTGTGTTAGCCTGCAGTCCTGCGCAGGAATAAATCCCACTGTGGTTCACTCTCTCATTCTCTCAGTTGATAGTTTGTGTCCAGCCTCAGGACAGAGGGACTCCTATGTGCTGCTGTGTGGTGGGTTGTGTTCTCTGGAGCAGTTAAAAGCCTGGCAGCTCCACCCCATGACTGTCCAAACACAGTCGACTCTAGGCATCCACATCAAACAGAGCTCTCTGCGAAGCCCATTGGAAAGTTAACCACGGGGTGCTGAGCTTATTTATTTATTTTCCACATATAAAAATGTGTCTGGCTTCAGATTCTTTTTTTTTTGGGGGAAGCCAAAATCACTCATTAGAGTTTGTAATTGACGGGACAAAGCTGTATTTGAAGAGCAGTTTTGACGCTGCACCCGGTTCTACTCAGCTCTGCTGGATCACGGTGAAAGCAAGACTCAGAGCGAGTAACAAGAAAAGACAAGTTAATGAAAGATTCTTTCAGTCTGCTCCTCAGCGGCGCTCACAACGGACATGTCGGAGCGAAATGAACTTTCCCGGCAATGTGTGCTTTAGAGCACATGCACTGCAATCACTAATTCATCCTGCCCCGAGATCCTTTGACATTGACGTTCGAGGGTAGATGCTATGTGAAAATGTAAATAAACTTTAGAGGAGCTTTGGGTCAGTGTGGGATGAAATTTATAGTTTTGGCATTTACTCTGCAGTCATCATTCATCCCCCTGTCAAGAGCAGAGGCCTTGATCACCAGAGCCTCCATTGGCCCTCAGATGACCCGCAGCCTATCTGACCAGCTGTGGTTCAGATGCCTCAGTCTCAGATGTTCACATTTCTGTAATAACTGAGGCTACTAACCCTTTCTGTGCTGAGATAGCCTCAACAAGAAGTCATCTGTTTTGTGAGTGTCTATTTCAGTGCTGGCAGGAAATACTTCTGATGGTTGGAATAAACCCTAAAGGGACGGTTCACCAAAATATCACACGCAAAAAGGTGTTCTTTTTTTTTTTTAGTTGTTGTTGCATCAGGCCATCAGATATCGGATGTTGTGTAATTACCCAATGCGATGGAGGCCAATAGACGGGCCTAAACACCAGTACGACTAGCGATAAGTGACAAAGTGATTTAGGTGAACTATAAAGATGAAATAAGCTGTCCTTACTGTAACCTGGAATAATGGACTTGGCAGCTGCTCTAAACTCTCCTCAGTATGTGCACCATTTACCAGAATGTACAAAAGCCAAATCAAAGTCCAATAATGAGAAGGTGGCCTTCAAGCAAAAGTGCCAATTATTTTAAATTGCTCCATTAAAAGGCAGCAATCACAACTGTCGCCTTAGCATCGGGACACAAGCGCTCACTTCTGGTGGTTTGAATTCATGTGGGTGGAAATGCAGCGTAATAAACACGTGCAGTTTTTCATAACCTCGTGAAAGAAATGAATCTGCTGACCGCCTGCCATAGCTGAGTGACAACAGGAAAGCCAGGCGTTCTCTCACTTCGGCAGAGAGAACAAAGCTTCTCGCTGTTTTTCCTCCTTTTAACAGGTGAGTGCTCCAGCTATTAATTTGTGTAGGGCCACCTACTTTAATTGGTCTTAATCTGGAGTGAGTGGCTTTGATCTCTCTGACAGTTTGACTGCATTAGCACGAGTGTGGAGGCTAATCCTTTGCGTAGCTTGTTCATTTGGCACAGCCAGAGGCCTGTCCAACGATAATATGTCAGCTGAGGGATAAGCCCTCATCAAACAACCAGGTCTAAGCTTCTGGAAAATGGGGGTTGAAGGGCCACCATCATGCTGTGCTTCAAACAAAGATGGAGACGTAAACCAACTCCGGCTCGCAGTTTGTGACCGTTCAAACCCTCAAGAGGAACATTTTTTTTTTCTCGAGGTTTGCACAGTTCGCGTCCTTTATGCAAACTTGTTTTTGAGTTTCAGCGTCTTACGTCCCGTGACCGCACACTTCTTGCTTTATGATAAACGCTTCCAACCTCGAGCGAGTCCTGGGTGTTACAATGACTCCTTTATTTTTCCATCGTCCAGCCACGTATCACACGCGCACGCACACACACGCACGCACGCACACACACACACACACACACACACACACACACACACACACACACACACACACACACACACACACACACACACACACACACACCATGCATGATCCACATGTCCAAACAGTGGCTTTATCTGTGTCGTGTCATCTTATTAGGAAGTAACAAGCATATGAAGTGTTTGTCCTGAACTCGAGATGAACTCCCATGAATTATGATAACCATCGCACTGTCAACAGTATCTGCTTTCAGGGAGGGAATAGAGAGATAGTGTTTGAAAAGAAGAAAACAGCAGCACTTGTGCTTACCCAGTGATTATATCACACATCATGGTGATTTACTTATCACGACTGGCATGTCTTGACTTCAGTGGGTCTTTTTGTTTTTCTGTTTTGTGGTGGAGGAATGTTAACTGTGCTTTCAGCTTGTTTTTCAGGGTTGCCTGTGAAAAGGCCAAATGTTTCAGTTGAAATGAATTCAAAGAGGACAGTGGGGAAAAAAAACAACAAAGGGGTTCACAGTGCGTCGTGATCATAAATCAACGTTAAAATCGCGGCTGTTTTCTGCTTGTAAGTTGACTTGTTTTGAGTATTTTTTGAAGCGTTGACATTTATTGGGTCTGTTTCTTGTTGGCTGAGATTATGTTGTTGGGATCTTTAAAGAAAACAAAGATTAAGGAATTTTAATTCAAAACTGATTTACCCAGTGCTTTTATATTGTTTTAACCTTTTAAGGAGCTGAGTCCAGTCAAATGTGTGTTTTTAAACGTGTACATACTCTGAGCTGTAAGCAATCTACGGGATATGAATTATACACAGCAGTGTGTCTTATTTTAACTAATCCTTTTGGCTAGTAACACTACACCGGAGCAGAAACCTCCCCTGCCCCATCCACCCTTCACCCTCAAACCGTAACGCTGCATGTCGTTTTCATACTTCGTGTATGAACAAAGGAGCCATGACATGACTGTGACGGCGAGGTTCCAGTTCCCGACCTTCTGTAGCTTCATATTTACGCCTCACTCGGTTCACACCAAAGATTCGCGTCGAGACTATTTGAAACTTGAAAGAACTCGCAGCATTCAAACATTTGAAACCTGCTTGTTCACAAGCAAACATTTCTACACATGAGCAACTGGACGAGACGGTCTAACATCTCCATAGCAACTGAAAACGTTGTACTTCTGTTTCGACTGCTGGTTTTTCAGGGTTTTCTTGTAGCTGGATATGTTCTGTAGTGTCTGAAAACATGCATGAGGTTAGTGAAAGTGAGTTACTTGCAACAGCTGCATTCTAAGTTGTGATGAAATGGCAAAAACATAAAAAAAAAAAAAATAAAAAAAAAAAATCCTGAGGGGGGGGGGAGGGGGGTGTCAACGTGGGGCTTTATGCAAAGTAATACTGAGAACTTGAAAACACCGCGAGACGGGAGAGCTCACCTCTTTTGTCAGTTTCTCTCATCTTCTTCCGAAGTGGTTCTGCCATTTAGAGGAGTTTGTGTATCTTGTAATTATCCGGAAAAAAGCACTAAATATCGTTCCTTGGGTTCTGAAATTGACCACGATTTGACCAGCAAAGTCCCGGGCAACACTGTCAGCCATCTTGAGTCGAGCTGAGACGATTCAGTTCACGCCGCTGGTTTAGCTCATCGCGGCGAATCTTCGGTCTGAACTTGGTTTCACAGACAGAAGACTTGGTATTAATCTCCCATCAGTAAGAAAGTGTTGTTCACTTCTTAGAAATGTGGAACTGTTCCTTTAATTTTTCCTACTTTTGCACAAGTTATATATATGACCTGAACTCTGTCTAACATTTGAGGAAAAGGAGTTGATTTTTTTTTTTTCTTCTTCTGCCCTGACTTCATTTTCTTGTGACGACTCAAATCCATCTTGTGAGCGCTTCGGGGGGAGCTGACGGACATATTTTGAAACGCCGCTTCAAGAGACATTTGAACGAGCTTTCGATCTATGACTGTTCATGTGTAACTGATACCCAACATGTGTAGAAATGTTTGAATTGGCACCTTGACAAACTTGATGTCACAAAACCGAAATTTGATTAGTCACATCATTTCTTTCATTTATTATGTTAAATGCGTAAACTATGTGATACCGATCTTCGACACGCTGGAGGCCACCTGCGAGCGGTCGTCTGGTTTCAATTGTATTCTTGGCCATTTGTCCGATCTGTCATGCATCAGAAAAACGCCAGAGACATTCAGTTCACCGGGGACACTATTGGAAGGTGACTCGCCACTCATGGGCACAACGTAGAGATTAATCAAATGTTATGTGTACTCTCACCAGCTGGCAGCAGCAGCCTCTAAGCCTTTGAGTGAGTAAGTCCACAGAGAAGCCCGTGGCACAGCTGAGTTTGTCTTGTAAAAGTGCAGCTGTCCAAGACATGACAGCTACAGCATTAGCGGGGCCATTAAGAGGTGTAGAACATTTCCAGGGAAACCATTTGAAAAATGACAACCCCCGGCATGGCTGAGATATTAATTATACGCGGCACCCATGGAAAATAGGCGAAAACAGTTGGTAAGACAAAAGACGCCTTGTTTTCTCACAAGATGCCTTGTTTGTGTGTTTAATTAGCGATAAACAGAGGAAGGAAAGAGGGAAAGAGCGAAATTCAAACCAGTGCCAGTAGCAAATAGCTTAGAAGCACGGATGACTGGAGCAATGACTGATTACCTATCTGCCTGTTTTCCAAAATTAAACAAGAATTCAGAGTTAGATTTAAAAATGGTTCCTGGGGGGGGGGGGGACAGTTCTAATGCAGCATTTTCCTAAACAATTTGCTCTCTGGAAATAAATTAGCTGGAAAATGAATTTCTCCTGATAGAGTTTGAGTGCAGAAATTCAAACTCACTGCAGGGTTTGATAACGTCGTCCTAGACTACAAAACAGTAAAGTGGAAAAAATACGCTATGCTAAACATGTACGGTGCTTTAGCCCAAAAAAAATGAGTGTATCAGAAAATTCCAGGAGTTTCTTTGTAAACTTCTCTTTTGGAGTAGATCAGATTTGAAAAAAAAAAAAAAAAAAAAAAAAAAAAATGTATATAGTTAATAAGTACGATAAACCTCAGAGGAAAAATATTTAGTTTGTAAAGAGGTCAAACTCCCAGTCACAGTCTTAATGTTTTCCAGCCTCCCTATTCAGAAACCTTGTAACTAAGAGTGCAAATGCAGTAGAATGAAAGTTTATTTTTATTGTACCTGTCTGTCTCTGTGTTATCTAAATGGCATAGCATCATTATTACTGATGTATTATTGTGTAAGTAGAAGGTTAATGTCGTGAGGCTGAGCTAATTGTACCCATTTTATATATTGTCAGGTAGATACGTGATAATTATAATCTTAGTTAATGATTTGAACCGTTTCTGAACTGCAAGAACCATCTATGGCTCAATATCAACCTTTGGTGAGTTTTGGTTTCAGTTTTTTGTCAATGTATTTTTTTCTTAGTTTAAAGTAAGTTAATAAAGCATCACTTTCTCTAGGGAACAAAGAATCAATCACTTTATCTGAAAAATTCAAACTCGCCAAATTTGAAAAAAGTTTCAGGTGCTGTTGCTTTATTTCATCGTAAAATAGCCTCCCCGGTGTGGAGGTGTTAAAAGCCGACATACTGATTCAAGGGCAAAAGAGGATTCATTTTGCTCTCCGTTTGTTCTGTACTGAAGGAATAAAAGTTTTCTGCACGGCTTCAACGTGATTTTCTCATCACAGAATAAAGATTAAACCTTCAACATATGGGATGTTGTCATCCCTTTATGTGGAAAGCAGTTTCATAATGACTAATTCTGCCCGTGGTATTAATTGGGGATTAATTTGCCATGTTTTCAGTAAGTTGAAGGCATTAACTAGGATCCAACAAGGTGCCTCCTAATTAAAACCGTAAGTCCCCGAGTGCGCTATAATTCCCGTAAGAATGCAGTTCATTATTTGGTCATAACAAAACCCAGAGTAGACTTGATTACAGCGATGGCGGCGACTCTGGTCTGAGTAGTTCAAACTCTGAAACTATTGCCCATATAGGAGCTATTTCCTGTCCTCTCCTCAAGGGAATGATGGGAGCTGATGATGGCCACATAACATCTATTCACAGAGGCTCATAAATAAAGAGCTGCCCCTGAGTGCAAACTATGTTTATTATAGCCGCCTGAACCTCCATGCCAGCCCTTGGAGTTACTTATGCAGATAAATGCAGCACCATTCATCATCACTTCTATTCATAAATAGCCAATAACTCATCTCTCTCCATATGGAAGATTAGACCTTGGAAATGTGACTGAAGCACAGGAAGTATTCAGTTCATGAAAAACATGAGTGATCACACACACAGCCATCGCCTCTTTACTCATTATATCTTATTCTACATGTCATTTCCCTGCTTAGCTATCATCTACGAGGCCCATAAAGAATCGTACGAGAAGCTTCTCGGCGGTATGCTGACTGGGAGCAGATGAGTTTTTTTTTTTTTTTTTTTTTCCCCTCTTCCTTACTGTAGTGTGCTGGTTTGCAGAGAAGAGGCCACAGAGGTGCATAGACTGATGAGAAGGGATGATATATGTAGCGCCTGTGTCCCAGCTCTCCTCTGGCCCATTGTCATTAATCACGGCCATTAGGCTCCCCCCGCCCCCCCGCCCCCTCCACCGCAGCTCACGTTGTCTGCGCCCAGCCATCACAGCCTCCCTTTTGTCTCATATCCATAAAGGGAGAGGCCGTATACTTTCACCTCGCCTCCCCACTGCAGAGATGCAGGGTCGCAAAAGAGGGTGCTGGCGTGTGTTTTCCGGGGGAATTAAAAGTTCTAATTCGTGTCATTAAAAGGTGGTTTGCTACCCTGCAGCAGAGGTGTTTAAATCTGAGGTTTCTCCAGATGTCCTTTTTTTCCGTACCGATCCCCACCTACGGAGCGATTTTTTATCTTGGAAATAAGCAGGACTGTTTTACTGTGAGCACTCACATTATCATCCTGTTGTCTTCGCGAGCTAATCAGCAGTCAGAGTCGCTCTCTTTTCTCCGGCGCAGTCCTCACATCGTTAAGTCCCCCCCCTCCCCCCCACCTCCCTTCACCCCCACCCCATCCTCCATGTCATCAAACCCAAGAGGTCTGATATGATAATATGTGTGAACTGAAATGTGAAAGCAATTCATATCACTTTCCAAGGGCCTTGAATGTTTGATTTGCATAACTAGAGAAAATGATATTAGATGGGCATATTGATTTAATTTCATCCTAGAGCACTGTTAATTATGGTATCATAAAAGTGTCATCTCTTTATTATCAGGTTCACAATGGGGGTTGATGGCTGGTGTTGGCAAAGTACTCAGCTATCATCACGGTATTGTTTAGCATAATTTTACATTATGAGGCTGGGTCACGATACGGCGGAGATATATATATATATATATATACATATATATATATATATTTTAATTATTATCTCTACATCAAACTTCTTTGACTTTAAAGGATTAGCTGTATCTTATTCTTACTTTGTTCTTTGATATTGCATGAATACCGTACGTCTTGACAATGATTGGCTTTGAATGTTTTACATCTGCTTCACTTTGCATGCCCCCCCCTCCCCCCCATCCTCCCACCCCTTTCCCAGTTACCAGCATTAAACGTTAAATATCATGTGGCCAGAAAAGGAGCACATTTGTGCTTTCAAGTTGATGTCGAACATGTGTCTCGCACGTGACCTTTGGTGCGTGTTTTCATATCCTAACGTCTGCGGTCTGTACGAGATTACGAGATGGCTTCGCGTGTGTAGCTGTGCATGCACATCCTGCGTGCCCAGTAACGCTTCCTGGGAGGATGCTGAACACGTAAAGTATCACCTTCTTCTTTGGTTCCAGCTGAATTCCGATCTTTACAAATGGATTCCCTGAGTGCAATTTATCTAAATGAACAGTGATCATTATTCTACATCTATCCCATCCTTAATGCTGGAGCACTATTGAGCAGATATCTCTTTAAACACAGCAAATAGGTGGTCTGGGCTGAAGGAAGGCTGAGTACATTCATTACTTCACTTCACCGTTTTCTTTTTTTTCTTTTTTCCTCAGGAACACAAAGCAGTGCATAATGTGCAATCTGATAAGTGTTCTCCTGCGCACGCCAGGCCCCCCCCCCCCCCCCCCCCCCCCAACGCCATCTCCCCTCCCCCTCCTCCATCGTCCTATACATCACTGGCCGGCTCAGCTGTGGTTTGCGAGGGGAGAACTCTGGGATTGGTGTGGCTGAAGTTGATGAATAGGCCTGCAAGGGTGAGAAACTCCAGGGCCAAGCTGTAGGTCCATCCCCGTGGCATGTGATGCTGATTGGCTTTGTCCTGTGCGGCCGCTCTGGAGAAGCGGACATTAAGATTAAGTGATGCTGTCGTGTCGGGGAGCAGTGCACTGCATCATCCCGGGGAAGAGACAGCTGCGGTGGTTAATCCTTCATCACCAGGGGAGCGCTGCCAGAGCAGAGATATACAGCCAAAGATAACCCTCCATAACTTCTGCTAAAGATCAGAAACTTTGAGTTCGCATCCATCTGTCCTCAATCCTCACTTAAAAATGAGCAATGAGCGGAGGCAGCACCGCAGACAGTGGAAAACAAATGGAGCAAATGACATCAAGATGAGGTGAATGTTTTAGTGAGAGGTAATCCCTCTTTAACTAACGGCGAGTAAAAAACAGTCATTGTGCGGCGCACACTGCCGCTTCTGTGAGCGGAGGGGGAAGAAACAAGGGCAAACAAACAGAAAGGCATTTACACCGCTTCTGCAATCACTCACGTGTCAGTGGCTAACGGACAGGAGTGTACTTTATCACACATTCTGGGTTGTGGGAATTCCCAGTAGATAGAAAATCTACTTTAAACAGACAAAAAAAAAAAGCCACTCAGAGCAGAGCTAAAGTGTTCTGTATTTATGTGCACGTGGCGTCAGCATATTTTAGATTGCTGGGTTTGCATGTTTGTTGTTGGTTTGATGTAGCTGTCATGATGTGATGGATGAACATCATCATGTAAAGAGTAAAAGGGAGAGGTCTGAGCTGCGGGAGAAAGCCGACATGTTATGTCGCCCAGGATGGCCTGAAAGGACGTTGCGGCGGGATCGGTCTCTTTCTATCCACTTCAGCCTCTTCGCTGCCCAAAGCCAGCCTGCTTGAACTCTCCCGTTTACATTTTCATACCACACTCGTGCTCCCACTTTTCTGAATATGGTAATTTCCCCTAAGAAAGCCTCTGAAGATCCTGTGGGATGATATATTTGGTATGGCGGCGGCATACCTGCAGAGAGCGCTTGTGACAGTGACATATTAGTTACAGTGTCTCTTGGAATCTGATAACTTCAAATTTGCCACCTTGTTAAGTTTTGATTTATGTGATACCATTTCACTAAAGTAATTGGCCTGGCCTGTTGTAGAAAATAATCAGCCTCTCCGCAGAACAAATGCTGGGCCATGCTAATGAGGCAGCCCGTGTGCTGAACTGATGCGGCCGACTGACAGTTATTAATGATTGTTATGATATACAGACGAGTCGAGATTGGACTGAGTTGGCCGGAAAAAAACGTGACATTTAAAAAAATAAAAGAAATACAGCATATTGGGGAGTACTAATGAAGTAATATACTGCTAGGAAAACAATCGTGTGCGTTGTCAAGGCAATGTGTGTGATTACCCAGCAGCCACCCTGGCTGGCTGTTTGGCAGGCAGGCTGCGGGGAGAGCTGAACAACCTGGCCGGTAATGGATGGAGCTCTGCTGGCAAGGGGCTAAAATGCACTAGGCAGTGACAGAGGTGTACAGATTGATGAATTAATTGGGTCTTTCTTGGGACATAAGGGGAACCGCGCCGGCATATGCTCGGCTTGTTACTTTGGAAAGTCTACTGACCCTGAAAGTGAAGCCATCCCACGCAGGGAGCTGTGGCTCTTTTTATTGCTCTTTTTCCTGGGGGGGTTGGATCGCACACACACTGAAGTGTAGTCAACTGCAATTTGTTACAATTTTGTAATAGTACGCTGTAGGTAGTGCTGAATAAAGTTGGCCAGTAATTCAGTATTATTGGCTCGCTGTAGATTTATGTTGTGACATTATAATCTGATCATGTTTTCTGCGGTGGAAGTGTTTTACTCAGAGGAAGCTGTAATTTAAAGTTAGTAACTCGGTTAGTAAGTCTTTGTTTCACACTTGGGAAGACCTTTGTGGCATGGCATTTTTTTCTTTTTTTTTTTTTACATGGGATTTTATTGCAGGTAACATCGGAAAGTCTTCTTGACAGGTGGTTGTGGGAGAACCAAGAAACACTGTTTTCCAACATTATTACAAATTGGTCGACTAGATGAGTCGATCAATGAAGTGCAAATACCAACTTTTTGGCAGTTGCAGCTCTTTTAAAATGTGAGAATTTGTGAAGTTTTGTTTCTTGGAATATCTTTGGGTTTTGCAACGATGGTTGGACCAAACAAGCGAGTCGAACACGTCAACTCGGGTGTGAAAATAACAGTCGATTAGAGCATTTGACCTCGTCAATGCAACACAGCTCGAGCTGGATCCCAACCAAAACGCATGACCGGCGGATCAAAGAGGGACATTAATGACATCGCGATGCTTCTGACGGCTCAAACTCTATTGTCCACCTGCAGCTGCGCGCAGAGGATCACAGATAGTTGCCATTTAATCACGGCGCTGCGACACCCCTCTGTCAAACCTCTCAAACGCTTTTACTTAGCGCTGACTCCTGTTGAGTGAGAATGAAAGTTCTCACAGCTGCTTACTGTCACTGTGGTCTTACTTCAGCAAGTGCCCATTGGCTGCGACCGCTCCCCCCCGCTCATCTCCCATCAAGCCGGTGCATTAGGGCCGACTGCCGACCGCATCAGTGGGCCTCCTCGACCCACAGAGAGTCCCAGGCCCATCACCACGAATTAAACTGCAGGCTCTGGTAGTGGCGCTGCTTTTGGTGCCACTGAGCATTACACTGACACAAATGCTGAGGATCTTTGTCAGCTATTATTTCAATACATGAGTGTGTGGTGCCTTGTCCATCCCAGTTTCTTTGAAGCTCGCATATCCTCCTCCTCCTCCTCCTCCTCCTCGGAACAATTTCCCTTCGAAGTGAGGGAACGAGCTCTTGGATATTGATAGTTAATTACCTCCTCTTTTCATTTTTGTTGATTTATAGAGGTGTTGCTCTGTGTTTTCTCAGAGAGAAAGTTCTTTTATAGGTATAATAACAACAGATTTTTTTTTTTTTTTTTATCTATGTCTGTCTGCATCAAAAAAAGATTTATCGCCATTTAGGATGAAACTTTGCTAAAATTATGTCGAAAAAAGGCTTTTAAGGCGTTTGTTACATTTGACCGATGTTTCAACACCGCTTCAGTGACTATGATACAGTGTGAAACAAGTCTTGACTGCAAGTTGAACTATACTCATTTAAGTGCAACAAATGGACACCTGACAACCAAGCGCAGCTTGGTTTTAAACCAGACTTTAGAAATCCTTCCAGAATTTGCTCCAAAAATGACTCGTTCAATCCTGCTATCTTTGGACCAAATTTTATTTAAATCTCAACTTGCTGACGGACGCAGCGTAACAGTTTGACAAAAGCTGTAGCAGCAACGTATGAATGGGAACAACAAGCTTGGCTGAAGCAGCTCCATTGTGTCGGAGTTAGTTCTTAAGAGGAAATGACTTCAGTAGTGTGGAAGTGGTTTTAATAAAAAAAAAAATCTGTGGGAAATGCTACTTTTTACTCGATTAAAGGGAAACTTTTACATTTAGGCTCACGTATATAACTAGAACTGTTCTTGACGTTAATAAGAAAAATGTTTTTTAAATATTTTGTCTGTCAAGTATATCGTTATTGCAGAAATACTCAGAAAATATCCTGATATTAGTTAAAGAAAACAGACCTTTTAGTTGATCAAAACATCACTTTGATCCTTCTGGTTTCATCTTTCCTCACATGGTCTGCTATTCAGTGTTGTGTCTTCCAGTTGACTTTCTTCACTTGAGCTGTTAATCAGGTGTTTGAGATATCTTTAGATGCACCCCTGCTGTTTTTGAGAAGCCTGAGAAACTATATACAGTATCCAAACACATTCCGCGTCACACTCGTCACTGCATCCGATTTCCGCTTCTCTTCCACTGCCCTCTCCGTCTCGCTCTCCCCTCCCTCTGCTCCGTCTTTACACTTATCGGAAGAGACAGGTGAGTTAGTGCGCGCTCAACTTCAAACCGGCGTAATTGTTTTTCATACGGAATGAGAGCTGCGGACTCGACATGGATTGTAGAGGAACAACAGGGCTGATTAGCGGCGGTTAGATTTGCTTGCTGGACCATTTTGACACCTGTCTCCCTGCTTTCCCTGGAAGCTGGACCTGATCCCCTCTATACTGTCAGTCACACTGGTGGGCAGAGGCAGAGGAGAGTGGGCAAGATGATGGATTGAATGATGAGAGTGGGAGACTCCCCCCCCCACCCCCCCTCACCCTCCCGCACCCCTCAGTCAGGACCGTAATCACAGCTTGTCTTGAAAGTCTCCATGATGGAGCTATTACACTGCACTCGCGTTGTCTGCGGCTCATATTCTGGAGACAATAAAGCTAAGGAGCAATTAAGTCCAATGACTTTTCTATTCCATTACTGTAGTCATTGATGTAATGCTATTTTCAGATGGATTGTGCAGCTTCAATGAGGTATAAAGTTTGTTACATTAATGCACTCTCATCATACATCACAGGCTATTACTGTGTTTTAACAACATAAATATTAGGCTTATTTAAGGGTGCGTTCAATAGCTGCGTGCCCTTATGCTCTGGAAAACTAATCTGCGATATTCAAAATATGCATCCCATCTGGCTGCATCTTGTTTACAGAACACAGAGGCAGCTTGGGGTTATTAATCATGTTTGTCTTAATTACCCTGTATAGCTGCTCCATCCCCAACTCTGCGTTTGACCTTTTTTCCGGATCCTTTCAAACCATTAATCATGCAAAGATCAACGCCAGCCAAATAAGAGTAGATTGCATTGCATTGCCTCAGCTTCTTATGGAGGCACATGGTCCACTTAGAAAGAAACTTATGTGTAATTATGTGCAACTATCAGCACAGCTGTGTTTTTTTTTTTTTTTTTCTTTTCGCAACTTGCATTTAACATAGTAAAGTCAAGGCAAGTTTCACAGTAGAGACTAAACTGTAACAAGAAAGTCTTCTTGTTCTATAAAATAAACGGTTGTCTTTGTATGTTTTTTTTGCTTTTTAATGTTTATTGATTTTTGTGACTTAACATTCGTTGACATTTGCGAAGACAAATAGTTCTTTCTCCGTGTACTGTTCCTGGTTTCTTGCCAATATGGCCTGCAGCAGAGTCACTCCTAATGTTAATCTGACAGGTAAATGAACGTCTGTGTGTGGTCTATCCGTTGACGAGGGACAGTTTAGTCCTGTGGGCTTCAATGTCCTTGCCAGAAAGTCGATACAATTTACTCAGAAGTCTTAAACCAGGCGATTTTTATTTGTCACCAGCAGCCTGAAGAATGAGATATTGCCCTCTTTGAACAGATCAGAGCAACCACTCCGACGATACTGCGAACACCTGCGTGATGAATAGAAATTGGAAGGTGGCTATTGTTTAAAAAAAAAAGTCAAATTAATTGGAAAGAGTTGATCTGCTGACCTGGAAAAGCGATCTGCTGAGGTGCTCACCTGCAATTTGTTTTGCAGTGAAAGTTGTGTCATTTAGCATTTAAAGCAGTGGCTGAAACTGCCATCACACTGCTGTGATATGGAGAAGAACTCCCTTTTCCACTCCTCCTCACCTCCAGTCAGTTAAACAGATGAACTATTGCGGGACAAAGATTAAACAGTAACTGGGGGTGCCACAGCACTTTGTGAATGGGGCCTGACAGACATTTTATCAGTAAACCAATTAACATGATTTATGGTCGGGGGTAAACATGAGACTTGCCCATAAATACAAAGAACTGGCTGAGCAGCTCCTTCTAAAGCGAGATGTTATCAGATTCCTCTCGATTCCGCTTTACTGGCATGGCGTCAGCATGCATTTGTAAATGCGGCTACTGTGCATGGAGGATCTAACCCCCCCCCCCACACACACACACACACACTTCCAGTGGGTCAGGAGTTCAAAGCCCAGCCTGAAGAGTTGAAGAGTGGGGCGTGAACTCTCGACCCCCTTAATGTAACAGGGTGAGCAGTGGAAAACCAGCTCTTATCAGGTTCTCCCACCCAGGTGCTTGTCTGCTCTGTCCATCAACTTACCTACAGGGTACCTGATGATTTAAGAGTTCGTAATCCCGTGAGATTTCAGTAATGTGTTAAATTGTGTGACATAAACTCAGCAACTGACTCATATCTGCTTCAAGCCTGAAGGCCTGTCACATGCTTTACGTGGTCTCCAAATACTCACTGTCCCGCTGCGTGGAATTTGGGCCTTTCCAGCGAGTTCAGGTAGACTGTTTGCTTGGGAGAGATTTACTGTTTACCAAAAATATGTTAATATTATACTCTGTCTTTTTCTGGGTGACATGCTGTTTTAAGTCACGCAGTCAGAGGTCGTCGGGTCTTCAGCAAGCTCTTCGCTCACGTCTTGGTTCATTTTGACAATAAACAAAACCTGGCAGGAGGATTTTGTCGCCTCTTCGCTTAGATTTGGATTCGGAGCAGTCAGAGTGAGAGAAAGCTGTGAAATCAAAGAGAAATTGCTTGTTCTGTCTGATCACCAGTCCGAAACCCAAAGATGTTCCATTTGCTGAAGAAAACTGTTAGAAATGATTGCATACTCTTAATTAACCCTACAAAGTTAAGAATGTTTGATTATGGATATACACAGGAAAAAAAGGGTCTAACCAGACTCCATTAAGGATTCTTCTTGCATCCTAATAGGTTAATTTTGAAACTATTGGAGCGGCCTTCAACATATTGGCTTTGACCACCATATAAGAGGCCCTCTTCCAATATGAGCAGAGTGCAGCGCTGTGTCGGCAAATGTCCATCGCAGACTTTGCAAACTCCGGCTTCAATTCATAGATATTTGCTTTGTGTTGCTACAACCAATTGTATCGTTTCATCTCTTCCACAGCTGACATCGTTGGAACTAGACTTCAAAAACACTTGACTTCATCGTCATCACCCTGAGGGGTCACTGATTGGTCCGCCCTTCAGAGTGGCCGAGGGGTTTCCAGACTATAATCGCGGCAAAGACCGAAGTTGAGAACAGTAGGTGGGGGGAGCCAGGCTTAACATCAAGTTGACATTTGTGGCGTTGAGCGACACGTTGGATTGATATGAGATTTGGTTCACGCATGCATGTTCCCCGCATTACAAGAATCCCCCAACTTTTCATCAACAACCAACATCAGTTCACACTAAAGTAAGATGGTGATCATGGTAACCAACACACCCGACTGAACATCAGCACGTTAATGTCATCTTGAACGTGTTGGTATGCTGACATTGGAATTTAGCTCAAACCTCTGCTGTGCCTAAGTGGAGTTGATTTCATCAGTAAATGACATAATTAATTTATTGTCCGTTGGCTCATTGGCAAGTCGAGAAACAAGAAACATATTTAGCATCATGAGTGATCTTATTATAAAGCCCCTTTCTGGAGATTAAAATTGGTCGTCTGCGTTTGGCGGAATTTTACAGTGATAGTCAGTGTTATGAGACAGCAATAATGAGCTCCTTATTTCTTCTCAGAGATCAGCATGATCAAGTGCTCATGATTAATCATGGCCGAGTGATCCCATGATTAATGTTTATGCAATCCCTAAAGGAGCCACAGGACATAGTCTCACATCCCTCGCCCTGTTTACAATTTTACACCTATTACAAGCGGAGATGGAGAGCTCCAATTACAGTTCACTAACCTTTATGACGGCACGCTCTCATCTTCATTTTATTTTCTCTTTTTAACACTTCAAGTCATCTACAAATGTCAAAGTAAAACCGTCCCGAGTAGTGTTGAGACTCGCCTTCTGAAAGTACAACACTCTTTGATTTAGACGAGGGCGTTCCACTCTCGTTCTTGGTTTTATGAGAGCTTTTAATTTTTATTGAAGGACGGCACAAAGTAAATGGTTCCTCATCTAGGCAAGATTAAATGGTCTTATACAATTTACAGAAACACGAGGGCATGAGGGACAAAGGCTTGAAATGAGCTTCACAGCACATGTCCTCTAAATAATGTGACGGGGAGGAGGAGGCCCAGAGGGACACGAGCAGCGAGGAGGATGTGTTTCTCTGTAGACACATGTAAATCAGTTTGTATTGATCCAAACAATACAGCCAGCAGCTCTGCACATTCATTGATTAAACAATTAGATAACTGCTGGTTCTACCCAAATGGAAAATTATATTTGATGTAGCTCAAGCCTGACAGTCATGCGTGTTCATACTTCGATGTCCTCTGCCCTTAAATCTTTTTATATGATTTATTTAGCATTTGTGGAATTCAGAGGGGTGGAAAAGTACACGTATTTGTAGTTTGAGTATTTGCATTTCATCCATCTAACCAACCAACCAACCAACCGACCAAATAGCAGCTGCTCGCTACATTAACTGACAACTATGATTACTTGCAGGAAAAGTTAGATTACTCATCTTCTAATATTCCACTGCCCCTTTTTGAAAGACCCATTGAGACATATATTAAGACCTTTGGTATTTTTGTGCTCGGATATTAGAGATCCCTAGATACATTTGTGGTCGAGGGCTTAACAAAGCATCAACAATAGATTTTACCCCAATGTCACCTCATAGGTTTATTCTGCCTTGCTTCCAAGTTAATGCCAAAATGTTAGAAATACTGATGTCAAAAATTCAAATTTTCAAAGGAAAATTTTTTATATTTTATTTTTGTCAGGACCATATTAGCGGGGCCAGTCCTATAAATCCAAATGTCTGTCTCTAACTAAGTTAATGAGACTGAGTGATAATATCTTAAACCATTAGTTGGCCAAAGTCTGCCACTTTCTGTATCCATTTCAAAGTAAAAGCTCCCATTTCAGATTAAAAGCCCTTTAGAGTTTCAGACACAGTCCAGCCATATATTATGTTTATTGTCCATTTAACTACTGCCTATTGTGTGAAGACAGAATAATGAAAAATCAATCATATTTTAAACAGAGTTATTTATATAATATAAACTCACTTTTAGGTTATAAATTTAACATTTTAACAGTATATTATGTCATTGAATTATAATAATATTCAAATGCTACTTACATGTTAGTTTATCGGTTTTAGTAATCACATTATACAACAATATAATGCTACTTTCACCTTAAAGAGAGGATCTGAATAAATGTTTCCTCACTATAAAGTCATGATGGAGCCACAATAAATCCATCTAATATTGAAACTATCATTATGTTTATAACCATGGTGATTGCTGAGCATAACATTATGTGTTTTTATTGTAGCCCGCTGCACCCACTTGCTCTTTTTTTTTTTTAGATCTTTGGCTTTTGTGTGCCATTTCTTTTTTTTTTTCTTGTCTTTGAGACTTTCAGAGGGCCATGCCTTTCAATTCCCCTGCTTTGGTGTTTTCACTCAGGAATAGGAGTGATGAGCAAACGCTTTCAGACTCAATCCTTGAGCAAAGGGCTGTGCTGACAGGGATTATTATTTATTTGTCATGGTGGATGTAATAAGCTGTAGATACAGGATGGAGGGCCTGTGATTTATTGCTCTGTCGACCGCCACTAGCAGGACGTGCGCTCTAGCGTGCAGGATGAATACCGCACTGTCAGTTCTGTCCATCCGTCACCATCACCTCTCCCTGCCGCGGCCTCTCTCGCACACCCTCCCATTTCATGCCACAATACATAAACAATCTTTCGTTATTTTGATACCTTCTTCTCCATATTTGTTTTCCCGCGCGTAGCGTTTGGCCCCCGGTTTTATGCGTCCCATTATTTTGATGCACTAGCTTGAGCTGCACACCTCGGAGTTATTGTGGAGCGATTGACGTTTTCATTAACTTCAACACAAAGAGAATCAAATCATTCTCCGTTCATGTTTGGGCTTGTTTTTACATTTCGAACAACTGAAATAAGGCTCTTCACGCAGAAATCCTCTTGACTCAAACATAATCTTATTTTCTTTCAATTATGAGCTTTGCAGTGTCATATTTCATAGTTGGAGACATCAGCGTGCCTCACTTTTGTCCACTGGAACCAGCCACTGGCAGGGTTGTACTCCAAGCAATTATGGTCATATTCCGGTGCTGCTTTTAATGTTATTGAGCCACATGTCGCAGAGCGGGTGACTCTCTTGCCTCACTGTAGGTCATGTAATCTTGTTAAAAGCCTTCATGGTTTTAGGATTATGTTATTGAAATGTCACTTAATTGGATAAACATTTTTCATGCCGTAAACACCCAGCGCCGGCATTCTGTTTAGTCGCCGTGGATATTGTTTACACGGCAGGGGGATTTGCGTAAGTGGAACTGACTCTGTAAACAGCGGCTCCCACTAGAGGCTTTATGCGAAAAGCAGGCTGAGAGTGAGGCATCAGGGAAAACACTTAGCCCACATATCAGAGCTGCGGACATGTGCTTGGCGAGAGGGAGCGAGCATGCCGGTGACAGGGCTTAATTAATATGAGGAATTGCCTTTGTGTCCGGGTAAACGACTTGAGCAGGAGCCGCTTTGTTGTTTAAGCCCACTCAGCTGAGTGTTTGGTGGGGGATTTTTTTTTTTTTTTGTGTCTGTGCGTGTGTGTGGAGTAAGCTGTGATCTGTGAATAACATTACACCCCAGCATGGGAAGCACCGGGCAGGTCAGAGCAGCCAAATTTTCATTCCCTGGATCAAACCTTGTTATCAGCCATTCTTCTTTTTCTTCCTTCAACCCCAACAGCAGCCACTTCCTCTTCCCTCCTGGCCCTCACGTCATTTGCCGCGACTCACCTTCGTATCTGTCTCATTTAAGGGGCTCATTTTACCTCCGCAAATTGTTATTTATGGACTTTTGTTTGCTCTCGGGCATCATTACTGACAATACAGTTAATAGCAATCATTTGTTATTCGGCGCTAGTGCTGATGCTCGGGATGGGGGCAGTGAAGTGAGAATACTCATTTGGAGGTTGAGGAAAGTCTTGACAGGGCCCATTTATAACAAGATCATTCTGGAAAGTCCAGCCTATTAATAACCCTCCATAGCGGTCTAATTAGTGCTCCCTGATGTAAGCGAGTGTGAATCAAGGAGCTGTGTGAATTTCTCCTGTAAAGATCATTGTTGGTGTCATCCGTGTTTCTTTTAAAGAGTTGAACTGTAGAAGCAATTATTGTGGATTAGATCAAATATTCTATTTCAGAAGTTAATTGTGTCTTCATGTTTCCAGCTTTGTTCCTTGAATGCCTTTCAGAACTTTTCATACGCAAAATGTCAAAAGTATCTTTTTACGCTGCTAGTGGCGTGCCATTTCATGTCTGTCGCAAAAAAAAAATTGCATTATAGTGTTACTGTATACATCATTACGTTATTACTATACACGCATAACTTGCGCACAACAACAGGAAGCATTGCTGAGAGTGTCTATATAAACAGTGTTTTCCCCTGTCCCCCCCCCCCAATATTTAGGTATAAATAACTAATATTTTTTTTTATATTACTTTATATATTTCATCCCACTTTTGTGGCGTGAATGAAAGTTTTGTAAAGTAAAACAGTTCATGAAAATAAAATAGTTCATTTCATTGGATTTTATTTTGGTAACGAGATCAAAAATCATAGAATTCCAGTGGTATTGGTATCTTAACATTTCTATCATCGAGAGTATTGTTTGCGTAAATACCCTGAAATATTGTGATATTGCTTTAGGATCATATTGTCTTCCCCTTTGCCCAATACTCAGACTGCAAATTCAATTTAGATCCAGTTTCAAGTCTATTAGCCCCTCCTCTGTTTTTGTTTGCAAAGATCAACGAACAAAAAATTGAAGTAGTAAATATATAATTTCTCTGGCAAAATTTCATCATCAAATTTTGACTTTCAGTTCTTGAATATGACTTTATATATATCTTTGCCACCTAAAATTAGTGCAGATAATGAGCTGATGAATTGATTGATAATTAAGTGATAAGGCACAGAGTGATCCAATAAAAAAAAATGACAGAGTTGTGTGGTCAAAAAGTTGAACCAGGCTCAATTTGGCTAAACCACAGCACAATGTAATCTGGTCAGACACCAATCAAATATGTGCAAGTGCACATTCCTTCAAGATCATAATGAAAGATAAAATGATATATGCCATAACTTTCCAGAGTTTCTAAAACCGAGTATAAACAAGCTCCAGGCTACAGTGTTTGGTTGTCTTCAGTGTCACAGGTCTGGTATCAAACTGGACTCTCTGGATCATATTTTATGTGTCACTGATACCCGAAGCAACAACTCCCACCACTGCAGCTGCCTACGTTGTTTTGCTGCAACGCTATTTTCAGTTTGAACACCCGCTAGTGTTTAAGATGCACACTTTCTACTCGCAAGGTCCCATTCTTCTTCTTCTCACATTTTCCAGCCCCACACTGTTAAAAAAAACAAACCGATATCACGTGCTGCTGTACTAATATCGGTAGCACGACGTGATAATTGCATAAAAATGATAATTGACAATCCTGCTTAAAATTGCTGAAATCTTAAGATTGATTCATTCTGTAAGAGTTGGTAAAGGATATGCTGAACAGGTTTCATACTAGAACCGTGTTTAATAAAATACAATCCAGCCCCGACCTTATGTTGCACACAGATTGTCAATAGATGTCTACGGTACAAAGATCACTGACACATCCACGTGTAACAGCTGCCTCCCTCTCTCCGTTTCCTCTCTCTCTTCCTCCAAAGTACAGTTGACTTGCAGCTTATCATGCCTTAATTAGTGATACATTTTCTAGTCCTGATGTCTATTGATGTATTTGAGAAGAAAAGGCAAATTGAGCTGTAGCCTGACCTGAGAGCCAATCCTTTGTGAAACCGGTCCCCCTCTTTACCTCCCTGCCTCTCTCAATCTCACCTCATTCCCTCTCTCAACCTCCACTCCCTCGTCTTGCCATGCGAGGCCAACAGTGGTTTGGAGAAATGAGGTGCAGCATTAGTGTTTTTTTGCTTGCCTGTGCAATAGAAAACGCTGCGCGTCAGGGGCTCCGTCAGCAGATCGGGGAGATGCAGATGGGAGGTGAAAAAGCTCCCCGATGGCAGTTGGGCCCTGCTCAGATGTGATTGCAGCCGCCAGGATGAAGTCAGCACTGACAAAGTGCGCCCATTGATGGATGGACAAAGCTGGGAACTGGATGTGAGAATGGATGGGGCCAGAGTGGGAACTTAACACAGACAAACAAAATGAAAGACAGAGAGGAATTACCTGCTAAAGCATTCCGGCAATACAAATCCCAGAGCAATTTACTTACTGCTAACCGAGCACAGGAGGACTGTTTGCATCGGTACAAGTGCACCCGACAGCGAGAATGGCTTTTTATATAGTTGATAGAGGTTGCCTGGTTTTACACCATTGTTTTTATGATTGCCTGTTTTTCACATACAGTCAAATTTATACACATTAAGTGCAAGCACACACTCGCAAATGTCAACCTGTAGCACACACACAGACGTAAACACACACACACACATGTACAGTAACGCAGCTAATCTATAAGGCTGCAACTTAGTTAACCAATGTTTTAATTGACTGTTTACATTTTGACAAAACAAAAAAAAATAATAACCGGTTTATGCCCCAGACTGCCGAACGAAAGTAATGATTATTTCAAGGTATTTAGCCCATAAATAGGGTCAAATGAGCATCGACATTTCCAAGAGTTTTGTTTGACTAACAGTCCAAAACCCAAACACAATAACTTTAATTGAAAAAAACAACAACGGAGAAAATAAGAAAATCTTTACATTTGAGGAACTGGACACCAGGAGTTTGCCGTTTTAGCTCTTAAAGAATCCATCTCTCATCAAAACTCTTGTGAATTTTGTTAATTTTAGCACCGTGCTAGACTGAATCTAAGCTGTGTGTAGGAGCTTTAAATCGTCTGTGTGCTCAAGCACGGTTTAATTTGTCCTGCTTCAAAGTGGACTGTAAAACACAAGATATTTTAGGTAACTCATGGCCTGAAGAGAACTAATAACCCCTGAAACTCGGGGCCAATAACCTTCCCAAATCCAAGACCTGTGTGGGGGGTAGAAGAGTTTGCTCCCTTGTTGGGGAATGAATTCTCATTACCATTGCACTAGCACTACATTAAATGTCAGTGTTGCTGCTGGATGGGGCCTGGAAGATTAAGACTAATGCTGTTGGCCTCAGGAACTCCGATTAGAACTATTCTCATTAATCAGAGTCTCAGAGATGGAAGCAATTTAAAGCCCCGGTCCTCCCCGAGCAAGGGGCAGGGCAGCACCCCGTCACTGACAAGGGGCGATGCACTCGCACCCATTCGCCATCCCGTTATTACGATGCCAAGGGCATGTGAAGGCCAGTCACCCCTATATCCTCAATTAATCTGACGCGGATTATCTACTTTCACTCACAGACAGATCGTCTGATTGGGGAAATTCAAATTTTTAACTTTGCACCAGCTTCTTGAGTCTCGGCTTCACACTGCAATCAGCTGATGGGTCAGCACAACACACTCCAGATATTGTAGCAGTTGAAACTGTCTGACTATCATACGAGTCTTATTCCTCCTTCAGCCTAAAACATGCAAAGACAGTTTTCCAGTTTCAATATCCTTTTAAAAAAAAAAAAAAATTGTAAAGTCCGATTTTCTCTACATAGATCTCATCTGAAGAATGAAGGAACATCCCTAGAAATTGTGTTTCTATTTACTGTTACTGTTTCTTGCCAATGCAGGATAGAGCGTGCCCTTTATAGCATGTGGTGATGCTACAGTGGAGTTTGGAGTGGCGGACATGTTTATAGCGCATCTGACTTTTACCGCTTCTGTATCATCACAGGTTAACAATATATCTTTGTTTATCTTTTTTTTTTTTTTTTTTTTAAGTCAATACCATAGTCTTTCTTTAACTTTAAAGTAATAAACAATCGGTATTTTTACATCCACAATTGATCATGTATTTTTTAATGGGCTCACTTATTGTCTGAGACCCTTTGAGAATCATCACCCAATGCTGCAGTTCCCCTTAGCTCTAAAGGGCCTCTGACTGCATCCTTGTTTGCTTTTCAGCCCCACATCTTTGGTCTCATGAATCTTATTGCCACGGGCATTAAATAGCGTCGGCAAACACGCTTGGTTAAAGTGACTACAAACTACCTGCCCAGACAGTAAGTTGGTGGAGGAAGCAGAAGATTAAGCAGCCAAAGAGCCAGACATTTGGCAAACGGAGACAAAAACGGAGATAAAAGGAGGCCGGATGTTGGACGGAGATTTGGTTATTCGTGATGTTGGATTGTTCAGTGTTAAATTATAGTGTCATTCAGTCATCCACTCTTCATGTTTTTAGCACCATAAAAAGCAAATATCTAAGGTTTAGTTGGCCACAAACTTGAATATGAATCCTCACAAAAACTCATTTCACGTATCTGATGCAAGACAGAAACACTTTAGTCTCAGTTGACGATATTTATTTTCTCCTAACATTTAATGTATGCAAACATAAAATAGCATATCTCAGGTGCCATAACTGGTCCGATTTAGTTCATATTTTCAGCTTCGCAATGCATAGTTTTGTATTGTAACGTATAATCTTTTGATTTGTGTTCATGTCAGTGTCCAAGGTGAATCCATATCAGTGCAGTGGCAGACAGGCAAAGGGAAGCTTTGAGGTTTAAACCGGATGCAACCTGTGTTTGGTTCTCAATTAGCACCTGTCACAGGAGACAAGCTGCCGGGCTCCTGCTCTCTGTGACACCCAATAGATGGGCTCCTGCTTTGTAAACCACCGGGGAAGGAAACGGCTCCGTGGTGGGAGTCAATGTATTCTGTAAACAGGGAGGCCAACGGGAGTGAATCTCTCATAAATCTTGTGGTCTCGCAGTATCATTTCCTTCAACTGACCTTGGCAAGGTTATAGGATGGGAAGCCTGTGTGGCGAGAGAGGGAAAAAAAAAAAAAAAAAAAAAAAAAAAAGCATCATATGATATACGGCGAAGTGGAGCGAGGTGCGCCATGAATCAGAGCGGCCTGTGATTAGCTGTGAAATCTTACACGTGAACTCTCTCTTCGGTGTTGCTCATCATCCGGGCTGTTTACCTCCCATCTCTTTTGATCTGGCAATTTTGGCATGAAACGCTGAACATAACCCTCAAACACGATACCAGTTTGCGGTGAGAAGAAAACTCAGGAGATGGTGAGAAATATTTCTGGTAGATTGGTTCCCGTGTCTGCGGCAGAGCAGGTCCATCGAGCCCATTTTTCTTCCCCCATTTGCCTTTCAAACAAATACTTATCAACAGGCCATGAAGTAATCAATGAGGATAATCCATCTGGGAGCCTGTCGATATGGTAATGACTCTGTCTCATCGTTATTGCTACACAGCCATAAATCATTCGCTTTACCAGAATGCTTAGCAGCTGTTGTAACAGTCCCGTGCTTGTGCGGAATAAAGCGCTGCTCTTTTTGTGATTAATGCCTCGGCATTGTGTTGCACTGCACGTTGATTGTTTTCAGATTTTGGAAGAAAGCTTGGACGGATTGTATATCAATAAAACCAGGGGGCTTCTAACAAAAAGGTGGGCAGCAGGTATATCACTCACACTGAATCAATGTTCCTGTTATGCTTTGTTAATCGTGCATTCATACAAAGTCAAGCCAGATAGGTGTTAAAGGAGCAATTCATCATTGAAACGTAAACAGAAGAACTGCAGCACCGACCTGCTGTCACTCTTATATCGACTGACAAGTCTTTCAACGCGGCGACAGCAAACATGATTGAATTTATAAATGTTTTGTCCTGCTATTAAATGTCTGTTAACAACATTCACTTGTGTTATCACCTGGAAAAATACATAAAAAAAAAAAATTATGATCCTCACACCGACGTTCATTCAGTCTCACAACACTCAACACGCAAATTTAAAAAAAAATGTAGATTATAACTTAACACACTCTCCCACTTGTTTGTCACGGTATGAAATAAAAAACATTTTTGTAAAGTAAGCCGCTCGTCTTTGGACTGCTTAGTCCCTAATAAAGACAAACAATTCTTGAAGATGAGACTATTTATGCAAATTCAGCTGGAAAGACTGCAGAGGTTATAAAAAAATCAAAACATAAAAAGAGTAATTTTGTCTAAAGCCTGTTGTTGCTGTAAATATTGTGGTATATAACTTGGAAGCTTCTCTACCTTTTCCCTGTTATCATATGAACTCAAGCGTAACATCAGCTGTATAAACCTTGTATTAGCTAACATTTTCAAAATAAAAGAAGTGCCTCATTAAATTTCACATCAACGCAACAAAGAAAACATTTGAATTAATCATATCTGAAATTTAAGTACACTTAAGTGCACTTATTTACTTCTTTGCCAAGAGTCAGATAAAAAGACAGATATCACTCTGTTTTGCTTGGTAAATATGAAGCTTAGCTTATTATGAAGCGTACAAGCCGGGGCGAACGGCAATCCCGGCTCTATCCAGTGTGTAAAACAACAAGTTGTGGTCTTTCGCAACTTGGTTTTACGGCGTGTTCTCCGACCAGGTTGAAAATCTAAAGTGGCAAAAAAATGGCACAAATGGTAGACTAACGGACAACAAAGGAGAACAGATACGCAAATTGTTCCAAACTGCAACGTTTCCCGTCTTTGTGCCAAGCTAACTGGCTGTTGGCCGTAGCTCTGTATTTCGTGTACAGATATGGGAAAGTGATCTTCCTTGGCAAACTCTCAGGAAGAAACAAACAAACACCAAAGACGGAAACAAAAAGATTCATCAGTTCCTTTGCGTTCCAGTTGCTGTGTACTCCCCGTGTCCCGACATGACCTCCTGCAGTGGCAGATTAAAGATGTCACACTTCTTTGCACTGGAGACAAAATGACCAGCGAGCATAATTACAGCAGCAATTACGTTTCCTTTGAAACATGCTTAGCAAAGCAAATCTATACCATATAAAGGTATTTTATTAGAGATTGTGTGGATTGTAAAATGTGTGAGTGAAGTGCAGGTGCCGTAAAAACAACTGAGATTTATTTCTCAAAGACGTTAGTTACTTGTATGCATTAGTCATACTTAGATCACATTGGCTTATTCAGTCCGAAAAGTTAACTAATTGCTGTTTTTACTCTTAATACTTAGCTAATCGTCTGCAGAACCCATGAGCCTCCAGCAGATGGAAAACATTTCCTAAACATTAGAGCTCTTGTCTGCAGCCCTGTAGTGAGGCTCGTTCGGCCAACTCTCCAACTGAACTTAATTTATTTTGGCCCCGTGTTCCAGAGGGGCAGGAAGGAGTTGCGGACGCAGGCCAAGTGAGGGAAGAAAGACAATTAAAACTGATAGCGCTTGTCCAGCACGAGTGTCAACAGCAGCCAGGATGAAAGCAATTTATTCAGCCAATCATCCAAGTACATGAAGTGCACCGGTGTTCTGCTGCTGCTCCAGTGGGGACGCTGGAAAATGTGATAGTAGTTTCCTCCCTATGAATCACCAGGGGCAGGATGCTTTCTGGATGCAAAGTGGATTGTTCAGTGTCCTGATAACAATTTAAATCCTGTTATGGATAATGCCGGGTAATGCCGTCCTGAAAATTGAACATGACACTCAAGCGATTTATTATCCTTGTATTCTTAACCTTGGATATCGGATTGTTTGTCCAACCATATCCTTCTGATCCCCCTAGAAGGTGCACTCTTGATACAGGCATGCATTTTTCATTGAATGCAGATTGCAGTAGTGAACAAACGGATAAGTGAGAAGGATGGGGAGGAGATGATGTATGTGTCTACAAGCACAAAAAGGATGGTGAGAGTTGCGCTAAATGGTCCTAAAAGGCTCTCGCATGTCACACAAAGCAGGAGATATGCTTTATTTATCTGTGGTGAAATACCACTGCATTATGCCATGAATGCTGTTTAATGTCAGAGCAGTTAAATCCTTCATGATGCAATTTATCACGTTGTAATTTTTAGCCACAGGACAGTTTGAGTCAGACAGTTTGCAGATGTGAAGCCGTCGCGGGGGTAAGAAAACAAAAGCTATGAAATAAATCACACAAACAGCTTCTTCTTTTTTTTGCAACTTTTTTTTTTTTTTTTTTTTTTTTTTTTTTTTTTTAATGAATGAAGCCTGTAATCATTTCCAACGTGATACCTCGTTAAGTTCATGCCATTTGTATGAGGAGGGGAACAGTTCTTTATGACCCAGAGGCATGTGCTTTTTTGGCTTCACATACTGTAGCCTCTTTCTGTCCAGCTGCTTTTTTTCAGGCCCAGCTGGTAATGCCCCCAAAAAAACAAACAAAAAAAACCCCCAAAAACATCCACAACAAATAGTTCTCCTTTCAGCCCCTCCTCATTGTTGTCATGAGTCTCTGGTCCTGGGCTGACACCAGGGCTGGCCTTTGGTCTGATTTAAGACCCTGGCCTACTGATGACCCTGTTTGCTGCTCCCTCCCTCCCCTTGCTCTATCTCTGGCTTTAGTTTAGCCTGACTTAGGGAAATGCTTGCTCACTCTCTCCACTGCTCATTAATCCCGCGAACAATGAAAGGAGCTCAGCACAAACGCTGTTGTGTGTAAATCTTTAATGTCGGGCTTTTACTTTTTCTGTCCTTTGTTTTACGAGGCCAGGGCTTTTTGTTATGAACAGATTTTGAAATATATTCGGTGTCTTAATGCTGCTGTACTTTGAGCGAACCGGTTATTGCTTCCAGTGCTGCAGAGTTTTTGTCAGCACATTATCTGTTTTCCTGTCGCACGCTGGGAATCGTAGTGATCCCGACTTTCCTGCTCTTGACTTTTTGGCATCAGAGAGCGTGTTTGATGATTAATGTGCTCCAAATGAACGTCATTACTTTAAGACGAATGACCGGCTCTTGACCTTGACACTCAGACTCTTACACTAGTTTTTGGACAGAGATGTTTAGCCTCTAAACGCATAAATATATTATTTATGTGCGCTTAAGTTATTGCTCTTGTTGTCTTGGCACATACAAAGGCCAGAGCTGTGGCCTTAGGCCAGGCGACAGCGCAGTTTGTCAGTTTTTCACTCATGCATAATTAAAAAACTTAAATTACATGCCATGTACAAAATTATAATGCTGCAGGAAACAGACTGCATGGACATTTATTTTATTTTCCACGAGACTGACAGGAAATCAATTAATCCTGATATATTATTTTATGCTGGACAGGCAGTAGGCTCCAGGAGAGAGAGGATGGAGATTGGCTACAGCTGTTCTCATTGGTGCAGCCATATATTATAGCTGGCGTGTGTGACAGCTTCTGAGGAAAATGGCTGAAGGGTATCAGGCAGGTGACTCGAGTGTAAAAAAAATAACACTGTGGGATACAAACAGTTTTTAGAGACTGATGTAAGATTTGTGGTGGTGAAGAGGCACTTTATTGCAGAGCTGCATGTTCTGCAGGTTTGCCCATAATTTTTTTTTCCAGCACCGGCTTTCTGTCACAGTTTATGATGAGGCTTTCTGTAGCTCGTGTCATTTTGTGTGTGTGCGTGCCAGGAGTTGTTGTCATTCTGGTTCTCTTGATTGGGCCCAAGTTTCCTTGGAGCCATTGTTTATATCTCCAAGTCTTATGAGGTGCTAACACATTTATCAAAATTTGACATGGTTCTAACATGTGTTTTCAGCTCGTGCCAATCTTTTTGTCACCATGCGGTAAGTTGTTGTTGTAAATGTTGTGGAATATTCTGATATTTTTGTCATTACCTCAGTGTAAGAAGAGAAGTTTCACAGTTTGTGTTCCAACCCTGACTCAAGGGTAGCAACACAGAGGAGTCAAACAACAACGGGTTTGCAGAAGAGTTTATTGCAAACACAGTGAACCAAAGTCAAAAGAAGAAACTAAAAGCGGTGGCTGGTAGTAATGCTCCAGGTTTGAAAAAAAAAAAAAAAAAATCTAAATTGTTGTGTGTTTTCTGTCCAGTAAATATTTCAGATCTTTTCGCATAGAAAAATGAAAAGGATGCTAACCGAGATCCAAATCGGCATCCGCTACAAGCGTATTCATACCCAGAATTTTTAGGTCTTGACCCAGAAAGAACTTGATATGATGATTTATTGGTAAAAACAGTCTGCCTGGAGTCTTTAAACTTACACCAAAACTCAGAGACAGTGTTTTAACAGTTGTTGGTTGAGCTGAAATTATTGTTAAAATTTTTCTAACCTTTAATACTTTAACATGAGAAAAATAACAATGTAAATTTGATATTAGAATAATAAACAATAAAAGCTTTAAGTGCGTGGGTGAGACGATGAGAATCAAAGCATTAAAATTAACAGATGCCATATTCTCATAAACTGCACGTTATGTAAATGTGTCTGTTGAACATCTCCAGCTATCAGTAATTAGTTTGCATCTCGTATAAAGTATTAGTGAAGCAGTTTTGTATATTTATTTCTAAATAATGATATCTTACTTCCAAGTCTTTGTTGTTTGTGAGACGGAGCAGCAGACAGCCAGATTTAAAAGGCAAATGTCGGCCGTCGGATGGAACAGCTCTTAATAAATGTGGCAGGTTACTGTGTTCATGGCAGCACATGATTGGTGGATCACCCTCAATTCTTGTTAATGGAGCCCTTTCATGAATGAAAGGAGACGCAGCCGCTCAGTTCTCGTTTACATCCAGATGAAACATGCATTTACTCAACTTCCTGCTGCATTATGTCCGTTCATGCAGCACAGGGATTCATCGTTGTCCAAGGCTGAATTTGGTCAAAATGATTGAATTATGATTAATATACTGTAGTGGAAAAACCAAACAAACCAATGACAGTATGATTTAAGAGAAAATTATATGAAAAGAAGACAATATTCAAAAATAGTGTCACCTTTTCAAGAAAGATCAAAACAACTACTGAATTTGTGGGATTTTGAAACGACAAAGTTTCCTATCCATTGAATCATGAGCACACCCACGTGGATTTAGATTCATAATTTCACAACTGATTTGTGAGATGGCACACACCAGATGATATAATGCAGAATCCTCCAGCAAAGGTCAGATAACACTACACCGGTGAACTAGATGTGCCATTATACTCACAGCCACAATATCAGCGAGGGCCGACACTTAAAAAAAAAAAAGAACTTGTGAGTGATTCGGTGAACTAAAGGCAGGCATTTTTTTTCTTCTCTTCTCCAGGTTAATTCATTGGATGAAATGTTGTGGCACATGATGTGTCATATATCAAAGGCAGGGCATCAGTAATCTTTGCTCAAGGGCATGGATAACAGGCAGATAGACATGTGAATGAGATGGAGGGGGGTTGGTGAGCGACTCATCCCTTTCTGCCATCAGCACAGAGAAGATAGAGGAAGATTTATGGTTTATCACAGACCACATACCAGCAGGCTGACCATCTCATACGTGGACCATCACTCCCACAGCTTTTTTTTTTTTTTTTTTTTTTTTAAGATGTACCATCTCAGAAAGCACGTTATTGGATTCTTGTTGATTTTTTTTTTTTTTTTTTTTTCCCCCCCCGTAGTTATCAGGACCATCACTTTCGATGTGCTTTTTCAGTCCAACTTTTTTGGGACTCATGTTGCTAAACCCCGCCCACTCATGACTGATTGGAGTTCGGTGGGTTCCAGCTCAGTGATTGACACTGATAAAACTGCATGACTAATGCTGTGTTTGGGCAGCCAGACACATGTATCCATCTCACACTGTGTGATTGAAATAATCCCAGAACAACCACCAAATTTCTCTGGGGATTTCCAAACAAAGAACTATAACACAAGCACGTGCAATGATCAGGATTTCTGTATTTGTTTTTACACATTAGCAACCCGTTGACTTTCGATAAACACAGCTGCTTTGGAGTTCGTCCAGTTTCCAAAAGTACGACACAAAGCACAATAGTCTTGCGCATTTTTTAATTGCAGTCATCTGTAACTGTCACTTTAACTCCACCTTAGGTGCGTGGTATGGCAATGAAATAGTAAAGCCTTGCACTCAAAAGCTGTGTGACAGAAATTAGGGACGATATTACACGTGTACTTTCCGTAAAGGTGATGGGATGTCATCTGATCCACAGCGATAATCGCCGGTACGCACTGTCATTCGATTATTTCCCGGCTTTCCTGGAAGAGAAGTCCTCGCATCTGCCTCAGAGGTCGTCTGTGATTTGTGAGGATCACAGCTGGTTTCCTCCCTCGGGACACACTTGTGTGTTATTGTCATTCATTACAAGAAACCTTTTTAAATCTTTTGCTTTCAAGCATTTTGAATTGGGAATTAAGATATGCTGTTTTTGGCAAAACTTACAAGAATTAAACTTTGTTGTTTTTAGCTAGAACCCAAGTCTTTATTGGGAGACACTGCCAGGCAGAGCTATAAAGCAACCAGAGTGCATAAATCACTGAGGTACAAGTAGAAACCATTGCTGATATTCTCCAGAGTACCCTAATAATTTCAGGTGAAAATTACAGCACAAGTTCAAGGCCAGTTTATACATGCAAGTTTGCTATTTTTAATATTAAGACAAAAAAAGAAAGGCTTTATTTGCTCTTGGGTATGTTTGCGCACACTTTGCATCAAATTCAGTTAATCATGCTGCACTCTGGATGTTCCCTGTAGCAAAGAGGCACCATATTTCACATAACTCTGCTAATTGACCTGAGTGACCGGTGAGAACTGGACGAATTACAACATCTACAGTGAGTGCTCACTTTTTACAAAGCAGTGTTAAGAGTCTCTTTGAGTCTCTACAGAAATTCAGAAACCTGTAGTTAGTTTAGTTGTGATGTTGCATTCGATCATTGTTGTGAGTTGGCATGTTCAGTCTTTTCCTGGGTGACATCTACCGTCGTGCGATATAGATTGCAGCGAAGGAACAGAAGCAGGTCGAACCACAACCTTTGTGTGTATCGGGTTGCTTGCCAGGAACTACTGAAGTTTTTTTTTTTCCCTCTCAACTGGTCATTTCGAATGTGACAGCAGCCAAATGACAGTGGGATCGACTTAAAAGCCGGGAAACAAAGCGAGTCCTGCGGCTCGACTTCGCAACTCGTCCACCGCAGATGCTGTGGTTGGTGTGCATGTACCTGTCAGGAGCTACGAGCAGCAAGGAGGAAGTGGCTGTGTTCGTCGGGGGGATATCCTTCCTCTCAGCAGCAGTGAGGGAGAACGCCCTGCTCACACAAAGGGTAGCCTCACTCCTTCACACTGTTTATTTTTAGTCATAACATCCACTACAATTGAAAGTATGGGTCAAGGTGAGGCTAGGACACTCGTGAGGGGAGGGTGCCTGAGGAACAACAAACAGATGTTCTTTGATGATAATTGCAGAGAAGGGAAAAGGAGTGTGGAGAGCAGGCATGTGAAGCGTTCACTTGTTGAGGCCGTCCCTCCTGCCTCCTGGCCCTCCGAAGCCCTGTGGTGGTATGTTGTTTAGCCCCGGGAGTCGGAGTGGGCCTGCTGGTGCCATTACCCTTACTCGCCAGAGGTGACATCTGTTCACAGTAGCAGCCACAAATTTGAATGCCAATAATCTCGCCTTGAACTGACCTGGAAAAGAGGGGGGAGGTGGAGGGGTGGGGGAGAAAGTTGTGTCACTCAGTGACAATCTTTCTTAACATGTAAGGTTAGGGAGCCACAGCCTTTAATCAAGTGTGGCTGTCAGCAGGCGCCCTTTTAAAATGGAGCTGTAAAGACAGGCTGCCAGTATTACAGCCGATGAGCGCGAGCACTGAATGATTGATTTGTGTAAATCATTTTCTTTTTTGCTCTCTTCCTCTCTTTTTATGAGCGTCGGTAGCAGCGGAGGATGGTGAGGATACCATCGTGGGATTAAGTATAGCTCCTCCGGGCTGTCCTGGTGATTAATGAGCTGCCACGGCTTTCCCAACTGTCATGAAGAGGAGCATGGGTTCAAACCATGTCTAGACTGATGATACAAAGGATAAAAATCTGTTGTGTCATCATGTCATTAATGTCCTGTAGCCGATGTTGATTTAGCAAGTTGACAATCATCCTCTGGGGCTCGTGGCACTCTCCAGCACCATTTCTGCAAAACACCCAAGACACATTTAATCTTAAAATGATTGCTTTGCATTAGTTTAATTGATTTAGTGAGCATCCATACCACTAAGCATTTTGATGTAGCATTGGCGTGCTTTATGCTGCACGTACATAGCTGCTGATAAATTGGATCGGCGGGAGGGACGTCCCGCCTGTGATTTATCGTTGTGTTGTGGTGAGGGTTAAGTACAGGGACAGAATTAGGGATTGGGTTCGGGACCAGTTGATTTGCTGTCAAACAACCAATCACAGCAGAAGAGTTAAGAGCACAAGGATCCAATCTATCACTTGGCATTTAAAATGTTGCAAGAGTTCTGGCATAACTTTACATGAGCAATTTAGTTGAGCGTTAGCTTTAGCCCTGTTTTTTTTTTCTTTTTTTCCCCTCTTCTGACAGCCTGCTGAGGGTTTCCCATTTCCGAGTCTTATTAAGCATTAAGCATCAGACCAGAACCTTCAAGCAGTTTTTAAAAGAAAAAAGCAGGTAGGACGGGAAGTATTACAAACTTTTATTAAAAGCTCTTTTGGGTGGTTAGAAAACTATTAGCATCCCCCAAGTTACCAAAGACTCCATTGTCTAAATCTTCAATTCATGTCAGCGTTTTCACTTCAGCCTCATCTGCTTCCTGTTCTTTCAGCACATTAACACAAACAAGAATAGAAAAAGAATCCTTTCCGAATAAGAGGTCACTCCCACTCTATTACAAATTGGCCGGACTTTAAAAAGTCGTGCTATTTTGCAGACTAGACTTTACTTGGATTGAATTCTGAAGTGAACTTTGTGGGATCATTTTACAGCAGGATGCAAATGGCTTTTGTTGCCTTCCTTACCAGAACGGAATAGCAACTAATATTCTGATGTGACTTTTAAGAAACACCCCCCAAAAAAAAGCCTATCGTCTGGTGTAGACAGCATTGTGCTCTGGTAAGTGCTGTACAGCCACCAGTGTTTTGTTTTTTTTCTTACTCAAGACAGCAAAGAGATTTGTTGTCTCGCTCGTGCTTTTTAATTAGTACTTTTCATCCCAGATATTGACAGAAAAGTCAGCCTCTCCTCACATTTCAGTGTCCGTTCTTCATCTCCTCCAGAGATTTTTTTTTTTTTCTTTTTACGTCTTGTTTTAGGGGTCGTTCTCTGTAATGTCTTCTGACCTTTTGTATTGGACCAGATAGCCGGGCAGAAAGCTGAGAGGAGAGCAAGAAATTGAGCCGCTCTACATCTATCTGTCCCCCAGGAGTGTCGTGTTTCTCTTTCCACCATTTATTTGAAAGCTATCATTTCCTGGGATTCATCGCTGAAAAATGGCATTGATTCTCCGGATGATAGATGCTAAGTGTCCCTCTATCGACATGCCTATTGACAGACCTGTGTAAATTCTGCATCTTATTACCCCCCCGGATAAATGATACACCTTGTGAACAAGGAGGCTGTAGCTCAGTCGATGGCGACGTCTGAACGTCTCCTCCAGTGGCGGGTATCACTGTTAAGCAGTGTGATACATTTTGTCAGAAAACACCTCATCAGCCACTGTCTTGAATAATTAAACATAATTCGACTGACAGAAGATAACATCCCTCGGCAAAGCACGCAGGCTAAGAAACCGGAATGACTACAGAGGCTTTTATTCATGGCTGTGCTGCACCTCAGAAGGTCAAATCTTAATCTAGAGGTGTTTTTGAATCTAATATTCCTGCCTGGAAAGTTTGCTGTAGCATTAAAAATGACTTATGTAAAGCCTTAAACCTACTGCATGTGCTGTGAAGCAACTCGTTTCTTTACTGCATTGTTTACAAGGGCTATTTTTCTTTGACTCTGTAAGGTTTATTGCATCTTAATCCTACCCTTTTGTAGCACTGCCTGCAAGGACGTTAAATAATGTCCTACTGCCAAGCGCTTTCTCCATCTCAATTTGTTTTATAGTAATACACAATTTAACCTTCAGAATAGCATTTGCAGGTTCATAACACTTGGAACAGGTGTAATTTTTCTAACAAACAGAGCTGCAATGTGACCCTATTTATCTGTGTTCCTCATAATGCATTGTATTAATCTGTGGGCCATTCACGACCCATTATTTCAGCAGGACAATAATTCACTCTTATTGTTCAGCCTTGCTACTGAGGGAAATCTTTTTAGTCCAGTTGTGCTTCACTGTTCCACCATGCAGCTGTTATGTGTTGACTATGGGAGTGTGGCTTTATAGCTTTTTTGCACAAGAATCCATGAACCATTATAGGTTATGGAGAGTGAAATGGGCTCTTGTGAGTCACTCTGTTGAAAACATGAATTTCCTGGTTTGATTGCTGTCTGCGATTTGTGTTTGAGGGTCTCTTGCTGGCTTTCGTTCTTGTTAAGACACAGGAAACAGACGGTTTATCTCTCTTTTTGAAACGTCCCCGTCACGATATGCAGTGGAAGTAATCAGCACCAGCTTGTAGGTTTAAGTAGTCAACCAATGTTAGGAGTAGAATACAATTTCAGTCATAATCCTATTATCTCAGAAAGACAATTTTCACTCTGATTGGAGAAACATTAACGACGTTTACTCTGAGGCTGCAGCTCAGAGCAGAGCTGTGTGGTAACTGCAAGTTGAACCACTGTGCCAACGTTTCTTTCCCTTGTTCCGAAGATAAATTAGCAGCTCCTAAATAATGCAGTGAACCCTAATTCTCTTTGATTAGTAGTGAGTTAGATGATGGCGACCCATTGAAATTGGTCATCAGCATAAATAACGAGCGAATGAACTGATAAAATGCAAAGTCCTCGGCCATCATAAATCAAATGGAATCCACTGGCCGTGGAAGCGGGTGGAATTAGAAGTCCATGCTCCTATTAATTATGTTGCCTTGTGAAGGCGACAGCGTGATAAATCAGCGCTGAAAGGCCCTTCACCGGCTCAGCCTGAGGAGTTAGACTGCCTGCAAATTGCTTTGTGTATGCTCCTAATTGTTTCTTAAATAACCCACCTTTTTGAGGCAGGTTGGAAAGGTAGTCTACCAAGAAGGGTCAAGGAAGTCACAGCCACTTGCCTCTCAAAGATAACGTCAGAGAAAATCATCTAACTGCGGCCACCATACCTTATAAAGCGGGTACACGTAATATAATATAAAAACATTAAAAAAAAACTTAAATATACTGTTCATAAACTATTTGTTGATTCAAATAGTCATTGAATAGTCATGAAATGTAAAAGAAATCCAAGAGTTAACCTGATTGTCGTCTTCTCTCGTTTCCTTCGTTCGTACGATCGCCGGTTGTAGTGTGTTACTACTGCCAGAAGGTGGCGGTAATGCACATAAAAGGGGTTTGTCGCCTGTCGGTAAACAACAAAAGGAAGACGAACATGTTACCACCGGGTTTCAGTAGAACGCTGTGAGATTCGATGCTACGCTAAAAACAGGAGAAACCTGCGAAGACTACTACAGCTGTCAAAGAGTTCTGTGTGGAAGTTTGTCAAAAAAAAAAAAAAAAGAACAAAAATGAGGTGCGGCGCAAACACCGTCGGGAAAGCTAGTACATCATAAGTCTACCACAGCTATGCAGTCATTTGAGAGCGAAGCACCGATGTGACGGTCCATCGACAAATCAACGATCAACAGCTAGCTTTGTTACCAAAGCAAACAATCACTCTCATTTGAATGTTTTTTGCTAAAAATACATGCTTGCCATTAGCTTTGTTAAAGGTTGAGGGTTTTAGAAGTTTGATGGAAGTTTGTTGAGCTCGAGTTTACTGCGTGACTGACTCTCCCCTTCTGTGTGCGAGTGTACGTGTGGCGGAGAGAGGTGTGGTGTCCAATAATAGTCGAATGGTGCCCAGCGAATATCGAGTATAGTGGTTTTGCAAAAAAAAAAAAAAAAGCCAATTACCCAATCTATCAAGAACTGTTCATTTATATGAACTATATAGCCCATAGAGGAACAGGAACAGTCATTACACAGGTGAGGATTCCAGCATTTGTGTTGTTTCTATCCCTGTCTTTTCCCCTTTTAATTCCTCACTCTCATTCCCCGCTGTGGCCATTGATGAACTTGAACTGATGTATTGATCCATTTAAAACCTCGATTGGCTTCGTTGGTCAAAAGTTGTGACTGTCAAATCAGGTTTTGCTGCAAAACATTGAGATGATTCAGAGTTAAGAGTACAGTACGTGGACAGCAGCCAACGCTCTTAATTTGGTACGTTTTGCTTTCACTTTGGTCATTTCCCGCTTTGCCTATTCTTATGCGCTTTCCAAACACATGCCAACACAGTTTTAAACCTGCTTTTATTTTGAGTCTACCTCTCCAGCGTCATTTGCATCCCTCTTGTGTAATATTTCCCAGCAATTGCTTTTTTTTTTTTAAACTTTTTTGGTGGCCAAATGAAATCAAATGGATTAAATTAAATTACTTCAACTTTTGAGGCATGTAATAATGATCAGACCTCTGAGGAGCATGCAATTAATGTGAATACTGCAGCAGTCATGAGCTATTACTCATTAAAATACAACCAACTTATAAAACTCTGTGAATTTGGCCCAGGAACTTAATTTATATTTGTTGAGCAGTCGGTGTCGTCCAGCATGAAATGTGGAGTTTCCAGGGTATTTAACAGGAATGTGCAGTTAAGTTAAATTGTGTGTGTTCCCTGAAATACCAGCGGTCATGTAAAGTCACTGTTTGGCTTTGGGCTTGTGTTTCGTGTCAGCGTGTTTGATGAAGGGCTTCAGTCTGTGGAGTCCTTTAATCTACTGAGAGTTCTGCAGAGGAACTCTCAGAACTGTGTGGAACAGGACAACTGAATGTGAATGATATTGTTTATTTTTTCCTGATTACCCATCTAGCTTATAAAATGTCCGAACAAAATAACAAATTCTCTAAGGCTGGACGATGTGGACAAAATCAAATATCACAATATTTTGGACCAGGTGCCTCGGTATTGATATTGTGACGACACTGCTGATCGAGCTTGCTCAGGTTTCAGGTTAATGTTGAAATTTCAAATGGCCAGAAACCAGTGTTGAAAAAAAATAAAAAATATAGTTTAACGTAAATCGCTCCCACGGCTCCAAACGCAATACTCTGCTGACGAAAGGACAACACTTATGCCATATCACGACATTATGATGTCCAAAAGACAATATCTGGTCTCACATCACAATATCAATAAAATGGCAATTGCAAGATCCCAAAGATATAATATATTAGTCCCGGTAGGATCTCCTTTGTCTCTAAGATACTTCTGATCTCAGCAATACCAATCGGGCAGAATTACTGTCGTTAGCCGCCAACCTGTACGGAGGCTAGCTAGCCAGCGAGTTGAATGCTCTTGTGTAATTTATTTATTCAGTTTACTTTCGAACATGACAAAGACAAGCAGCAAATCCTCACGTTTGAAAAGACTGAACCAAACGTTTTGGCATCTTGGACTGGAAAAATGGCTGAAGTGATTAATTACGTCTAAAAACCCTTTTGGACAAATTGTTTGCAGATTATCGAATTTGTTGATCAGGTGTCTCGGCTCTGCCGTACAACAATGGAAAGCTGCAAAAGTTTTGCGGTCGAAGATCTGGATTCAGTGAATTTGTGGCCCTTTTGTTGGAAAAATGACAGAAAAGAATAAAATGATTAATGTCGTCAATTCATATTCTGTTAATCAATAAACGGTCTCGTGTGTGCGTACCCGTATAAAAGCGCGCGTGTTTGTGTGTGTGTGTGTGTGTGTGTGTGTGTGTACGTACGTGTGGCGATGGGTGCCCTTCTGCTGACATTCAGCCTTTGGTATATGTTTGAGTTTAAATAATGTTCCTGTGCGGCTGGAGGAATAATGGTGTGGACTTTCATGACATTGCGTCAGTGCCAAGGTGACTGACTCGAGGACTGATTGCTCCCTCTGTCTCTCTCTCTCTTTCTCTCTCTCTCTCTCTCGCTCGCTCGCTCGCTCTCTCTCTGTCCGTTCCCCCTTCTCACCCTGTCAATAAGCATCCTCTTGTCTGATGGAGTCACATCAGGGCACTGCAGCTGACACCGTGGTGTCTTTATTTCCTGCAGCAATCCTTTTACAACACACATCAGCGGTGATTAATACACTGACAGCAGCCAGGAGGTTAACCCCCTGCTGCCGGCCGGCTACTGTTACTGACAAACACACCACACTGCTCCCCTTACATACCCGACTACACCCTACTGCGATTTCTTCTTTGATATGTACTGTGTGTAATCAAAGAGGAGAAATGATGCGACTGGATTTCTTTTGCTCGCCCGGTACTGTACACTTTAGATTTGATTGATGGGAGCAGATGATACTTGGTATTCCAAAACTGTCTTTTACATTAAACCAAATGGTTGCTCCCACTTGCAGCTGTCTGCACAGTTATTAAATCGGAGGTCTTCCAATTTAAATTTATGGCATCCATTATTTGAGAATTTACATGTCCAGGTGTTGCATCTGTTTGGCTTCAGGTAGGGGTCACTTTGATTTATTAATATCCACAGTTTCATCTGCTAGACAATCACTGACATATTGTCACTTAGGGCAGCGTGTCTCCCCGTCTGTAACAGCTGTGACAACCGGTGTGTTATTAACTCCTCGGCTGATTATGCAGACGCACAGACCGAACGTGCCAGCGTCTGTATGGCCAGATTACACACAGTGCTTAATGCTTATAATAGCCAATAAACGGCAAATCATAGACTTGAGGCTGTATGAGTATTTTCCTCATTACATTTTATCAACACCTGCTTAATTGTTGAACATCTCGGAAATCTCATGATAGCAGAGATAAGTTGGCAGTCTTCAAGAGTGATCGGACCATCTGGGTCATTCCGAGCCATATGTTCATGCTTTGTTACTGTTGCACAGGTTGATGGAAATGTTTTTTTTTTGTTGTTGTTTGCTAGGGCCCATAAATTCTGTAGTTGCACGGCTTTTTAAGATCCAAGGCGTTTGTGTGTGTGATAGCTCACAGCTTATGTCTGGAACACAGACGATTAATGTCTTTGTTGATTAGCAGTAAATTAATTAACGATTTTCATTATCGATTAATGGGTAAACAATGACTCCTTTCAGCTCTGAAATTTGAGAATTAGCTGTTTTTCTCTGATGCAAAATGTAGGTTTTTTTTCTCCACTATTTGTAATTTGTAGCTTTAAAAAATGTATCACTTAATAGTAAATAATTATCTTTAGACCGTTCGTTGATGAAAACAGTGTCTGTTGGAGCCCTACCCCAAATCACACATTAGTATGGGACTGTTGCCATACCCTTTGGGATCACATTAAATCTTGATAAACAAGCTGAATTTAAATGCCACATGTTAAAAAATTCCACTTCACATGTTAATTCCAAGCCTGTTATTTGCATGCTACAAGACATAAACAGGGGGCCACAACCTTGTTTGGCACCAAACATCACTGTCTTTCCGCTCACAGTGCGTGTCAGCAGGACGGACCAGAGGTGGCCCAGTTGTTAGGACATAGCAAATGTCACGGGCTGAGGGAGAGATTGTCCCCTCGAGTCCCCCAGATGCTGCTCCCACCTCTCATCATTAACTCTCACACTGAGATAGTAATTAGGGCTCCTCGCGGCATAAAACAGATTCTGCATCAGACCAAATTTTCTAAGCTGTCATTCTAATTATCAAGTCCTGGCCAAGATGGATCAGGTTGGTCTTGTGCTAGTATTGATGTCAGTTAAACATGGAGTCTTGGCTCCAAGCCACAAGGTTCTCTGCTGTGTCCATCCGAAGGTACTAAAAACAACAGGTTTGTGGTCGAAGTCACGATGCTGCTAAATTTTCACATTAGTATGGTGGCTATTAATAGTTCTGTCTCGTGGGTCATAAACTATAGCACAAAGTTGCATTCAAATAATAATAATGTGTCATAACTCATAGTACACATGAGTTATAGTACACAGGCAGTGTTAACTCTGACTTTAGCCTCCTCTCCTCAAGTAACTGGCAAATTATAACCTTTTCTCACAGTGCAAGCTAGGACATGTTAATTGGATTTGACAAGGGCATATTATGCACAACAAATACGCATAATTTGGCAAAAATGGAACAGAAAATTGGAAATAAAGAAGAGAACAAAGTAGATTTACATGGTTGGGTAGTCTGAATGTCTGGTATCATATTCTCTCCTGCCGCCTGCATAAAAAGGCACAGAACTGTAACAATGGGTATCAGTGGAAAGTGCTTTAAAGTTAAAGCTGATGGATGGCTTGTCAAAAAAAATAATTGCACTGGTTGGAAAGTGGGTCTGCGTGCTTAGAAGGGGGAGAGCAGGATCTACAGAGAGGATGATGGGAAGTGACAGTGGTCTGTCAAGACGCAGTGGCTGCCCAGAGTAGTGTGAAGCCCCAGCTAGAAGGTGGCAGAACAGAGCAGGCTGTCAGAGCGGGAAAGTGCCTTTAATACATTGAAAAGAAAAGGAATCCGCCTGTCAGACCTGTTCAGCCAGTCAAGGGAGGAGGAGGAAGGAATATGGTGGAATAGGTGTAGACGTGGTAGAGCTGGGCGAAGCCGGCATGCCACTGGCCTGGCCACAGGTACAAACCATGAAGTCGAGTGAGATGGATTGTCAGCCGCTAGTGCCTGCTACCAGTTACGACTGGTTCTTTTGGCTGTGACAATTCATTAATCAGTTTGACAGATCTGGCCTTATTACATGGAATATTTGACACTTGAGGAATTGGATTGTCTCCTGCATCCTATTATAAATGCAATCCAAAGTGAATTCAGTCTCTCTTGTTGTTAAGGAGCCCTGCGCCGACCTTGGGAGGCAAGCACTGCTGCTGTATGCTTAAATGTAAAGACCTATTAGTGAATATAAATATGACTGTATGTTGAACAAAACATAAACAGCATGACGGCCATTCATATGCTTGGTTCCTGCACATGCGTGATACAAAAGTGTCAGGCTTTGATTGGAGGAATGATACATGGACTGACCTAACAAAGGATCAAGTGCCCAGTAAGACAGACAGCTAATAGATAGAGAAGCAAGAGGAGCCTCATTTAGAGAGGAAGAGCTGTTTGTGCTGCCAATATGACAAAGGGGAAGTCGACAACCATTGATCCATGCTCATGGATGACAGCTTAAAAATTCAGCAATAATCATGACAAATGAGGAGAGGCACCACAGCCAGAAAATTATCAATAATCAGCGGCTGAGAAGAAATGCCAAGGTCAGAGAGAAAAGGCTACTGAAGTTGTCTGTGAGAGTGGACACGGTCAGGTGATATATTGGTAAAGATAGGAGGAGCAGCCTTTAAAGCAAGGTAGAAGTTGCTAATTAAGTTTCGGATCCTACTGGGACGTGAATGTCCCTCAGTATGGATTCCTTGCAAGAGCCCACTGAATGCCAAGGGCAAAGAGACCATTATGTAACAGACAGTTTCTGGTGGCTTTGATCCCTCACAGGGGAGCTGGTGGATGGATTTACTCTATCAATAACTCAATCCCTTTTCAAAGGAAACCTGAACAAGGCAAAGGTATTAGTAGCATCACGTTTCATGACAGGTCAGTGACGATGTGGGCTAAAGCTGAATGGATTTAAATATTTCTGAGTCGCCTGTCCCGCTCAGTGTTGCAACGGCAAGCGAAGCTGTTGAACTTTTGGTGAGCTTTTTCCAGCAACAAGTTTCCAAAGTAATTTCAGGCCAAATAGGAGATGTGGTAACTCCAGTTCTGGGTCTGACCTTCAATGAGAAGATGCCCTGGATGAAGCCTGAGACTATTTAAACTCCTCTCAACTCCACAAAGCAACCGCTCGATACTAAAAACTTTCTAAATTGCTCAAATCTGCAGTTTAGCGATGGAGTGCTACCGGCAACTTGTTACGTCAACTTCAAGACTTTCATTTCTGTTTGCGTCTCGGTGTTTTGATGATTATTAAATAGTTTTCTGTCAAACTGACTGGTAAGTAAAACTTTGCTTTATAGCAAAGCTTTTTTTTTGTCCAAAACTATGTATATTTATAGCGAATTTACTTTCCCACTGGTCAACTTCCTAACCAATTTCACTTTCACTGGCGACAAATACCCAACTGGCAACCCACTGTGACGTCATTGGTGGGTGAACTGACGTTTAGAAGCCTTGAGTGTTGCATTTCGGTCTTTGCCATCTTGGTTTTTTGAAGCCAAAAGTGACCATATTTGGCTGAGCTGGGAATGAGCGAGCTGAGAACTTGAGGACACTTTGCGCCACCCATCTATATCAGAAACCTGTGAAAAAAATGTTTAATGAGACAAGTTGATGCTTTTTAAATGGGAGTCAATTGGAGCCAGAGCTTTTTGGAGCCAGACCCTAGTGGCCCTCCGTGGTATTGCACTTTAAGGCACTTCTTTGGCTTCTCATTTTGAGACTCAGAGACTACGCCCATTTTCATATAAAGTCTATTCAAATCCCTCATGATACCAGAACTTCCCCTGGGGCAGCAGATCCCTTCCCTACAGATGACTTAGCAATTTACTTTTGTTTTTTCAGGAGACAACCATGGCTTCAGCCTCAGAGGTGTTGATCTTCATCCGGGCCATGCATCACTGACACAAAGCACTACAGATCACAGGCAAGATGAAACCAGTATACACCCCTTAAACATATATCGTTAGCATAAAAAAAATAGTAGTAAAAATTTAACATTAGCATAAAATTACTGCTTTTTGCTCCACATGAAGAAGGCACAGCTATTATTTGCCAATTTCCTCAAAGCAAGTGTAGCAACATGGTTTTTATAGGCTCATGAAAAGAGATTCTGAACACCCGTATGGTATTTTTTCCTCTGACAAGCTATAAGCTTAACAATGTGGTAGATAGATAGATAGATAGATAGATAGATAGATAGATAGATAGATAGATAGATAGATAGATAGATAGATAGATAGATAGATAGATAGATAGATAGATAGATAGATAGATAGATAGATAGATAGATAGATAGATAGATAGGTACTTTATTAATCCCTCAAAGGGATTTTCTTTTTTATGCTACAGGAGCATGTACAGGGCAAAGCAATAAAAACAACAAATACAAAATAAAGGTAGTAAAAAATGTTATATAATTAATTTTTTAAATGCACATTATATACAATATAATATTTAATATTATACAAATTTATGTTAAATTAAACTAAACTACAGTCTGTCTGATCAGTCTGCAGCTCTATCAGCTGTTACTACTGAAACTCTAAACACATGTAGAACTGATGGGCAGAGTATTGACTACACAGCCTGCCAATTTTTTTGTACTCTTCAATAATAGCCTTAAACAAATAGTAACAATGCGAGCCGTTTATTCCTTTCACATCAGTGCAAAACAAGCCACTGCTTCATAAAATTTGGGGGGAGGGGTATCCTTCTTAGGATAATAAACATTTTAAGCCCATTATTTTGTTTAATGCACAAAAACAACTCGACTCAGTTCATCTTTCCATAAGCTCCCAATCATTCCAGTTTTTCCACCACCCACATGCGAGCATATCTCGCTGATGACATCGCTTAGAAACCCATCTACTCTATCCATGAATATCACAAACAGGAGAGCTGGCAAGGCACATCCTTGTTAGTCCAGTGCCCAAACTGACTCAATGTTTAAGGTTCCCTGTGCAGACTGATGTGCTGTATATGCAGATGTTAAAGCTGGAAAGGCTGTTTTCACAATCATCTGTTAAAAGGGGAGAGTTTTATTGAAAATCTGATTTGAAGAGGCGTGCCTATGAGCATGATTTGTGACATCACAAATATCTTAGAAGCCGATGTTGGGCAATTATTCAGCTTACTTATTCAACTGGATACGTTCCAGTGCACATAGACTGAGAATTAACTTCACCGTGACGAAGGAGACATCTCGTGTCCAACAGTTCATGAAGTAAGAAGAAGTGACAGTAGATCTTATCTAGAATAAATTTTAAAAGATCATTAGTTTTCTTTTTCTTGTGGTGAAAACATACCAGACCCAAATGATTATTCAAAATAGAGTATTTTATCTACATTTAAAAACATGTCTAAGGGGATCTTTAAAACTGAAAAAATAAAATAAAATGTAAAGAAGGTCCGTCAAGGCTAAATGCATGACTACTATCATAACCCTCGTGATTGTCTGATTGCATTATGGGGAATGCAGGTGGCAGACTTTGACCACTAAGGATACACAGAATAGAAACAACAATAGCTCTGGTTCTGATGCAATGACTTTGATTTATCTTCGTTTTAAAAACCGTGCGTCATGAATTTGAAAATGCTAAACTGATGGAGCGCTCTTTTAACTTAATGCCACGATAACCACAACAGCTTGTGCTGTAAATCCATCCACCCCAGCTGCCTTGTAACTGAGAAGTTAATGAACAACCCAGTGATGTCAGGACAATTTAAACTCCCTAAAGTTCCCCTGCTGTTCAGAGAATTTATGACTTTGCTGTTTATAAATCAAACACTCCTACTGTCCAAAGTTTCAACTCATTTCATTCTTTAAATTAATGTAGAGAGGTCACATTTATTGATTAATCTGATTCTAGTAGATGATCAAATACAGTTATAATTTCAATGGTTTCAGTCAGTTGTCTGATAACCTTTGTACATGCACAAATAGTGAGTCACGGGCATCTGACCCTCTGCCTTGATGAAAAACACATCCTCCAACCTTTTAACATTCCTGGCAAAACACACCATATTAGGTTGTTCGTCTTAAACACAACCCTGCTGACTATACTGTAAAGTCATTATCTATAATGAAGTCATTGACTTGTTTCGTAGTTTGTGGCAATTAACAGTTACATCATTAGACTTAGCTCTCTTTTCTTTTGGGCTTAGCGAGTTGCATAACCTTAATGTCCTTGGTTATTTGCTGCTAAGGTGGAATGAAAGAGGAGTAAACTGTAAAGCAGTAAAAGAAGTCGCTGACACAGCCAACAGAACTCATTTCAGTGAGATGCAAATACTGTTATGCAGTTGCAAATGCTCTTTTTTGGATCTTGTTTAAATTAACCAAGCAGGTTGTTCAGCCAAGGTTCAATGGGCCACGAGGTCAAAAAGACAAGAGAATAATTTACTAGTTGTGTCACGCTGCTGTGATTGAGTCGTCATTCTGGCTTCGGGTCTTGATTTGTGGCCTCTTTGTGAAAAGTGGCATGTGGCTGTAGGTATGCAGACTTCAGGGGAGGTGCGCTTTCTCGCATCTCTGGTCCAAACTAGCACACTGCTGGTAACAACATGAGATATTAATCCTCAGCTGGTGAAAATGATCAGGCAGCAAAGAGAAAAAGCTCGGCGTAGGTGTGAAACAATTAAGCGTCCTTTGCAGCTCATTTGTTGAAGTGTGCTTGGCGTCCTTGCCAGGTCCGTAGAATGTTCACATCCATTCACACAGAGTGGTACATTTTTTAAATACTGTTAGCATCATAATGTTATGTCGCCTCAAGAGGGATGATTATTCTGTCATATTATTGCCGCCCAGACGCTGCCCACACACTTCCTTTGCCTTTGCTGTAAGGATAAAGCACAGTTCCTGTTTTTCTGGGACCATCTGTAAGGAAAAAAACGAGCCCAAGGTAAAAACGATGACTGCAACTTGGCAGAAGATTAAACGGGCCCTCCGCAAAAGCCATTAATAATTCTCATATTTTGGAAACAGACCATACATACAGAATCTGTGGTATTTAATCTCCTCTCTCAGCGAATAAAAAAAAGGTCAACTGGGAGGGAGAGGATTTTTTTTCCTCCCCAGCCCAGAGTGATGGGCCCAGCTTTTCCAAGGCACCCCATTTGTCTGTCAGGGCTGTGAGCAGAGCCAGTGATTTAGTTTCCATCACATGAAGCTCATGTCCGGTTGATGATACTGCCAGGCGGGATATGGGGAGAATTTGTCACCTGGAGCTTTGACAGGGAGATAATTGCTGATAGTTAGCAGAATAATAGGGTATGTGCATTACCAGCCTCACAGGCTTTTCGGGAATATTTGTTGCTCACACTTCAGAACATATTTTCCCACATCATTTCAGTATCGACTTTGTTTACACAGGGATAATTTAAGCTAATCAGAGTGGAACAACCAATACTGACACGGCAACTAAGTATGTTAGCTTCTTTCATTAAACTGTTGAAACAATAGCCATGTTTACACTTCGAGATACAGCTGGCTTTTGCTTCGGGCTTCCACTCCCATGCAATAGCTCTCCTATAGTGGCGATACAACTAAATCGGTGTGTACAAAAAGTACAATGAAGAACAACCTGACGAGTGGTTGAGATCTAAATTTAATAATATATTTTTAGAACCATGTCGTACACGTACATGTTAGGTCACCGTGAAAACGTGTACACCGCGCATCGACAATGCCGCACCTTCTTGCATCTGCCTGTGTGTCATGGTGAATATGCACGGGTCAGGCAAGAACCCTCTGGCCCATCAGCAGGTCTCACACAGCCTCAACACCTCTGCCAAGCAGCATCCACAAACAGCAACTCTGCCTGTGGCTACAAACAAGGCAAGGCACATCAGAGCACAATACAGAAACCATTTCAAACTCACCAGGAGTTGCAGTCCTCCCTAGTTTGAGTCAAAGGTTATTTTTCTCTCATTATTTCTTGGTTGATCCTCGACTGGTGCCAACTGTAACCTCCAAAGTGCAGCAGTCAGCGAGCACGGTGTATGTTGTTTTCTTTTTTGGAGTTTTGGTTGGTCTGGGTTTCTTATTGAAGAGATTTTCACAAACCCGCACATTCCCAGATTGCAGCTGGTCCGGGAGTTCATCTCGGGTCTCTTAATGTTCTGTCTTAAGGCTAATATGAACATCTTTAAAACCATGTAGCCCAATTAGTTTGGAAGAACAAGCCAAAGTTGAGTATTTATCTGAAGTTGTGCTATTGCCCAAAGTGCTTCTTGATTTTCCTTTCTAATGGTATTGGCACCACATCGAGAAGTGTTGTATGTTTTACATTCTCTTCAAATGTAAGACAATGAAGATCTTTGTTCAAACTTAATTTGACCCAAATGTTGGCAGGATGAACACACAGTTTTTCCTTGAGTGACTTACAAAAGAGACAGGTCACATTAGACAGCTGTAATAGATGGACCAGCGAAGGGAATGGTGCAGATAAGGGAAATGTGCCAGAAAACTTAGCTGTGGGGGTTAGGGAATAATCTCTCTATAAAAGCCAGTGTTGTGTCAGAGAGCACTCCCGAACCCCCACTACCACCACCACCACCACCTCCTCCTCTGCTGTCCTCCTATGTGTTAACTAACGCTCACCAGAGTGGTGCCTGAACTCGGGGGCTGGCAGAGCCACAGAGTTGGAACTGAACTCTCAGCAGCCCTGCGACCTGGCTGAACCTAAACCGACCGCCCCTCAGTGGGAGGCGGGGAACTGCCAAAGACATCCACAGAGCCAGCGAGGGGTTGATTTAGGCAGATTTACCCCCCTCCCAGCAAAAAGTAGAACTTTGAAATGAAACACAAATTATCTCTGTTGGGAGCACCGTGAAATATTTATTGCTGTTGTTTCAGTTGGTGTGGTTTTATGTGCCTTTTGTGTATTGGATAGTTAATGGTGTGTATTTTCCGCTCATTTGTTGTACTCCTTTTATTTTTTTTTTGTTCATTTCAAGGATACATGAATGGATAAATCTTTTTACCATACAAAATCTGTTTCTTTTTTCTTTTTTTTTCCTTTTCCAAGAGCATCTTGATGCATGGATGGAAATGCTTCAGTCTCTCCTGGGCTTGAGGGCCATAGACATCAGTCGTTTTAAAAACACCGATGTGGTTTATATTGTCAAAGTGGGAAGAGATTGCGAGGCATGTAGATCCCACCCAGTAACAGAGCTTAGCCTTATGACTTTCCTCACTCTAACTAGGCCTAATGAAGGGGCTGGGTGTGGGGTGGGGTGGGGGGTGGGGGGGCTTTAAGAAGTCTCCAGCATGCAGCCAGGCATTACCGATTAGGTCAGTGGAACGGCCGCTGGGCTGAGCATGATGGATGACTGGTGGAATGAGTTTCTGCCTAGCGGTATTGTGAAATCTTTTCATTGTCACTGACGGGGCCTATGAAGGGGACTGATAAATGAGGGAGCAAGTGTCAGAAACGCCCTTCTTTGCCCTGCCGTGGCTTTAATATCTCCCCAGCTACAGAGCAAAAAGTATTGACAAAAGCAAAAGTTAAAAAAAAAAAATAACCACGGTCAGCGAGAGCCAGGCGGAGCGAGGCAGAGATGATTAAGGCGACCGGCTGCTGGACTAACACAGGCCCGGTCCCTGTAAACACCGGTAGACGCCAGTGCCCATGCTGGGAAGAGGGAGTCATTTTCCTTTTTTTTAATGTGGAGCGGGTGTTACCTCAGTGACACAGTGCTGTGATGAATGTGTTACCTCCATCTGGTTTCAGCACGTGTAATAAATATCTGGACTCATGTTTGACCTCTCTCACTTAGCAGCCACATCTTTCACATCGGGAACATCCAACAGGGAATCACGATTATGTGTGGGTTGAAAGGAGGTTGCACGACCAGTATTGTTTAGCATCTGTACAGCAAAAACAAGTGTATGCGGTGGCCATCTACAGCCATTATGTTATTTACTGATCAATGGATTCATTTTTTTTACATTTTCAGAAAAATAGTTAAAGACACCTACAAGTCTCAAGAGCCCGAAGTGACCTCTAAATATTACCCACATTTTATTTTTATCTGCCCAAAAAGCCAGATATTTAATTTGTAAAAATAAAAAAAATAAAAAAATAATAATAATAATTCTCATCTTTGAGAGGCTGGAACTAAATACTTTTCTTTTGCTCAATAGAAGTCTAAAAATGATAAATGGATTATCAAAATGTAATATTGCTAACGTCCTGTTGATCCGCCCATGGATTACTAATTGTAATCGACTGATTGTTTCAGCACTAGCCTCAATAGATTAGTATTTATGAAGTAAAACAGGGAAATAAATGACTAAAGTAAAACATGCACACAGCTCCGCCTTTCCTCCACCCTTCCTGCAGCTTTGCGATCTGACCTTGCAGCTTCTGTGCTTCATCCATCTTGGGCTGTTTAGCCATCTCACTGGATACATACTGCGTAGATTAACACAATTCATCACCACAATCATCCTCGATTCATCACCCTTCCCAATGAATGTTTTGACATCTAGTTAATTTTCTGCTGATGATTTATCAAATTATAATTACCATACTCTGAAGGAGTCATTCATTATGTTGATACATGATAATGATGCCAAAGTGGATTGAATTTTAAGTAAGTTCTCTGTGATTATAACATATGCATTATTGTGAGTAATGCCTTACAATTTGGTCCCCTCCAGCAGTACAAAGTCTGTGGAGTCTCTTGAGGTTGTGACAATCAATGCAGAAACAGGCGGGTTATTAATTCCCTTCTTTTTTTTATTTTTGTACTACAAATGTTTGAACTATGGCCGCCACAGCATAAACACATTCTGAGATTCAAGACTCTGACAGAAGGTGCTTCATAGTTAAAAGGCAAAATAATTCAGTCGCGGCTTTCGTTTCGCTCCTGGGCAGCAAAGACTTCAAAAGCTTCAGTGTTCAGGCATTTTACAAATATGACTCAAAAACGATCAATATTGATGCTAATACACATAGTAGACTAATAATCTATTGATTCGTCTTATTAAATTAAAATGTTTTTTAAAGTAACAAAGTGGTCAAGAGAGCTGACTACGAGTCATTTAGTCTATAAAACGTTAGAAACTGAGATATGACTGACACGTTCTTCAAATTGTTTGTCAAACAGTCAAAATGAACTTAGTTTACATGATATAGGGCTGGACCACATGGACTATTGAATATCATATTTGTGACCGAATACCTTATTATCAATATTTCAGGGAAGGCTGTTGATGCTCTCACAGAATACTTACAGAATGAGATTTTTTTTTTTTTTATAAATATTCATCAGTCAGGATAAATGACTAAGTAAAGGGTAAAGGCAATTAATAGAACAGCTACAACAGTTTGGAAAGTTTAGAAAACTACATCAACTTACTGTAATTCTTTTTCCTTTTTAGACATTTGCCTTCACAAACTCCCACTTATCAGTGGACCTATGTAGTTGTCAACTCCCATGTTTATCTTGTAACTCACTAGCGTTTATTTTAATGGGCTAAAAGCTCAAATGGATCCATTTCCCCTCACTTTCAAACAAACCAACATTTGTTATAGTGATCCTTCATCGTTACTCTTTCTGTACCTCTCATCTCCCGCTGTATCCTCGTCCCTCTCTTCCCCTACTTGCCTTGGCCCCCAAGAAATGCATGGTGGGTAACCTTGTGAGGGCTCGCCTTTCCACTGCAGGCTTGTCAGCCCCAATCTGCAGTCATTTGGTGTGAAATGTGTGCCTTGGTCCAAGGCTCTCAAGGTCAGGGCCTGGGTAATTGATGTTGCTTATTCATCTGTTTCCTGTGTCTTTTCTCCCTCTTTACACAGCGGCCTTTGTTTGGATAAATTGTTTGAAGATTTACTGTAGTTCTTAAAGGCCCTGAGAAGTGTCCCCCCGCTGGCCAGGCTCAATGTCTCTGCCTCACTGGAGGCCCAGCACTGATGACACACTGCTGGTCTTAGACAAAGACCTGTTTTTCCAAGACAAGATGGAGGGAGCATCTCCTCGCATAACAATCGAGGCGAGACTTGAATGAGACTTGCGGTCTTGTGTGCTCTAAATAACACTTAACATGGCTCGTAAAGAAAGAAGAGAAAGAATCAAGACGATTTACTTTTGTATGCTGTGCATGAGGAGTTTTCCATCTCTTTCTTTCTGAGCCCTAAGTCATGAAAAAGTGATATAACGGGATGATAAACCAGAGTTGGGGGTGTTTTTCATAAATACAACAAGTGCCACGTCCAGTCCAAAATTATATGCATATCAATCACTCTCCTAAATTTCCTTTCCCCTGGCAGAAAAATGCTGGCTGCTGTACAAATCTAAATCTGAATTTCCAAGAGCTACGAATATCTCCAAGTAGAATAAAAAAAACAAAACAACCTAAAACGTTGAACATAGGCTGAAGTGAGTCCTTTACAAGCCGATGAAGTATCTGTTTCGCTACTTCCCGTGCCTCTGCAGTGCTGCTCGCCCTTGATGGCTGTCACCCAAGGTGCAGATAAACAATGGGCTCATTTGAAAACAAAGAAATGATTATGGGGGACGTTTAATCCCAGCTTGACATGTCAGCAGGCTGCATGGGCGACAGCTTTCAAGAGGGGCTTTGAAGTGGCAATCTTTTCAGATTCTTGGCTCATTACACAATAAAGAACACTTCACATGTAACTGAAGTGGGCTGGGAAATGATGGTTAATGATGTTTATGGGCTCCCTGACTCGCGAGTGAATTTACAAGATTGGCCGAAAAGGGAGAGGTAAGGTGACAGGGAATAGCCAGTCACTTAGTAATCTGTCAGAAATGGCTATTAACATGCTAGAAACTTAACCAACATCTCGCGCGCAAGGTTTCTGGAGAAGAAAACATCTTGTGTTAAATAAATAAATGGAAAACTAGAATAGAATAGAATAGAATAGAATAGAATAGAATAGAATAGAATAGAATAGAATATGACAGGACTTGTTTAACTCCTCTGTATTGCGTGACCTCTGCTTAACCATAGAAAAGCCAACCCTTTCCTCAGATGACTTGAACTCCTCTAATGGCTTCACATCTCCAATAAATTGGGCATTTCACTCCTTTATCATCCCCAAACAATAGTCCTAATCTCCTTGATCATGCACTGTGAACAAGTGGGGAGGAATGTGAGTGACGTGCCCACAGTAAACATGGGAAATGCACCTGTGGGGACAATGTGTTGTTGAGGAACAAAAAAAAATGCACACAAGGCAGCTGGAAACCTTTTAATTAGTGCTAATTACCTTAGCAGAGGAACATTGGGAGGCTTGAAAGGATTTGTGTCAGCGCGAGAGATCAAACATTGAGGCGGTCACGTTTAGTTCTGCTAAGTCAAAAACTAATAAGTAGAGTGATAATGGGCCCCAGGAGAATGACAACCCAGGTGGTGGTTTGTTTAATTTCCACTCAGGCCGGGTTTCAGTGAAACAATCACGTGGTTAAACTCTCAGATATTTCTTTAAGTATCAAATTTAACACTAACTATCTTTAATAGTGGATTAGTAAGGCTTAACTTGTCTCCTAAACACACACCATTCAAGCAAGAACTTAACTAGATGTTTTAAAAGCAGAACAATTCACATTAAGATTTACATTTAAAGGTGATAGCAGCTACTTCTGTATTCATTATTTCATTTTTTAAAATGATTTAATACCACTATGATGTCAGGGAAGCCTGTCAGCCAGCAAGTTTCATTTTTAGAATTGTAAAAGCCAGAGGGTCAGCAAGCTTTTCAGTCACAACCCATCAGCCCAACCTGTGTGATGGTATCTGCAAGTTTTTCTGGAGGTGGGTCAAATCTAGCTTAAAAGTCAGTCCCCTTCACATCCAATTCACCGTCACATTCTTACCTACAGGCAACCTCTGCTGAGCCCCGGTCATTAATCAAAGCGGAGTGCTGTCCTGACCTCAGCCCCTTCCCTTTGAAGTGCTCTGTCCTCTGCAGCATGAGGAAATCATTTGCTGCCTGATTCAATGAGCCATCAGTCGAGCCGGCAGACCTAATGACATGTGAGAATATTAACCTCCTACCACCAAGAGTGCTGCTGCTTGGGAAGCAGTCTATTATTCATCCAAGGTTTTACTCAGACCCTTTTTTTTTTTTTTTTTTTTTTTTTTTTCTTACCACAGCCCTGCCTCTCTCTTAAACCCTTCCTCAAAATCTGTGGCCATGAAGCCATCCAGTGCTCAGCTCCGATATTATCTAATGTTACATTTCAAGAAAGAACTTTGTACATGTAAGCAAAGGGACCACACCAATGAAAACATTTTAAAACATAGTGGAGCCTCCAGGTGATAGGTCTTATCAGATACCATCTAAATCTCAATTATGAATGTTGTCTGGTGCTGTTAGACGGTTGTTTACATCAGTAAACACTTGTAAAGTGGGCCATATTTTTCATTATGATCAGTTGACAAACCCATGAAATTATAATTTACATAAATGACAAACTATTCAATTATATCGTGGAATTAAGCTCAAATTTATTGAGAAAAAGATTTTATCTTTCATGCTTTTCCTATTTCCTATTCCTTGAATATGGTCTGTATGGTATCCATGGTTGCCCCAAAACAAAATACAACAAACTCTAAAACTACAACTAAAATTTCAGTTTTCAGTAAGATGTATGGTTGGATATTGGATGTAATGATTTATAGGGTTGTTGATTTGTTTACACGTGTTAGTTTTGTAAAACAAACCCTACCTTTTCAGTCACTGTATGAGGAGTTGTCAAAGACACAAATGATGATTTTTCCAACATGAGAAGACTAATATATATGAAAATTATTTAAACTATAACCAACAATGTTATTGCTTTTTAAATGAATGTAAAAGCCTTATCTTTTTACAACCGTGCTCCTCCCTGCCATTCATTATAGTTTCCTATCTCGACAGGCAATCTGTACTGAGAAGCATCCAGTCCATTACGCACATATGAGGCCCATCACTCCTGCAGTATTGACAAATTCATCAGGCATTTTTTCCCCTGTGCTCCCTGAGCAGAATTTAGATTTGACTGCCATTCCCATCCCAGGACGGCCTTGTTAGAATACAAACATGACTTCTCCAGTCGGCAGCTTGTTGGGAGCTCTTTCGGTGATGAGCCATTACCTGTCAGCGGACAGAGCACAGCCTCCGGTTTACACTGATTTGTTAAGTACAACACGGTGTTGACTAGAAATGCATCTGTCATTATGTGAGGTGTAAAAAGACGGGGCCGATATTTTCTTGTACCCTGATGTAGAAATCTTAAAGCACAATATGTACTATTGGTGCACAAGAGGCAGTGCAATTCAATGCAGTCAAATTTGGTTGACTGGAGTCGTGTTTCTTTCCACGTGGGAGTACAACTCCAGCACTGGCTTTTCTTCTAGCTCATTTTTGGTCTCTACACACTCCTGAGCGTAATATCTCTGTCGTCTGCTACTAAATGAACCACGGTGATCGCCAGCCACTTGCTAAATTTGCATTTCTGCTGTTTAGTGCCTGCTTCGCCTGTAAATGACGCTAAGAGCAATAACGGTGAGCTAAAACGGTAAAGCATGCGAGCCTGAAAACCAAAACAACAAGCTGAAAGTCGCTGTAAAACTCATTCTCGCATACAGATGTTGAATTTGAGGATTTGCTGTGTTTCTTCTGTTTTATATTATTGTAAATTAAATATCTTTGGGTTTTAAACTATTGGTCGGACAAAATAAAAAATTTGAGGATTAATTGCGATCGACAACGGAACGGTCGGGAACATTTTGTTGAGTAAATGATCGATTAATAAAAAGATCAACTAACTGATGAGAGACAATATTTGCAGCCCTAATTCTAAAGTTTGTTTTGTCGTATAGTGAATTCACAGAGCGACATCAGACCCATTTCAGTTACATTATGTGTTCATCACTGTCAAATATCAAGGCTGCCTCACTCCTTGTCACATACAGTAGTAGTGAAGCCTAGACTGACACCAAGCGGAACGCAATCTGACAAGTGATAAAAAAGTGTTTTGGCATGTTACGGGCCTTGTGGGCTGGCCTTAGTACCCCACGGTCGCAGGTTGAGGACATCCGACCTGAAATGCATGCAAACTAATGGCCGGCGTGACTGACATTTCCACCGATGAGCCCAAAGTGTTCGCCTGTTGTCAGCAGGAGTTTATCAATAGGCACGTCTGCATATGCAGTCGTCTATCGATCCATCCATCTCTGTCCGCCTCTCTCCGCATCACTGTAGCTGTCTGTTGTCATTCAGCGGATTGGCTGTGAGGGGAGATGGCTGCAGAAGCCTGAATTTGCAATCCGTCCACCTTGGATAGGAGATTTCTTGTAGAAATCCCACCTGTTTTCAGAAACAGACAAACAGACTTATGGTGTTTGTTTTTTTGTAATTAGCAGTCAGATTCACCCCTTCAGCACCTCGTAGGAAACCTGCAAAGAGACGTTATGAAGTGTGTGTGTGTGCGTGTGCACGTGTGTGCGTGTGTGTGTGTGTTATCCTGGGTCTTTGTCATCACTGTTAACATCATTAATGAATGCAAGGTAGCCAGGCCTCATTTACACTATTCGCCCGTGGAGACCGACTTGCTGCACTGAGTGTTTCGGTAACAAGGCCCCAGGTTAATTGCGGCGAGTACGAGAGGCCTTGTCCCTTCAGATAACATGGAGCTTTAGAGCGACGAGATGCTTTGTGATTAGAGAACGGGGCCAGGTAGGTGACTGAGGTGAGGATAAAGAAGCCAGATCAGGTCTCTAAGGAGAGAAAGGTGCAAGTCTTCGGGGGATTGAGGTAAACAAGATTGTACCTGTGAGGGAGATAGAAGCTGCTGCCCCCAGGTCATTATTGCCCTTCGAGCAGAAGGCGCGCGCACGCGCGCGCACACACACACACACACACACACACACACACACACACACACACACACACACACACACACACACACACACACACACACACACACAATTCGGCGCTTATCAATGTCCGGGGGATAATAGGGTTAGTATTTTGCCCTGAACTGTCAGCCAGTCAAAGCAATCTCTCATGATGAGCAGTCATTCAGGGGATACAAGGAGCAAGCGGAGATTGAATTAATGAAACGGCAGCATTTATGCAATGAAGCAGTGAGATAATAACTTCATCCCATTTGGCTAATCAGTGTTATTCAGCACACATGTATGTAAATCACCCTCAGAAATGAATTGTAATGACAGGTTCATTGCCAATACATTATTATTACACCTATAGCGTTAAACCTGGCTCGAACCGCGGCTTCCCATGGCAGTGAATTTAGCTGATTAAATCACTGGGTGCACACAGCAGTGGTGACACGAAAACAACAATTAATAAGCCAACCCCCAGTGCACAGCGGCTCCATTTTAACCAGGCTGCTAATAACATTACATGGCAAAAATATCCTAATCAGACAGGTGAAAAGGGATTTGGAAGCAATTTGATTTCCTTCCTCAGGCTCGTAGCCAGTAGCCGCAGCTATATTTAATGACTTTTAATAAGAATATTCTCCGTATTTAGCTTGATATTGTGTTGTAACTTGTGCTAACGAGGCTGCTTGCTTTATGCACGGGGAAGATAAGAGTTCTGTTTTCACTGTACTGTCTATCTTGACAGTTTTCTCTCTTCATCTCCTTCGTATACCCACCCCCCCACACACACACACACAAGCACACACACACACACACACACACACACACACACACACACACACACACACACACACACACACACACACGATCACTCACAAAGAATGCACATTAAAAAGGATTTGTTCCCCAAAGAAGGTCGGCATTTGTAAGGCTACTGACAGATTTAAGTGTCAATTAAGTTGATGTACAGTGGGCACATTATCATACAAGGTTGTCAGCCGTGGCCATTTGCGAGAAACAAATACCCGGAGCTTTACACCTTCCACGGCTTGAACTTTGTATGGACCCACCGTTGCAATGAATGTCACAGTCAATCATTTATCCAGTTGGCAAGCTTTCCGGTGGTGGAGTGTGAGATCAAGTCATTTTATACAAATAACAACCACAAAAAAAAAATAAAAAAAATCTGGTTTCCAAAATGCTCTGTCATGTTCAGTGGCGATGTTCCATCCCTGGCCTGTTCGGAGGTCTTAAACTCATTACTGGAAGGGGCTGAAAATTATACCTCTGCACAAGGATGATGGATGACAAGTTAAATTTGTGTCCAGGGACTGAAGGTGAATGGTGACAGAGGTATTTATCTTGAGAATGGAGGTTGGGGTCAGGCGAGGCTGGGTGCCTTAAGGCACAAGACATTGACAAATTTATCCAGTGGACCCCATTGCTTGGGCCTTCTCTTTGTTTTGAATCCTGGCCACTCGCTAAGTGACCCACATTGCTCATGCTGCCAGTGTGTGAAGAATGCCATGCCATGCCAGGCATGCTACCTCTGCTGAAGCTTGTAGTTCATTCTGCTGTGAGGCCCGAATCTTTGACTCGTGTTGAACCATGTTTGTTTGGGGTATTCGGGAAATGTGAGATTCTGGGTCACTGGGTTAATTTAAGTTACACGGGGCTTCAGAGACATTTTAAATGACAAATACCTCTGTTTAGTTTTTCAGCTTGCTTTGTGTTGATTTGGTGCAATTTAAGTTCAAGCAAGTATATGCTTGAAATGCATATTTATCCTTTAGATTCACAGTGACAGTTTTCTTGCATCATCTTCAGTGTTTGCAGTAGTGAGACAGGGGATTGTGTTTACATGTGCCTGTATGGGGACATGATATAGAGAGAAGGGGATGTGCCACAGAGACCTCTAGTGGAGAGTAAAGAGGCTTTATGAAGGCTGACATGGGATTTCTTAGAGCTCTGAACATCTTATAAAGTTGCTTCAGCAACTGTCTGTGAACAGCATTAAGCTAAAAACCAATGTTAGATTAAGACCTGAAAACAGATTTGTGTTTTGTTTTTTGTAATTTTGCAATATTATGATCAAATCAGTTGCATTGTTATTGCTTCTGGTGTTTTCAAAACATTATGCTTGAGACTGTAGCAGCTCTTTCGAAGTACACTCATCATTGCCTGAAGCTCTATAGGTTTACATGCCAGATGCACATATAGAGCACCAAAGTGATGAATGTCAAATATAAAAAGAGATTATTAAACACATAATCACATGAATATGTTGGGTAAAATATATCAATGAACCAATGAATTGTGAACTACATTATGAAATTAAGAAAATTAAACTCATTTAGCATTTGCTTAATTTTTTTTTTTTTTTTAATTTGTAAATATTTTCACCTTCTAATTGCCCTTTTTTTTTTTTAAAAGCATTTCACAAAGTAGCACTTTAATATCGCCCGGCTTCTTAAGAAAGCTCAACAACTGCCACAAATTTAGCACCACCGACATGCAACGGATTTTCTCTTTTCTTGTGTCGAGTTTCTTTGTGTATCTTATGAAGTAATGGTGACTGAAACTGAGGGAATCATGTTGGAGCTAATAAAGGCTGAAAAACGGTTACTTTTATTGAAATATCTGCGACTCTGAAAACAGAAGATGTCCCGTAAGAGTTGGTGTGTACAACCGTTGAACCGTTGGCTGGCAGCGCTTGTTCGGCTCTTGAGACACAAGGACAAGGAAATGTGATGCCAAGCACGCTAGATGCTGTCTAACATGTCTACATTCCTGCGAAGGTGCATTTTAATCTACAGCCTTGGTTCTTCACAGAAGTATAAACTGTCTTTTATCTGGTGACACCTGGAAATGAACTTGACTTTTTCCTCTTTTTTTTTTGAATGATAAGCTCCCAACTCAAACTGGCATGTTAGCCAGCTAGGTGAGTAGCATACAGAGTATTGTTAAGCAAAATGAAAGGAGAGTTTTGTTGCAGTCCTTTTGCTTTATTTACAGTAGCAGCCACTAGATTGTTGATTCAGCGCTACTTTAGTGTTGTTGTTCCTCCAGCTAATCGGGTTAACTGGAATAATCCAGTAGCAGCTGATGAGTTTGCCAGTTTAAGAGACAAAGGAGGCATGTGAGACTGAAATGACAGAAATGAAACGATAATGATCTACGTTTGATCATTTCTAAACTATTTAAGTTGTGTTTGTTACGTACAGACTATATTGCACATCTGTTATGTGAGTATTTATTTAATATCGAACACGCTCCGTGGCTAAAGGGTTAATGGTGTATGCAGCGATCCAGCCGTAGGAAGTTTGTGTTCCAGCGCACCGTGCGTTTGGGTGTTGTGATACCAGGGGTCTCATTTTCCACCAGGGGACAACGTATCAGTGCTGGATGCGATGTGAAGCGCTCATTTGTTTGTGCTTTGGAGGAAGTTTTCAGAGCTTTTGTAATCTCTAACCACTTTACCATGCTCCATCCATCATTTGGTCAACACACTAACGTTTTGGACCTTTACAACCTCGGTTCAGAGAGGAAGGTAACACTGACAAAGCAGCTGCTTTCACTACATGCCTTTTTTTTTTTTCAAACTATTTGTGTCCCTTCTCCCTTTTTTTTGACTGCGACCACCATTTGAAGAGAATTTGTGAATTCTGAATGGCAGGAAATGGGTTGTGGGCTGAACAATACGTGTCTGAAGTTCACGGTGTTATTCAAATCACTGTTCAATAGCCAGCACCACACCAAAGGCAATTGTTCTAATGGATATCCACTAATTCCCCTCTTGTTCCAATGACAGATGATTGCAGAAGTCTTATATTAAACTGACATAATGTCATATAGTTTTATACCCTTACAGCATTAATGAAAGCTGAAGATATTGACTTCATGAAACTGCATAATCAGCAGTCAAGGCATATTGTTCTTCAAAGGCGTATTTCCTTTTTTTTTTTTTTTTTTTTTTTTGAAGATGATTATTGATTTCCTGTCTGAAATAGTGATGTAAAAGTAAAATTAACTCTTACACTAAAACATCGATTCTATCTCAACAAAACCTAATATGCTAGACATCCTTCAAGCAATTACAATATAATTAATTTATACATGGCTTTGACGTTGAATGGTGTTTCTCTCTTTAAAAACAGCTACTTAAAATAGTTAACAAAGGAAATAATATCATTAAAAAAATAAAGAATGACTTTGTGCGTCTTGTTAATTGACCTTTCAAAGTTTCTGAAGGGTGCCAGGACAAATCTATTCAAACTAAGCCACTTCTGAGCCCTTTGTATCCATTAACAAGTCTGGGCATTAATATGCTTTTAGACAGCCCTGGATAATGCTACAAGCTTTTTCACCGTGACTTATATTTACTTTAACCAGTCCCCCCTTAAGTGCTGTTTTTAACAATGCAGGTACTATGAATCATTTACCATACAAGAATATCTTAAAGGAATCATTTGCTTTGGAGACGTTTGTGGTTGGTTTGATGCTGACGAAAGGCATTAACTGACTGACAGCAATGCGGGCTCCTGTGATGCAATATTTATGATGTGTGACATAGCCAGGCATTAGGGCCAAAAATGGGCCATTGTTTCTACGTTATGCGTACAAACACTGACAATGGCTGGGCAGAGGCAGGTCAGGGATAGTTCGGCCAAAGCAAATATAAACCTATGGTCACTACACAATGTGCATGTCATAAAGGTATTTTTGGAACAATTAGAAATACAAAAGTAGGTTATTCTTGATCTCAACCCAGTAGTAGTGGAAGAAATCAGAGCTCTTGCTTTAACAAAGTTGTGATAGGTAATCATACAGATACTGTAGAGCTGAAAGAGTCAGTCCATTGGTTAATTAATTGAACAACATGAATTAATTAACAACTCATTTGATATTTAATACATTAATTTAGTGTTTGGATCATATATCAAGCCATCTTTTTAATATGTCTATGTCTGTGTTTTGTGTCATTATAAACTGAATCTAATATATATCTGGCGTTTAAACGGTTAGACTGACAAACCTTGTAATCTCAAAGCCACGCCTTAAATTTTCATAGCATTTTCTTCACTGTTCGTGACATTTTATTGACTAATTGTTCAATTAATTTCGAAAATTAAGAAAGAAAATGATCCTGCTTTGTAAATGTGAACATAAAAATAAAGCAGAATTATCGACAAAATGAGAGCAAATATCAATAGTAAAAGGACTAATTAAGCACAATAGCACGTTCTAGTTATTTCAAATACTTTACACTGCTATGTTTGATCTATGACAATAAGTCCTATTTACAAGCTGATGCTTCAGTTGTAAGTAACTCAAACTGTTCAACTTGATCAACTCGGTGATGGAATAAAATGGAAATAAAGTCAAACAGATGTACCTTTAAAGTTTATTGCAGTAAATACTGGACTGAATTGTGTTGTTTTCCACAGCTGTCTAAACCAAAGACAAAAGCTTGATACAGAAGAACTGGATAAGCATGTGTTCATTGTGTCGTGGTTGTTAGTCAATGTTAACTCCGAGGATGTTATGGAAACTATTACTCAGTTTATCTTCCTGGTTTTGTTGTAGGGTTATAGCTGTCTGGACAGTTCATTTGCATATTCCCCCTCGCTCAACTTGTTTCCAGCTCGTTTATCTCATTGTGTTTCCCCTGCGGTGCACGCACTTAATATAGCCATAGAGTTTTGATCCTCAGGCTGCTTCTTTGTTGCCGACAGAGGAGAAACTGCAAGCAAAGTGAAACAATATCAACTAAGTTCAAATATCTTCAAGGAAACATAAAATGACACGCGAGCCGACCGGCTGTGGGACCGGTCCAGCGTTCTTGCGCCAGCAAATGATCCCTGTAACTTTAACGTTCTCCACGGCCTGAGTAATTGAGATGTGTAATAACTGTGACGGAGGGCATTATCTGACCCATTTTCCTTTTCTTCTCACATTGCTTTGTTTATACATGCCTTCCTGTCATAATCCCTTATAAATCTCCAAAGTAAAAGCCCTTTGAAGAAATTGCCTCTTGTAGCGTGATATCCCGAGTAAAGGAGTTCTTTTTAATGACCAGGATCTGACCTCATTTCATATGCATAAGCCTACATCAAAGTAGACAGCATCCGTCCAGTCTGTGCAGTGTTCTTCTACTTGACAGTCTTTCACATTGGAACGACAAAGCACATACATGGAGCTTGTAATTGCTTAATTAGGTTCAGGCCACGCAGTTTTACCTTGGACTGACCTTGTATGAGGAGGACCACTGCTCCCGTCAAAGAAACTTATGATTTGATTGATTTACATTCTTATATTTCTCCTTCATCAGTTATTAGCAGATGCTAAGAGGCACAGCTGAGCGATCTGTCTTTGTCCATTGGATCGTCTAAAGTTATTCCTGAATCCTGTGCTGCTTAATGAAATTACAGTTTGTTTTGTTATACTTAAAGCAATTTATCAAATCGGAATCAAAGGTCAAATCTGAGCGATTTCCAGTTTGCTTATCTTGTCCGTGACATTCTTTAAATTTGTCCTGACCAATTTTTCCCATTGCTGTGAGGAAGACATGCTATGTGGTCCGTGCAGGGAGGCTGAGCTGGAGCTGCAGTAGCAACCCAAATCAGAACCAACATAATCTGGTGGAAATTCCTGTGATTCTCCTTGTTAATTTAGCCAAAGTCCACTCATAAATGGCTCATTTAGGAATCACCAAATATAACTTATTCTTTGGAGAATTTATATGTTTGTACCAAATTCCAAAGACAAATTTCATTGGGGGCAGTAAACAATTTAAATAAGGGGATCACCAAAGACATCCACGGGGAACCACAAATATCTGAAGCCGATTTATGTCAATAGTTGATGAAAAGTTTCACGATACATTAAAAAACAAAACTCTGTGGTTTTTAACTTTTGCAGCAGCAGTAAGTCACTCTGTGAATTGTATATTTTTCTTTTGAGAAGTCGTAGAGGGCTATAGTGCAGAGACAATTACACCAACCTAAAACAGTTATCATGCTGTTCTGTTTTAAACTATAGTGAAAAATCATCAACACAATCATCAGTCAGGTGCTTACTACCTTGAAATATGTTCAATGTGAAGTTTTCAAGTTCAGACAGATTCAGATTCACATCAGAGCACGTCTTGGATTGGCAGCGTTTGCCGCCCTGTCTCGCTTATAAAGCTGAGAGCGCGGCCTGCCAGCTCTGCAGGCACATTTTTCAGCTATTTGAAGTTAGTTATTGACCTCAGTCTGTTCCCACTGTTCAAACAACAAGCCCACAGTTCAGGAGCTCTGCCAGGTACTCAGTCTTTGTGGCAGCTCTTTGATGCTTAATCTAAACACGAGTGTTTATCTGAGGGAACCTTGGCGAGATCATCAGGATAGTGTGTGTCCTGTTGTTCTGGTTATGATAACAGGTGGGTGTTAGCCATGTCCCTCAGCCAAAAGCCAATTACCTCATCATCGTTATACTCTCTTTACTGTTTTAGCAGCTCATAATGTATCTGACACTTAATGTTTGTCGCCACTGACACGAAAAGATTTTCCTTCTTTTGTCCTCACTGCAACTAAACTGCTTAGATTTACTTTCCTCTTAACTACCCTGCTTTAAAACTAAATTCTCCTCACACGGGAGCATGTTTAAATAGAGTTGTGTGGTCTCGTTTGTTGAGGCCTACAGTTGCGAAAGGCACACAGTGGTATTGCTTTTATTTAACCACGGAAGATGAAGAAAAAGTACTTGTGCACTTGCTAACCATCTCAGCTGCTTTGGAAATAGGAAAGCTGGCAAACTGGACAGGCTAGGCTAACCAGGTCTGGATATTTCACCTTAATTTAAGAGACATTTCTACTTTTTGTCGCAAACGCTGCCATGGCAAGTGATGTCAAACTATACTTCTCAAAAACCTGCCTCCTTCCAAGTGGGATATTCGACGCGTATTCAAGAGTATTATCCCGCTCGGAGGTCGGAACTTTCCCACTTCCTAGTTCCTCATAAATGCATCATTAATTACAGTTTTTAAAAGGGTGAGTTGTATAAAACTTCACCCCCAGTACAGTTATCATGAAGGGGGGACATTAGCTAGAGACCAAAATTGTTTTTATTTTGTACCAGGCTGTAAAGATGTTTATTTCTGATGTAAAGTAGGGCATTACATGGGGGTCTATGGAGGTTGACTAGTTTTTGGAGCCAGCCTCATGTGGCCAGTCGAGGAACTGCAGTTTTTGTGTCTTCTGTGTTGGCTTCCTTTTTCAGACTGAGAGGTTGCCGCACAAATTTGTGCAACTAGCAAACAGCAGAACCCCTGCTAAACCCCTCGCTAAACCCCTGTATTACTAACACACTGATATTAAAAATGTCAGTGCTATTTTCAGCTGCATTAACTGATCCGTACTGGTGGTCTGACACTGAGCCCCTTTCATTAGTCAGGATATCACCACATACACATGTTGAGCAGCACATCATCGTCACATAATAAATAGCCTCTGTCAAGTCAGCAGAATACCTGATGGAGTGTTTCCTCTTTGGTACACGTGTGAAGTTTTAGGTTCTTACTGCAGCTTGGGCCTTTAATCTCTCCAGCTCCACATGCTGAGACCTGACGGGACAGAGGGAGGGGGTGTACTGTATGTGTAGAGGTCATACTTAGGTCACTATTCGCAAAAACAAGCACAATTAGTGCAATGACTCAACTTGCTCGCATAATTCACGCAAAATTGCGCCTCATAAAGCAGACTGTTAAACTTTAAAGCACATGCGATTACTCATAATTGCTCAAGAAATTGATTTATTAGCTCAGTTGTGAGGCTGTGTGAGCCGAGTGCCATCTGACCTCCAGCTGAATGAATAATCAACAGGCTCCCCCGAGCAAGCAGATGTTTCAAAGTGTTGCTGTTTTATCAGGCCCATAATGTGAACAGGCATGAAACCAAATTAAATTAAATGATGTGAGGACAGACAGCTGCGACACATTTGGACTTTGCTGCTTTCCCCCTTTTTTTTTTGGGCTAATAGCAGTGTATGTTCCCCAACATAAAAGATGCACTGGTCTACCTCTCTCTCGCTCTCTCCAACACCATGTTTTAGTGATTGTGATAAAGCGGCGCGTTGAGAAAAGATGTTAAAATCTTTTTCCATTGTTCTCTGTAAAGTAGCCAATGGAAACAACAGCTTTATGGACGACAGTAAATCCAAAGCTGTTTTTCCTCCGGCTACCTCTGGCTGTTTTGTAAGATGTGTTCTTGAGGGACTTAAATGATGATCCCTTAGCTTCAACCCTTTTGCTCTAATTGCTGTTTTAATTTCTTGCTTTGCTCTTGATTGCGAGGTGTAGCCGGCTTAATGAAGCACAGATGAGTTGTTTTTGAACTCCGTGCACTTTCTGTTGTTAGCGTGGAGGAGTGTAAGGCTATTTTATTCACTGCAGTACAGTGCAGATGCTGTTTATTTTTTGTAGCTTTTTTTTTGGCGGGGGGGGGGGGGGGGGGGTTCAGCCTTTTAACGTATTTTCGGCAGAAATGATATCGATGAATACTGTAGCTATAGAAATGGTCTGATGCTTTTTTCTTATCTGTGGGTGATTCCAGTGTGTAAAGCGATACTTTCAGGTGGTGAATGTTTGGCTTGTATGCTGAAGTGGTGGTTGTTATGCATTTTTGTTGTGTCTGCCCCGAGGAGCTGTCGACTCAAGTGTTTTTCTCCAAACCTGTCACACATTTCAGGAACAATTAGAGAAAAGAAAGTAAATTGTTCCCAGGCACTTGGATTGCTGTCCTCGCGACATCTGCCACCGCGGCGTGGATGATAGATTCCTCCTTCATTAGCCAGGGGTGTGGGATTACCCAGTGAGAGCACATTAATCACCACTTTCTGTGGCAGCCTGAATGCACTGCGCTTTGTTAGAAAAAAAAACTTTTTCTTTTTTTCTTCCTGACGTGTCACTCTTCCCCAGTGACAGGCCACAATCAATCATCTTGATTGACAGTACTGATAGGTTACACTGTTTACACAATGTGTAATGAAAGATCATGTTACCCGCTATTGTTGTTACTGAGACAACTCTTTTGGGCTGGATCTGAAAAGAGTGGGTGCTTCGGTACAAATTCACACAAGCTTTGTTTGCTTTCCTTTTTTGTTTCCATAGCAGTTCTCTGTCCTTTTTTTTCACTCTCTCTTTATCCAAAGATATTTCCAATATGGCTGGCCAATGTGCATCAGTGTATAGGCATATACAGCCATAGCAGTATACATCACGATATATTCAGTTTTGGGGTGTTTCACGATTAGCTGGTGACAAACGAAATAATAAAATACATTTCGTGTTTAATCCTTCGATACATACATCAACATTGTTTGACAGGGTCTTTCAAAACAATTAGAAGTTATCAAAATGGAACAAGAAACAAAACACAACAAAATGTATTCATCTGTGGTAAAGGTGGGATTTGTTTCATTTGTAAAAATGAGTTGTTTAATATTAGGGAACCTTTTTCCAACAGCTAATAAACAAAACTTTGATTGTTGGAAAGAAGAAATTAAACAGTCGTCTCCTGTTTTGAAGTGTTGATGCTTTGTCAACTCGTCCGTTCACCCCCACCTCCTCCCTATGCAGTTCTTCAATAAGAACATGATGCTGTTTGCCTTCGGTCTTGACATGCAAGAACAGCAAATAAAGTGATGGAAAGAGGTCTTTGATAGTGAAACATCATGTTTGGCCATTGTTCTGGTGGGAGGACAGTTTCTGTGTTTGGTGAATACAAATAATAAGTGTTTTATTACATTGATGGAAAAAAATCCTAGAATCCACTCCAATAAAGCAATCCTGTTTAATGATTTACAACATTGCCTACTATATATAGTTTATTACAAGCAGAGTTATTGTAAAAAAAAAAAAGAAGCTCAGTAGGAATTGAAAAAACAATGAAATGTAAAAGTCAACCTGACTTTTGTCATTGCCACAGAGAAATAGCAATTATTTACAGAGTCCATATTGCAGGACATCTCAAAAGGATTGTGCACTATGAGTGCACAAATTCAACTGCTGGTAACCATAGCAACAATGCTCTCCAAACTCACTGATGCAGATCAGTCAAGCTGATAATAAATTAACTTTTGAAAATGGATGATAATTTTAACACAGCCTCCATTGTTTTCTCCTTCCTAAGTGATCATTTTATCCACACAACAATACACCGTACTTATAGGGCTTTTTTTTTTTTGTCGTTGTGTGTTAGTGCTTACACCGCACCCAATCCTAAAACCCACTGCTCAATTAAAGCACACAGATCCACCAAAAATCCAGTATGCTCAATTCCTCAAAACGGCTGAATATTCCCTTTTAATCCAAATTTAAATTTACAAAAACCTAGTTTAGAAACTTGAAATTCATTTTTCAAACAACAAGTCAATGATCTGGACGGTACAGTAAAGCAAAAGCAAATTTAATGCAATAATTTGTTTTCTTAAGCGTGTGTGAGTGTGATATAAAGAGCAATCACTGTAAACTGTCCTCGGTATTGATTAAAAGTCATTTGGACACATTGCGATGCAGCGTAAAGCAGCTGAAGGTTACACAACCTTCGACAAGGTTGGTCTAACGATGCTGCCGCGTCCTGAGAAGATGCTTCTGTCAGACAGCGTGTCAACGGTTTCTCCACCTTTGCGAAGAAAGGGGCGCGAATGACCTTTTTAGTCTTTCTGTGCTGCATTCAAAGGCACGTATTGCAGTGGGCATGTTCTTGTCATAGTCCGAGTGTTCTTTAACGTTCATGTGTTTTTCCGTCTCGGTGTCACCTCTAAGTCAGTGCTACAAATGACTTTCCCTGTACAGTACCAACCCTGTCCTAATGAGAAACATATTAAAGTTTCAGGAGCTGTAAGACCTAAAACAATCATACATCAGTTTAATGTGGACAGGTCGGTAATTGTGCTCCAGAGTGATCAATCAAAATCAGGCCCGTGAGTTATAATTAGCCCTTCCAGATTGATGTATTGAGCATTTGTATTGATATGTTACCTGGATGAGCACACATTCACAGATGTGTACACAAAAACACGTGTTCTTCCTCGCATATAGACACAGCTGCAGGCGTTGCACAAGCAGTGTGGCCCCCAGCTGTCACTGACACACCTGTAGTCACGGTGTGGTCGGCAGGAAGCTCATTACTACGATCAGTGGGATTATTGTGGCCACAAATTACTAAATTTGCACCGTCTTTCAAACGGGTGATTGTTGGAAATTGTTTGTTAAAGTGCTTGATATTCACGATATGTAAAAAGTTTTAGCAAAAGTCAAAATGAGTTTTGGAAAACGAGTGCTTTGGGAATTTTTATTAGTAGCCTGTGCAGATAGCTGCCTCGGAAGTTTATAGTATTAAAAAAAAAAAAAGAACTTGACCCTTGACCTTGCAAGCAAGTTTGTCTGTGGAGATTGTTCAATTTCACATTCCTGGACTGGTTGTCACTGTAAACAAAAACTTCTATAAAATATTTGTATGATTTTATTTCAGGTCTGAGGCCAATGATATTTTTAATCTTTAACAGTCCTGTATAATGACTTGTGAAAATATGCGACTATTTGGAATCGGCGGACAAGTCTTATCTTCCTGGGCATCAGAGATAAACTGTATTACTTTACATCTCCTGAGCAGGCAGTGGTGTCATTCCTTTTCTGGCATGAAGACTCTATTCAGAGAATTTTATACGCCCAATCATTTGATACAGGAAAGTACCTGTCTGACCCAAATGAAGGTGTGATACTTTATGTCCCTCCAGACGTCAGACAGCTGTGGAGATTGATTTGCAGAAATATGATGAGGGGACATAATCCAGCTGAACTCGCTGCCCCTTTCTTGCCATTGAGCTTTTATGTCCTAGAGTTGTTGGTTTTTTCACGAAACAGAAGTCCTCTTTGACATGACAATATTATATATTCCTGAACTAAATTAGGTCTTGTTACAAAATTATATTCAATCTTTCAGCACTTTTTAGCAATACACGTACAAAGATGTCGAAAGAATAGTGCACTTATTGGCCCTCACTGAGCACCCTTGCGTGGTGCTGAATGTGCAGTTGACTTAAACTCTCCGTATTATGTTTGGTCCATCCACCCAGTTAGACCAGAGTCCACAAGACGAAAAGCGACAGTGATTGATGGAGATAAGAGCCGTGGTGCCGACTGAAATAAAGCCAACTCATTCCCACCCACTGCTGGGAAAGACATCAACTCCTACTTATCATCTTTACCTCGGTACGTTGTCGCATTATGATTATCTCTCAAATACACACGGTGCATTAAAAACCCCAGTAAATCAGATCCTCTCCTTTAGCAGTGTGATGAAACTCAGTGATCCGTTATGGAACTAGGGTACGATATCACTGAGTTTAGTTGAATTCTCTGTAGATACTTGGAGAAGATGACAGATGCTTGGTAGTTTGGATGAGGCTGAAGATGTTAACAGACATACTGCCTTCTTACCAGAGACCCTTCTCCAACTCCTCTTGGGTGGTCTCTCAAGATGACTTTCTCTTTGCGCCTACCTCCTGCTTGACGACCATTGTATAATATCGACAGAGCACAACAGCAAGACATACTCTTGAGGAGAGCCACAAAAACACACTCTGAAGCCTTGAAGCTTTTGGCTTCTGCCTCTTTCCTTTAAAGAGACTGTTAAATATGAGTCAGCTGTTGTGCTCAGGACTCCAACAACAGCTTTAATTCCTCTGCCTCCCCCTCCTTTGCTTAAAAGGGGGCTTTGTGCCTGTAGGGCCCCCATCAGTTACCTGCTGACAGGCCGAGCATGACTGATGAGCTGCCCGAGGCGCCCCAGTATACTTTGTCAGCTGCTCATAATTTATACATCTTATCTCCGTCAGAACAAAAGACAGAATGCGGCTTTATGGAAATGAAAACAGAGGCTTGTTTAGACTCCAGCGTGAAGTGGAGTGATCCTACTGATAGTTGTTTCTCTCTGCGAGTTAGACTAGCTGCCTCGTCTGGCTCTGAGCACTCCACACCCAGTCCGTCTGCCCACACCTTGACTGTGTGTGTGCGTGAGTGTGCGTGTGTGTGCGTGCGTGCGTGCGTGCGTGCGTGCGGCGAACCTTTAGAGACTGCGCGACGTTGTTGTTGTCCTACATCTGGCTCTAGGTGGCAGGTGACAAAGACATAAGACACAAGTTTGTTTCTACAGGGTCAGTTGTTACGTTTTCATTGCACTACATTAAATCACAAGTGGCAGTAAGCAATACCTTAGATACTGACACTCAAATATCTCATCGTTCCAAACCCGCTGAGACGCAACACCCACCTCTACAGCTCCACGGAGCTTTTAGACTCTTTTAGACCCGATGTTTTGGTTTTATGGCTTCAAATGAATGACTGCTCTGATAGTTAGCTGCGAGATCTACCACAGTGACTAAAGGGAGGAGAAAACAGCCAGCCTGGCTCTATCACTTCAGAGATATGCCAACTAAGGACTCTAAAGCTGACCTTTTCTTTCTTTTTTTCATCATAATGTATCTCATACAGAGCCAAACCAGCAATTTCCCCCTGCCTCTAGTCTTTTTGCTAAGCTAAGCTAACTCAGACATAGCCGCAGATATTAAATTGATATCAATCTTCTCATCATATTTTTTTTTTTTTTTAAAGGAAACTGATATTTACCCAAGTATACCTATAATTATAGTGTTATAGTTTTAGCAGTGTGCAGATGACATTCTTTAACGACAATAATAGCACTAATTGAGGGAGGCTGTTTGGCCAATGAGTTAAAAGATGATACACAAAGAAAAATCCTGCAAAATATACATGTGGCTGGCAAAGAAAGTTGATCATCGATGCAGATTTACTCGAGCTGAAAGGAGTGAATATTGGAATTTGAATTACATGCAAAACAAACTTTTTGTTCAGTTCATTTTTACTGGAAACTAAACATAGTGATGCCTAAAATGAAGTGAACCAAATGTACACACTATCTATTGTTGTTTGGTCCAATGAAGCAGCTGGAGGTGCCCTAAAATCTACATTAGTGATACCTGTGATGGGACTCGTCACAATGAAAGGGATGTTCATGGGAACCGTGTGGAAGACGCTGCAGAGAAAGGCAATTAATCACTGCCAATGAAGCACGTCTCTCCCCGGGGTGGATTTCTCTCCAAACACTGCTTTGGTCTGTGATGTTGGGAGTGATTCATTTACTGACTCATCCTCAACTATTTTGTCAGATTCAAATTGTCCTGGCCACTTTTTTTGTGGTTTTGGTTTTCTCAGGGTCTTGAACAAAACGTGCGCTATGCACTTACTTGCAGCAACTGACACGGCTGCCAAAACACGTTACTCATCCGGCTATTGTTTTGCTTTGGTTTTTGTGCCTCGTCAGTAATGAGATAGACAGACTGCAACTATAATAGCTAGCCTGTGGTCTTATTGGTATAATAGGTCTAAAATACACTTAATCCGCAGCATTGTGTGTGGCCAGACGCTCATCACGATTCCCTTCACGACACCCTTTGTTTCTACATCGTGGAACTTCTGCAAAATATCTTTTGCTTTGTGTAACTGAATTTTCTGTCCTTTCTCATTCGAAGGTGAGTTTGAACAACAAAAACATCGCTCTAAGCATACACAAAGGATGATATTCAAATCTTGTGTGTAATAAGAGAGCGATAATCCAGAACAAACAGGACTTTGAGGAGACCTCACCCAGACAGGTGTGTCTGCCGAGGCGATGAATGACTGCATTATCCAGCTTCCTTTTTTTTTTTTTTCTTCCCTCCCAACACTTCTTTTTGCATTTTATCTAAGACAGGTCATTATATGCTACTGGAGTGTCCATACCCTGGTTCAGAGCTGTAACAAGCAAGCCGACTATCAAGCAGAGGAATGAGCAGGTATCTTAACTGTTCAGCTGATATCCATATCTTTTTGCGGATTCTATTTGTTCACTCTGAGCTGGCCGGGCAGTAGATCATTTGCACCCCAGTGACAAGTACATCATCATCCGCCTGTAACCTTAGCTTCGAGAGACGATGCGGGCTTTGTTCTCCGCCAGGCTCACTTGGGGATGTTTGGCAGTGTGCTGATAGATATGATTATCCTTAATGTCAGTGCATAGCACCATCCCTGATAACAGATTCTCTCAGTAGAATCCACCCTGCTTATCTCGCTGCTGTGTTGTTAGGCTGCGGCTGCCTTTCTGTGTGGGGAGATGCAATGCAGGCATTCATTCGGTTTTTTTGCAGACTTTTGAGAGTTGCTTCAGTACATAATTCAAGAGAAATGTTTACAAAATGTCCTCCTGATAAGCAACAAGTATAACAGAATTATTTTGATCTTTTGACGTAACACAGCAAGTACAGTGGGACTGACGTAAACGGTTGCAAAAGCTGAAATGTTAAATGTGCAAAACACACACTTATAATGTCCTATTGAACAATAAACCTGCAGGTGACTCACCAATACTAATCACTCAATAATTACTTCAGCAGGTGCAACAATTGTCAGCTTTCAAAACAGTTCAGTTAATTATATTTTTATCGACTGAAAACAAGCGCAATACCTTTTGGTGCTCAAGCCAATAACTGCAAAAGACAACTTTTTCCCACTTTGACATATTCCTCTATTGTTATATAACTTTGTTCCATGTTGTTTCCCTGTTGCTGTGATGACATCCTTTTTTTTTTTTACACACTTCTTTATCCTTCTTTTTGAAAGCTGATTTAGGTCTGAGATTTCTTTAGTTCACAGCAGTGTCAGTAGGAGACAGTGGACATCCTCACCTGACGCTTGTAATGTGGCAGAGGGGAGGGTGTTGACATTGCAGCGGTGGTAAAGGGGACGAGAAGGAGGCCTGAGGGGGCGCAGGGGATCCAGTTCAGCTCCACTCAGCAGCCCCGGTGATGAGCCGGCAGGAGAGGGCTGTGTCTGCAGATTAGAGCCAGGAGATGAGACAGGGGTCTGGAAGGGGTTGAGAGGGAGGGAAGGTGGAGGAGGAGAGGGGGAGGCTGCAGACCTGGGAATGCCAGCTGCCAGACAGTTCACCATGTGCAACACATGTCTCTCAGCACCTACTGTTCCACTATGCAAAGCCCCCTTCACCATTAAGATGACAGAACAGTTCATATCCTGCACCGGGATGATAGATATGTCATATCTCTGAAAACCCTGTTTGTCTTCCACAGGTGTATGAGCTCTTTTTTTTCTCCCGGCAGACAGTGCACATGGCACTTTTCGACACTCTTTCCCCGATAGGGATTTGGCATGCAGACAGTATCAAAGGGAAGATCTTTCCCATGCAATTATGGCAGAAAATAAAGGTGATGAGGTGTGTCGCACAAAAGAAAGCGAGGGATCAAAAGGGCTGGAATGAAAGCTGATTACAATAAAGGGAGAAGCTTCCACCCACTGACTGCCACAATGCAAATGAGTCATTAAAGTTGGTAAATAAGCATCATCATTTATTGAAAATACAAAAGAAAACTTATTTAAATGCTTTTATCTGTTTATTCTCAAGTGACTTGAACAAGGAACACTGCAGTAGTTTATGAATAATATTAAGGTATCATAAGCCTACAAACGTGTGTAAAACCTGTAAGGTTTGGCTGCGACATTTCTGCCAATGTGATAAGCTGATAGAATGACACCTTAACTAAATCAAATAGGTCAAATTTGCCTTTGTTCTAGCTATTGTCAGGGAGAGCATCATCCAGCCGTTTTTAACAGAATGAATCTCACATTGTGTACATGTACACTCACACACACACACACACACACACACACACACACACACACACACACACACACACACACACACACACACACACACTAGTGATAGGTAGGAATAACATTTATTTTCAATTGAATATGCAGTTTTGGAAGCTTTTCAACACAGAAAAATAATGATACATAAACTAGACTATGACTCAAACAATAAGTGCAGAAGGGAGAACAGTGGTATATATACCTAATTTCAATGCTTGCTAGAAGAAAATGTGGATTATTAAAACTAACACTTGTAACATTTAGTGTTAAAAAAAAAGAAGTAGATTTTGGCCCCTTTCTTGGCCATGTGTACCCCAATGGATCCCAATGCATTAATGAGTCGCATATCTTGAAAATGATGACACCATTTAAGATTCAGGCCAGTGACTGACCAATCAGCTTTCCCTGCGTGCAATTCTTCTGGACCCTGGCCATTGGTTGTGTCGAGTCTTGCGACCAGCTGACATTCCCATCAGCTTCAGCTGTACTTGGTGATTAGTGGTAATTAGCAAATGTTACCATGCTGACACTAAACTAAGATGGTACACATGGTAAACTTTGCTTGATAAATATCAGCATGTTAGCTCTGTGCCTAACTGCAGCGTCACGCTGAGACTGTAGACTCTTGATTTTTGTCAAACATAGAAATAAGTTCAGCAACTGTACTCCTGTCTTGCTGAAAAAGGAAATGTAACTCAACACACACACACACACACACACACACACACACACACACACACACACACACACACACACACACACACACACACACACACACACACAAAAACGTATGCTACCGGTGGCAGCATCAAAGTCAATAAAATAAAAGATGTGGTCTCACCTCGAAGAGTTACAGTGTTGCAGTTGTTTGTGAACAGTTAGTCTGGAATCTCAGGCGATGGCGGGAACTTGTCCCTGGTTGTCAGAAATAGCGGGTGATTGGTAACGAGTGGCCTCTCACGAAGCCGATTCTGTATTTTTCTTTTTTTTGTGCTAATAATGCATGATTGTTCTCTGTAATCCGCAGCACCATTTCTCTTTCATCTCAACAATGAGATTAACAAAAAAAGGGAGATTTGTTGGCCAGGCAGCCCCATGCCATGCTTAGACGGCTCAGCTCTCTCAAAGGGATTTATCCAGTGTTGTTATGACTAATACTCTGTGGATTACAAGTTAGTGAGAGGTCACCTATTGCTTCTATTTCCTACAAGTCAGACTGGTGGTGCGTCGGTCCATTTTCTTGCCCCAACATGAAAATGTACGACTCATCAAAGTGGTGAATGACAGCGCGTAGCCGGCATAATACTCCAGATGATTTGCCAAAGTCTGACTTGAAAGCCTCCTCCTTTGAACAGAACTCAAACTTGTCACTTTTTCTAATTCAGAGTCGAAATCTGCAGCTGCTGAAATAATAAATTAAGTTGATGGACAGAATTATAACAAGCTGGCTACCCAGCCATCCACTGACACCCTGCTGCTCTCGAACGCTGCCAGTGATTTAGCACCTCACCCGGGCAAGATGAGGGAATTGAATTTATTCACAGGAGGATGGCAGCTACCACTGACTCATAGCCTTTATGCAGTGGAGTATGTCCTAATTCATCAACTAGCTTATCCTCCCTAAAAGGGCAAAGGAAATTAGCCAACAAATAGTTACTTATTTATGAGCAAAGATCCAAAGATCTAAAGGTGGTTAAGTGGTAACAAACTGGCCCAAAAAAGCTCAATCTTTCATCAATATCCGTTTTGTGTCCAATTGAAATCAAATTTTGTGGTGTCACAGTGCAGTTTCTGGCCTCTAGTAACCTGCTCAGCCCCATCTCAAAAATAGTAAAGTCCTTAAAGGGTTGATAGGTTTTGGACTGATGCTTAGCAACAGCATTCCTGTGCCTTAAGTAGCAGTAAGCCCCTCACTGCACCCTTTGATGTGGCTGTCAAGGCAGATTTATTTCCTCTTAACACATTGTCTTCTTGTCCACATACATAAAGGGATGAAAGAGAGTGATGTTTACACTTTTCTTTTTTTTTATATATATAGTTGTAATTAAATTGTGTTGCTCATGATTTTCAGGTGATGTGAGACATACATGCTGGCGGATCATAGGGGGAGGTCTGACAAAGCAGCTTAATTTGATTTTACCTGCTGAAATTTGAAAACTGACGTCAGGCTCTTTTAAGGCCAGGCTGACGTCTCTTGTTCATGATTACCACAGAAACTAAGATACAGGCAATGTTAACAATTTGCTGTTTAGACAGCTAATATAAAAATGTTGCAACTTTTATATCTGCAAAATTCCTCAAACAAAAGAAATACAATTCCCTTCGAGCTGGTTCAGCACTGTGCAGAGGTAGAGAAGTTACTCTTTCATCAGACCTGACACCGAAATCCCCCCCAGTCATGCTGTAAAGTAAATAATAGCTGTGCACATCCCCTCACCTCAAGCTTTGTCCTGGCCTTTGTCCTCGGTTCCTTATTTTCAGTATACTTCAGAATAACTACCTGCTAACTGACATATGTATTTACCGGAACCCTAAGACAATGCTACTAAGGGTCCCGCTGTGTAAAGCAACACTTGACATCTGCTTGGCCGACCTCCATGCTGCTCATCTCCAGCGAGCTCTGACTAACCCTCCGTGTGTTCTCATCGCGCTCACGTGGGAATCGGGCAGCTGGAAAAGTGCTTGTTCTTTGTGTTTTGTCAGACAGCCTGCTCTGTCCTCAGCCACATGTCTGTGGAAGAGATGTCCAAGCGTGGCAAAGCACCAGGAGTTTCCCTGAAGGGACCACAGAGAATCAAAGCTCTGTGCTTGCGTCTGACCGTGGGCTAAACATGAGTCATGAATAAAGGGGTCTCAGCCTCTCCTCCCTCAGGTACCATCACATATAAACAAGCTCATTTCAACATATGATGCCTTAAATGAACTATTGACTTCCCTGTAGAATTATTTACACTTGTTGATGAATACCAGAGTCAACAACTCATTGCATTTTTAATTTGTTAGGACTAATGTGTTGGTAAACAAACTCCTATTTATGAATCCAACAGGCGCATAGAAGTATTACCATAGACATTTTAATCATTGCTTGGGTTTTGTTGCAATAGGATTTACAAGAAGGAAATCGTTGGTTGGTTTCCACAGACCCTGCTGATTTATGTCCGAAAATAATACTAATATTTTCCATTTCTTGTTTCTTCAAAGTCCGTGCATTTTTCAGAATATCAATACAAGGAAGAAAATAACAATTCACATTGTCTGTTTTTAAGTTTGTAATAGATACATGATGACATTAAAATGTTTTCATCTTTTATGCACTTCTGACAGTCGTAGGAGTGAGCCTCTAGATATAGTAAATAAAAGAGAAAAAAAAAGTGATAGACTGTGAAACCGGCAGAATCTTAAAAAAATACCTTGATACCGCCCAGCATTACCTCTGAATTGTTGTTTGAAGTTCAGGTCGTCATAGTTACTATGAGCCAGATACATTTGTCATTCATACTGTCTTCTCTTGCTCCCAGGAGGCCCTTCAAGTTTTAAGCTCCATCACATATTTCTCTGACAGACAATCTTTTCCCAAATCCAAGGCCGTAATATATCACTGGATCACTGTGAGAATTTCTCTTTCTGCAGAAAAATGGTTTCTTTATTCTCTCTGATAATAACTCTGATCGATGCAGTGAGTTAAGCTTGGCTTCCTGATTTTCAGTGAACATGCTTTGTGCATGAGAATTGAGAGAAATACATCTTTGTATTACGACACAAAGAAAGCAAGATGAAGACGCGACATTTGGATGAAGGTTGGAGGGTGTATACAGCCACAGTTCTGACAACTGACAGGAAGTAAATAGCATTTCATTGTTTCCTACGAAGTGCCATGTGAAGTTTTCATGTGAACAAACAGAACTTACGTTTACATCTGGTGTTCACGGCAAAATATATTCGGCTTGTCCTTGATTCCAAACAAACGTGTTGAATGCACTTCCATCTTCAAAAGTGATTTGTGTTTGTGTTTATCATGTTACCAGCGTGCATTTTCATGTAAACGAGTGTCCTTGTGCATGTTAAATCAAAACATAACTCTTTAGTGCCAACTGGAGTTTAAAACAAGAAAATCCATTTTAAGTTGACAAATGCCTCACTTTGCTTGCAGGCTAGGTGCTAACTGTGTCAAGTCTCTGTTGCTAAGCAGGTAGTATACAATATGGGTTTGTCACCCCGAACGACGCCTTTCAGGTACATGTGATCCATTCTTAATATTACTATATTGATTACAGCACTTTTAACATACGTATAGCGATATCGTGCTATTGTGTTGCCTTTATTGGACAGTCACATGAAAAACATCAGGAAAAAAGGGGAGGAAGTCGTTTCACTGACATTCCTTTAGGTTTGTTAGTTTATTTTCATTTGAAGAACCTGCGTCATTTGGCTCCACCCACTGAGTTTTTAACTCTGCAGAGAGTGCCGCTCTGCCTCTGGATGTTTGTTTAACTAAAACTTAAATCTGTGATGAGTCAAAGCTTCATCTCCAAAGGGCAGACAGCAGAAGGCAATCTTGTATCTTTCAGTATGATACTTTGGTAAACAAGATGCCTCGGCTCAGCGGGACTGTCTTCACAGTGGGGTCTCGTTGTAGACCTCGGCATAATCAAAGCTCTTGTTTGGAGATGGGAAAGCCTAGTTTTCGGTCTGGACATCCCCAGTAATTTCTCACCACTAACAAAGCTGCCTGCTGCCGTCTGTGCTGAGTGGAATCTGAGATTTAGATCTAAAGGCCTTATTTGAAAGTGCTGGTCATGCATGCAAACAAGGGGGTGCTATGAAACCATGCCCTTTGTCTGACACACAATAGCATTTCAACCACTGGGGAACAGCTTGGATCTCCATAGAACTGGCATTACTTTCATGTCAAGTGACACTGAAGGCAATAGAGTGACCAACTTCTCAAAAAGCCTCCACACATTCAGCTTTTACGCTCTCCCTTTCTCTCCTCCGGTCTTTCTGAATTGCTGGATTGGGACATTATTTCATATTCTTTTAAAGTGGTGCCAAGCTATTCACACAGCAGCAGCTTTGATCAGGACTGTGATTTGTAGGGTATAGGCTAACGGCAAAGACTTGACTGGGAGAGCTCACCCTGGTAGATGGCTACAGTAATCACATGTCTTTAATACAACAAGACAAAGTGAAACATTGTCTTTTATCTACATGACACCGCCACAGGGCGAAGTAGCTGTATCATACTGTATAGTAATGTATAGGCTACGTCCGTAACATCATCACATACCTTATGAAAGTCCCATTGTTTTGACACATTATCTGAAACATGCTGGTTTCATCTCTTTGGAGACTTTCATCTTTTCCCCTTTCAGGAAGTGTGATTTCAGTTTTGGTGCACTGTTTTTCCAATGTAATAGTTTGCTTTTCTACCTATTACTGATTTTGCATATCCCGATCAACACAATAAAGCATTCGCCACAGACAATACAAAAGTTGGTGCAATCATTTATTAATTTACTACGAACGTTTTACACAGATCCATATGATTTAGTCTATGAAATCTTATAAGGTAGAAAGAAATGCCAATCAGAAGATGTCAACACCCAAGGTGACAGATTCACAATACTTCTTATTCCAATCAACTGTCTAAAACTTAAATATATCCAATGTACAATTGTCTAAATCGGAGAAAGACGGGAATCATTTCATTTGCAAGCCTGAATGAGTGTTTATGCAGAAGTTTTGCTGATGATTGACAAATGTTCTAAATGGTTTGTCAACATGTGGTTTATGCGGGTCTATGTCAGTTTTTTCGTGGGAAGAAAAAAAACATGTAAAATGGGCCAAAGTTATCCAAGTAAATCTGTCCCTAGCCCACAAAGAATGCAAAAGAATGAGGATGGGTTTTAGATCTTTTCCTCAGTATTTTCCCATATAAATAGAACATTTACTGCTGCTAAGGGAGGACAGAAAAAAAGATTTAAAAGAGAAACAGACAGACAGACAGACAGGGGAAGGTAGGTGAGGAAAATTGTGGTGGTGGTGTGTGTGTGTGTGGGGGGGGTCACGTTGTTTGATCAGCAGACGGGGGGGCTGAAAATCCCTTGATGCTGATAGAGGGGAGCGGTTTAACCTCCCGGAGTGATTGACACTTTTGCCACTCCACTTTGGGCCAAGCGAGGGGGTGGGTGGATGGGGAGGGGTGCACGCAGAGAAGCCTGTTCCTGGCTTTACATTTGCATCCTCTGCCCGTGGGTGGTTGTGTTAATAATGTGGCAACTGGGAAGATTAATTGTGGACAAGCAGCGGGATTACGAGGGTCTTTGTGGGAGCAAAGGGAGCACTGGGTGGGAAAGGCCTGTGATCTGTGAGGCTGAGAGGAAATTAGTCAGGGCAGGCTGGAGCTGCCTTTTAACAGCGTACCTAAGGAAATGAAAGCCTTGTGCAAAGAGGATATTAAAATAAGTAGCCAGAAAATTGTTGACATTCTTCAGAGGCCAATTTCATTAATATTCATTCTGCTAATGTGAGTGCACAAAGCAAAGGAGACAAAAAGTTTATGAAGGGAAAAATGTTCTCTTAAATTCACTTAAGGAGCTGCTAAAGAAGACATTCCACTAACCAAGGTTAAATATATTACATGTATTGTCTTGGAATAGAAAACCTAATGTGGCTATTTTCATATTATCAGCACTGAAATGCAGGAACTAGGTTCAGTTCATGTCTCATAGCCAATTAAGAAAAATAACACAGCAAAGGCAGATTCTAACTCCTGCAGCCGTGTCTGCTGTTAGCAGCAGGGCAAGAGTCTCATGCCACCTGTTGGACTGTTTACACATAGCAGCACAAACTCAGACAGGTACTCATCTGCTTCCTGACCCTCATTTGACCCTGTTCTCAACACATTTGATTATAAAAAGTGATTTATTTTATGCTCATCTAGTATTTTGCATGCACTACTTTCATGCCAAAGAGAGCATCTGATCTAATAGGTTTTAAAGGACTTGAGTATTTCAGCAGTATCAAGATGACTGTGAGGTGTCACGGAGGCACACAGCCTGTGATGGTGCAAACAGTGCGGTCACAGCTTTAAATGCTTTAAACGTCAATTTTCACCACACTCTAAAATTCTCACTTTGTAACCAGCTTGCCGTCATTGATGTTTGGCTGCTTTGCTCATGGTTTTCTCATCAGTAATCAATTAAAAAAAAAAAAGGTAAGCATCTGGACATTGGGGCCTCTTAATTAAAATACTGGTGTTTTTCCAATGTAAGAGAAATCATGAAAAATGGCCTGTCATGGCGAGTTTCTGAAACCAGATGACAAAGCTGGATGGCTCGGGGAGGACAGAAACACTGGGCCTAATAGTTGTTAATTAAAAGTAATTGCTCAAAGCCAAATCCTAATGCTCAAATAGCACAGTTTAAATGTTCAGCAATTTAACGGCAGTTTGCTATTTACTTTTTACTTTTGCAACCAATCTCCAGGTAGGAAAACGATCTACAGCCTAATTTATTTCTTTGTTTGTGCACTCGATGAGGGAAAAATCAAACTTATGCAGAAGCAAATGTACCATTTAATAACAGTACGCTGGGCATGGGGCCATGTGATGTTCCCGTGTAAGCTAGTCCACCTATGAGCATTTCCAGATTTTCCAGCATGATTTTGGCGGTATCTGGAAAGATATAGAGTTGCATATGTGTGTGTGACATGATGTGCTTTGAAATAAATTCCTAATACACTGAGCCTTGGTGATTTGTGGTCGCTGAGCTGAGCATCTGAGATGTAGTCTTGTATTTCAAGTATGTTTTTACTTGTGCCAAGATGTTGCACCACTCATTATTTTCCTCGGATTTTTGAAGCACCATCGTTTATCAGGGAGATTTATTGGCATATGGACCTCCAGATGTTTTGAGTATCTTTTCAAGAAAAAAGAGAGAGTGTGTTTTAAATGTTAGACCACAAGAGTGCTGCAGATATTTTTATGGAGAAACACATGTGGTCGATTAGATCAGAATACAGTATGTGTTATCCAGATTCTTTGTTCTAATTAAACTAAATCCAAGATTTTCAGTTGATGTTTCACAGCATCTGGTCACTGTCAATCTAAATAATAATTTACAGTGACCTTTCTTTTTGTCAAAGAAATAGAGATGCTTTCTTTACAATAGAGACCAAGGGATTGGTTTACCCAGATTGCGAAGACAAACATATTTTAAAAGGTGGTTATGGCTGGTTTTATATATACTGACAGCTTTGCCTTGGTTTTGAGATCTCCAATGCTAAGAATTGCTGCCAATACAATGGAAGTGAGCAGCCTCCTTTGGACCTCTTAAGAAGAAAATGTTATGTGTTATATGAATATGTTGAAGCAGTAAAGCCCCATAGAAGTCACAGTAATTTTGATGAATGAAAAACGGGAAAAAAGGTGACATTATCGTTGCGCAACAAAGTCTCTGGCCGTATCTGTAATCGTTCTTTTTTTTACTCATAATGCACAATATTTGCTGACTGCCATTTTACTTCAGCTTTCAAATTCTGAATGCGAACAATTTTCCATTGTATAATACCTTCATAAATTACAACAGAATGGCCAAATTTAGAAAGAGAGGGTGTTCTAACCTACGGCCGTGCAATGTGCAGTAGGAACATGAAATTTAATAGATTTATTGATGACAAATTTCAGCCTCAGATGGTGACTGAATTATTTTTGATAGGACTTGCAGTATTTTCTCAGTGAGGACTTTTCGAAGGCAGTTTGCCTCGTCAGCCTTTGTATTTGTCTACTGTATGTGTATGTGAAACTTAAGCAGCTTCTTTGGCATGTTCAAAATTTCCTCAGGAATTGTCTAGTTATTGATACCATCGCGATGGAGATCCCGTACCCCATGTCGCTCGTACTCTGCAACGGTCAAATAACCCACTCCGATGTTTGGATGTGAGTTAACGTTGGTCCTGTAGAATGCACATACACCCATATATGTCGGTTTGGAAGTCAGTGAATTTTGACCCGTTGTGTCGTTTCTGGTGTACAAGGATGTGTTGAAAATCTCAGTTTACTGATCATGAATGAGTGAACTACTGTTTGTCCATTATAATATAATAAGTGATGAGATCAGAAAATACTTCAACGTGTACTTCTGTGGCGTGGGCACGCAGTGCATTTTGTAGTTTAATTTGGATTTGCACGTAAACACCGTAACATTTCATACGGCAAGATAACAGTATTGCCAAGAGAAAAATACAACACTTTTCATAGTGTTTTATTTGACATTTCCATGAGTTAGGAACTCAGTCCAGTCAAAGGGGGTACAACTTACCTGATACATTATGCATATTTAACTCCTCAAATTAACCTTAAAGTCAGCTCTTTGAAATGATCATAATTTTTTCCATTTCAGTACATTTCCATTAGGGCAGAGACGACAGCTATTTAAGAACTGGGAGGTTAAATAGTGCTTTTACTACAGTAATAGGGTGTGGAAAAAATAGTCATAGGCAAGGGAATAAGTGAATGCATATTATATTAATAGACCTTTGAAGCAATGAATCACTACAGATGAGCAGGAAAAACCATCTTTGTGCCTGACACTATTAAACTTAACTTAAAGTCTTACCTCTGGGTCTGCTCACAAAACGTAGCGACTCGATGTAGCTTCGATCACGACCCCGATGATGAGATTATAAAGCTGCTGGACGGAAGCAGGAGGAGAACAGATGTACAGTATCGCTTGACTTAGTTATTATTTTTGCCTGTTTTTCTGTGACGTTGATTTGATTTTTCAATTACTTGATTCAAGTTTTGAGCGAGCCAGTTTTAACAATAATGCCTCACTGTTTGGCCCATAAATGGCTGCTTTGAAGGAGGCAACGTAATTTAGTCATTTAGGAGGAAAAACAGAAGCAGTTGTTTGTGTGATACTGAAATAACCTTGGGAGCTGAGATAAGACGCCACGGGGGCCACTTTTATTGTCACTGACAAAATGTGACATTTGGGCATTAGAGCTGTTTCAAGTCAGCGTGCTTAAGAAATTTGTATTCAAAAAACTGGCTCTCTCCATCTCATGAACAAGCAGAAACAGGTTTAGCCTGGTGCTTAAAGTGGATGTATCCATAAATTATCATCACAGAGAGCGCTGCTGTTATTGTACAGCTTCAACCTCTTCCCATTGAGTTTCAGCTCATGTTCCACTCCTCTCTCCCCTCATATCTCAGCTGCGACTTTGTCATGCAGCCAAGCACGTAATATGCTCTGAGCTCTGTATCATGTCCAATTATAATTAGCTTTGTCAGGCCTGAGCCCTACAACCCTCATGCAGATAATATGATAATATGTCTTCATAACCAAGTGACCTTACATGTGCAATATTTCTCTCCTTCTTAAGATTGCGTGTCAATAAAGTAATGGAGTCTGGGAGGCAGTGGCAGGGGAAGATTTAGATGATTGGGCTCTCAGGTGCAATGATGTATAACCGTTATTATTCTACCTGTCGCAGTTGTATACACAGCTGGGCGCAGCATGGCGGTGGCCAGGGAGAGAGCTGGGCTTTCAAGGGAGGCCTTTGTTAATAAGCCTTTAATCCTTCGTTAGAGCCCGCCGCTGAGGGACGCCTTCTCATTTTCACTATGTACATAGAGATTTTGGGTCGAAGTAACGAGCTTTATCATGAAAGGAGAGCAGTGTCACAGATGTAATATGAACAATACTAGCTCCATTGATCCCATTGATGAGTTTGGATGTTAACAGATGTGCATTTGAAAATTATTGGGCAACAGTTGTGACAGAGTGATTTTTGCAAAGATCTGGCCATGGACATTACCACTTTATTACCACTTAATTTGAAAGTTATTTATACATAAATGAAAGCCAAACTGCCAGCCTCTCAAATACATAAAAATGCTGCTTTTATTTTTTTGTATACCACTTTAAATTGAATATTTTCTTTTGGGATTTGAAGTTGGTTTAAAAATCAAAACAAAAACAACAAGCACTTTTTGACCTCAGAGGACCTGTCACGTTTAACTTTAAATTACTTGTCAACATTTTTACACATTAAATTAAACAATTAATCCCACAAATAGTCAATAGCGCAATCAATAGTGACAACAACCATTTGTTGCAACCATAAAGATTTTAATGTCACATTGGCGTGTCTTTGTCACGAGTAATTTGTGCCGAGGATTTGCCTCCAGCTCATGGGCAGAGACGTGTGCAGCCATGCAGATGCTTTGCATTTCGGGGAGTACCAGGGGTCAGCTAAAACACCCAACACATTGACAAATATGTAATAGTTGTAAGATTCCCATGCACTGTTGCGTCTCACCCTGCTGCTTTCACCCTGTGGTTGATAGAAACAACTGGACAAGGGAGGCTCTTTTTAAAGGGAGACGGCACTGAATTCATGACAGGCCGAGGTTTCACTAACACTGACGCAATGTAATGAGGGAGCCAGAGGTGAGGCCTATCTCAGCACGTCTGTGTGGATTTCCCTGAGTGATTGATGTGTTCCAGTCAAATGATGCAGTGGGCTGAGTGATATGACACTTGTCTCGCTGTGACACACGTGTTCACGGCTAACGGTTATTGGTGTTGATGGGCCCCACTCCACTCAGCCAGCCAGGCACAGTTATTTTGATCCCTTGTTCTTTTATTTCTGTCCCCCCTCTTCCCTGTTTTCTGTCTCCTTGCCACATCAAATCAGAGTTTAGAGACAGAGGCAGGACCCTCAGGTACTAGTTTATTAAGCATCAAGAGCTGAGACGAGATGAAAGTAATAATGGGGACCAGACAGCCGGGTGGGCACCTAACAGCTCAGGTAGGAAGTGACATTTTGGTTTTTCTGTTGGAAGGAACCTATGGCAGAGCTTACAGGGCTTCAAAAATACATTAGCTGTCAAATTGTCAGGTACAAGTTAGTACCTTATTATGATGTATCGCCGGGTTTTCTCTCAGAACAGCTTTTAATTTTTGGAGAAAGCTACATTTTCAGGGTTCAGTTATGTACTTTAAATAAGAAATGGAACAGATGAGGATTTTCACCATCAATTGAATACGTCTGTAAAATGTTGGCAAATCAAAAACATTTATAATTCTATGCAATAGAGAAAAGGCAGGAATAATCACATTAGAGAGGCAGGAATTGGCAAATATTTGACATTTTTAGCCATGCTTCATGAGCGCAATGGCAATGACGGTTGATCAGTTTGTGAATGCACCACTTTGGTTCAGAATGAGGTTATTGAATGGATTGTCGTGAAATACTGCAGATATATTAATGGTTCCTAGAGGATGAATCCTACTGACACAATGATACCTTGACTTTTCCTCCAGCACCAACAGCAGGTAGATTTTTACTTCTCCAGCGAAACAGCAACTGTAAAGTGGGAAAGTTCTGTTTTGATGTACTACCATAGCAAACAAGGTAGGCTAGTTCCAATCAAATAAATTTGGCCTTATTTTCGGAACGGGAACATTTCCTACTTTCACCATGAACAGTGATGTATCAATTGACTTCAAACCTACTTATTGGAGCGTTCAAAAACCTCCTGCAACCCAGTGGGAAACACCTAGTTCAGCAGACGTTCAGATGTATTCAGGAACTTTCCTATTTCCTAGTTGGTCTTGAACACACCGAGAGTGCTAATTCTCAAATATTAAACTACCTGAGGATAAACATCGTGAACATTACTCACTAAACAGAACCGAACACCCTATTCACATACTAAACCAAGATGAATGCAATGATAAAAATGATGCATGCTAAAACTGAGCATCCTTACATTGCCGCAGTAGAGTTATGTGAAAAGTTATTATCAGGTGATACATCGTTATCTGCAAGTGTTAACTAATATTAAATTCTTATAGTCTTCAAGAATCCTGTCTTGGTTGTGTGATAATTGTAAGATAAAGACACAGTTGTGTTTAAGTGCAGCCTCAGAGATGCTAGCATGGCTACGGCTCAACCACACAATATGTGACAATAACTTCAAGAGGCGAACAAAAAAAAGAAAAAAGAAGCAGCTGCACTACAGTCAACGAGTCCTGCCTCTTTATTTTTATTTATTTGTTTCCTACTCTTTGTTTTACGACTTCAGATTATAATATGATTTTGGATTAATCACTTAAACAAGTCATTTCAGCCCTTCTGACATTTGGTATCAGTTTCTCATGAATGTAACCCACAGTCATCACACCGTGATAACAATCTTTAAATTGTGTCTATTACTTTGTTATATATCCCATAAACATTAGCATCCTTTATCAGTTAATTGATTTATTGTATAATTCTATGCATGAGCTGTTTTGGAAATTGGTTTAAAGGAATCTCTCTCATCTGTTATCTTGCAGTCGTGATTGAAAACATCTTCGACATCAGATGGCCTTTCTTTCATTTCAGCAACCTAAAAATCAAACACTGACACACTCCAATGGTCTAATGACCAGTAATTGGATCAAAGCGTATCCAGATTGATCAGCGACTGATCCTGAAATTACTGTTCCTTCAGTGGGAGCTGCTGTGTAAAGTCTGCGAACTCTCGCGTCTTTTTTTTTGTTTAATCCCTGGTAGATGTGGACGACAGCTGCAGTGGTCACAAGATGGTCGTCATCAAATACTATCCACTTCTAGTCTCTGTGACAGCTCTCATTATTGGAGGCCACCGAATAGTTACCAACTGATAAAAGCATATCACACTGTGGAGGAAATTGAATTCTGGAGGACATAAATTCTGACTGGGAGAGATCATAGTCAGAAGCTAATTTAAGGAAGATTAAATTAATTTCAATGACATCCATTCTATCTTGACGAAGTCGGTACATAACATAATGTAGCTCTGTTGCCTTGAGATAAGAGGATAGTCATTTTAGACTGGGCACAGCAGTAGCTGAGGATCAAGCCCTAATCCCATTGCTGCAACCTTTTTACAGAACATCATGGAGGATACAGGGTGTCTGACAACCATTATTCAGTAAGGGGATTTTAAAAGTCTTTCAGTTTGGTGTGATAATTTAATTGACTGCTGACCCAAAGCCTCAGGACACAACTTGGCTTCTTACACAGCCAGCTCAATTTTTATGTTAACTGTCACATTTCATATTTTTTTTATTTAGTCTCACAACAGAAGTAGATGGCATGTATTATTTTTCAAGGAAACAAATCATGCAGTCTCTGTACAGCGGAGGCACCATTTGGTTATCTGTTCATGGTGTTGTTGCAGACATGTCTGAAGTGGCTTTGGAGTCCAAATATATCAAGAAATGGACATGGTCCATTCTGTTCAACTAGTGACCTTTTAACCCATGACGGTCTACTGCTGATGGGAAATGTGTTCAAGGCCACTAAAGACTGGACATGTATTATTAATGACAGTATTACATGTTTTCTTCAATTACTATTCAAACATCTGAGAGTAAACTATGAAACATGTTTTTTAAGGCTTTGCATTAATGCCTGAGGGGTTTTGAATGAAGTTTCTGGAACAAATGCCCAGAAGTTCCTGACTCACTTTGGTTTCCTGTAGCTAATATGTTAGCAAACAGTTATCTATTTACACCCACAGTATTCAGAGCAGTTTAAGATTGTATTTGTGGGGGTTTCTGCATACCTGCCAACATTTATGTTTCAAAATATGGGATTTTATGTTTTTTTTGGTGGAGGGGGTTTAGTCTAGTCCACTTAGTCAGTGGAAAGTAGTGAAACTGCTCTAAAAGTCGCTGAATGTTGCTGCATAGAGAAAGTCAAGTGACAGAATTTCTTTCCTTCTCCGCGTCTCGGTAAATAAAACACTGGCAACCACCTGCTTGCGCATGCAGAGAGCAAGTTTGATCCAGGTTGTTAGGTTGCGAGGTTGTGGTGACATTCAGGTTGAGATTGGATGTAGTGTGCGGATTGTGTGTGTAAATTGTTTTCTGGCAACTTGGTTAGCGTCAAATAAACATACAGAAGTTGTGCATCAGTGTATGACGATTCTCTATAATTAATCTTAACAGCCATGGTCATGGGATTTCCAGCCAAAGAGGAGGAGGCTGAGGAGGAGGAGTAGGAGGAGGAGATGGCCAAAACCAATGTGTAGTGTTAGCAGGTATTGTTTCTGTCTGCTTGTCAAGTCCTGTATTTACCATCTATTCATAGTAGCTCTATTTTGGTCAGCAGATGGAAAATATATTTTCACCAAATAGCTGCTGGTTTTGCTGTTTCTTGCTGGGCAGAGAGCATACAGTTAATTAATCAGTGTCTGCCTGGTGATATTCCTTGGTAGCTTTGTAACTTTAAGTGACCCCTTCCACACTACAACCAGTGATTCATTTTGTATGTCATGTATACAAAAAATGATTAATAGCACTTAAAATCTTTGCCAATTTAGTTGTTATTCTATACTAATGTGGGAATAGTAGGTCGTATTCTTCATGTTGGAGAACTTTCATGCCATCAAATGTCAAGTCTTTCATTCCCAGCCTTAAATATAATCATTCCCACTCTTGTACTCAATCTTTTTACCATGAGATCCTGTGTACAACATGAAACCTATTGCATGGTGCTGTTATTGTCATTTAGTGTGGCTTCGTACCTCCACTGTGTGAAAAATGGCCTTTCCTCTCAAGACAGAGTCCTTGTGGTTGAGCTGTCTAAATGGCTAATGAATTACAGATGAACATTGCCGCAAATTAATCTCCCAGAAGTCCCTGGATAATATGGCAACCATTTAAAACTTTAATCAATAACCCTGAAGTTGAAAGCATGCAGGCGCTGCACTTGTTTGGTCACAATAAACAGAATGCAGACTGCAGCCTCCTCTAAATCATGGTGACAAGCACAGTCACACTAAATCACTAGAAGTGAAAAATAAATGTCTGCATAACTTTATCAGCTGTGACTCCATGTTTCCTTCGGGAGCAGAAAGATATCGGCAAAAACAACAGTGAAAATGAATGATTTATCATCTAAACTACGACTCCAGTCTTCTCATAGTGGTTGTTTTGGGTAATGATATGTAACCACTGATGAAATATTTGCTGCTGAGCGGGGCAAAGTAACATTTCATTAAGTATTACATGCCCTAATAACGTCTAAATGTCAGTCAGTTTGCATTTGAAATCGCTTTAAATATATTCTTTTTGGATTTAAACTGTGTTTGTCTTCAGCTGCAATGAATTCACAGTGCAGTATGTCACATTTCCATTTTATATCAGTCAATCAAACATGCATTGAAATTATGGACTGTCACGTCACCATGAATTACTATTTTACATATAATTTATAATATAAACCGATTAGATAACATCTGAATACCAATGTTTATCACATTACAAGGTTAGGGTTCTCTCTGTTGTCATTTTAATCAAATTAACTCCATATTTTGGTGCAGTGAGGTTTGTTTGGGTCGACATTTCTGTAGCTGTCAGTGATTAGAAAAGTGCAACTGTGTAGTTAATAGAGCTGTTACTGTTAGTTTTAGTTGACGATTAATCGTAAAATCATACAAATAACTGATTACAAATTTTATTTCTATTTATCTATTAAGTTTATGCCACTACTAAAGTTGTGAGGCCTAATCATAGTTTAATAACACACTGATAATACATACAATAACAATACCTTTTTGCAGCAAATTGGGACGAATTATCTCCTCGGAAGTTATGGGGCTCCCCTTTTTCATTTGGTTTAAAATCAAATGCTGTTTGGCTTTGCAGCTAAATCTATGATGTTAATGACAACAGATGCTAATTGGAATGCGTCCGGTTGAATATAAGAAGTTTAATGCCGCGGAGATGAACAGTTTGGGCGCAACAAGATGACGTTGATAAAAAGACGCACGTGTAAATACTGATGGAAGTATGACATTTCTGTACGTTCCAACCAGCTGTTTTTATACAATGAACGGATAATGCAAAATACTTGTGATAAGCTCAAATAATCACCATCAGGTGACTATGCAATAATTGTGACAGGCCTAGTTGTTCATAGATTTTTGCCCACTTTAATAACCCTTGTTGATTGTTGAGGAGATAGATAATGGCTTCATTGCTTGCTGTGGTGTCATTTGGCTGTTGTCACCCCTTGACAGAATAATGGTCCTGAAAGTGTCAAGGCTGATCGCAGTAAATGTGTTTGTTCTTCATGATGGTTTCCTTTCTGACACTTGTTAGAGTATCTGTGATGTTGCTGCATCCCATTTCAGAAACAGGGTTTTATTAGAGTATGAGAGCAGCCTGCACCTCAGACACCATAATCTCATGTACTGTATACAGTATATAATGCCTAAATTGGTTCCATGCTTTCACGCTGATGCCTCTTTAATTGTCTGCAGACGCCTGTGAATGTCAAACGAGTGCACTTTTCGGTTCTTACACTGACACAATAACAGTTTATCACCCTCCGCCTCGTCTTCCATGTTGTCATGAATTTGGCCCTGATCCTCCTCTCCACCTCGGAGAGATGATACGTGGATGCAAGCTCTGCGTCCCCCCCCCCCCCCCCACCACCACCACCACCACATCCGTCTCTTCCTCCCACTATCCCTTTCCTACACTCCATCTTTCAGAAGTGTAACCTACGGTCGCCAGCTGTGCGGGGAGCCCCAGAGTGTGTTTACGCTGAGCTGCACTTTATCACACGCAGCCGCACAGCTGCCAACTTCACTCGGAGCGTACACCGAGCCTCCCTGCCTGTGGCCATGCTTTTTTTTTTTTTTTCTTGTGCCGGTGAGATCCCGCACCGCTGCTACATGCTTCGTTCTCTCCAGCTGCTGCCCTGCTGGAGAAGGTAGGATGAACTGTTAATGGCCTGTAGAGTACAAACAGTGGTGCCTGCCCGCTGCCAGCGGGCAGGCTTAGAGCACGCCTGCCAGTGAAAACACAAAACTAAAAGAAAGGCCGCCATTCACAGTTCTACTGGGTAAATAAATCCCTCTCATCAAGGGTTTAACAGGGATCTTTTTGACTTGCAACTTCTTTGCTATGGTGTATTGATCGTTGGCGCCTGTGTTGGCCTGTTGTTGATATTTTGATACAGCATTAAAATAGCCCCTCCATGTTTAGCCCGGTAACGGCAGAAATGTGTCCCGAGAATGCGGGGGGGTGGGGGGTGGGTGGGTGGCCTGGTGATGAGCTGCCTCCTTCCCTGCCGACCTCTTGTCCCCCAGGCGGACTGAGTGGAATACATTCCCCCCCCCCCCCCCCCCTCTCTTTCTTATATGGTCCCCAGTGTCCTCGCAGCCTATCAGGACAGAGAATCCCCCCCCCCCCCTCCCTTTGCTTATCAGGAGCTGCTGCTGCAGAGTTTTATGCAAGGTGACAGCTCCTCACACTTCAGTGTTCAGATCACCTCAAGTAGCTCAGATATCGGAAAAAATGAGCACACTTCCCACTGCGGTGACCAAATGTAGATTGACTGAGGGTATCCGCAGGCCGCGGCGCCCCTATCCTCCTGTCCTGACAGAACAGGCCTGCTGGTAACTCCCTACATAAGAGAGAGCGGAGTGTGGAGACACATCAGAAGGGAAAGCTGGCTGCAGCCAGAAGGGGGGGTGGCGTGCAGCGGTGGTGGTAGAGGGGAGCGAACACTTTGAAGCCATTGGAGGTGATGTCAAGTTTGTTTAGACTCAAGGATGGTGTTTGAATATGCTGGCCACTAATATGGCACCAGTATCTCTGTCCTCATCTCTGTTTTCTGTCACTATGTACAATCTGGGTTCGTCTCCTCGGCTCCTGACAATGTCCTTTCACATCATGTTATTGCACACTCGGAGCTGAAGTCAGCAAGCCGTCACTCAGCTTCTTTGTCTGAAAGTCAGTCCCATTTTTGCCGTTAATGCACTCGGTGCCTGTGTAAAAGTGATGGGGAATTCGCGATCTGTTTCACTGTCAGAAAATCATTGGCAGTGGAACCAGAATATTGCTCACTGCACGCCTTATTTACACCAGACGACGACGAGCTAACGTGCTGCTCAGGAGGTCTCTTCCCGCACAAGAATCCAGGCTTTTTTCCAAAAGATCTATAATGTATACATCAGCACAAAGCACTAATGTAACTTTCCTGCCCTGGGCAAAAATGCATTCATCCACCAATTTCTTTTTTTTTTTTTTTTTTTCCGAGAATGTAAATATATTTCATTCCCCCCGGGGTTTGTTGTTTTTGGTGTGTTTGTGTAAGGTCGGCTCACCCTGGAACTTTACTGGAGAGTAGCCAAAAGAACTAATAAAACATTTTATAATTCTTCTAATTGCAAAGTTTATGTTGAAGTCATGGCTCAGAAATGTTCTCTGCTCAGCCAGTGATCCCTCTAAAAGAGTCCTCAATCTGTCTGACCAGACATTGTCCTGAGGCAGAAACATATTCTGAAGGTCAGACCAGGGAAAATGTTCATATCCTGCATTTTAGTAATGTTAAGCAGAGCAGCTTTAGATCACTGGTAATGCTTTACTTTCATGTCTTTTGCTGTATGCATAATGCTTTTACAATGCACATCACCTCAAGGGACGCAAGGGAACAGTTTAGCAGAAAGGTTGGGCATTCATTTGTCGAATTTCCTCCATTTTTGAGTTCATTCAGTCAGTTGTTCACAAAGGATAAAATCAGCCATCATTTTAGAGCCACAGAGCAGTCAGACAGAGCCCTCCAGTGTCTTCAGCTGACTCTTCTGGCCCTGTCAAGTCCTCCTTCAATCTGGGAGTCTGAGCAGTCGCGTGGAGGTTGACATGATTGCCTTTAAGCAGCCCCTCTTAGCCAGTGACACACAGCTGCAGCCAGGCACCTCTTCTGACAGTAAGAGCACCATGATGGATTGCCTTGCCAAAACTGCTGATCAAAGGAGGTCAAAGTTCAGATGTGTGTCTGGCTGCACTAGGCATGTGCAATCGCCAGAGAGGGCTTTTCCTATCAAAATATCCTGAACAGGAGGCGGAATTTGTGTTTCACAGAGAGCTGTCTGACGGAGCTTCAGAGGAATTATGTCATTCATTATTGGGAAGTTATCTGATTTAAACAAAGGCGAAAAGGTTATGTGTTAGGAATATTTGACTTTATTGATCCAAAGGGTTCAACTTAGCCTCAGAGTCGTATGAAGCACAAGCTTCTTCATACATCACTGGGACCGGGCACCAAACTTTAGCACTTTTATGGCACAGACAGGATTCCTTTGATACCATCTACTTTCAAAAAATACTTCAGTACCAAATGTCGATACCTACGCTACATTGACACTGATATGTTCACATTTTAAAATGCTAACTTTTGTACCGTTTACACGGGAGTAAATCTCCTCGGCATCAGTGAGCCATGGCGTTTACCAAACATAGGATCTACCTGGGCAGCCTGCACCACCAAGATAAAATCAATCTGTTTCAACTTTGGTTATTCTTACATCACAACGCCTTGTTTCACTTTTTTTTGCAAACTAATTTTTTTGCCACATACCTGCATTAGTTGTTTGCACAGTGACTGCGAGGACTGGAGGCTAGCTAGACTCTGACATCGGTAAAATGCAGCATTTAGTGATAGTATGCGAGGCGTTTAGGGAACAATTAGTAAATCTACGCTCTCCGCTCATGTCTATAGTGGAATCGCAAACACACACACGTAACACTGCTCACAAACACTTGTGTAACTCAAGTTCTGTTTTTGATCAAGTGACGTAACTTGGATCACTTACTTACAAAGGTTATAGTTTCCATCTGCTCTGTGCGTGTTGCGGTGCTTTTTAATTGGTCCTCGTAATTTTCTTTTTGTTACAATGAATTTGATGAAACTGGTGTCAAAAAAAGCATCGTTCAGAAACGGGTATCAAGGTCAACGTATTGGTACCGGTCCCAGTATCAAACATTTTTTTGAAGGATATTCAGCCCTATACTTCCCACTACGCCAACAGCATATACTGCTTCTTCTTTGACCAGTATTCATAGACACATTAATACACATCAAATGCCATCTTTTGGGACGCGCAAACGCTCTGCTGAAAAGAGCAGACATTTAAAAGTTTCTGACATGTGTCGCGCTGCCATTGAGACACCGCCACTGATGTAGGCGGAGCTGACAGCATCCCAGCCATTGGAAATGGCTCTGGGACATACCAAGTTTGGTATGTGTCAGCTCTCATTGTTGTCAGGATACATCCAATGTGAAGTCAGAATATGCAAACAGCATCATTAAAAGGGGAATTCTTATGAAGCATTTTGGGAGGAGTGACAGGAGAATGTTTTTTGAAGTTCCCCCTCGTTCTTCTCGGAACACTTAGGTGGGTGAGATTACCCAGATGCTATAAACCATCGCAAGAATAGAATATATTTTTCAGAAGGCAGTAGTCATTTGGGAGTGTATTAAACCTTCACATATTCGATTGACAGAGTGTGGGCGGGTTTATGCAGAGAAGAACAGTTTGTAATACGTCTTACGATCACAATGAAATCACAACTGTTCCTCAGAGTCACATTCAAAAGCAAAATCAAACAGAGAGCGGGTAGACATGGCGTTATTTAAATATGGGCCGCATATTTTCAGACAGCCCCTCCTGGAAGGCATTTATAAAGTTGCTGTTGGTTATTCGCGCAATAAGTGAGAGTAATATTAAAAACAGAGAACTATCCCATTGCTCCTTTATTATTTCTTTAAAGCTGGCTGGCCGTTACATGAAATTGTTGTGAATCTTAGAGAAAGTTACAAAAATGGTCAGACCCAGCTCCCCCAATCTGATGTCCGAATGCTGTAGTTGGAGGGCTTCCTGAAGCCGCTCGATCGTCCAAGCGGCTCTGATGATGCTTTCATATAGATAAGTGTATTTTCAAATATGTCTGAAGGTTCAGTAGATAATAGACGTGACCTAACGAGAGCAGCTTTACAATTTGGGGCTTCTTTAAGATAACTTCATTCAGGAGGAAATGAAGCAGAGAGAATCGTCCCTATCTAAAGACCCTGGCTGGAGTGGGAGACTGTTGCAGTTGAGGTGACTAAGGAGTCTTATTTCTAGGCCAGATTCACATTAGTGACATTTATCATTGAGAGGGAAGATGGTATAATTAGCTTGTCAGTCTACTTTAGGCTGAGCTGGCGCTCTTTGTGAAGAAGAATGGACTGTGAGCCCGAGGAGCTGACAGCCAGTCGATAATGTGGCAATTAATGTCATAAATAATTCTAAAGCCAATTATATTAAAATGGACCTCATACTCTAAAACAGCACTTTATTTCCTATCATTTTATGATGTGTTCTGTATCAAACGGGAGGAGCAGGGTTGCTTCTGTCTTTCGACATATGGCCAACATATGGTGAAGCCATAATGCGAGGCATAAAGATCAGACGGGCTACGCAGGAGATTTATTTGTTGATTTAGTTTGCTTTTGACTTATGAATATCTTTCTTATTGCTGAAGCATCACCTGCGGTAAAAGGCAAATACAAAGTGTAAAACCACTTTTAATCAAAATGATACTGCCTTCACGTTGCTCGCTGTATAAAATGAGCTCGGCTCATAAAGAATGTGAGTAATTTAATGGCAGTAGTGGTTAAATATATCAAATGTTCCTTCTGGCCTTGGGAGGGTCAAGCCCAGTGTGATATATGGAGAAGACTGTGATGGCTGAAGGTCGTGTCAGCTTCTTCTGCATAATGCATGAATCCTGTAACTCTCTCTGACTCCAATCTTCTGAACCTGAACCTTGGGATGAAAATTTTACTAAGTAAATCAGCAAGCATGCTGGCATTTCTATTAACCTCCAGTGTGGAACTGACAGAAACATGAATCACAGTAAATAATATGCTGCAAATTGTAAATCATGTTTACAACTTGGGGCTCAGAAGTGATGTTATGGGATATTGCCAGCTGTTTACTGTTTGTTACTGCTAATTTCTTTGCACAGGAGCAAAAGAGAGGGTGATTTAAATGTGCAAAAGTGTAATTTAGCACAATAAATACCGGGATGTGGAACAAAACTACATTTACAACAAGCTTTTATTTTCTTAAACTGACCCACAAAAATTGATTTATTGTATCATTTGGACTCAACAGCATCTACAGATAGCATTTCATTTGATGTCATATGAAGGAAGCAATATCCTAGTGTTTTATATGGTATATTTTGCTTCTGATGAGTGGTATTTCCCACTTCAAACATGAGAATAGCCAAGAGCTTTGATTTATGCATGCATGGAGTGAAACAAAAGAAAGGAAATGTTGACCTTTACAGGGAACATAAAGGGTCAGTGCGGCAACTGTGCCTTGCAGGCAAATTGCCTCCCAGTGCCGGTGATCTATCTTTGCAACAGGGATGAAATTCTTATCTTTTGCCATTTGTTTTCTGTTTCTCTACTAGAGATGCGGAGAGGCATATTGTTTCTTTCTGTGAACAGGTCACATCAAAGGGAGTATATAAGAAAGAGGTAACAAATGAAGCCGTAGTGCAGGAAATATTAACTGTAAAGTTTTTTCAATTTAAATCCAATCCAGCGCCAAGAATCTTGACTTTGTTTCGGACTCTGCGTGCAAATCTACAAGCTCCCCTTCATTTCTGTATCAAAGGGTAAACTAATGCAAAATGTATATGGCCCTTGGCACAAGAGATGGTGGTGCGGCTCGGTGCAGGAAGATCTTAGTGCTAAAAGCTTGAAACATCTGTGTAAACACATGGCCTTTTTCCAACCATGTAGACAATGTTCTCATAGCCTTGAGATAGATGTCCAAGGCAATATACCTTGCCCCGGGGCCATGCTGGAACATCTGAAAAAAACCTTGAAGTTCAAGCAATATCCCTTTTCAATATTCCAGCTTGACAGCAAAGCATAGAAGAATTCAACCTATGGCTTTTATTTGACTCTTTGTTATTCTATGCTTTGGATCGATTGTAGCAGAGTGGATATGTTTTGTAAAATTACAAAGATTTTAAAGATGCAGTGAAGCCTTATGGTTGTTTTTGAGTCCTTTTTGTTTGTTTTTCAAATTTAAGGGATATATTTATAACAGATTTTGGAAAGGCAGGGACAAACACAACAAAAAAAAGAGAGAACCCTCTGCCTTTGTTGTTCTTTAATTCTGTTAATAGCCCAAGGTAAAGATTTATCTGCTCTTGTCAATTTACCTCAGCCTCAATATAAAGCACCAAGGTCACTTTTTCCTTGCCTGGCCCACAGGATTAAATTGTCATGTCCCTCTAATAGGCAGCACAGGGAATCATTAGTCCAGCTCAGCTGCCTGACTGATAGGCATTTCAGCCCAATCATGGGAGTGTGCCGCCACAGGCCAGCCAGTATTGACACTGTGTCAGGACTGAGAGGGGACGCCTTAATCAGCCAGGACACTCTCAACATTGATTTGACAAGCTGCCGTAATGACCCCCTTGTTTTGGTAAAGGATCACTGTTTATCCAGGCTGGCATTGATGCACTTGGAGTGCTGCATTGTCATGGAAACTATTATCACCCATGCAGCTGGACAAGAGTTGTCTTTAGAGGGGACCATGGATTGATGTGTTGCTGAGTGTGTCCGTGTATGTAAAGTCACCGCTCTGAGAAGTTTTAAGATAGTTTTGAAAGCTGATTCATTCACGTGTTTTAAATATAAAATGTGTGCAGTGTAAGACATCATCAAAAGTTAAGTTTGGTCTTAATGCTGCACTCTTATAGTGATTTTTTTTCTTTCGCCCTTAGCAGCCTCAAAGCGCTTTACAATTTGTAACGCTGAACCGCCAACCTTATGATTGGAGGATAATCTACTCTACCATCTGAGACACAGCCACACAGGTCTGATGGTCAAATTTGTAAAGAAGCGGTTCCTGTTTTGAACAGTCACTGTCATCATATGATGTCACAACTGTGCAATAACAAAGTTCATTCTCTTAGTTTTATCTGTTTCATCCACAAGAATACATTTGTTTATAGTCAGCTGAAGTTTCTGTGCAACATTATTCTGTGATCTCTGAGTTTAAAAATAAATGTTTTTTATATTGTCAATCGTCTTTTACTTGGCCATCAGTACTCGTTTCTGTCGCTTGTACTATCCACTGCTGGCGCAGTTACTTAGCAGTTACAGTTTAACTGACATTGTTGCATCCATCCAGATAGCGGTTCCATCTTACACTCGGCGAAAAGTGGCGCCAAGCACAACTGGTGTCTGACATTTTCCCATTCAGTGCCCACATTGCTGAAACGGTTTATGCACATCTAAGAACTCATTTGTCATGTTTGTCAGGTGGTCACGCGTATTATTGACGCAAGGATGAATATTTTTTTAACATACCTGCAAGCGATGTACAAGTGTAATCCCACAGTGTTGTTTCTTTTTTGCCTCTGAATCGTGTTACCTTTGAGGCCATTTTGTTGCCGTCATCAGGCTTGAGTATGTTTGGTAGAAAAGATACGGCATCAAAATTTATTTCATTATTTCAAGCAGATATGCATAGCTTTATTGTCTATTGTAATGGTGCAATGATGCTTTTTTTTTTTTTGTACTTCATCTTAAATTTAAATAATTAATCATGATTATTATGATCATCATTTGAATATTTTGGTGCCTCATAATGAATATGTTTGTGGCAACAACAATTTCTGAGCTTTGCTGGAAAGTTGTATGCTAATATATTTAGATTTCAGGTCCCTCCTCAACCAGAGGTTATTTCTTTTTGTAAAATTGATAGAATATTTGAATCACTTTAAATTCTCAAACAAATCAGTGTCCTTATGCGCCTTTATGCAGTTTTGTTTGATAATTCAAATTCATGACTGAAAAAAAGTGTTGTCTTAATTTGAGAGAACACATTTATACATATATGCAGTGCATCACTGCAGAAAAAGGTTTACTGAAAATCCACTCAATGAATACGAGTATCTTTATGTTGATACTATTGCAGGGCTTTTGGTGAGCTGGTTCCACGTGTTTGTTTACTAGGAGGAGGTGACACTGCCGCTGGCAGGAGGATCAGGGAAATCAGAGGCCTCTCTGTGAGGTGTTAGACTGTAAATATTATTGGCATGCTGACAGTCTCCCACAGTGCTGTGGTGTGTAAAATCGTTAACAAGCAACATGATGGGCTCTCACCATCCCCAAGGTGAGAATGTGGAGAGTGTTTTTATCAGCCATTATCCAGAGGGTACAATGAGGTGTCCCGTGTCACATGATCAGTCAGGCAATCAGAGAGGACCCTCTGTCCTCATCAAAGGAAAAGGCTTCATATATATATATATATATATATATATATATATATATATAGTCCCTCTTTCAATGTGTAAGAAATCGTTGAGAGCTGCTGTATAGTAATATTTTTCTGAGCTAAGCCTAATGTTTGGACATTAGCAAATCAGCTACAGTTCCTGGAAATGTGAGAATAAGACGTGAAATCCTGTAGAACACAATACATCTGCTTTTAATTTGTGAAAATACAAAATGAAATCATGTACAATTTATGTACAAGCCTATTTGTACAAGACAATAAACTGTGTTTATTACTGTGTATTCTGACATAGTCAGAAATATCAGCTTAGCACTGCCATTGTGTTGACAAGTCAATGTGCTAAAAAAAAAAAAAAAAAAAAACAATTGCAGAAAATAATACAAACTAGACGGCAATGCAAAATGTCCCTCAACCCCACAGGAACTGTCAAACAAGAACACACTAGAAAGAAATATTTTACATTAAGCTTTACAGAATTACATACAAATGGATTGCTTTCAGGCTCTGCTCGCCATGATGGATCATTAAAAAAATAGTTTTAAGACTTTTCAAATAATTTACTACAGTTGTAGTTTTTCTCCAGGAAATAACAGCCTCGTAATGAGGAAGCTAAACTAGAAGCCTCTTTTCGCAGCAGTGGGTCTTTAAGAGTCCTCCGTTGGCTTCAGCACTGCCTGGCACATCACTGGCACCGAGGGATGGACAGCTTGGATGTTCTCTTTGCCAGTAAAAATGTCACAACCTCTCTCTTTTTACATCCAACATGAATCCTCGGCTGGACCGTGATGCATCATCTCTGGATTGAGAATTTTTCATGCACTGCTGTGTATTTTTTTTTTTATTTATTTATTTTTTTTGCATTCCCTTCCCCCTCATGGATCCTAAAGTAAAGTGACAACGGTGCCAATATAGCTATGTTCCATTATTTAAATAAGACATGATTAATAACCACCACGCTCTGCAGTCTGTGCTCCCAAACTCAAACAAACGATCGCTGCTTCATCAGATGTGGCTTGTTTTAAAGATATATCAGATATGTAATCCGTCATCGAGGTAATCCAAATATATGAATAGCCAAAATAACTTTTTTTATGATAGAGCTGTTTTTTTTTAAATTTATCTATAAGAGAGATGAACGTGTCAGATTATGGCAGTAAAATTGGTCATGGAGTACATATGAGTTTCTTTATGGCCTCCAAGACAGTGTCAGGCAGTGCTTGCAGCCAAAGGAGGACTTCAGGATGCCCACTTCATGCGATATGTGGCTTTAACATTAAACTAACCTACAGACTCATTATATGGCGCCATGCTATTTCATAGTATTTGGCTTTATAGTGTCTTAACTGAGTCAATAGCTCTGACAATGTTGTAGGAACTGTGTCAGACTTTTGGTTGGTAGTTATTTGTAACCGTCAAAACAGCTCTATCATATTTGGCTATTGTCTAAAACAAAGAGAGAAAAATATTCCCATGGTTTGTACTCCTGGAGAATCTTTGCAGATGCAGATACTTCCCTTGAAAACATCTCTGGGGTTTTGGACATCGCAACCAAAATAGCAACATGAACACATTTATAACAAACAACTCTAAAAGGCAAAGATAAGACAAATATAAATGGATAGAGATAAGGCTGGGGCCATGTGCCATTTACATAGGGACACTGGCCATCATAACTGTCACAAATGTTGTGAATTAGCTCCAAATGGCAAAGAAGTCACTGAATCAGTTGCTGAATCAGTCACTAACGATGCCATTGTGGTTGAGGGTTTGCAGCTGGATGTACAATACACATTTTAACATACTGTACAGAATAATTCTGCAACACAGGGTAAAGTAAATGTAGTAGTAGTAGTAGTAGTAGTAGTAGTAGTATTAGTAGTTGTTCATGGACAGCGAAAAGGCAACTTTTTCAATTGCAAAACTTGATCCAGTAATCATAATAATCTTAGTCATATATTACATTGCTCTTATCCTTTAAATGACCCTCATTCCCCAAAATGGAACAAAAAAAGTGATGGAGTCAGGTCACTGCTAAAGATTACTGTAGCTGTGCAAACTAATAGTTGAGTGGCTGCCACATTTTGATTATGATTGTCTTCATGTAGGTCTAAATCTGCTTGTACAGTAAGCTTGCCGCAGAGGTGAATGAAGAAAGCAGTTTGTCTTATCTAATGTCATTTTTATGATTTATGTTCGCAGACGAGGAAGGAGACGTCCTCGAGTCCCGGACTGACACCTACACGATAAAGTCTCCGAGGAGCCCGGGGTGTTCAGATGTCAGCGCGGGTCCGGACCTCAGCACTCGTCCTCTGCTTCTCTGATGGGTGGAATCAAGCTGCTTGTGGATTTATACTGACTGACTTGGTTGACTGCGAGAGTATTCACAGGCTTGATCTGTATGGTCCTCAGGTGGGTTTTCTCTGGCTCATCTGTAAACCATGTCTTTTCTGAGAAAGAGCCAAAATCATACAGAGACAAAGAGGAGGGACATAAGACAGTTAATGCTACATGGAGGTCAATTACAGTTTCAGTGCCATCAAAGTGGTTTAATTGTGGCTTACTGTAAGTGCACACAGAACAGTGGGAGGATATTGTGTATGATCAAAGTAATTGCTTGAAATGATGGTGTAGAAAGAAATTCTTAAATAAGCTGGTGGCAGGTAAGTGTCACTCAAAGTCTCAGTTTTTACCTCTGTAACGTCACTCATCTCATGGCCTAAAGGTTTTCCTTCATATTTATCAAACTGCCAGTGAAGCATGCTGTTTTGTTGGATCAGCAGACATGCAGGTCACCTATTAAACAAAACCTGTTTCCATACTTAAATGTACCATTTTAGAAGTTAATACAGTACTTTCAACTTCACTATTCACATAATGTTTTATCTGTGTGAGGGGCTTTAGGCTTTCGCCTTGATGCAACTTTCTTTTCTTAAAGAAGGAAATGTAGAGTCTGGGATTGTATACGGCTGGTGATTCATCCACTTGGCAATGTCCAGGGTCATGCATTTTCATCAACATGAGTTAAGGCTGTGCTGCTACAGTGCATTACCACATATGCCAGTTGATACGTGTTGCCAATAGTACAACATCGAAACATCACATGAAACAGAATAAAGAGAAGTAGCATCAAACCGTTTGGTTGCATCCACACATTCTCCAGTCAAACTAATGTGAGATGTGCTGCACAGGTCATAACCATGCGGCCCTGATGCAGTCATTGGGAAACACCAAACTACTTGGCTTTCATTCAATAGGGCAAAATGTCAGCAAGGACATGACCGTGGTCAATGCATTATTTAACATCATGCATAGTCATTCACTTCCATACCTTGGCCCACTCTATTCATCCTTGTTGCACTTTGGAAAAAGAAAGTAGTACACTAAATGTAAGCTAAATGAGAAACGTGACCATTAATAACAGAAACTGCACAGCATGATGATCAGAGGCATAAAAACAGCAGATGATCTCATTACATATGGATGTAGAGGAAGTTAAACAGTAGGTTGCGACCAACTCGACAAAAAAAAAAAAAAAAAAAAGGGGGGGGGGGGGGGGGACAGAAAACCTTGAAGTGCCATTATTATTATGCATCTAGCCACTGCAGCATGTCTCAAGCAGCCACACTGTATCCATGCCTATTGTCTAAGCAGCTGGAAGGATGATGTCCACGTTTCAGGTGACATTCGAAGCCCAATGAGCAGCATGCAGCCAACGTAGCCAGTGTGTTATATGATGGACTAAAATTAACACAAAACAAGGGCTTGTTAAATCTTTAAAATGTGCGATGTAAAGGAAAACATGTTTTGTTTTTTTTTTTGGTGGAAAATGGGCACAGACTACTATCCATAGGAAGTTTGTAGTGTTAATGCAGCAGCTGTGATTTGTGAGCATTTTGTTTGAGTGAACAATCAAAGGATATATGAACGTGAATATTATTATTATACTTGAAGAATGCATACCTGTGCCAATTCTGCAGTCCTTGTGTTATTAATGGTAAGATGTCTAGATACTTGCGAACAAAATGCATCCAGTGAGAGACAATAATGTTGATTAACTGACAACAGTGATAATTGTTGGGGGAAACCTACAGTACATCCTGTCTGAGAATATAATGGGTTTGTACCAAAGCCCACCCACACTCGCAGTATTATTCAATAGTAGAGTTCCTACTTGTGTGTCGTACGTTCAGTACATTCTGTAACTGCCACAAGGCCCGAGCGCTCCTTAAAACTGCCAGCATTTGGAGGCTTGTCAGTGCTCACTGGTGCAGGTTTGATTAATGATGTTCTGTAACTGTAGGATCAAGCATACAGTTTACCGTGTAATGAGAGTATTTAAAAAAAAAATAAAAAATAAAAAAAACATTCGGAGGCTGAAAGGAGTAGAACAATTAGGAAGATATTAAATGGAGTTATCTAGACGCATGTAAGTGTACTACATAAACAATACATGTATTTTAAATGGCCTCTGTCTGATATCATTTTCAAGTAAGAAACATTTCTCTGACAAAATGATATATCTTAATATCTACATTGCCAGCGTCCTATAATTAATCTCATCGGCCTAATTAGGAATGGACTGGTACGTGTGAAAGTTCTGCCAGTTTCTACCAATAACAACTGGACTGATGTGGTGCAGTAGACCGTAGTGAATTGTGGGATACACTCGACTCTAAATGCCATTTCGAAGCGGTATTAGGGTAAACGGCAATTCAAGTGCAGGTTAAGTGTACTATGCGTTGGTTTTTTATCGACATGCGGCACACTTGTCTACTACCTGGCGGTCCGTGAACGTGCATTTAAGTGCTCCAGACTGCATGTGGGTATTGGGACAGACCCTCTGTCTTCATGTACAGCGTAATGATTTATAGCCATTTAAATTTGGCTTGTCGCTGCAACCACAGTCAAAATGGCAGGCTCATGTATAGGGATTAGATTCTCCACTTTCCTAGAGTTTTCTTAGGGTAAATGGTGTGCGGTGCATTTGGGGAAACTCATAACACTCCGCCTGAACATTAACGTGTTATTTTCCCTGAAATTGAGCGGGTTGACTGTATATGACTACATTCTGCAGGGATGAAGGTCCACACTGTTCCTTGCCTATACAGGAAGAAACATTTTGGAGTTTCCAGCCTTCTTTGAGTCTCCGGTTTGGGCTGTGAATGAGATGGGAAGGCTGGATGAGGTTGTTGCGAGGCTCCGCTTGCATGAGCTACACTTAGTAGTGCAGCGTTTCCAGACTTAAATGCTAATAACTGACTGTTCGCGAACAAAGAACCCAACGTTCAAAATGTTAGAAACCCTGGGTTGTAATTGTATCTGCTACCAGAACACCTCTGACCAAAGATTGATGGCTGATTTGAAGGGGTTTATCTGATCAGCTACTGTGTGTGTTTGATACTCAACGGAAAGGACGTGCAGGGCTGTCAATTTTGTCACCGACACTTGAAGTGAGGTGGCAGCCAGGCAGAGATTTTATACCAAAACACAACGTGATTGTAAAACAAGATCATCTGACCAAAGTTCCTTCCGACAAAATCGGACTTAAAAAAAAATATCCCTGCGTCCAGTGGATGGTTGGAGGTTATGTCCAAAGTCTCCAGCACAGAAACGGCTCCCTTTGGTTACGACCAGAATATCACTGACGTCTGCTGCAGTCTGCAGGTGTAGCAAGTCAACAAGCCGAAGGAGGCTTTTTTTTTTTTTAAGGCTTAGTTGGCTCAAGCTAGTTGAATCAACATAAGGAAGTGACTCCAGCTTCAATGGTTGCAGGTGTAGCGGAAAAAAAACACAGCAGTGCTTTCTAAAAGGCATTTGGTCCATGTATAACTGGAGTGACCTCTGAGTCCGTATTTTTGGAGGGTGCGCTCTGCCAAGTATGTGGCGTGATATTGATTTCTTTGAGAGAATCTCTGGGTTTCTGTTGTCTAGTTTGGTGACTGTAGGCTTAGATTGCTGCCATTTGCTGATGATGTAGTTGTCTCTGCTTCATTGAACCGTGACCTTCAAGACATACTGGGGCAGTTTGCAGCAGTGGGTGAAAATGATTATTCAGTCTCTGGCACCAAGGGAATAACTGCTAATTTACCAAGTGATAATAACAGTGGTAATTACCATTTGCTAAAATGCAACGCGAAAACAGACTCCTTACAAAGTTTACCAAATGTAGAATGAAACTGAAATGTGACGTTCACATGTGAAGACAATGTAATTACAATGTGGATGTAACTTTATTAATAACTGTAACAGCTTCTACTTGCAAAATAGCTCGACATAATTAATACTTCATAGTGGCAGATAACATTTAAATAAAGGTATACCAATTTAATGGGAATCAAAAAGCATCACGAGGACACGATGTGCAATATTTCATTGATATTAGTATGAACTTTTAAGACATGCAATTTAAAAGTGCAGTTGAAGTACAGTAAAGGTATAGCTTTAATTTAAAATATAACAAAGTTCCAGCAGAGAAAAACTTGGAATAGTGAGGAAACCCGGATATAAGCAGGAATGTATTTCACTAAAAACAGAATTTGAATAATTGACGGTATCACTGAATTTGAATGGCTCAAATAAAAAAATTGCTCAAATTGAAAAACTGAATCTGAAGAGCCTAATTTAAAATAGAATTTGGACAAAAACAAGGTCAATAGTTAATTGGACAGAATTTATATCAGTTGTAAAATCAACACTCCACTGCACACTTGAGTCAAAGTTTAAGATGCCTGTTCATTTAGATGTTCACTTAAAGTGCAGAAGGTGTTTGGATCTGTTTCTGGCATTCAAAATCAAAAAATATGTCTACATCATGAAAAAAATGCTGTTCCCCTGGACTCAAGACTGACAGAATTAGTCACAACCCTGTTAAAAGATAACTGTAGTTCCTGCCTAAAAGAATTAAAAAAAACAACAACAAAAAAACAGTCACAGCGAACAGATGGAAAGAAACTTCAAGAAAACGCTCCTTGGTGGTTTCTTACTTTGATCTGTGCTACAGATCAACCCTGCTCAAAAGGAAAACCACTCAGTACCACATTGCGTTGTTAAATGCAAACTAAGACGCACAAGTGACACATACATACACAGTCAGACGAACATACACACATCGACACGTGTTACAGTCTGTCTGGACCCAGAAAAAGGACACAGAGGACAACACTGTTGGCAGGCACTGTTCACAGACATAGACAGCCAGAGAGCTTTAGATGGGCACATACTTTTGTTTGTCTCGTGAGTCCCTGCTTTTGGTGCGGTTGGTGCGGTTGGTAGTTGGGATAGAGTGGACAGAGGAGCTCTTTTTGCTTGACGAATGGGACGAGTGGGATGAGTGGGAGAGGCTGGTTCGAGACTGCCCGGCGTTGTGGTCAAACTGCATCAGGCAGAATATCAGGTCCGAGGGCACCAGCTCAAATGCATACGGTGGATTGGTTATGACATACCTAGAGGAGAAAGGTACGGAAATGGGAGGTGAGTTCAAAATATAAGTGTCAGTGATTTTTTTTTTTTTTGATTTTTTTTTTTTTTTTTTTAAACGTCTTTTTTGTTGTTGTTGTTGGTTTCAACTTTTGAGGACACATACTTACCGTTTGGTACACTGGCTTTGTGTGTTTATATGTGCATCTCGTAACCGGTAGATGCCAAAACACAACATGTTATATGTTTTCAGCGCTTTACAAAACAGGTCGCCATAACAACCACCATCCTGCAAGACAGAATCAAAAAAATATAGTAGTACACAATTTGGATTTTAATAAAAGCAACAACAATAATAATAATAATAAGTCCGACCAATATATCAGCCAGCTAATTCTATCGACTGATATTGGCCTATCACCGATATATCAGTATTAGCGTAGATGTTGGTTGATATGAAAACTACGTTTACAAAATATAATCCAGCACTGATGTCAGTGTGGATGACAAACTAAAATATTTGACCGCCATTACATCACATCTTTGTCATGCGTATCAAAAGTGTTTGATATCCACGTTTGAGGGATGCTTGTAGATTAATATGTAGATATTGGACACTGATTTATTCCTTAATATTTGTCTCGGTCCAAAAAGTAAATTGGACAAAAATACATTCTATAGAAAAATATTACAGAAAAATTTAGCGACTCTAACACATCAATGTCCCTCTCACCCACTGTTTCCTGTCTGCCTCTTCACTATTGACTGTCCCATGAAGACAAGAAATGCCTGCCAACCACACTCCAAAAAAACGGAATAAATCAACCTCCAGCATAAAAAGATTTGCCCTGAAGTGAAATTAAATGATAATCTGACACAGATGGTGATACAAATACATTTGAGTGTGCTGACCAAAATGCAGGAAGTTATCTTTGCTTATTAGCCAGTTTTATTGAAAATTCCTCTCTCTATGTACAAACTGCCCCACAGGTGCATGGAATAGTTTTGAGGCAGGAGTGGAATAAACTGTTAACTTAGTTCTCCATACTGACCTGATAAACTGCAGTTGGCAGGATAGCTATCTTAAAAATCAATTTAAATGTTTTTATTTTTTTTTGTTTTTTTTTTTTAAGGTGACTCTTATGCACAATCCTGAGAACAAATGCCAGTGGAGAGTAAACAGCTCAACACAGAGGAAATTTAAAAGAGCTCCGAGAGCTATTGTGACTGATTAGAGCTGGCATGTTCCCGGCCTGTTTCCGTTTTAGCTGTAAGCTTGCCCATAACACCAAGTTAGCCAACTAGCCCTGTGAGTAGACCATAGATGGCCAAGCCTCTAACAATGCCAAATATGTGAAGGCGAACAGATGAATGTTGCTGTGCCACTTTCTGGCGCGACTGGGCCTTAAGATCTTTACTATAGCATAATGATATGTGTAAAGTGTAATATATCACTACTATTCTGTATTTGAATGAGTTAAAAATTGGCTGACTTCATGTTATATAAAGCCAGAGGCAACAGTTTTTGCCTCAGTCCATAAAATATATGCTACTGACTAAAACTGACATCTTATAGTGTATGAATGCATGAAACTTAATGCATGCTAAAAGACTTATTTGATGATGATTGGATTGTGTAAAAACTTTGGATTTCTTTGTCACAGAGCTCGGCTATTTTCATATTTTAGACGACGTGCTATAGTATGACTTATTTTTCATATTTCGCACAATATGATGCAGTATGACTATTTTTTAATTTTTCGGACGACATGCTATAATATCATAAAAAAGTAATATAATAGCATGTCGTGCAAAATATCATAAAAAATTTCTACTGTAGCATGTCGTAGAAATATCATGAAAAAAATCATACTATAGCACGTTGTCCGAAATATCATAAAAAAGTCATACTATAGCATGTCGTCCGAAATATGACAAAATGATATATTTTCTTCATATTTCGGACGACAAGACTCGCCCTGGAAAGGATGACATTAACATCTTGGATCAAGAGCCACGTCAAGGGCAAGAATTGAACCTGGAACCTTCTGACTGGGAGGCAACAACGCTAATCACTGCACCACAGTTCTGTATCCCTTTAATTGTTCATAATTTATCGAAGTCAGACAAACATGCAATAAAGGCAGCACAAATTTGCAGTTGCTAGCGTTGTCATCTCACAATCAGGAAGTACTCGGCTCGATAGGGGGCCTTGAATTCTGTCTGTGGAGGATTGCATGTTCTTGCTTGAATCGAATGTTTTACATTATGGACTACATGCATAAGTTAGTCGTCCATATTAGCTGACAGCTGCACCACTGTGCTGGCTTCCATAACATGAACGGAATAGAATGCCATCAGAAATAGCACAAAAAAGGTCATACTTCTTTAATGTTGTATGAAAATATGTATGACTTTTTTTTTTTCACATTTTTGTTAACATACTATAGTATGTCTTTTTCATAACTTTTGGATGACGTACTATAGTCCGACATTTTTTTGACATATTGGACGACGTACTATAGCATGGAATCTTTTTAATATTTCCGACGACATGCTTTATGACGACTTTGTTCAAAATTTTTGACCTCATGCTATAATAAGACATTTTTTTGGACATTTTTCAGTATTGTATGAAATTTCTTTCATATTTCGGACGACATACTATAGTCTGACATTTTTTTGGACATTTTGGACGACATACTATCCTGCGACTTTTTTTTTTAATATATATATATATATTTTGCACGACATACTATACTGACTTTTTTTTGTCATATTTTGGAAGACATACTATTGCATGGATTTTTTTTGTTCATATTTTGGATGACAAGAAGGCCCAGCAGAGAACGTAGATCATGCAGCAACTCGGGAAGCTCAGCCTGCCCCAGGGGCTTCCGATCCAATACTACACTGCAATGATACAGTCTGTTTTCTGCACCTCTATCAGTGTCTGGTTTGGAGTGGCTACCAAACAAGACAGGGACAGACTGCAACGGACAGTCAGGACTGCAGAGAAAATCATCAGTAGCAACCTGCCCTCTTTTCTAACTTCTCCCCTCTGATCGGCCCTCCAGAGCACTGTATGCCAAATCACCTAGAAAAAAATAAAAACGCTTTTTAGCCACAGGCCGTCACTCTGATGAAGGATTAACACCAGACATTTATTGTCTAACCCTGCGTAATAACATTATTTCATCAGCTTTATGCACAATTACCATCACCATTTGCACGAAGCACAATGTGCATAACTGAACTATTTATAGCCGCAAATGTGTCTTTAGCTGTAAGAATGTGTAATTTTCTTCTGGCTGTTCTGGCTGTTTCTATTTTTCATTCATGTGTCTGTTTATGTCCGTTTCTGTGTTTGTACATTGAGAATAAAATAATAGTCAACTTCCTTGTATGTTTATGTGCATACGACTCTGAATCTGAGTCTTAGATTTGTATTACACTTTGGACCGCATCCTATACTATGAAGTTTTTATGCCATTTAGGACGACTTGCTATGGAATAATTTTTTTTTTCATATTTTGTACTACATGCTATAATATAACTTTTTTTTCCTACTTTGGACGACGCACTGTATGTAGTATGACTATTGTTTCATCTTTTGGAACAACATGCCACGGTATGACTTGTTTTTCATATTTTGGACGACATACTCTCCTATTACTTTTTTTCATATATTGGAAAACATACTACAGTATGACGTGTTTTTTTGGTTTTTTTTTTTTTTTCATATTTTGGACGACATACTATATAGTATGACATTTTGTTTCATACACAGTGGGGTACCTCCCCCCCCCCCCAAATGTCGGCACCATGGTTATACCATTGCATCACAGCCACCCGAGTCTTCAATCCTTTTAACTAAAGGCAGCTTCCACAACACAGGCAGACAAAGATGTCCTTAACCCTCGGGTGACAAGACCACTCACTTACCCCGAGGTCGGCAAAGGGCCCATCGTACAAGGCCAGCTGTGCCACGCGACACCTGTCTCTGTTCGCCAGGGTCTGTGGCGTGCTGTAGCCGCCCCGTAACGCGTTTTCCTCCGCCAGCAGTCCCTCCAGCTCAGGCGTCGCTCCGCCTGTTACCAGCGTCCGGATCAAGGTGAGGATATTATCATTGAAGTATGTCTGAAGGGATGAAGTTAGAGGCGCGTGAAACCTTAAGCAAACACCGCCGCAGTCACAACTCAAACCTCCTCAAAGTGCCAGGCTGAACAGTGCTATCTAACCCTGCTCCGTCGCGTCACATTGCTGTCCTCACTGAGTGAAAAGACAGGAGGGTCTAGTTACTGCAGGTTTCTCTCATTCCCATCAGAGCAAGACACCCAGGGAGGGAGTCCATGTTCACATTCATGCTGTCCAGGCATTTACTCAGATCACTGTACTACAATTAAACAATCAGCTTTACAAACCCCGAGCACTTTTGTCAGTGTAGTCGTCATCTTTTTGTAATTCCTTCCAGTTATTGCTTTGCTGATTTTAACAAGGGCAAATGTCTGCCCTTTCCTTTGCATTGCCGTGTCTTGTCTCCCCCTGCTTGTACAGCACCGTGACATCTCCCTCGGCTGCTGACAGCACTATTGACTCAGATGATGGATGAGGGCTGTCCATTAGGTAGCATTACCTTTGTCTACACTGGAGCACACTTGAAGGCAGCTTTGTTCTAACCTCACTCTCACTGAGAGGCAGACAAATGAAGCCATCATACCTAGTACAAGTTCCAGTCTTGTCATGGTTTTTTGGGTTGTTTTTTTTGCGGGAGCAGAGAGTGCCTACTTTCTTTTTGAGGTGTAGCGGAGCTATTCTGCCGCCTGTCCTGATATCAAAACACAAGATTTCTTTGCATATTTCAGATCGCTGAGAGATATTATATGCCACTGCACAAACAAATTCCAGCTTAATCTTGTCACATCTACAGATTTGTCTGTTAGTATAAAATTATTTTTGACTTACTGCACTCATTAAGGAATCCAGCACGCTGACTGCGAATGCTGTCCCGCAGGCAAAAGGCTGAGTGAGGTATAGCTCTGTGTCCGGGTCGTCGTCATCATCTTGGTCCAGGAACTGAACGTTCGAGTCGTTCACTACGGGGTTAAACATGTGCATTTCATTAGTTATTTAAATCAACTACACTGAAACCAGATCTCATGGAGTTGCTTTTGATTTGGAAAAGCATGGATCAGGCAAATACTTGATTGACATGAAGAAGAGGACACAAAGGTACAGTGGTTGTGCACAACAGTCAGCTGCTGCAGATATGGACTGTATGGTTTGACATATTGTCCTACATTTTGTATTTCCAAATTTGGAAGAAATGTTGAAATGACACAGTATGTGGTATTTGTAGTCAGTCTTGTGGCCAATTGGCCTCTGCCACATTCCATATCCAGGCCATTCATGCACACTCATGACACCATGCATATTGTCATAGTTCCAGGCCTCAATGCAAAGTCCTTCTGAGGTCGGTATCAGTAATACCAGTATGCCATTGTTTGTCTTGTAAATTCAAGACAGAACTTCCAATTACTTGCACTTGCACGTCAAGTCAAATGAAAGTATCTTTCTGCCCCAGAACCTTCTTTCAAGATGTCTTTCAGCACAAAAATGCATGCAGTAGCTGGAGGAAAGTAATGATGTAAAATTTTGTCAGAGAACTGCTACTTCTGTGAGGACAGAAATAACTGTCACTCATATCGACAGGGCTGAGATGAAAGAAGGGCACGGGCCAGAGAATGTGATCCGACCGAAGATACTATGAAAACAGCCACAAGGACTTCTGAGGGATCAAAGGCCCCGTAATTCTTAGAAAAATATAAGAGAGAAATTTTGCTTTGAGATAAGGGGCCAAAACAAGACAGGCAATTTCAACCAGAACCAAGGGTAAAATGTGCTCAAAGTGATGCCATGGGAATGGACTGAGCCTCTTGTGCAGCAAGAGAAATCAAAAGAAAGCTGATATGGAGGCAGCAGCAGTTACAACACTGCAGTACAGGACAGAGGCACTTCTTACCCAGCTCAGTTATGATTTGTATGCTGGTCCCACTGCTTTTATCCTGACTGAATGAAATCACTGGCAGTTTTTTGCCAGGCTTTGCTAATGGTGCTAGACAAGTGTTAAGGAAAAACAGTTACTGGTACATGTCAACAAGGGACCAAAAAATAAAAATAAAAAGCCCATAAAATCTCCACTTTTAGTACAATTAATCAAGCGTTGACAGCCTCTAATTGCAGAATCTGTGTTTTCATATATTTTACTGGGAAAAAAAAAAATGCAACAGCAGAGTTAGCATATCAATCATCAGACATAAATATACAGTAGCAAGCATACCTAGTTCTGTTATGATGGGAATATTTGCTCCAGTGGTGACAGAAGTCTGCCTTACTAATCCATGGACCGGGCTGTTCTCAGGAGAAGATCTATCCATCCCGGGTGGTGTGAACCCTTAATAGACACACACGCATATAACACAAAGCACACGTGTTAGTGCAAAGTCCAATACTTCATCTGAGGTTACAATCGAGCAGATCAGCAGAACTAATATTCTGGGGGTATTTCATTCACTCCCTGCCACCGGTAAAGCATAAAGTCGCTAAGTGCAATGTTAACCGTATTCTTGACAAGGACCAATATTAGTCTATTTATAATAGATGTGACACGCTGCTCATTTTGTTTCCCTTCGATTGCGTGTGCTTGGAGACGGTAACCTTTTACACACACGTGAAAAATAAAGAACCAAAATCATGTACAGTATGGAGCCATGAAATAGAAAATAAGTGACGCAAGATTGAATTCAAATTGATTTTGACATTCCTTGCTTTCCGCAGACTGACAAGTAAGCACATTGAAACAGTGATGCTGTATGTATTATACATAGGCTGTGTTTTGACATCCGTCACTTACTGCTGACTAAGGCAAATGAGAGGTCATACATGTATTAGAGGAATAATGAAATTGGCAGGAATATATTTGTTCTTCTCCACGGGTTAAAAGGTTTCTAAAAGCATTTCTCTCAATGCCAACGAATGACCATTATTGAAGACCATCTGAGGCTAACTGAGTGCTTTAGGTGCCATTTAGAAAGCTGTAACATGCAATATTAATAAATTATACACAGTATTTTTTTTTTTTTTTAAATAGTCCCCAAATGTTGGAGAAAAAAAAAAAATGCATAAGCCAGGTAAGGTTTTTGTGCCAACGCTGTGCTTGTTGCCACCAATTAGGTTTGTGAAGAAACCAGTTGTTACAGTAACCTGAGGAATAGTCAGTAGGGTTTACTGTCAAACGCAGTGACACCAGGTCAGCCAGGCAGCACCCAGTGAGGAATATTCTCTGTGCCAGGGCCTTGTCCCTTCCAGGCGGTGCAGTGAACTATGATAGGGCGCTCCTTACCTTGAGAATTAGCCTGCAAGACCCCAATGCTGTCATCAAACAGCATGGATTTGATGTTGAGTGACGCCAAGATGCATTCTTTGTCCTGCAGTGATGCATCGTCAATATTGTTCTGATTGGCTGACAGAATGACACACATGTCGCAGAGGTTGATGTTGACAGCCCTCAGATCTGCCCGACTCAGCGGTGTGCCCTTTGAGAGAAGTGAAGGAGAGAATTTGTTATCTCACCTGTGAGACAAGAGACGAATCAAGATGTTGAATTACTGCTCTCAAAACTGACTTGTGTCAACTTTGAATCCAAAATATGTTTATACACCAATATATTTCACCAAATTTGTTTTGGAGGAAACTTCACTGCTGCCTGGATTATTTTAAAATCTTTTTCAATCGATTTCAATTTTGCTGTACTCACCGGCAAGATGGAGACTTTAGGGAAATTATGCAGAGTTTCCCATTCCCTCTTCAGGTACTCCAGAGAGCCCACGAACACGATGTGCTTCAGCTCATGGTAGTGAAAGTTGCTCGCTCTCAGAGGCATCACAAAATTTCGGAGGCCGATCAAAGCCGACTTCACGTCTCCAAATATGCACACAACCACATGGCCGCTCAGAACAGTCATGGCTGCCTCACTCCGGGTCTGAGGGAAAGAAGGGGATACAAAAAAAAAATTATGTTTATGACACGGATTTGACTTTAATGGATCTCTCCAGCAAATATTAGTGCTTTCTCCGGGGTTTTTTTTCCGTGAGCCCGTTCACCCAGTGAAATATATCCTGCAGTTCATGACTGCAATAGACTGTGAAAGTAATTTGAAAAATGGCATATGTATTAGCACAAGAAATGTTCTCTGTACAGGGCCTCCGTATAGCAAATGACATGTCAAACACCTCATTACAGAGTGTTTAAGTGCCCTGTCAACCTCTGATGGTGCTTTGTGACATGACACATCTGTCACCGGGGAGAAGAGTGTCAGGGACAAATGACGTGTGCCGAGTGGAGGAGCGGGACCCACCAAGATGACCTTCTCGATGTCTTTGGACGGGCACCAGTGAAACATCCCCGTGGAGTCGTATTTCTTGACGTTCTCGTCCATGCTCTCGATCTGCTCATTCCCCGGGATGAGCAGCGGGTCATGTCTGATCAAACAGAAAGAATAGAGGGAGGGAATGAAAGAATATCATCAGACTCTGAACTGTTAGACCTACAACTGATTTTTTTTTTTTTTTTTTTTTTTTCCCCCATAGAATTCATAAACAGACCGCCAGAATATTTAGGAATCTCCAAATAACAACAACAACAACAAAAAGTTTGTTTTCGTTCATTTTTCTCCCTCTTTGCTTACTCCTGTCAGAGGCCATCTGCAGAAATGCCAACAAAATTGCCATGTCATCAAGCAGAGTGACATCAGCAGCAGCAGCCAGGCGGAAGGAGATGGCAGCAACACACTGCGTTGACTGGCATGTGCACGGAGATGCAATTACGCCCCCTTACTGCACACAGCTTTTGACGTTGTGTGCTGCGTGGTAAAAGCTTTAACAGACCAGACTTTAAATATTTCAGCAATTTGCCCAACCATATTTGCTTTCCAAAGTGAAGGGTATTAATCTTTAAACAGACCGTCAGAGCGATATAAACTAATTTCTCTGAACGTAGTGGTGAGCTTCAATCTGCACAACACTGACCACGAAAGTGAGTACCAGCAGTTGTACCACACTTGTTCTGGTCAGAGTGATGTGATCTCTTGAAGTCCTTTAGATATATTAATATAAGATACCAAAAGCCATCATCTCACCTCTGATGATTTACTCCTTCTCAAAAGGAATGTACAGTTAAATCTATAGTTTAAATTGCAGAAAACAAAAGACATTTAAATTTGTACATATAAAAAACATATATATTCATACGCAACATGAACAGTATCGATATCACAATAACAATAGTTTTCTGGTATTGATATATGATCACAATTTTGTTTACGTATGCAAAATTATAGATATAATAGTCAAATAGATGTATGATTTATGCAGTAAATGTTATTCTACTGTTGCGTGTACTGTGGAACATAGATAATAAAAACTTGTTTTACTCTTTTCAATTTTGATTCAAATGTGCTTGAATTAATTTGGAAAGAAAAACACAAATATCATCATGTCATTACAATATGATGCGAACAAAAGCCAGTGGAAGTTATTATTCAATTACTGCCTGATTTTAAGTTTCCAGTTCCCCTGCCCTACATGCCAACCTTTTGCATGACCAACCCCACGTTGGCAACAGAGGTTACTGCAGAGACCCATCCACTGCCCAAACACAATTCCCGTTGCACCAAATCGACTTTGTCAGCTTCCGATCACAGTTAAACATGTCATCTTCTGAAAACCCAGAAAGCAGCCTTCTGTCTCTGTCCAAAACCTTTTAAATACTTCAAGTCTTCTACCCGCAGGAGCAGCGTCTCTTTAATCCATGCGAGTACTTTAAAAGAATGCTACCTTAAGTAACATGTTAAATACGCATTAAAGTGTCAACTGAAACTAACATCCCTCGGGCACCAAGAGAATGAAGCAAAAAAAAAAAAAAAAAAAAAGAACCTGCCTTTGGGCTCATGTACCCCAAGGCGAGACCTGGATGCCCTTTCAAGAGGAGAAGGAAATGTCTTTTCTGCCACTTTCTACCTCTCAGACTCCAGTCTGTCGATGCAGTTTTAATTAAAAAAAAAAAAAAAAAAAATACAGAGTGTGCAGATTAAATCCTGTACATCACAGTATGTAAAGTATCTTTTAAAAAGGACACAACTTGTGAATGCAAATATACACTAAAGGAGCAGGAGGATATAAGCGATTAATACTCCCAACGCACTGACGCTCTAAAAACAATTCGATTAAATTGCATGTGAGGAGTTTCTGCTTTTCTTCGTCACATATTGGAAATGATACATCGTTGGATTTTGGCCAGTGGGTGGAAAAAAAAAAATCAAACACATGAAACCATCAGCGCAGGTTCTGAGAAGCTGCGATTGGCTTACCCCCCCCCCCCCCATTACAAGTGTTGACTGAATGGTTAATTGATTAATTAATCATATACAAAATGTCAAAGATACCCATAAAAGAGTGTCTGAACGCTGCTGGTTTTGTCTGACCGGCGGTTCAGAACCTCAAAAAGTAGAGGAGAATTGAGAAGCTGAAACCATCAGTGACAATCACCTTCCATAGCTCTAACCGGATTGCAGAACATCGACTGCTGCTCGAGAACCAAAATGCACCTTCGAATAAGAGTGAAGGCATTTAGTGGTTTTACACCTTGGCTAAATATTTTATCAAAAGTCAAATGTTTCCGCGCTCACTCGGCGGAGCCGCTGTCACTTCGGTTTGTCCTTGCGAAGATGACTGGTGAGGCAGAGCTGTGCCAGGATAGCTATCGCTCACTGTCAGCCATGACGGCCTGTCACTGTCCTGCGCTGCCAATTGCCTCAGCAGTGCTGTAGCAGACATGACGTGTATGTCACGGCGCTCCGATGTGACCAAACGCATTATGACATCCCGCAGTTAGATGTGTCTCATGACCCATCATGGAGCCTGTGGAAATGGTGTTAATTTCAGTAAGGTCGTCATTGCTAAGTTGCAGACAGGACGTGTTAAGTTTGCTGGAACTGGAAGCGGAACTGTCTCCTGGAAACGTGCGATCGCTTTCTTCTTTTGTTTGGTGCGTTTCATTACACAGTGCAGAGGCGGCCGTGAGTGTCATATCTGCGTACTTCTAAGGATTCAAACTGATCAGCAGCATAATTCACCACTTTGGTTTGATGATGACACGTTTGACAAGACTTCACACATCATGACCGCGAAACATAAGGCCAGGTGTCTTCAAGAGGAGCGTAATGACAGCTGAGAGACACATAAAGTAGAAGGCAGACATGCACATTATGTAGATCTTCTATTTCGGCATCGCTGCACTAGCTTACTCTTAACACAAGCACCAAGGGCAGGCAAAGTCTTTGAAAACCCTACCCATCATGGAAACTGACAAAGGCTTGCTCTTCAAAACCCACAGCCAATCTGTTGATCATTACTTATTTACAAAGGCCTTGAGGCCGCAGGTCCTGTAAAAACACATTTGATATAGTATACACCCAGATGTTTTTGTTTTTTTTCTCCGCTTGTTGCAATGAAGTATCCCTTAGGCTACCACAGCGAATCTCTCTCTAGCGTGTAGGCAGCAGACGCGGTATGAAATAACACATCCACCTGTATTGCACCAGTTTAGCATGGCGAGTAGATGGATTGGTTTGTGGGGTTGATATTCAGCTGACAGCTATAGCACTGGTAAAGCCCGGTTTTGCTGCCCAAGAGTCTGGAAATCACCCGGAGCAATTCAAGTTTCACTGCACTTTGAACCAAATCAAACAAGGGCAAACACCCACCTGAAAAAAATAGAGGCCGTAGATCAAAGGAAATGCAAATTTATGTATACAAACCTTTTTAGTTATAATATAAAGTCACTTCTACAACTACTGTATCTTATATCATTCAACAATACCGACATTTGTGACCTTAATTTCCAAATGTCAAACAAATAGCAGCCACATCAAGAACGAGAATATGAAGTCATCTGTCAGTTTGAATTCAATTTCATTAGTCCATTTCCACTTTGTATACATCAGACCGCAGGTCGTCCCTGTTGCTTTGCTTCCTTATAACATGGCACTTAATGACAGTGACGATTACTATTATCATCCCTGTAATGGGCTCTTGTTGAATAACAGCGTTATCTCCAGTCAAGATCAATAAGCGGCAATTTAATAGTACGAGACAAGATAAAAGCAAGGTAGCATTTGAATTCGCCTTTCATTGTGATGATACATATCATCCGTGGCCTTACGTGCTGAAAAGACCTCGGAGGGATCCGACAATAGATGAATAGCCTTGGGCTATCTATCCTTTAGAGCCTCACGGACTGCCTGCTGCTGTCATTAGTGCCAGGCCTGTTTAAGTGCCAGGCCTGTTTAAGTGCTGGTAGTCTGCGGGTGTCGCATGAAACTTTGCGGCATCGAGCTCTCCCGCAAGTCTGACGTGTTTTCAGTGAAAACAGGAGCACAGAAAACATTCTTTAAGATGCTGCGTGTAATAAACAAGTGAGCCAAACTAAGACTGGATTTTTTTTTTTTTTTTTTTGCAAAAGCAATGTGCCAGCAGGTATCACGGCAGGTACTTGTTATCTTAAATTATCTTTTTTTGCGTACCATGACTTTACTGTCTCTCTAAACAATGTCATTTCTAGGTGAAGCAGGGAGTAAAATCAGCCGAGCAGACCGCTCGCTACCTGCTCGGCACTAAAACAGCAGGTAAACAAAGTTAGTGAGTATCTAGTGAACGCAGCGGAGTATTTTCCCGCCAAACAGCCAGATATTTTCCCTCAGGATGTTTCCTTCAAGTGGAGACTAAAGTACAGCTAAAAGCGAAGAGACTGTCGGATGCAAACACAACTTTAAAAGAATGCTAATGTTGCTTCGTTTTTACTCGTTGAGTAACTGTTTGCCAACCACTTAACTATATAACAGCTTTATAAGGTGATAATGTTTCAACGTTGCGCTTGACAGCTTGTTGTGTTTCAGCGCGGCATTAAACTGGGTTATTAAAGAAATTTGATCAAGACGTGCACCGCACAGATATCCCCGCAGCTGCATAACAACGAACACGTTCTGACAAAAAATATCTACGGTGACACAGACGTTGCCTTTAAATGGGCAAATTGTTGGCCTCGAGACGCACGTCATTCTCAGAACTTGACCACCTTAACGCCAGGCAGTCGACTTTCCCATGTCGTAAACACGAGCCCACGAGTTCCATTTCGCCATATATTCGTGATATCTGGTATATCGGTTGGCCTGTGTGCATTTTGAAGATGAGGAAAAATGGGTGTATGCAAATTAAGCACACCTCCACCACGCGCCCCCCCCCTCCCCCCGACAGACCTCGCCGGCCGAGTTGTGGTTCGGTTTAGCTGACTGGTACAGCGGGCACTCAATGTCACCGCTGTTGTCTTACCTCATTATCTTGGGCGAGGAGTTTGGAGAATTCCTCATGCCTCCATTACGTTGCTTTTTTTTGGGCGACAGCGCCGACTGTTGGTCCTCTTCAACTGCAACAAAATGCAACAGCGTGAGGGGAGGAATTGTCAGAAAACACGCACACACAAAAAAAAAAAATCCACACAACAGTGACAGCAAAAGAACGACAGCACGGTCTGAGGTCAGTGAATTCAAAGAGATAAAACGCATACAGAGACAGGGTGGAGAGAGGTTGGGTGAATAAGATGGAGTGGACAGGACACTTTAACTACTGTGTAGCAGAAAACACACCGACGTTTGCATAATGCAGACAGGATACACCAGCACATCATTTGCATGGTTGTGTATGGAGATGCAAACATGCAATAGTGCCATCGTCAACCTTCATGCCAATTGCTAAAGTCTAATCTGAGGTTTTATTCACTGCACACTCATCCATAAAACTGCTGTAAACAACTTCATCATTCAGATAATGAAGCATCATAAATACCTTAAAGGCTGTTAGGATACTTTCATCTTTTTTAATCCCTTGTTAGCACAAATGGACTCACACCTAGACTTGGAAAGCTTCTCAGTCGGTCACACTAATCACTCCTTCTCATTTAATTAAGATAATAACCTATAAATATCAAGCGTCCAACGCTACAAATAAGGCTGCCAATACCAAATCCAGTCTGTATCGCTGGTCCTTCTTCATCTTGGGAGTGGCGCCCTTGGCTCATATAATTAGGTTGGTCCTTGTGCCAGAGTGATTTATGTACAGCTGAGATGCCCCTCGGACATTGTCTTTATCACTTCACCAAACTGCGCTGAGCTCTTCATAGGGAATGAATTATAAGTTTTACCCCCCGAGTAAAGTAATCAGGCAAATATTTTCACAAGCTAATATCACAGCTGCAGAAAACAACTCAGTCGCTGGTAAAATAAACACACGCAGCAAGAAAAGAGTTGCACTAATAGCACTTTAGCAGCCGTCGCTCAGTGGGAATAACTTGCTACATACAGATCATGGAAAACTTGACTATCTTTCAGCTTCTTTTTTTTTTTTTTCTGTCTTTCTTTCTTTTTTTTTTGTCCAAAAAAAAAAAAAAAAAAACTGTAAGGCCTTTCATTAAAATGAATAAAGTCTCAAAGATCATGCTCCTCCGCAGATGAACACATGATTTCAAGCGCTGCTAGCATGTCTGAGACTGACACCGTAATGGAAAATGTTGAAGTAGAGGGGGGCTTCGAGTGGAGAGGGATGCTCCAACACACTGGCCCTTCACATCTCGCTCGGCCTGTTCAATATTTAATGTTTCACAGCTGACAGCTGCACACACTGGGTCATTAGTAAGGAATGCTACACATGCAACCACTCCAGACTGGCGAGCACATGCTTCGGTCGTGCTGTTGTTGAGTACAGGCCTGCCAAACACGCCGAGGGTAGAGAGGGACGGGGAGGGGAGGGGAGGTGGCCCTTACACTGCCTCTGACTGAGTGTGGCGTTATTGGAGTGACTGGGGTGGTATCTGTATTTCACCGGCAGGCTGCGTGCCCGCTGGAGCCGGCTGGCCTCTTCTGCCACCCCTGGTAGCCGGACTACCTGGGCCAAGTCCCCGGAGCCCCTGAAGCTCAGTCTCAGAGCGGCGGGTTTGTTGGGGGGAAGCAGGCTCCCCTTGCGGTTGTTTACCAAAGGGACCGACACGGCGGCAACCCCGCCGTGCGGCCCCCTACAGACCTCGCTGGCCGAGTTGTGGTTCAGTTTAGCTGACTGGTACTGATAAGCTGACGACTTGATTAGGGGGCTGTCGTTGACTGCTAAATGAAGAGGAGTCAAAATCAGCTGCTGTACAATACAATAATTTTTTTTTTTTTTTTTTTTTTTAAGTATTAGTTTACCAAATCATGAAACATATTTTCCCCCTTTCTGCTGAAGAAATTGTCCAACAAAAACTGTTTACAGTACGTTCTGTAACGGACAACAATGACATTATTTATGGAAATAGATATTGCTTTTAATTCTTACTTCTTCTTTACGCTGCAAGAAGCACAGACACAGTTCAATTAAACTCTATTATATTTGTTAGAGGCAGAATTCTCAAACACAAGTATTTCAAAATGTGGCTTTTCAAACTGATGTGGACACCAGGAGGAGAATTTGCTTTGTGATTTGAGCGAACTAACCCCTTAATTCTTCAAGTTAAATAGAAGATCTGATTCAAACTGACTTCAATAAAACCTGCAGTGTATGTGTTAATAAAACATCCTGTGACTCTTATCATAATTAAAGGACAATCACTGGTTTTTGTGGGTAATTCTTTCTGGCACAAGAATGCTAATGGCTGAATAATTAAAAAAACCAAAAAAAACCTCATTTTTATTTTACACCACTTAACCACTTCGTATAGCCACCGATGAAATGTTCGATCTGACATTTACTTTGATATTAATAATAAACATGAATTAATAAATATGCTTTCAGGTGTTTCAGCAATTGTTATGCCACAAGAACAAGGGGGTGACACTGTGAATTAACAGCCACTAGCCTGATGAGGGAGGAAAGAATTCAGTAACCAGATGACTGCTGGTGATATATAGAAGTAAAACTGGTAAAGATAAAATAGACAAAAGAGGCGTGTTTTCTCGAGTCCAAAAAAAAAAAAATTGTCTGGGAGCTAAAACTGGAGAAGAGAGATGATTATTTCAACAGTCAGCTGTCTAGCAGATTATCCTCCCTGCTCCAGACCTCTACTATTCATCTGCCCCATGTCAAACATGCACAGCACTTCTCCAGCACAACGCAATGTGGCAGATTTGCTGCCTATCACAGATCCTGTTAAAGTGGACAGAGGTTCACACTCCTCCGACAAGAGCTGAGAAAGTATGAGATCAGCTCTTTACGTTTTATCATCTGTGATGCCTCCAGTCTCGTTTCCAAAGCTCACTTGACAACATAGTTTCCCGCATGCATGTACTCCAAATGTTTTAATGCTACGTGTTGAACCGCGATTCAATTCAACCACACTCACAGTGAAGCAGCAGCACCACCTACTGCTGAGCTGGAACTGATACGTCACACAGAGAAGCAACTTTCCTTGATGCTTTGTTCATAAAATACAGAGATGGATGATGATAGACCGGACAGTGAAAAACAGCAGGTTAGAGACAGCTGGAGTGGTGACAGCTGAGAATGCACAAGTGGAAAGGGTTAGAAACAAGTGACTAAAGAGAAGAGAGAATGGAAATCAAAACTTACTTGATTTGATATATCCATTATAGCTATTTTTAGCTGAGAAAAATGCAGAGACGGATGAGAGGTTACAGGGAGGAACAGGTCGCAATGAAAGCAAATTATAAATGACAACTGTGAACTGAAAGCTGAGGGATTTCTCTTCAAGGCACTTTTTAAAAAAAACAAAAAACAAAAAAACAATAGAGGTGTGCCAACATGGACAAAGCAATGAGAAATAAAACACAGGTCAGTCAGGAATATGATTTTCAGGAATGTGGTCAGTAAGCTTATACAGTTTCATGTCAAAGTTTATAAATAGATTACTCCACCTGCTGAACATGAACAGTCACATCGGAGGTGTTACAGCAGGGTTTTCCCTTTTAGGGTTTCAGAGGGCTTAGGTGCTGCGGCAGCTTTTGGTAGGGTTGGACTGTTATTTGACTAAAAACTTTGCATTTTCAAATAATTTTTGATAATTGTACTATTATAATATAAAATACTTATGCCATACAAAAATGTAACATTAAACACTGGTTAATTCAAGGCTTATAATGAAGCTATATGGGCTTAGGTGCTGCACCTAAGTGTTATAAAGGTAGGGAAAACCCTGTTTACAGGGAGCACTGATTTGGTTATTTGCACATCAAGACGAAGGACGAGATGTATTAGTTAAAGCTTGGCTAAATTTCAAAAATCTACTGTTACAAAGACAAACAGCAAATTGTCAAATCTGTGAAGCTGAAACTGAGCAAACTATTCAATAAAAAAAAAATCATTGTCGTCTTTTTCATTAGTTAATCGGTTAATCGGCTGCTCATTTCTGCTGTGTTAAGGTTTAATGTCAATTTAAACGTATTAAATTACTATATTTCAACGTGAAGACTACTATACTACTATAGTACACATCGAAATACACTCACGAAAGTGATGTTTCAGCTTGACATCTACAGTTAAAAGCAGGTTTTAGACTAGAAGTCTAGATGTTCTTTACCATGTAAATCACCCATGTTTACCATACAGACCTGCATTAAAAATGTAGTCAGAGGTATGCATGTAACAAGACTTACAACGTGTTATCCTCTATGCTGTTTATTTTTCCTCGTCTTTTCCTAAAGCTGTTTTCCATTCCTCTGCCCTGCCTGAGACAACCTGCACAGACGCATTGGAACTTTCTGTGAGTCACTTTTTTTGGAGCCGTGAGTCCCACACATGCTCATTAGTTACTTATTTCAACCCCTTGCTTACAATAAAGGTCATGTATTGAGCTTAAGGCAGGACAGTGACAGCAATGTTCAAACAGGGACCTTGCTGGTCCTGGCATCTGTCGCCTGCAATCGGAGGGCGCGAGCAGAGTCACAGGACTAACAGGCTAGCATCTGTCCCACAACGAGAGAAAAGGAGAGGGGCGGGGGCACTCGGCTGCCTGGTGGTTAGGAACTGTCAGGCTGAGTTTCATGACAACCGGTAGCACTCCAAAAATGAAAATGCAAACATAATTTCCATGTCAGGCCGTATAAGGCCTCGCTCCACGCGCCTCCCACACCCGTGTCGACAGCAACTCCGGAGCTCTGCTCAAGCTTAGCTCGCCAGGCGATGCTCACGGCACACAACCCTGGAAGACATGTTGAGCGGTGGAAACGCCCAGAGATGTTCAACTATACCGCAGACCGGTCTTTGATCAAGAGATATTCACTAAAAATGTGTGACAGTCTGCGATGTTTTCCAGCAAATTGTATCAACGCTCTGCGACCTCAAACACATTCTTCATGCCTTCTGCAATACGTCAGTGCAATTTAACATGCCCTCTGGCTTTAAAAGGGGGGGAAAAAAAAAATCACACTTGAATTAAGAATTCATATGCGTCTCAATTCCGTTCGAGTTAATTCACTAAAATCCATTTCCATCATGTCTTTTATTCCACTTACAGTCCAGCTCTATTGTTATCTCGTCGCGTTACTGTACAGTGCAATCAGTATTATGAAGCCAAAGCTCTCAATGCTACAAACTACAGCCCATGACCTCTCCAACCGACGGTTTGGCTGCTGATGTTTTAGAGATTTTATCCCCAGTGGTAAAGCATTTGATCCTAATTTAATAAAACCAGGACATTAACCTCAATATGTACTGCAATCCCCAGAAAATCCCCTCAGGTCCTCTCAAAACCATTTATTTAAAGGCAAATATTTATTGTAAGTGACTTCTACACATAAATATCTCAAATCCCATCCTGTTCACCCATGTCTGCAGGGTCCAGTAGTAAAATGTTAGGATTAATGTTATTTGGGTTCTACTTGAAAAGATACCTCTTCCAGTGACATCACTACAGCTTTTGTCAACTCCCATCAGAGTTTATCATTTGAAGAAATGCAACGTCTCCAACTATATTACCAAGTTTGAGTGCGCATCATCAAGATTTGTGGCGGGGATGCGCAGCTGTACATCGTTTATGGCTTCAGTTTGAATTTTCCGTAAATATGTTGGCGAGGTCACTGGAGGAAGAGTTTACTTTTCACGCAGCAAAAACGTTGGCATTTGGTAACTGTTGATCCGATTTTAAACTGCAGGTCAATTTGAATTCACATTCTCTTGACAAAACACCAGCAGAGCAGCGTACCAGCATGCGTCACGACAGCTACAAGTCCCCTCCAAAATTAGCAACACAGAGAGAAAGAGCACCGGCTGACTGAGAAAATCATAAAGCTACGACACTAAAGCAACATCCAGACCCATAACAGTGACGACACAGCTGCTAGAACTAGACAGCACACAAGCTGAAGACACGCCGCACAGCTAACACGGTGCATGTTACAGACACTGAAGAGCACATGTCATGGCGACAACTTACAGGCACGTAAAGTGGCTGAGCAATCATTAACAGAGACAGCAGAGAGTGGGATGTCCCGTTGAGGGGAGTGCGTGTTACAACGCATATTAACTGGCATGCAAGAGCAGTCCCGCTCTGAACGGCCGCAATCAAAACAACATGCCAGTCTCATTTTCTTGTAGGCGGACGTCTTGGCTACAGTCAAGGGTTCAGACGAGAGGAGAGGGAGAGCAGGTTAATGTCGAGGGTCGTTCTGGAGGAAGAGTGGACAAAGGAAGACAGGGCACAGAGGAAGGCTGCTGCTCGGATGCAAAGGATCAACTTTGTTGAGACCGCGGAAAAACGTCAGATTGAGAATTTTTTTTTTTTTCAGTGTGGGGGATCGTAATATCATCCAGAATTTTGTCACCAGCAGAAGAAATATTTCTTCCGACTTGCTGGCTTGACCCCCTTCCCCTCACTTACACACTAGCTTCTGTCCACTACATGGTGAGATGTAAACACATGTTAATGTATAATTTTACAACTCTTAAATCATTGCATTTGACACTAATTCTAACTGAGAATTAAAAAGTAAAAGGTCAACGTAAACATGTCTCACAAATGCAGTTTGGCTTTTCGGTGAATCTGGAAGTGCGTCCGGAGGGGACAAAAACAAAAATGCTGAGTTCTAACACTTGTGTGAAACTGTATGAGGCCATAAATTCATTTGACTCCAGTAACACATTCTGCTCAACACAAGCTATTTGTCCCAAAACATTCCTGGTATCAGATGTTCTGGGAGAAACCGTGCAGTCATCTCAGTGAATTACTTCACTTTTAGTACACATGTCAAATGATGTATTCCGTTTATCAAAAAAGGATTTAGATGAGAAATGTTCCTTCTTTCTCATCCCAGTGGTTTTCTAGCTGTGCTCCTCTTGAAAGGATGTTGTGTTTGTCAAAGGACTGTGGGGACATCTGGTGGTGAACTGGAGAATTACTGACTCAAGCAGACGAATGAAATGTTGGGGCTCAGTTATTTAAATCTTTGGAGATGCTGCAAAAACCATTTTTTTTTTTTTTTTTTGCATTTTCCAGAAACAGAAAACATATGAAATAGAAATAGGTGTTGCACTGGATTTTTGTTTTTGTTTTTGAATTGTTATTGTTGCTAATTTAAAAAAAATTCAATTTAAAAGCGATGTGCACACGACAACAAGAGGGGATCCAGGCAGCATCAACCAATGTACATGCAACATTTATAATACATTCAAATAGGTCGCTTCAATCGGGGGGTGCAGTAGCAGGCTGTGTTTTCAGAAGGGAAACAAAACCATGTTACTCACAATATATCACTATTAAGTGAATTTTTAAGACAAGTTTCCAAGCAGCAGGAAAAGAATACATCAAATGTAGAGGTTAGGTATTAGCTGCAACATTTTCTACAAGACAAACTGAAGTAAATTTAAGTGGAGGAACAAACAAAGTGGCACATGATGTTTTTTTTGTTGTTGTTAAGTAGAGAAATCCATCCAGGTACCTGTGGTGTTAACAGTCTCTCTGAACGCCTGTTAACATCACAAAGTTATCAATGAACTGTAACAGTGAACACAGCCATTATTTGAAAGAAAATATAGCGAACATTGACACAGGCAAACAAACATAATGCACACTGGATTTACACACAGTCTGTGAGGAGATACTTTATCAAGCTTGGTTTCTCACTTCTCTGTATATTTATCATAAAGTAGGCGTCACGGGAGACAGAGAGTACACTGTAAATGTTGAATTATTAACTCTATGCTTTGATTTTGTCCATTAGAAGTGGTGTCTACCTGAGCAACCCATAAGGAAAAATGAAAAAAGAAAGAATCCGTTCACCCAAATCCTCAAAAAGCTGAAATCTCAGAGCTTCAGCGTGTAAAACCAAAACGTTCTGCATGACCTGAAAGTCCTAAAAGTTCTGTTTTTGTAATTTGGGTGAACTGACCCTAAAATTAGGGCAGGTATTCACATCATACAGACATCCAAACATGTAGTTGTACTGAGGAAACTTGGAGCGCACCCGTTTGTTTTGACTGCGGGAAGAAAACTGATGACCTTTCTTCATGCGCAACTTACAAGGTTTCATGGAGTGAATAATTAATGCACGAACTAAATGGTTTGGACAAAATGGCTATGTAGGTCATGTAAATACACCATCACACCGCCACTCCAACGCTAACTTCTGTGCTTTTTCACTTTAGCCTGCGCAGGAATATTAACGAGGTCACACTAACTTAGAAAAAGTGTTTATATGTAATCGCTTACATTTCTTGCAGCCACATTTCTTTATCCTTTTGGGATCAGTTATGTCATCGTGGCAGGCCTTACAGTAAAACAGTGCCCTGCGGAAAGAGAAACAAGAAACCCATGTAAAGTGACTCGTCCGCATGGCCGAGCACCAGACATCCAAAATGCTGAAATTAAGCGTTTACGGACATTTCATCTCCGCTACGTCGACAAGAAGTAGTTTCAGTTTGCATGTAAGGAGCTATTAGTAAAGCATTAACAACTATTAATAAAGCATTCTGGGCATTTGTCTGTAAATAAAGTGAAACGTGCCAAAAGTTGTACAAAGAGTGAGCATTTCTGTGGAGGTTTGGTACTAATGCTAAATGAAGCTTTGATCTGTTATCAGACCCTGTAGTGGGTATCAGGCAGCGGCATCATAAATCTACTGAGCCCTCTGACAGGTGACATCATTCTCCAACCTCGACTGTACATACCCTTAATCTGTCAAATCTAAAAGCAGGTACGAGTCCTCCTCAACAATTTAATCATATCAAGCAACGAAGCGTACACCTCTGTCCATATCGCGTGGTCAACCATTTTGTTCCCAAACTGGCGTTGTGAAGCCTCAAGCTTAATATGTTGGCCATCGCCATGTGGCTATTTTGTTGCCGGTAGTGGCCGTATTTGGACAAGCGGGGGATGAGCCCACAAACATCTCTCTGAGGTGTAATATCTCAATAGATGTCAATATTTTTCTGATGGACCAACAGAAAAGTAATAAGGAGTGACTTCAGAAAATGACACCATAATAACTTGTGAAAAAAAGAAGATTGATCTTGTAATTCATGGGAGAAGTTGAATAAAAGTCTATGGAGCAAGAGCCTTTTTTGGAGCCAACCCCTAGTGGCCCTCGGGAGTATTGCAGTTTAAGTCACTTCCGCATTGGACTAATTCTTTTAGCCCTGGAAGCTCCATCCACTTTTATATACAGTCTACGACTGGCAAACATCAGTCAGCTGTATTATACTGTAACACGTGGCCTGACCATTCCACCTAATTAAAGAAGCATCCTTAGCTGTATTAAAAACCATCCACACTATGATTCCATTTTATGAAATACACCTTACTGCTTAAAAAAAAAGGATTGAACTAATGTGAATAGTTTGCATCTTATGAGGCTTATTAAGTTGTTGTTTTTTTTCAACATATTATAGCGCAATTGAGGAAATGTGAAAAGAGATACTGTACGACAGGCAAAGCAGGAAGAGCACAGCCTCTATTACAGAAGAGACTACTCTTCGACACCATTTAATCTCAGGTCTCATTCCTTACCTCTTTACTTCTTTGGCATCACTGGCGATGAAGAAGCCCAGGGTCCCCTCCTGCATTTTCACATGGTTTCCAGGGTTTATCAGGGTGCTGTGAGGATTTGTAGACCAAACATATCACAACAGATAGTTATATCACAGAATTTGCAAAGCTCTACACTAATCACTAGCAGCGGCACACTCTGCCAGGATTAGTTTTCGCAACTCATTTGGCAGGATAGCCTCTGTTTATTAAATTAAGTTGATGAAAGCAGATAGCGGTGACACTTCAGAGGGTGTAAATGAGCATCAGTGCATTAGAGGAAGCACTAAAACAAAGCGTCTGCTGTGCTTAAAGAAACCAACTGCCACCGTCCCCATTAATTTGTCAGGATGTTATCAGAGGGCCCTGTGATGTCTGCGAAAATAAACCAATTTAGACACCAATTTAGCACATTTTCCAGAGCCCTTGTGTTTGCAGCCGAGCAGGGAAGCTGATTCAAAGCAGCTTCATCACTGAAAGCAAACACTAACAGCAAACACACCTGCGTATTCAAGTTTTTGCACCCATGAATTTGAATGACTCCCAATGACCCGCTGTGAGCAGCTCCACTTACCTGCTCTCCCTTATATCAGACTTGTACTCTATAGCTATCAGTAGTAGCTTTAGCTTCACGTAGCAGAGCCTGCAAAAGAGAATAACAATATAATTAGACCTCATGCACACTAAATATTTGTAGCTTTCTGAAAATCCCCTTAGCTCCGAGAAAAAAAAATTCTACTTCAAGGTATGATTTATATTTCTGAGGCTGGGAACCTGATTTTTATGGACACGTGTAGTTAATATTTAAATATGGGGTAAACAATATAGGATTTTGTCCCATTTATATGCATGTCAGTGGTTGCTTTTTTTGTTCTCAAAATTACGATGATTATTTATTACATTTAATATCGTGATTTTTGATGTGGACTTCCAAGGATTGAGGGGGAAAAAAAGCCTTTTGTTTCTTTCACATTAACACAGTAAAATAAAACAAAGAAATTGACATGTCAAGATGATACACTGCTATCTGAAGAGAACTGATTAATAATTTTGAAATAAGATAATCTTGGGAAAAATAAAACTACTTGTATAAACTACCATGCTAAATGTCACAATGTGTACATTATTTGTAACCCAGGAAACACAAAACAAAATGTAGGAGAAAAGAAAACAGATGTTTATGGGCACTTACTCGCAAATCACAGGGAAGGACAAACCCACAAAGGCACTCGACAGGTACTCTGTGTACATCTCATTGGCTACTCCTTCAAGGTAATACTTCTGCCATGTGTCCTCCTCAATCTATGACAAAGACACAAGATTGTACCGTTACAAAAATACCACCAAAAAAAATAAAAGTAATGAAAGTTCAGTTTACTTTTTTCATCCCTACCCACTCACCAGATGCTGCATACAGGCCTCATCTGGTTTAATCTATTCTGACTTTGTTTATGGCTAACTTTACTTTTTAACTTATTCCAGTGAGCACAGATGGACACATCTTAGTTGTGGCTACCTTAATGAAGGACCTCATGGAAAACAGGTTGGCCAGCATGGTGGAGAGGCCCTGAGCCAGGCAGCTCTGGGCAATGAACCCGAGCTTCAGCTCCGCAAGGCAAATGGCGTCATCTCCCTCCTTCCAGTTCCAGCTCGGGATGTTCAAAAGGTGTGCCTTAAGCAGAGGAAAAACAAGATTTTAATAATACATGTTACATCTTGTATTATCTACGTTATACCATTTTAAATTGCCCAAACATAGTTTCAATACCAAATACTAAAATACAGCATTCTGAAAAGCATTTTGCACATGCAGCAGTAACAAATATCTAACCGATGACTCGATTTTAACTTTGTAGTTAATGAACACCAACCTTATTGTGGTACTGCAACATTTGAGTAATTATTCTGATCTTTGGATGGTAGTTCTTGATAGATATCACCCTGATTCAGCACAAAAAAAGACAAGAAAAAGTCAGAACATTTGCAAAATGTTTCCTTTTTTGTGATGCGCCTGTGATATTTTATGAATTTCGAACTTCTGAGCCTTAAACCCTAAATGCAATTCTCCATTAAGCTTTTATGTGTATTTATAACATTTAATAATACAATTTGCTACTCTTAAGTGAATTTTAGTTGCCAGGTGAGGAGGTTCTACAAAAGAAACTGTTCCTCTGTAGGTTTTTGGGATGATTTCTGAGCCTGAAACAGAGTTCCTATCAATTCTGAAAGCATTTTGTACTCGCACATATTAACCACATGAAAAAAAAAAATCTGAAACACATTAAAACAACAGTTTCCCCATCCAATACTGTCCTGTTCTTCTACCCCAAAAATATGTATTTTTCTCAGATGATACAACTCAGTTGAACTTGATAGGTCACAAAAAAACAAACAAGAAAAACAAAAGACAAAAGAATGAAAAGCCTAAATCCTGGAGAATCTGGTTTGGTTTACAGTACCTCATGATGTTGGAGGCATCCTCTGCGTCAGGATCAGCACAGTATTTGTTGGCTAAGATTAAACAGGCATCAGCTGACTCAATCTAAAAAAAATAATAATAATTCAAATCCATATTTGACAGTCAACAACAGTATTATAGTTAACCTCAGAGCCACAGAGGAGGAAGTATTGTCTCTCGGGTACCTTGACTCTGGCCAGGTCATGTGGGTTTAGAACGGATCCTTGGTAAAACTCTACTTGGGTGAAGTGGCGCTTAAACAAGGCTTCCAGCTCAAGATTAGGGGAAATACTGAGAAAACATTTAAAAAAGACGCCGTTAAATCTGAAGACAAACATTTCCAATCCTCTAAAGTTTGTTTTGTTTTTTAATCTTGTGCTATGAAATTTATTGGGGTTTTTTTCAGGAACACAAGTGCAAAATCAAGTTTTGTACTTACTTATGGAGAAAAACAATTTCTACATTGACATCATCCCTGTCCTTGTGTAGGAAGTCTTTTAGAAAGTTGGACACACTCTCAAGTGTTATATGACCACAGACCACGATGTGCCTGGAAAACGAGGTGCAGAATAATAATGAAACTAAAATGCAGTCGGAATCAAACAAAAAAATAAAACAACACAACACAAACACAAATTGTTGTTTCATCTTCATCCTTGTCCTACAATCAAGAGGTACATTTGAGATGAGACGGACACAATGAACATTTAGGTCTCTGTTTGGAAGTCTGTGTGGAAATCATTAAAAAAAACTACGTTACAAGGGAGAGTTTGATGTTCCTGTCGTGATGTGTGAGGACTGAATGAGAAGGTTAGAGATTGCAGTGGATTTCAGGGCCAGATTATAAAGGATCAGTTACTTAGATGGAGATTATGAAATCAGCACACAGCCTATTTGATTCCCAGATATCACAAACCCTTTACATAAGAAACCCAGTTTACATGTGTTACCATCTTTCTTTATTATATCTTTATTTATAAATTACACAGGGAATAATTCAAAATGTTAACGTCTTATCTTGGATGCTGAGTGAGTCTTTGTGACTTTAAAGTACAATATATACACCAGAATCTACTTGTTCTGCTAGTTTTTAAGGAGAAACAGTGATGAGTAATGAATGTTACCTCAAGTAGAAATATAGAAGACAGTGGAAAATAGAAAAATAATGAAGCTAACGTTTCTGTCCAGCTGGAAAAATAGCCACATTAAAAATAAACATGCATTAATATTTAAAGCTTTGGGAGCCAAATGGGAAAAATGAAAACTGGTGCCTGCTAATATCATGCCAGCTGTGAATACTACCTCTGTGTCGATGAAATATAAAATTCTTAATCATAGAAAATTTGATAAACAAGACAAGCATTTTATTTGAAATTCATACAGCTTCTATAGGAAATGTTCTACAAAACGGACCAACAGAATAAGTTCAGATTTGGTTTAGGAAAGTTTTCCAAACCAAATCTGACTTCTTTACCACATAGTCAACAACTACAAGTACCAGATGAATCCAAAAGCCATAAACTACAATTTGTTTTGAGCACCGAGGCATCCAGCAGAATCTCACTATCGTTAGAAACAGAGCTTTGAGGCACAAAGGTGTGTATATGTTAAAGGAATAGTGTGACATTTTGGAAAACGTGCATATTCACTTTCTTGCAAAGATTTATACAAGAGCATCAGCGCCACCATGTGAGTAGTTTAACTTAGGAAAATCAAACTTTGGGTAAAAGTAAAAAAAACAAAAAACTGGTGAAAGTCCATAATTTACACCACCGAGCCACCCCTCCTCCCCCCTTACAGACTTTACTGCCATTTGTAGTGCCTTGTACTGCCTACCTTTCTTTCGTTAAGGGGGGCGTTTTCTACCTGCCTCTGTTTATATACGTACATGTTCTTATCATGCCTAAGCCAAGCATGACTGGCTGGAAAAGAAGTCGAATAACAAGAGATGCATAAACACAGATGTAGGATCCATATTGTACTATTCTGATAATGTCAGGACATTTATTAAAATAAGATAGCAGACTGTTTACTAATGATTAAATCACTATGCAATTTGGGATTTGGCAATTTCGTACATTGTAAAATGATAGTGCAAAAACTATAATTATTGTAGATCTGGCAACGCTGAGTGTGAGGTGAGGTAGAAGGCGTGATAGGCTCTGTTAGCATATCAATGAAGCGCAGGTATTCCTGTATTCTAACTCGCTGACACGAGGCTAAACAGGAACCAGAAACGACCTATATTGCGCAATCAGGAACATATTTCAGCCGCAAAGTTGACCTGCATTTAATCATATCAGAAAAACCAGTCACAGTACGGCAAGTGGCTGATGATGATCTCTGCCGGAACTGGCCCACATATTTCCTGCTAGCAGGGTAGCCTTATATCTAACATACAAAAATAAGAGTATTGATCTTCTTATTTAACGTTTGACAAGAAAGAAAATACGAGTATTTCCCAAAATGTTTTTTTTTTTTTGGTTTTTTTTTATACTCAAGATTATATTTAGTCCTGAGGGTGTAGGTCAGACTGAAGATTAAGGCCAAGAATGTTAAAAAAAAAAAAAAAAAAAAAAAAAAAAAAAGCAAAGCGCAGAAAGAGAAGCAGAGCAGAAGAGATTTTCAAGCACAGAAAAACCAGAATTTTTAAAAAGAATCAGCATGAAGCAAGCGATGGCACAGGACCAAATGTATGAGTTTTGTTTTTACTTCAGTGCTAAAAAAAAAAATACAGGTAAGATTGTGTATATTATATAATCATGGTTACTCATTGTTGCCAAAATGGTTTTAAATACAGTTATTAAATATATATAATTTTTATACAAATTCATTACTGTAGTACAAAATATTTATGCTTAATTCTTAGTCTTTGAGAAAACTGTATTCTTGCTATCTGCACTGATCCATGAGGAGTTTGATCTGCAACCCCATCCTGTATAGAAATGTGTTTAGTTAAAATATTACTATGGATATTCCTCTGAACAGATATTTGATTCATTGTATGTTATTTAGATGATTTGTCTGGTATATAAATTTGCGTTTTGGGTGGTTGAGAGAGGAGGATGGGAAAACAAAGTAAAAACATGTGAATGAGTGACTTAAAACACAAATTTGATAAACACATACACTGACATTAAGCAGCCTCGGTACAAGTAAGACACCACAAAACATGTAGGATTTTCTCATGCTACAATACACTGTGAAACACCTGTGAACTTGGGGAGAGACCAGATTGTTTTTGTCATTTTGTACAGAAATTATAAAGTTGTTTTTTTTCATAAATTTGTGTATATGTCCATACCGTTACGTTTTTTTTTTTATTTATTTTTTTATACTATTTATGGTCTGCATTCTTTTCTAAGCTATGTCAGCATTTGATTTAATGGTGACGAGTCTACACAGTCTTCCTGGATCTACACATAAAGATCAACAAAACAGTTGGATAATCACAGTTTATATCACATTGAGAAACTCCGACATGTGCCACATTTAAACATGACAATAATACATCTACTGTGTATGACTGCACTGAAAAAATATCTGTCTTATAAGGATATCTTTGTCTATTTTTGAGCTCCCAAAGTCCTGTTAGATTGAAAAGGCAGAATTCTATCAAATGCAGCAAGACAAACATTTCCCCATGGGGACAATGAAGTGTATCATATCGTATCGTATCGTATCGAATCAAATACTGGCAATCACTACTACAAACCTTTGAAAAAATGTTGGGGGCGAGCAGGTTTTTTCTCTAGTTTTATGAAAATTGTACTTTTAGGACTCAGTAATAGACAAAAATCACTTGTTAAGATGGAGATTTCTTTGCAGTGTAAAAGCAGACATTGATTCGTGACAAGCAGCAGTAACAGCTTGTTCACATATAGAAGCAGTAGCAGTACAGAACAATAAACACATTAATCATGGCCAAGTTCTTCAGTCACAGTGTGACTTTAGTGCTAATTGAGATCATTACATCTCAAATCCCAGTTTCATGACATCTATTTTAGCATAAATCAGAGTATTTCACCTCTTTATGAGAGGTCCATTTGAGTCACACAAAACCACACCATTACAAGTTTGCTGGTTTTTAATTTGTTTGACTTACTTTCTGCCTCTGGTCGAGTTATAACTCCCTCCATATTTCTTCCGATTAAGGATGAGAGCAGCAATTTCTGGCACGTAGCGAGCAAACATGGCCTACATGCATGAAAAAGAAAAAGAAAAGGGCATGCAGAGAAGGTTCTACTGCGGTGGAGGCAGTAGAGCCTCCTTGAATACTTACTTTCTCCCATTAACCGCACTATAGGAACCACCATATTTCTTGCGGTTTCCTATTAACTCTATGATTTCAGGGACGTAGCTTGCAAACATGGCCTAAGGAGAAGATAGGAGACAGAAGAAGAGACTAAAAAAAAGACAAGCAAAGAAGAGCAGGTCCTCTATTTTTGCTCTAAAGAAATCCCTGAAGTCTGAAAGAGGAACACTACTGTATGCGCAGCAGTTGTATTAATATTTATTTGTTAACAGGAAAATGGAAAAAGAAAATTTGAAATGTGTAATTCATTCAGATTAACTGAATAATATTGTGTGAATGTAACGTGAATTTATTTCACAGTTACATTCCACATATTAAGAAAAAGTATGAAAATGAAAAATGAAATTAAAAAGGCTTATATTTACAGATATTAGAAGAAAAAAGGAGACAAATGACAGCAGATGAGCGATATGTTGATCTGTGGTAGAGAAATTGAAAAAAATATAAAAATCAAGAAAAAGCCTTTTGTGCCATGTTTTGTCCAACAAACACACGTGTCGGGTTGATTTGAATGGCTCAGCCAAATGGATGGCAAACATTTAATGAACTAAGAGACTCTATGCTGCTGCACAACAAAGTGAAATACCACAAAAAAACGAACTGTTTTCATAAAGTAAAATTTTAAATGAAGCAGATATAACTCTGAAAATGTAGTTTTGCAATGTTTGCTTGTTTATTGCATGCTAATGAAAGATCATCCTGTTTTAACTTTATTAAGATACTACCACAACAGATTGCAAATACCATTATGAAAATTAAATATTCATTCCATATTGTATACTAATAAAACAAAAGGGGCTCTTTAACCTCTCAGCTTTTTCAGTTTATAAAGAAAGGTTAATATATAGTTTAATTTTGTTTTATTTTCCACTGAACATACAACACTTCTCATTTAATGGCTGCACCATTCTTACAGATTGAAACGCTGGTGTCTTTTGCATCATTTTAAACACAAATCTCCCAAATTCAACCTCGCATAGTATATCGGGGAACTTTTCGATCTCCCTAAGATATTAAAATAAAATCTTAGTGGTTTGGACAATGTTTGCCTGCACAGCATGAATATTTTTTACTGGCTGTTTGCATCAAAGACTTATTTTTTTTGTCCTTTGTGCCCAAAGTGTAATTTATGTTTACTTATAAGTCTGAAAATTTAATGATCAAAAAAATGTGGGCTTTCCAATGAGATACAAAACTTAATGTTGCCCATAATGACACATTTACACAGCTCATTCTATTGTCCTATTTGACCATATTACATTATGTCCATCCCGAATAAGACTTTATGATCCGGTTAACTTTGCCCTCTAAATGATCTTTGGTCTGTAGTAAATCCCAGGGAGAATATGTTCTTTCAGATTAGAAAATAAGTCAATAACGTGCCTTTGAATATTTGTGCAGACAGTGGGATACAGTAATGTCGCTTCATCCATAAAGCCAGGCTATAATAAATCATCCCCATCTCACTGTGTTTGTTGGAAAGAGAGAGGGAAAGCGGGAGGGTGGAGCCGCCTGAAACCGCAGCACTTTTACAGTTAACAACAGGTGCAAAACTTCTCAAGTATTCTACATGTCAAAAAATCAATTAACATCAAACTAAACAAACCCTCAGCATTATACCTGAATACATGCTGCAATGATGTGAACAACTCATACAGGACATGACATGCAACATACTGTGATGAGCCACAAAAACACCTCAGCGTAAACAAGAGGTGAATGGCGTCCCGAGTTGAGTCCCGGCGTTTGTTAACACCTGGTGGGGAGCGATGACTGGTTGCATGGAGGATTTTAAGCAGGGAATAAGTAATGATAGGGATTTTTACCAAACCACCAAGGATGAAGAAGACCATAAACAGGCGGCCCAGGGTGGTTTTGGCATAAACGTCTCCATAGCCAACAGTGGACATTGTAACCATGAGTAAGTAGACACATTCCCAGTAGGAAAGCGCTTGGGAATTTTGGAAGTTTTCCCAAGGATCCCCTGAGTTTTCCACCTGGAACAGAGGTGGAGATTTAAACAACAATCATAAAAACAAACAGCTGTACATTTTCTCCGTATAATCCTGTTTTACGAAGCAATTCAAATACATACTAATAATGAGCAGGCATTTACTATACCACCAAACTTTCTCCTTAACGTGAATGGCTGCCACCTACTTACCAAATGAATGAAGCCTGCTGCAGTTAGCCATGTGCTTATGAAGATTGAACACAGGTTCACCAGCTTAATCGAGTTGCTTTTTTGAAAAGAGCCAGACAACAAAACATGAGATATTAACTACGAGATATTATATATCTTTTAATAGTTATAAAGCTGGTATAAGAACAATAAGTGCATCTAAACGTGAAGAAGTCTAAACTTTCAAAAGAATTCAGTCCATGTTATAAAACTCATTATACAGTCTTTATATAGTTCATACATAATGTAATGTAAGTGTAAGGCTGTTCATTGTGACAAAAAAAATTATGAATAGGATTCATCCTGAATTATTTGATTTGTAATATCAATAACATGCAAAACAACACAGTGGAAATCTTGCACCTGCTTTGATTGACATATTTCCCTGATAAATCTGGAATCTGGAATTATAGTTTGCTCGTGTTGTTGTGGTATGTTATGTTCCACGATAGTGACTTTTGGCTATAATCGTTTTCTAAATAAGCATTTTCACAAATTAAAAATGTATTGTGTTTATGATCTACAAAAAGATCTGACGTTTTCATCTCATGCCATTAAAAAAATATGACTAATGTAAACAAATGTATTTTGTGAGCAAATCTCTTATTTACTATGTAATTTAGAATTTATAGGCGCAATGTTTTTTGAATAATCTATTACACTGCATGTCCTATTGCGGTAAACACTCCCTGCATGACTTCAATCTGCATCTTTGTGTGTTCTCTATTTACTGTCATCTGCGTGAACTACTGAGGAGATTATTTTAAAGCATTTTGTTACGCTATAAGCTCTTCCTGACATCTGTGCAAAAAGCTTTAATTCTAAGCAACAAGGGCACGAACAGAAAGCTGTTTCATTCAAGACTGCATGGTTCAGTACAATGGGCCGTGTGTGCACAACCCAGCACATTACTGACTGCCGTACAGGGAAATAAGCTTTCAACTCAATATTAATGTTTACCAAATCAAATGAAAGCGCATGCTTATTTTGCATCTGGCAAAACTCTGCAGAAAGGCTCACTTTTCTCTTTCAAAAGAAAACCATGCTACAAAATAGACCTTTGCATGCAATGTTCACACATAAAACGAGTCAGAAACACGACAAACAGTCTGCTACACGAACAAAAACTGAAAGATAAAATATAATACACTTACCTCGTCTTTAGTATATTCAAAAACTGTAAAATTTCTGAGAACTGTATCAACCTTAAGGCTCTTAAAAACCTCAAACCTGTGGGGAAAAAAGATCATAAAGACATGACCAGAGATCATTAGTAACAATTCAGACAACATCGGAGACATTCGATTGTGGTTTAACAGCAGCTTCATACCTTTCATGCTTTCATCCATGTTTATCAGTTTCATTGGATTCATATTGATCAAAAAATGAATCTCCAAGACAAGCAAATCAAGCAAAACTAACCGCTTACTGTATTAAAAAAATATTTTTGCAAGAAGTGGGGAAAATGTTGTAAATTAGCTCAGCATCCCAGCTATCGCTTCATCAATTTATAACGCCCTGTTTTAATCTGAGGAGGCTCGCAACGCACCGGCGTCTACCCGACACATGCTTCATTTCTGATGGATAACGTGGACGAGATGAAAACCTGGATTAGAGTAAAGACAGGTGGACGTGGTCACACCGAATTGAACCAGTAAACAGATGTGACGTCAAATCCTAAATTTCAGGGTATTTATGGGAAGAAAAAAAATGAAGCCAGTGGCTGTTGCCAAGAGGTCAAGGACGACACAAAAATCAGCACCGACAACGCCAGCCTGAGCTTCTGTCCATGATCACCGCTTGATTGGATCATATGTACATGCTGATATTAGATAACAGCCTTGTTGTTACATATTTAGAGGCCTTTCAGTCTAAAAAGCTTAAATCATTTCTACAAAATCACATTTGATCAACAAGTGCTTTGTGTTTCTTCATTTAGGTACATTGCAGTAAACAACTGGCTAAAAAAGAACCTCCCACCTGAGTTTAAAAGCCAAATGATTCATAGAATAAACTCAGTTTGAAAAAAAAAAAAAAAAACTGCATCCATTCCAGTGTCGTAGCTGCATAAACAACTAAAAGCCACATCAGCCAAGAGAGAGCAATCGGCTAAAATCCATCTCCACGTGTATTAATTGGGCTGACAAATTTCCCTGCTGGAGTGGATTTGTGTGAATGCCAAATGACATAAATCAAAGACGTTCCAGGCAATCATTCAGCTAAAAAAAATATATAAGTACGTAAGCTTTTATATAAATGACATGAACTTTCGCGTGCCTTGCCAAAGCTAATTTTTCATTTCAACTGAGTGTTTGCCAGCTGGGGAGCATAGTACAGAGCAAATCCTGAATCTGCTCCAGCTGACACACAGAGTCCAAAGAGTTCTGGACATGGCAACCTTCAGCTTTAGAGGAGATTCCCCTCCTTTCCACAACCTGCAGGTCTTACCCCAGTAGAAGACTACATGGAAGCATGCACCGAAGCTGTACCAGATGCTATCCTGGTCCTCTTTGTCGGCGACCTGGCCGCGGCACATCCTGACCCTGTAGCCCTTCTGGAAGAGCTCCCCGGTGGATTTCTTGCGTCTTCTTCTATTAGGAACCGTGTCTGACTGCGTCCCTCCATCAGGCCCCCTGTACACTAACATCTTCGTCGGAATCATGTTTAGAAATAACAGGCAAAAGTTTCCAGCATCAAGTCCAAAATCTTCTTCACGCCCAAGGCTTCACTGTTCTGCATCTGCCTTTAAAAGAACTCGTGTCAAAAAGTTCTCCTTGTCCAAAAAAGAAAAAATGCCACGGCAACAGTCAGATGCTTCAACGACATTCGCACCCAACAGTCAGGCATCAAAAGCAGCTCTTTTTTGAAGAAGCATTTTGATCTGATTTACTTCGGACCTTCACAGTGTTCTCGTGGCGATCAGGCGACTCGGCGAGCTTAAAGCAAACCCTTTTCCCATCAGGATATTAGAGTGTAAGCTCCTTTAGGAATCATCCAGGAAAAGGAAGAGGCCATCAGCTGGCTTCACAATGTAACCTACATCTCAGGCCTATAACACCACAACTGCTGCTGGCAAACCAAATTTCATTCTCTAATCTTGGACAAGAACAGCGTGTAGCTCTGTGTCACATTTACAGCAGAACACAAGTCATGTGAACAGCCACTAAAGCTGTGTATGGAAAGATGAGAGGCTTTGGCAGACATTGTGTTTTTCTATGGATTTAGTGATTCTGAAATAATCCCTAAATTAATCACAGTTGATGTAATAACTGTTATTGGAGCTGACGTTAAAATTAAGTGCGTAGCATGAAAGATGTCACCGTACAGACAGGAAATACAAAATCTACAGCGTTCAGTCTCAAATGTGAGTACAAATATGAAATATTAGTCACTTTCTGAGTTGTAAATCCTTTCATTATATTTCTGTAGAGTGAGTAGATTGAATGAAATAATGATTTAAATATTTTCAGAGACATATAAAGAAACAAATGAGACGTGTTGTTTTTTTTTTAAATAAACATGATTTTGTATAACAATGTTAGCACTTAGTAGTTAGTAGTACTTTGTAGTTTATTTGACAACAAATCAACTAAATTCGATCATGGTACATTTTGCATAAGGTTGTTGAAAATGTTGTGTAAAAACTTTGCAAGATTAATAACAGAACAAGAAAGCTGAAAAAGGTCAGACTTTCCTCTAATCTTATCAGTGGATTATTTTGCTTCTTTGAGATTATGTCAAAATCATTAAAAATATAACTTGCAAGTTAAACTTGTTGTAACTGGAAGACGAGGCATCCAGCAACGAGGGATCACACGGAGACAATCCTCAGATTGAAGTGTGACAAGCCAACAAGATTGGAAACCTCTGACCAAGACAGTTTTTTTTAGCCAGAGCAAAGCAAGTCAGATGAACATGCAAAAATATCAAGTTTGCTGATGATTAAACATATGATTCAAAGTTTGATCATAAAGTTTGCAATAATAAAACACTATGTGGGTTAAAACTGAGCTCCTTTGTCAAGGAAACATGAAACCAATTAACTGCTGGTAAACTCAAGACACCAAACTAAACAAAAACAACTTGCCTCAGAACTGTACTTCAATAGTTACTTCCAGTAAAATTCCTCGACCATTAACACAAAATGACAGACCTCAAAAGTAAAACCCCTCTTTCCTTTTCCATTCATTATCCTGCAGCCCTGTACCTGCAACCTCTGGGCTCCTGAACACAGTTATGAACCGCTACTTTGGACAGTTTGTTTCAGTGGACAGTTTAATACTGAAACCCTCTTTCGTTTTTTTGTTTTTTTTACTTGCACTCTGGAGGAAAAAGGTGCCGCATGTGGCTGCCACCAAGACATGAGTATCTTATCTGGAGGAGTAATGTCGCTCTGAGTTCTTTTCACTGTCGCAGATGAATGGGATGCTCATATTTAAGAAAGAAAAGAAAAGTAAGGAAATGTTAGTCTCTAAGCCCCAGACTCTGCAGTAAATACTCTTATTAGCCACTGCAGGTTGTTTGTGCACGAAATATCTGAGAACATATTCTACGTAACATCCAGAATGTGTGTCATGCTCGCACCGAGAAGCCTGGCGTGCATCAATGAGCGTGTTAGTGTATGAGAATATTAGCGCATACCGTGACCGTATTTGTGTCAAAACGTTCAGACAGGAGGATTGGCAGATTGACAGATTGGCTGAACGCCTGCTGAAATATGGATTTGGATGAGAGGAGGGAGACTGACAGCTGCAACCAGGCCCCACTGAGCTGGTTACGACCTCATCACCTGTTTGACCTCCGTTTGACCGAACACAAAATCAATCACTAATCCTCCACAACCAATTGAGGATATAGGATTTTCTTTTTTGCACTGGGGAAATAAAGAAAATGTCAGAAAATGTTTTCATTGTCAGTGTTCAGTTCTAAATAATAACAATATTTGTTTACTTTGGATGCAGACAGACTTTTCATAGCAGACAGTTTGACTTGCAGAAAAGCAAAGGTGCTACTACTAAATGCTCTGTTCTACTGAAGTATCACAGAAATACATTAAAGTGAGTCAGTATTAGAAATAACCTAAAACTGAAGATAAATGTAATTCATTATTATTATAACCAATATTTGTTATCTTTTACACCTCTGCTTTTCATCCAGTCACATTGTCAAAATGTCTTTTCTGGAAAGGCCCTTATAGAAGACCAAATTCCCGTCTGCACCTGTGCACCTTGTATATTTAAGTTTGTATACATACCTCTCTCTCAGCACCTGGTGTGTGACAGGAAGTGCTGTATGCTGGTTTGTGTGAAATACAGTAAAGTGAGAGTCATGTGGGCTGAGCAGACAACAAAAAAAATGGCTCCTACGCCTACACAGACAGTAACAGCACAACAACAGGGTGGTGTAGGCAACAACAGCATCGCAGTGCTGCTTACACTGCTGTTGGAGCCGGGATATCTGGAAAATCAAGGCAAAACAATCACCAGCACCATGACAAACATAAACTAACTAAAAACTAACAACTGAACCCCAAGCAGTTTGTTTTAGAGGCTGATTCTCAGAAGGCTCTAAGTGTCTGTAATATGAGTAATGATGAGAAAATATTGCGATATCTTGTAAACCACAGCAGAAATGAGTAGTTGGCTGATTGCTTAGTCAATATAAACCAAAATAATCTGCAAACATTTGATGATCTAGTCGTGATTTGCATCACTTTTCAGGCAAAATACTAAAACATTTGCAGCTACCTGCTTCTTAAACTTGAATATTGTCTGCGCTTCTTACTTTAATATCATTGTAAAAATAAATATCTTTGGAATCTATTGTTTGCTGGCCAAAACATCACAATGGATTTTGGGACATATTTAGAAATGCCCATTTTAGCCCAAAAGTCTACTGCTCTGACTATGTTCACATTTACTGATGTTACAGTAAGTTTATACGTCACTTATTTAAAATAAATATTCTTCTGTCTTAACACACTATCCATCCTAACAGACCTAAATGAGAGGAGACCTAAGAGTGGGTATAGACAACCATATGTCATGTGTTCAAGTGACAAGCAACAACAAAAAAAGACACAAAATCTAAATTAGCACTAAAGCAGAGTAGAAGTCAAGCTGCACTGAAAAGTAGGACACTAAATAAGACAATATATATTGAACATATTTTGATATTCAGCATGTGATATGGCCACAGGAAATGACAGAAATTATACCAAATAAGAAATCCAGGCATAGTACTAACACTATGACAAAAAGACCGCTCTATATGTTCCGTGTACGTACCAATAACTATCTGTACAGTACAACGTAGCTAACAACGATATCAACACTCAAAGTTGTATCAGCTTAAATGGCAACTGTACTCCCACACGTCCACTAGATGGCATCACTGAGCAGCATTACCTTTTACTACTTTTGTTGTCCTCATACCACAAGTCACAGTGCATCAGCTGAGGGAAAATACACAGACATATTATGCAACTGTACCCATCAGGCTGTCACACTGAGTCTAAAGAGGAGGGGGTACGGTGCTGAGAGAGGGGCAGGTGCTGGCTGCATGGCAGGTGCGTTCCTCAGCTGACAGGAGAAGAAAAAGCAGCTATAAAAACCTGAAACGCAGTAAAAAAAAAAAAAAAAAAAATGATCTCCTTTAATCCTGTAATTCCTCACAGACCTCTCCGAGTGATGAGTTCACACATTTAGCAGATTGACTTCTATTCTAGCGCTCAAGCCCCCAACAAAGCCTATTACCTTTTTCTTTTTTTTTTTTACCCATTCGTGTATTTTTCAATCCCAGCATTATTTCATTGGAGTGTTATTGCAGGTGTGCTGGAGGGCTCTGCTGGAGAGGTGGAGGGCATGTGAATGACAAGCACAATGCCCAGTGCTGACCACAACGCGCTGCCAAAGTTCAAAAATCAACTTCCATCAATGGCACACCCCAGGTCAGCCATACAATATTTGATACTGTTGTCAAGCCAATCAGATTGAGTTTAACAAATAGAGCTCATAAAGCTTTGGAGTCACCATGCTAATCAGTTTCCATGCTGTGCTGTAGCAAAGTTGTTAATTTGATGCACTATTATGTATGACTGTGACAATCAATCACATTTTTCATGCACATCATGCAACATCACAACATAAAGTTCATTTCAAGACAAAAGTATCAAACTCATATGGCTGACAGTGTAGGTGTGCCCACGTACATGACCACAAAACACCAAGAAGTTCCCTTTTTACAGCTTTAGTGATGTGCTGAGATTATCTGGCGCGTTCAGTGACAGATGTTAGACCCGTAAAATCCACTGGGTGGCACCACAGGCTGCTGGTAATATAAACGCTCAACTGAGCCACTGTGGGAACGAAGTGTGCTTCCTTACCAAGCCAGCTCCTGTTCAAGTACACTGACACAAACACTGGAGGAACCGTGAAGAAGTCCACCACCGAGTTCACCTCCAACCAGAACCACAGCTTGTCATTGGCAGCGATAAACTGTGACAATGAGGGATAAAGATAAGAAAAAAATTCAACACATTTTTTTGTTCTTCAAACAAAAATGCAGTGACCTTACTGTTTTACTTACACGGAGACCGAAGTACAGCAAGAAGAACACGTTGAATGCCATGTCGATCTGCAACGTGAAGTCTTTGTAGAAGTTCTGACAGGACTCAATAGGACTATTAGAGACAAAAACAAAAATATGTTTATGTCCAAGGGCAGGGACCAACAGTCAAGTAACAAAACACGTGGTAAAATGTATATATTATAACATGTTTCATTAACAATAAAGTATAAAAGATGCATTCTTCTTTTCCTGAAAATGCATTTTTAAGATTTCCAAAAGAAGAGAAACATACGTGTTCAAAAAAAAGTGCAATAGTTGGTCATTTCCAGTGTTTTTTTTTCTGTTGAGAAAGGGCATGCATTTATTGTCACACAAGCAATAACTTGTTAGAATACCTGATTAACCCTTAAATAACTGCAATACAATCTGTCTCAGGAATATGTTGTATTCCAAGAGCAATCTTCCATAATGGAAATGGTGCTGCTTTCCTTTCAGCATTTCCCATCTCACAGACAACATATCATGTACTGCAAATATTAGGTCAAAGATGGAAATGCAGAGCCAAAGCAGTAGTTTAAGGGTTAAATGCATGCAGGGTTCATTTAGTCTTTTATGAAATCAGGCAGCCATAGCAAATGCTAGCAATGCAGTGAAGTCTCACCCTCAAAAAGCTTGTATCTGGCACTAAGAATTCAAATAAAGAGAAATAATTAACCAAGTAAATGTGAATATAATAGGTTAGTATGACTGTGTGCTACTAATTAATGACCTGGAAGTTGAAATTAGCCTCTTTATATATTACGAAACCACAGGCTTACTGTACATTCAATATTTTACAATACTGTGGAGAAAAAGTGTTAATTAACTGAGTGCACAGCTATGATGGGGATTACTTAATCATTTGAATAAATAAAATAAATGAAAACAGAAGAGAATTATTTCTAATAGAACAATCATGGTTAGTTGTGTTAAAAATGAAATTCAGCACTGTAGTGATGAAACAATCAGCCTGTGATGTGATTAGTTGACAGAAAATTCATGAACAACAATCTTGATTCTATTTAATAATTCTTGCTCGTTTAAGCTTCTCAAATTTGAGAATTTTTGCATTTTAAATATAAATGAATATCTTGAGTTCATTTGGATCATTTCTTGTAAAAAATCAAGGTATTAGAAGATGTCTTTTGGTTTATCAGGCCTCTAAAATAAACAACTGTGAAAAGGAAAAATTACTCTCGAGTTCAGTGTTACAATTTGTGGACACACGATGAGCTGCTACAAAGATGTATTTCTTCAATTTAGGGGGTCACAAGACAAGATACGTGTTGAGCGCCGCTGCCCTAAAGCACAAGTTGCAATGACTCATGTTTGTCCTTCTTGTTCGTTTGTTTGTTGTCTGTGCTAGTCCTCTACCTGCAGTGCCAGCACACTTCAGCTTCACTAATGCGCACCACATCACTCAACAGCTGCAGTTCGCCTGTGCCGTTTAATACCACTCAGATTAAAGCAAATTGCTTTTGTTATGTAAAAAAAACAAAACTCCATGATAAGTGACATTAAAGTACCTGGGGGATTATTCTGAACTGATCTAATTCACAGCAGTGACACTCTGTAGATCTTCTGTTCGATGATCAAGAGGTTGGTGATGTGATAAAGAAGACAAACCATCTGCATCTGCCTCACACAACCGTCACATTTCATCATCTAATTGAAGCAGTATTTAGAAAAGTCCTCATCAGCACTGAGTATTACTCCAGGTTCTCTAAAGTGATTAAAATTGTACCTGTGAATAGACTGTATTATAGCTTTGTTACATTTTCTGCAGCAGCCAACAACTTTTATAACCTTGAAATGTTCTACAATAATATTTCAAGTGATAATAACTAAAAGATTTGATGACTTTCATAGGAGTTCCTGCTTGTGGTATCGTGTAATAGACATGTCAGTCCACCAGAGGATGCCATGTCAGTGTCCCGTTTGGCCTTGGCCTGGCGTGAAGAATAGACTAAATATGACCAGGGTCACAAAGAAGGCGATGTGATGAAGCACAAAGAGACATCCACACGTCCACATGTGGAGGAGGTTAGATGGAACAAACACAAGACTTTCACCCAGACAATCTCGGAGCTGGAAGGCAAAGGTCAATCTGGATAAATGTAAGTAAGTTCCGCACAAAACATTATGTATTTAGCTTATGTAACATGCATAATGTTACTTATGTAAAATCTTTTTACGCTTTTTTTTTTAAGCGAAACATGAGCTTTTCCTGAACCTAACCGTGCAGTTTTTGATACCTAAACCAAATGTGTTCTTTTCACACCTAGGCAAGGCTACACGTGACACTGACACGGTATCCTCTAGTGGACCGATGGATGTATTACACACCTGTGTATTACGCAGCTTTGGACTTAATGAGAAGATAAATTTATTGCCGAGTTTGTGCTTTAAAAACCATAAGCTACCTTAAATGTGGGGTAAAGGGTGCTCCACAAAGCCCAAATTCAACAAAGTGTATAGAAAGCTGGTAAAAATGAAAGTAATTGATAGTATAATCTTGAGTTCAAATTTTAAGCACCCTTAAAGCAGAGCGACACATACCCTTTTCTTGACGGCAAAAAAGGCACCTTTGTGAAATATTTTACAAAACGTAAAGCTTATTGTTGTTAAAATACCAAAGTAGAATAGTGAAGCACTAAACCTTTGTTCAATGGTTTGATTGTATTGTAATTTACTGTATGTTTGTCTCCAATATGCTGCATGTTATCAGCTTGGTAGCATGTTTTGTATGATTATTTCCTGCTTTTTAAAATCAAGCCGAGACATACATTTTCACTAAAGGAATTGTTAGATTCAGCTGTTTTTCATCTTGATTATTATTAAAAGCGAAAAAAAAAAAAATCCTCTGACATCTGTAAGAATAGTCATAACATGCCAGATAGTTCTGCCCGCATTCGCTGTAATGACACATCAGCCCAGCAAATCCCTGTCATTGCAGGGTGACAGACCATATAGCGGAGGCAGACCTGCAGTGCTAAATAATTGAGTTCCGGTAGGCCTGGGTTGGAAGAGGACTAAGCCTGTTATGGATCAGACAACCCCCCTAGCCCACAGCAGCACTGGTGTCTCCGTCTGTCCTTCATTCAGTTCAGGTTCAGATCAAACAGGACAGATCAGCTCACATGTAGGGAGCCTTAATGCTTTCTGATGGTGCTGCAAGATTCATTTTAAGGCGTAGAACCTTAAAAAAAAAAAAGAAGCTGCACAAATGCTGAATCCACTGATGGGGGGAAAAGTCACAAAGATTACTTAAACCAGTTATCATTTTAAATTGTCAGCACAGGTGCCACTATGATGTAAGGAATATACAAGTTTTCTATGAAAGTATTTGTTTCATTTGACTTAATAGGTAAATAGCTGGGTGTCGTCTGCATAGCGATGGGAATTTGCCAAGTTTAACATCTACCAGCTAAAAGATCATTTTCTGAGGAGCTGGAGATCAAAACAGAGCTAAAAGGAGATTAATAAATGGAGTCAAACACTTAACTTTCATTCACCACAATTCTAACTGAACAATAACTGCTGGATGTGTATATGGGCAGCTTTTCCCCAATGCACTCAAAATATCATCTTAAGAGTGATAATGTCATTGTCAATGTTGTATTTACAACTTCTTATAGCTGGCCCGAGTTATTGCAGGTTAAAGAGGACTCTGCCAACCACAGGTCTGTCAGGTTTTTGTGGAGTTTCTGATTGTCCAAAGAAATCAGTAAAAAAAAAAAAAAAAGGTAGTATTTAAAAAAAAAAATGTATTAAAAAAAACGATTAAACAAGACTAAGAATCTGATCAAACATTCAACACTAGCTTTAAATACACTGCAGTATCGACCTAATTTGTTCAGTAGTCCATGTTTAGGCTTGACATCCTCCTTCAACACGGATGAAACAATAATACATATCATCCTGACTTACAATGTGGCTACAGAAGTCGTGGGTGCAAAGTAAGACACAACCAAAGATTTATGAAGTAAAACTCCCTCTCAAACCAAACTGGCCTCTTCATCTCTGCTCCTCACCGTTTGAGCACTTCTTTGCATCTAAGTGGGTCTGCTGTGTTGATGTCCCTCTCTGTCGCTTCTACTTGGGTCAGCCTGTCCATCATACAACAGCCTCAGCAGCCCCACAGGACTAATTACAGGAAGCGCTGTATCTGTTACAGTCTGCTGCCACTTAGAAGCACGCAAGAGAGCAGCTAACTGGCTGCTCTTTTGCCTTAAGTACCAAGCTTATTGGGCCCGACAGGTAAGGAAAAAAAAAATGCTGTCTGAATAATAGAAAAGACTTGGACAAGACTGAATGAAAATTTAGATAGAGAGCCTTGTAGGATGGATATGAATATAAGTAATCGGACAGGTGCTGCGGCATCACTCCTCATTGTGTATTTAACAATTCCTTTTCAAATGTATGAAAAGGTTAAAGGGAGAGTTTGAAGGTCATCCTTCATCAGGTGCAAAGGTATCGGGCGCTGCAGCAAGTAAGTTCTAAGAACGGGAGGCCACAGCTGGCATCAGTGAGGATGTAACTCTACCTGAGCTTGTGCAGATAATGAAATGAGATCATGCTTGCAAACTACATCAGAGCAAGCCAAGCCCTCAGCTGTATGTGGTCTTATGAAATAACAAACAACTTGCCTCTAGGACCACGAGCCTGATCACACCAGTTTACAGCCCATTTTCTCCTCTCTGCCTTAACATTGCTCCTAGTGGGGACTCCCTCTGGGGTTGATGGAAGCTTTCATGCTGGTGTATTTTGCTCTACGCTCTTAATGGCCCTTCCTGTCCAAACACCACCGGGCTGCAGTAACAGTACGCTGTCGCGCATGTTGCTAAAAGGGTCTTCCGCTTCCTCGAGTCTGATGAACGATGGTGATTGTTTGCAACAGGAACTTTGGACTTTCCTGCCTGTCTGAGCGTCTGATCCTTTCATAACAGAGATTAAACAAATATCATCTCTGAGCACTGGCTGCTCGCCACCAGAGATTTCCAGTAAGCCCAGATCAGTTTACCTGGAAGGGGATTGGATAAAACAAAAACAAACAAACCAAAAAACCATCCAGTATGTATTCTTGAATCCTATATAGCAAGCACAAAGCAGTGTTATTAAGGCCAATTCTATATGTGCATGAGGATTTATGTGTGTAGGCAACACTTAATAATCTTTTCAACTGAAGCAACATCATTTTTCCAGCAGGGCTATTATAGATTTAGACTGCAATATACAGTGTATAAGTAAATTCATATGTTTATTTTACTGAGAAAACGGTCCACATATAAACATTAAGTTTGAATAAAGCTACTAAGATTTGAGCTACTTTGCTTAGAGGACAGGGACAGCAGGACAAAATGTGAGACATGCTTCTCGTTTCTTGATTTTTCAGTTTTATCAGTCCGTCTTCAGACCTGCTCTGGTTGGTATAGATTAGGGATGCTACCATGATTTTCAAATAGTCGTAAAAATTATTATTATTTCTTTTTTAATCGATAGGTATATGCGACTACTGTTCTTATTTTCCGTTTATATGGCTCCTGGTTGTAATGCATTACTTCCGTCAGGTGGCGGTAATGCACCTGAAAGCTGTTCACCACTATACATTTCCATGAAGACTGTTAACGTTCACAAAGACAAATCTCCAGCGTAGATCCGATTTTATGGTCACATGAGAAATCTCACCTTGAGAGCGACATTTTCTCTCCATAAGTAGTCTTAAAAATATGCATGTGTGATGTAAGTGCATTGCAAATATTCTGTATTGGGATGGGAAGAAACAGGGTTAATGGTGGACTTTGAGGCAGAAAAGTAGTATCACTAGTGATAATTTAACTCTTAACGCAAAATACTTACTCAGAGGAATCTATGAAGTATATTACAAGGGCTCCAATGCTGAGTGCAAAGACAAGCACCACCTAGAAAAAAAGAAAAAAAAGACATTTTACTTAAATCTGTACTTTTATATACTTTTATATATATATATATATATATATATATATACACACACACACACACACACACACACACCTGGTTTAGACCCAGACAGTACGTTTATTCTTTAGATGCTTTGGGAGATGGGAAAAGGAGGACACCAGCCAGTTGACCTATTTGGCTGACAACACAAATCTATTACAATATTTAAAATATATTACATGCGTATAAGAACCACCTTTTCCTATTTTTCAGAGAACTTTTCAAAACTAATTTCTAGACTACAAACTGTAAAAACAAAAGGAGGGTTACTTGAAGGGGTCTTACATGACACTTGTCATGAACATGAAGGAGGTTATAAATGTTTATGACTTGTCATTAAAGTGTCATTTGGTAAGTGATATCATTTCTAATGCAGAGTGGACACTGTTTGGGATGTTTTTGTGACGACAACGTGACATAAACCAAGGGAAGATAACCTGTCAGTGTCTTTGTTATGAAAACTTAACCAATACAATAATTTTAAAGTTAAAAAATATTTTAAACACTATTGATTTAAATTCGCAGAAAATATCAAATCATTATTCTTAAGACAAAAATCCTAAATATATTGTGCGGTTCCACCTTCTTCAATGTGAGTATTTGCTTCTTTTTATATATATATATGTATATATATATATATATATAAACTGAGTATCTTGGATTTAGAATATCTTGTAGACTTGGATTTTACCTCAGAAAGACATCAACATTTTTACTTATTTTCCTAACTTTCTGACATTTTACAGCCTAACTGATATAAAAAATAACTGACACAACAATTAACAGATGAATGAATAGTGAAACCAGCTCTATATCTTTTACTCTTCAACTCTCAGAACTATTAGACAACCTCAAACATAGCAAGAACAGAGGAGCAAATGCAAAGAAATAACAGAAATGTTTTTCACGGTTTGGATAAAATGTTCAATGGTTAATAACGGGCATGGACAGACCTCGATACATCTCGTCAGCCTGTTTTAATTGTGTTATATAAACCAAAATGAAAGAGTCACAGTTTTGAACAGCAGTGTCACCCACAGACTCATCATTTACTGTATATCTGACAATGTAAATAAACACACAAGACTTCAACACATCATGTAAATTGGCAGCCGAAGAACAAGGACCAGAACGTGGCTTCAGCTTTCACAGACTCCAACAAGGAAGGATAGAGCTGAGCCTGAAGCTTCAGCGGTCACAGTGGAGCACCGTGATAACAAAAATCCAGGGCATCACTTTTAGTCTGTCACTCTGCCTTTTCTGCAGGAGTGTGTGTGTGGGGGGGGGGGACGCTGCTGAATAAACTGAAGCCTGGAGTAAGCCGATAGATGCTCAGAGTAGATGGGGGTGTGCAGGGAAATAAACATGAGATTCAGGAGCGTTAGAGGTGACGCTGCTTAGTTTCAGTACACCTGTGTCCTCACCTGACAAACGCGACTGACACCGAATACCACACAGTGACATTCAAAGTGACTGCTGTCATGATGAATTTGTCAGACCAGAAAAGAAGGTTTAAGATTATCGCAAATTGAGGACAGAAGATAAAATCTCTGTTACCTAACTAGAGCATACTTTTTACAAAGTAGGCTAAAAAGCAACTAAAACAGAACACAGATCACGAGTTCATACATTTCATAGTTTGCAGAGCTGTTACAAAACCAGTTTTCTGTCATTTAGGTTAGAAAAGACTTTGATTTTTGGTCCTTTAAAGATATAGGAATGTTATTCATATTTTTCATTATTACGTTGTGAAATACCTGTCCTAATTTTGTCTCTAAAAGCCAGTGCTAATGAAGGGCTCAACCTGGAGAGACGCAAATAAGACCTGAAAGGTTTCTGCCAGACAGCAGAACAAATGTTTTACATCCCAAAATACACCACCGGGTTATCTGCGACCTTACCTGGCTTTCATCTATTTAGAAATGACACAATGGCCATCCTGAACAAGAAACCAATGGGCATGCATAATGAATGGGTCCAGCCTAATTCATTTCCCTGATGTGAAATAGTATTGTCAACCTGCAACCACCGATGGCTCCGTAATGACAAAAAGCACCCGCATGCATTTTTAATAGACCCTTCGTCTTTGAAAGCCAGGAAATCTCTTTCTGCCTCTGACCGTCCCAGTTTAGACGTCGGAAACAATGTTGGCGCAACCCTAGAAATGCTAATGTCGCCGGCAGACCAAGATTCAGCAATGGCAGTAAACAAAACACTCAGGCTGTGACAAAGAGGAGGCGGTCATGACTGGGTTCGTCAATGAGGTGGCAGCGGACAGGTGCCAGCGCCCATCATTCATCTCAGTCACCGGATAACGAGGCATCACATCTGCATCGTCGGCCACCTTGCTGGCAGATGGCTCCGCCCACAAGAGGGCACAGTGAGCTCAGGCTCCCGAAGAGGACCGGCAACCGTGAGAGCTGCCAAAGACAAACTCAGCATTTATTTTTTGTCAACACATTGTTCACTTAGTGTCAACGCCAATTGCAAGATGGAAGCTAAATCAAAAGAAAATGTCAAATATTCAAACATAAACATAATTGGTCATTGCCAGGAAGCAAAACTCAGGTGCATAAAAAAAAAAAAGTCTATCAAAACAAGTTTTAAGTCAGGCCTCAAGTCATTTGAAAAAAGTCCAAGTCAAGTCTCTGGTTACATGTAACAGGTCTAAATTAAGTCTCACATCTCTAAGAGCACAAATATTAAGGATTGAAGTTGTACAGTTACCGACTGCCTGTCACTATTTCTTTCTTCTTTTTTTTTATTTATTGCTGCAGGACTATTGAGGTCAAAACTTAAATTGAGAGTTGCGGTATGGAGGATATTGTAGGTGGTACAGATCATAAAGTCCTTTGAGGCATATTTGTGGTTTTGTGTTGTGTTTTTACATCTAAAATAAATCTTCAAGGATTCAAGTAGATTTGCTCTCACAAGGCCTTTCTGTTTTTTGTCTGCAGCTTTGAAGGACAAGAAAGAAAAAGCTGCAACCAAATCTGAAACTGTCACGATGTCAGAAATGAGGAGAATGACACTGGCTGAATAGCTGAAAGGCGTTACAAAGAACAATTGTAACGCCTTTCAGCTAAGCACAGACACTTTCGCAACAGATTCTAATATCACCAATGATTCTGTCCGTGATGTACCGGCCTGCAGAGTGCACCAGCAGGTCTCAAGCATTCAGAAGTCAACCTGCATACATCAAAGAACCCACTCATGCTCCTCCACTGCTCCTGGAGTGTGACTCACCATCGACCAGCATGAATAACCTGCCAACAACACAGGAACTGCACCTGGGCAGAAAAATCACCTTTACTGTGGAGAACGAGCCCACACTTCAAATATAAATGCTTCAGTTTCTCAGTTTTGTTGGTGGGGTGGGGTGAGGGTTGACAGAAAGCTACATTATGTATTTTCAAAATAAAACAATGAAAGGTCACGATCCAAGCGTAATACTAAAGGTGATGTAGCCCTCATTTGGGATCATTGAAATGAAACGGTGCAAAATTTGTACAAAAAAATAAGAATATGGCAAAAATTTAAGATTATTTAATATTATTCATTTTCAACTTAAATTGAAAATTTTATGTGAGTGAATCATCTCGGCGTAAAATTCGTGAGCCAAGTAGAAAACTAGTGGAAGAGGCCGGAGGGGAAACACTGCAAATGCAGATGCTCGGAAACTTTTATTGGTTTATACAACAGGCGAGCAGGTATTTCGTTCATGCATCTCTCATTTAACTTCATTGTTCATAGGAGCAGAAGTTTGGGACCTGGTCACCCCTCTGGGTGACTGTCCCACAGCAGCTTCCTCAGTTATACAGTGCTGCCTTCCAAAATAAAATGACCTAAGGACTCCCCTAGTGAACCCCAAGTGTTGTTCTGGGTTTTGTACCCTCATGGTTGAAATGCACTTATTGTAAGTTGCTTTGGATAAAAGCGTCAGCTAAATGAAATGTAATGTAACTCATGCCAGCCCATCTGTTTGACCTCAAATGCTACAATGATTAATAAGGTATCCTGAGCACACAAAAAATAAATGCAGAACTGCGCAAAAGAGAGGAAAAGAAATCAATGAGTCATCATTCATCTGAATAGTTAAATTTACATTCTAAAATAAACTGAAACACAAGTCTTTCTTTTCTCCAGATTTATTTTTCAGAGCTCAAAAACACAAATTCAGAACTTCAGCTGCTTGAATGAATATAAAGTTGTATGCAAAATTTGTAAATCACAGGAAAAACTTTTTTTTTTTTTTTTTTTTTATTCGTTATACCATTTTGTTGGTTTTTATATTGGCTGTGACTCACCCTGCAAACATACCAATGACCCCACCCATTAACTTTACCCCAAATATTTTTTAATTTCATGAGTTATGTTTTGTTGTTTCTGTGGCTCCAGTAGGTTTAGAGCCAGCAGTAAATATCTGTGTTACGGCCCTTGGATTGTGAGACGCCGAGGCCATTATGACTGTCCTCACTAACCAGACTTTGTTTACAGGGATCCTGCAAAGTTTATCCTTCGCCTATGGGTAATAACAGCAAATTAGCATGTTTACGACAACAGCCATAAAAGTGATGGACTGCAATCTTGACAAACGTGGACACCGAATGAACATTCGCGAGATATTTACTGTGTCATTACTGTTGAACTCTGGCTCCTGCACAGCTGACAGGACATGCTACAGGGCGTCTGGGACTTGAAAGGCAACTTGAGCTCTGCAGTCTCAAGCTGTTGTTATTAGTGTTTCCATACTGATGGTGTGTGAAGAGTCTCGACCGCTAAGGTATCATGATAGGTGATAATAACCACTGACCTCCTCAAGGCCCATTGACACTTGGCGCACTGAAAATGGTTATTAAAGATTTAATATTCCTAATTATATTGTTAGATTTTAGTCAATAACTGTCAATAAAAATAAGTGTCTGCTGGGTAAACAATTATTTAATAGCCCGTTTGAGAAACCCACTAAGGTGGCTAGACAGCAGCTTACTCCAAGTAATAAAGGATTTATAAAGGAGTTATATGCACTTATAAAGGCAGCAATTTCGATCTGCAAACAAAAACAACATGCTTATGCTCTAATCAATCAATCAAAATATCCCAATTAACAGTTATACACACACAAATATTGGCTCTACCTGTAAATTACATGTAAAAAAAAAAATAAAAAAAAAGACAGACTGGACCTTTAAGAGACAGCCGCATCCCTGCTAAGTTCAGACCTGTGTGCACTTGCTGTGTCTATATGTTCCCCATGCTTGTGGCGACAGGCAAAAACACAACATGCATACTAATGGCGTGTTGGACAGTGCTCCTGAAGCCTGGCTCCCTCCTCAAGCACAATCTTAATATAACCTCCCCAGCATTGTGTTTCACAAACAGTCTAAAGCCTCATCTGCCCCAACGAGAAATTATGATTAAACAATCTAAATCACGCCATCGGTGGAAAGGTGTGTCAATGGCATGTATCTGACGAAGTCACGCAGCAAAGTCAAGACAGATGTTTGCTATTTAAAAGGATAAAACAATAAAAAAAAATTTTTTTAAACAGGATCAATTATTATCACTGTCATGATACACACTGTGTTGTGCAATATTTACCTACGGCTATATTTTCTATTTTCACATAAGATAACTATTTTATTTGTTCTTTTAATTCTGTAACTTAAGAGTCATCTGTTCTAAGCTTCTCCCAGCAAGTGTAAATGAAACAATGTTGGCATTTTTTTCCCTGTTTTTCTACACACTAAAACATTGTTATATTGCTAGTTTTTAGTCCATTTTTAAGCTCTGTCAAACGTTGAATTAGCCATAAGACATGATAATATGTCAGTGTTGTGTTTACAACTTATTGTGCTGCTTCTGAGGGTCCAGAAAATACATATACATTAATTGTGGTTTAATTCAAACTGAATTTGTCTTTCTCAGTTGTGGTTTTGATTGTGTGGCCAAAGCTGCTGCTGCTGCTGCTGCTAATTAGGTGTAGATCACTAGCGCACGTTAATGACGGTGGTGACGTATTTCGTAGCAACAGCAAGACAACTTCTGCCGTGGAAAAAGTCCTCTGAGAAATTAGAATCACACTCGAGGGGAAAGCATCACAGAGCTAGTTTCTTTTTTAGGTGTCCAGTGTGAATAAACACTAAAAGTTCAGATTGGTGTGTGTGTGTGTGTGTGTGTGTGTGTGTGTGTGTGTGTGTTGCAAATTAAAAATGTACTGTGGTTTTTCATAGTTTTATTACTTCTTTGAGTGAAATGCAGCTTTTATCAGTAATGTAGATTCAATTTACACTTTGAAGAAAGAATGAGTGTAAAATGAGGCCTGAGTGAACTCAACTCATTAGATGTATTAGATGCCTCAGTCACAGTCATGTACTGACATAATTCTGTCTGCATGCATCAGATCCTATTGAAAACCTGAATCTCAGTTTGTCGGTGTAACATTACTCATTGTCAGACAAGATAAAAGCCAATGCTTAATGGGCTCCAGTCACTGATGACGGCAGCGGAAAGAGGATAAGTATCGTACAGGCGATCTCCAGACGTGTGTGTGTGTGTGGTAAGAAATTAACTCATCGTGTGTCATTCTGATCATGCCTCCGCTGCTTTGACAATCTCATGAGTCATCACTGAGGCGAGGCTCAAGGACACAGAGGTGGATGGGTTCAATGTGCCAGGATCAGTGACTGTGCCAAAGCTATTTCTTAACCCTGTGGACTGGCTGATCAAGGACATTGGACGGATCAGAAGGAGGAGAATGACTGAAATAGGGGGTTGTTGGCTAATAACTGAAGTTCAAATGCATTGTGAAAGAAATACATAAGACCCCCAGGTATGGCATTAAAAAGTAAAGACATTAAATTTTGTTTTTTAAAAGTAAAAACTATTTTTAGTACCAAAACTGCTTCATTTATTTCTCAAAAATCGGTTTGTTTGTTTTTTTTGCTTTGCCCTGACTGATTCAGATGCCTAGATCCTAATTTTAATTTTAGCAGTGTTAAAAATCATAAATCAAAGAAGGCAATGTGGAGCCAGAATATTTATAGAGCATCTATTAAAACCACATGCTGCCAAAGAAATGCATTACATGTAATAAATGTAATATTAAAAACAAATCAGACCGGAGGTTAGCTTTCCTTCCACAAACCACAAACAAACCCAGTGGTTTGTTGGTTCTCAAAGCCCAAATAATCGAACATCATTCTTTAGCAATTTAAAAACCCCTGAAAAACTTGTCATCTTGCTGCAGAGATGTGAAGTGAAGTGGTTTTGTTTCACCCCCTCACCCTTCAGTGATGTAACGATGACACAGACCCAAAACTTTAAAGCTGGAGCGCAAGACTTTTATAGATAAAGGTACGTTACATTCAAGCCCTAATACCGCCTGGTGTCTGGTGAGACATTCCCACGCTAAGCGCATTAATCCACACTGAGCATGCTCTTCGGGTAGGAACGAATGCTAACTAAATGGTTGCTACATTAGGTATATTTTTTTCTCTCTGATTTCTAATCACATTTATTTGCAGTGGACAGCAGATGTCATCATATTCTAATGAATCTAAAAATGTGTACAATGTCAGTGCGCTCCGATTTATGAGTCCATAAAGGAAAGAACATTTCGGACACAAATTGCCGTAATCGAGTGCTAATGACTTTACGGTACCATAAAGGCCTCCATTAGCGCTGTCACAGCCAGGTGATAGGTAGGCAACATCGAACGGTCAAACGGCAGTACAGTAACTTCTCATTGTTTTCACACTCTTTGTTTCACATCTCTCCCTCAGAGGGCCTGCTACAACTCTCCCACGCCCCCTCACTCAGATTAAAAGCTGTTACTCCATCCGGACTTCCTTGGTGATGTTTTATTGGTACCTGAAGAAACACACTCTTGCCAACCGATTGTCTTGCAGGTTTCAGTCCCGAAGGCACTGCTTCCTCAGTTTTCAAATAAACATCAATTCAACATTTAACTGTAAATCAGTTACACTGTGCGTGCTGATCTGTTTGTGCAAAGCTTACAGTATATAGAACAGTCATTAATAATGTAAACTTTCATCCAACATCAATTGAACAACTCTTTTTTCAGGGAATCCCTGGAAACCCTCACACATGCATGTGGGTGTCTGGAGTGGCTGAATATAATATCCAGGCTGCATCATTCACAAATCTTTCCCATGATGAGTGTATCGTGCAGACGGTACAGTATCCAAAGCCGGGCTCCACGATTTTCTTTTGTGCTTGCGACTTTAACACTCACGAGAAAAACCGATGGGTTTAAGGGATTTCTCTCTCATCTTGTCAAAAGAAAGCAGATTATTCCTTTGTCTTTCACGCATGCAGCTGCTTCCACATCATTAGGGATCACTACCAGCATGACAGCAGTTCCACAGGGATAGAGCAGCTATTCAGTAATAACGTCATCACTCCCAAGCCTGAATGCATCCCCCTCTACTGAAACCAACAGCAGAATGAATTTAGCTCCTTTAACTCCCGTGCAGCTGCTGCAGTAGCAAACAATTGGTGATTGTCTGTAAACTCACACTTCTACTATTCATTTCACGAGTTTCCCATTTTGACATTTCCTAAAATTGGAACTTAATGTCTTGTCTGACATTTAAGAAAGATTTATTAATAAAAAAAATCCTCTGACATACACTGATACAGCAATAACCTTGATCTGATTTACTTATGGATCTAAAAGACTGAATTGAAATGTTGCCATGGTTAAGTGAGACTGCTAATTTCCAACATGGAAACCAAGACAAACTGGTGAAAAAGCTGTTTTTTTTTTCCCCCTCTGTCTAAAACATCCCCTGATTCATACAGCTGATATAAATGATACTTGACAGTATGCACAGACTTTGAACTCTGTGTTTTGCAATTATGGGAGCCACCAGAGGAAAGTTCCTTGTACAGCAGTTCCTGGAAGCTCATTTAGAATGTTTCATTCCTGCTAGGAGACACAGAGCATCGAGCTGCTGCAACGCATTGCAACTTTACCGCATTCAGCTGCAATTTGCAGAGGGACCGAGAACAGAAAAATTAACAGGCGCCCTTGTTAATGACAGAAGGAGACCAAGAGGGAGTTGGACAGAGCCAGGATGGAAAATAAACCAAGTCTATCGCGACACAACATCTGTGCTTCTTTCTTTCACTATTACTGTATATGGTGTCTGAGTTCTTGAAAATATGTGAGGTATTTAAATTAATCTACTTACATGGTCTATTTCTTTTAGAGATGAAGACCGAATGTGCAAAACAAAGTTAAGGACATTTTTTTATGCGATTATGTGTTAATTATATTGGGTGATATTGCCTGCACACAGCGTCTGAGAGAGTGTAGGTTGATGGCATTATAATTATTAACACCATTTTAGCAGACACTCTCTGGTGTTGAAAACACCAGGTCAAAAATAACCAGAGAACTTTCCCAACAGCTGCTGTCCAAATTACAGTATGTGGCAGCTTAATTCACTTTGATTTATCACTAAATATAAATAATACCTTCACTGAATGTGTCCAAAATAACTACAAGGGTGAAATAATATAATACAAAATCTTTAAAATAAAATCACGTCTTTTTCTTTGCACATGTTAAAAAAGAACAGAGTCAAAGGAACATCGGCCATATTCCTCTCCTGGTGCAGTGAACGTTACAGTGGAAAATGGTTGCTGTTGTCAGCAATAAGTAGTAAACTCCTGAGGATTGAGGTTTGCCTGAGGAAGAGCCTGCAGGCTCTCTACAGCCACTCACACTTTCCTGATTCGCTCCGTAACCCAACATCAACACAGCAAGCTGTAATCTGTGCTGCTCAGTGAACTTCAGAACACTCAGCGTGGAGTAGCAGACTCCTGCAGGTTTCTAGTGGGAATCCAGAAATGAAAGAAAATAAAGAAATAAAGAAGAAAAATACATTTTGAACATGGAGGAAGCAAAAGACAGATCGAAGAATAGACTCAAAGGTTTGCGAGTGAATGATTAAAAAGAATATTTAGAAAGCTATAAGGTAATCAATTAGCCAGGTGCGATGAGTCATCAACATGCCTGCTGTGTTGATCAAATATGTTAAAAACTGAGTGTCTACATGGCAGCAGGACAAATGTAGAAATGTGAAGCACGATCATGACAACAGTTAGTTCTGCTGAGGAGGCCTGAAAAGCGTTAGAGGTTATTAAATGACAGGATAAATGCAACCGTTTCAGCGAGACACTCCGATCACCTTTTTAAACTGTTCCTACGTGTTGGTTTGCAAACATTTTCTCTTTGAAAGAAAGATTTCACGACACCAATTAATGCACAAATAAAGGCATGTTTACCAAGAATGTAGGAGTCTGAACTGTGTTTCTTACTAAAACATTTTTCCATCCTCCCACTGAGAAAACAACTAACCCAGCAGCAGGAAAGGTTACAAAAAGGCAATCTGAGTCTATTTTACTTCATGAACAAGGCCACTAACATCTCAGCATACTGGTTATTCAATTTTCTCTCTTAAAAAAACATCCTTCAAACATTCAGAGAGCAACATCTTTCCAAGTGGCTTAGTTTTCAAGACACAATGGGGGAATATTTTACTGACTGCTGCAAACTATCCTCCTCGAATCATCCTGGACTGAACCTGCTGAGAGTAACTTACGGTCAGGAAAGTTCAGTTTGCATGTTGCTGGTTTGTTTCCTCTTGTAGAGCTGCACAGAAAGAGACTTAGTTTGTGACCATTTTCTTTAATGCTGTTACTTAAGTGTTCTAATAGCAGGATCTAATAGGCCAAAGCTGTTTTATAAAGCAGAGGCGCAGATTTATTTTCTCAGACATAATTTCCTCTGCTGCAGTTGTGAGTCTGCACTGATGAATCCCATGCAACCACTAACCTTCAACTAAGGTTTAAGTTGCAATAATGGTTTAATTCTTTCAAACATGGTCACTTGAAATGGCGATTTCACATTATTTTCTTTTGATTTAGCTTGGAACTGTTCTTAAAGAAAAATTAAAGTCTTTCTTTTTTTTCCAGGTGTTATTAACTGTTGAAGCAAATTTTTAAGATTTACCCAACAATTTAATCTAATGTTATTGTTGTTTTTGCTATGGATTCTGTTATGTGAAGGACTTCGGGCTGTAATTTGCAAAAATGAAAACATCTATATTCATATAACTGTTATGTTGTAGTTGTCACAGTGGTCATGGTGGTAGTGGTTTCATTGGTATGTGTTATGAGTTTAAAACAATGATTACATGTTGCTGAACAGTGGAGACCATACCCTTGATGCTGTGAGACATTTAGCTTCTAACCATACGCCATATTGCACAGATATTAAAATAATCATGGTGGTTAAAGCACATAGAAACTGGATCCTCCCTTAAACCCTTGGCAGCTACACACAAGTGCTCAGTTTTGGTTTCATGTTGTATAGGTTGCACTGTAACTACGTGCGGCTTGAAACCTGATCCCCTGTTTGTTTGACACCCGCCCCTGTATATGGTGAGCAATCTGATCTATGAGCGGTGACAACGTCCTTTCTGAGCTGTGAAAACAATCCTGCTATTCTTGAACATTTTGGGTCAAGCCTGTTGGAGAGCGTCTCTCTCATTCATGCTGTGCGTTTGATGTCGATTTGGGATTCTCTTTGCATTTTTATAACTGTTTGATGTGACAGAATTGATCCATGCTCATTAGAACAAAACAGTATGTTCTGCTCTTTTATAAATAAGAGACTTAAACTTTTCCTACTACAGTTTGCGCCGCTATTCAGATATTAAAGCACCCACAATCAAAACATGCAGTGTGCAACCCCAAATCCCACACGGGCTTAGCCATGATTTAAGCCATCCTGGAAGCAGCCCAACCACTCTCACAGTGAGGCGTAAAGAGCTTAGGATGGGAGGGGATGGATGTGTCTCCCTGCAGGATCTTGCTGTCTGTCTCAGCTGAAATATGACATTGTATTTCACTTGCTTCAGAGTCTTGAAAACAAGAGACAACGTAGGAAAACTGATAATAAAAAAAAAGAAATTGAATCTAAAAAAAAAAAAAATTATGTTTTTTCTTTGACGTCTATCACAGAGAGAGAAAAAAAATCTCTAGTTTGAGCACAGGCCATGACTCACCTTTCTGGCAGCACTCGAGGGGATTTTATTGAAAAACTTTCTTACTGAAAAACAATGGAAATGAAAATGTGTAAATGTTTTTCTTCGTCTGAGAAGCTGGACAGAAGACCTGCAACAGCCACATGTATTTTTTACCGGCTATGGAAGGCCATCGTGGATAATGGTGCCATATTAATGTACATGACTGAATATATATTCTGAAGTTGGACACAATTTAATTGCAATAAAGCAAACAGACCGAGAGCTGCACTAAAAGAGAACTTTTTAAGTTATCACCTGTCGTGTGATCAGTTTGTGACAACAACTATTAACCTCCAAATATTAATTTTCTCTAAGTGGCCGTGTTCATTAATTAAACTGGACTTGTCGGGGGGAAAGCCAGCTTGACGTTAAGTATCAATAAGGAGTTACGTCACCCCCTTTTACGCCTGCCTTTCAGCGGGAGGAAAGGGGAGATTGTGATTAGTTTTGTCGACTTTGTGAGCTCTAATAGAAGAGCCGTCACCCGGTCGTTGCGTAGCTCGTGATTTTTTTAATAGAATCTGCAGCGCCAAATTCGTGACTGCTTATAAAAATGGATTTCGGGGATGGCGAAGAATGCCACGACAATACACTTCTCCACAGATTTGAATACGATGCCACTCCACCAAACTAATTATTATCCACTGATTGTTTGTGCCAAATGAGATCCTGCTGAAAATGTGGCTGCCAAACATAGAGAAGTTCAAAATTAGAAACGTCTCTCTCCACCCCCTGCCTCCCCCCCTCCCCCCCTGCCCTCCTACCCCTAGGGGGATGGTAATTATCACACCTGATACTTGCTGATGTCCAAAACTAATGGTGTGATTGCTGTGAGAATTCGGCCCCACAAGTGCAGAGAGTTACGGATCAAGCAAGTCTCAATCTGTAGACTCTGCAGGCACAGATGGCCACAGGTCAAGACAGCCTCAAAGAAACATGTCGACGGAACATTCACATTTGTCGGTGTGCCGCACAGAGGGCAAATATTAATGATGTTATAAATCGAGATAGACAGCAGACACACCGCGCACCATCCAAGGCAAATCAGTATAGACAGAAACCTGTATGAATTTGGCTGACATTGCATGCAAAACGTCTGCACGCACCAAACAGTCAGCAGCCTGCTGCATGACGACGCTGACCACCACAGTTACCAGTAGACGAGGTCCTCCTGTGACATTTACATCCCAGAAAAGGACTCTGGTAAAAAAAAAAAAGTAAAGGGTGCAGTGGGAGCAGCAATGCAAATGAGCCTGGTCATTACACACCAGGGCAATTTTTTTTAAAAAGAGTTCACGCTGGCGGTTCTATAAAGCTAATTGGACACAGTGATGCTTTGAGCTACTGCTAATGCCAAAAACCTAACACAGTCCAAATAGTAATGCTATAAAATGGTCTGTTTAGCAGACACAATATTCGCCGTGTTAGTTTAGTAAATTGGCATGCTAACATTGGCCAATCATTAACAACAATCATTTTGCAGGTATTCGGAAAAAGAAATCAATACAAATAAACTCAAAGTCTGTGGTTTGAAACTGTTTGGCCAGTGAAGAGTAAAGGGATCACAATTACAATTCATCCCGAAGGAGAAAGTAATGTCGACCGACTGGCAGACCGGCATCACCGTCCCTATTGCTACGTTGCCGGCATGGCTAAAAACAAAGAATGCTTGACCTCGAAAGAGTGTTTGCACTGCAAATGGAATTAAAACATTTTTATTTGTAGTCTGTTTTTCTCTACAAGGATTTTTACATTTTGGCCAGTTCTGCAATAACCAAAACAAATCCCAAAAGTCTTTGGAAAATTAAAGAGCTGGGAAAAAAAAAAAAAATAGAAAAAAAATATTCCTTGCAAATAAACTGTGGAGCCTAACTAAATTGCAAAAGTTTAATTACCTTGACAGTGTAGTGAAATTATTTCAGCTAATGCGAATCAATCAGTATTTTCTTATTAAATGAAATGTAATTTTTCTAGACTTTAAGGCATTGATATGCCATATTCCTTCTTGTTTCAAGGTACAGGCCCTAATTTTGAGAAAACTCTTGACATCATTTTACTTTTATCAGAAATACATTGATCTCAGAGAGGTGGCAGTGTTCAGTAAAGAAAGGTCTTAAGAGTTAGTTGTAGACAGTAATGACTTATGAAGATGTTCTTGGTTTTGACTAAGGACAACAAACGTAACAAAATAACTTCAGTCTCGAATGGCATTGTTTCCTTCTGGAAGGCCCAGACAAAATCAGCCTGGCAGCTGCTGTCACCCGAAAATAGCGTCAGACTTAGAGGCGGGCAGAGAGCCGAGTGACGCTGTGCACGTTGTTGTACTGGGTGCGGTAAAAGTCACACACGATCCTGTTGGCGCAAGAGTCCACAGGTGGCGAACAACGTTCTGTCTTTGCCACAAGGCCACGGGCGTGTTGAAAGAATATCTGTTACATATAACAACACTGACGTCCTGAAGATTCAACTGGGAATGTAAAAAATTTAAAAAAAAATTTAAAATTTAAAAAAAGGCACAGACAGTAAAGGCTGTTTCTAGTCCTTTCATGCTGAACTGAACACAGTGGAAAATGTGTGACAATAAAGCAGCACTAAGCTGAATTCTCAATCATGTAAAGGATAAGTGCTCCCATCACTTCCGAATGGCACAAAAGTGTTTACTCTTTCTGTGTCTCTCTCTCTTTCCCTTTTTTTTTTTACTCTCATCAGACAAAAAGCTTTTCCATGTAGTGGCTCAATTGCTGCTGTTCACTAGCCTCTCAGAGGAGGAGGGGGTGAGTTTGTCTGCCTGATGAAAATGCCCTTCTGGCCCACCTATAATTTTGTTCAGAGCTCATTCTCCCCCTGCGGCTGCTCCCATGCCATATCAAATCTAGGTGACAGCGGTCAAGCCTTCCTCCACATGTTGACCCCAGTAAACTGAGAACTGAATTGTGAGCACTTTTTGTTTGACAGATGGTGGTGATGATGAGATTTGAAGTGACTTCGCTGAAGCCGACACCCTTTGCTCACTTTTTAACCTGTGAATGTTCAGGAAGAGGCAGATAATGCAGCCGAAGGGGCTGTTCGAGCCTCCTACCCGCACACTGCATCCAGGATCTCCATCCCAGAGCTGTGTGTCAATGGTGTTCAGAGTGTTCTCCATACACCTGGCGAAAAGTGAGTGCACTTGGCAGATTGTCCATTTAAGAAATTTAGTTGGATAAAGCTTCTGGATAATTCATTATTAACGTGGACTTCAGTGTAAGCCTGATGCATGTACCAAAAGCTGCCCCATTTTTTTTCCCTCCCAGATGCACAGATATCATACACATTAGTATTGCAATGAGCAGAGCTCACACTATGATGTCCATCAAGGATAAACATTCATACATTTTCAAGGAAATCACATTAAAGAGCACTTTTTATAACATGTTTAGATGTTTTCTTCAGCATCAAATGAAATGTATAAGGCGATATCACGAAATCCAATACTTTGACCAATTCAATGGCAACATTCTGAAAACATATTTGTTTTACAACAACAACAACATGGGGAACAGTGATGACAGGTGCAGCAACTGGTCCGCTACTGTAGCAGTACTCCACATATAATGTTCACAAAGGGTCATTTAGTTACAGCTCATAACATTAACAGGGTGCTGCCATTACGTTAAACATTACATTTCCCTCATGACGCAAGCATGTGTGTGCGCGCGTGTGTTTAAGAGTTTATGTTAAAATGCATTCATTTGATTAACTGATTTGTTTTATATATAATAATAATGGAATAATGGAATTTTGATAGCATTAGTACCAACTACCAAATTTCTGGTGACATTCATTTGTCATATGTAACTGTGGTACAGATCGTGAGGGCGCAACCACATCTAACTGAATTCATGGTAACATTATGGAAACCTGGGGACTGTTTAAGTAGTTTTACTTTGCATGACAGGATTGGGTAAAACCCAAATAGTAGCCCTACATGCCAAATTATGGCATTTCTAAGTAGCTTAATGTATCCTAACCGCAAAAATATATGCAACGCCTCGATAAGACATGTTACTGTTAGAGATGGGACATGATTTTTGAATAGTCATTCAAATATAAAATAATTGATTGACAGCGACTATTGTTTATCCTCATTACTCGTTTTTACTGGCGCCTGGTTGTAATACATTACTCCCAACAGAAGGTGGCGGTAATGCACCTAAAAGCTGTCTGCGCACCGCCATTAATCGATATAAGGAGGAGAACAAATTGCTACCAGACTCCGGAGCTTTGCCAGGTAAAAAAAAAAAAAAAGCTGTTGCGTTGTGAGATTAGAGAATAGTAAGAATAGTCCTTTCTTAATCGCATTGTTCAGAGCGAATTTCGAACAGTAGTGCCCATCCCTAGTTACTATGTGAGGATCCTTTACAACAAAGAAGGAAAAGCAGCCCAGTGTTCACCGGCGATGTTAAGCAATCAGACAACTCATCCAAGTCTGACTTTAATACCCCTGACTCTGCTCGACCTGTGACTGTGACTCGGGTTAGGGGGCAAAGACTGAAAACTCAATAGTGCCAGAGGGCATCTGTGTGCTCCCATTAATAGAAAACCTTTCTCTGGGCAGAATAATAGCTTTGCGACATCCCAGCCCCCCTGTGGACCTCTAGAGCCGAGCACACGTGGGCTAAATGTCACTCCGCAGGTTCCCATCATTTAAGAGAAATCACATTTTCCTGCAGGAAACACTAACCTAACCGTCTCGATGATTGCATTCGTAAGCGAAGTACGATTGAACAGGAAATAGATGGCTGACATTACAGGAGACCTGCTGGGTTCATTTGCCACAGGTATGAACCGCAGCCAACTGTTCCAGGCCCCAAAAGTGAGTACTGTTTGTTTTGACGCAAGTAAACAGCAAAGTGATGACATGTGTGATGAATAGGGAAGGTGGTCTTGTGTGATGAAAAAGTGACTGGGGGGAGGAGGAGGGGGAGGGGGGAGGGGAAATGCAATAAGGCATAAACTGACAGATGGGATCCTTCTGTGTCCCCAATCTGGGGGAAACAACGTCGCTCATTACATACAGCAAGCTGCTGACCTGAAATTGTCAAAGTAAACACGAGGCCTTGTCTTTCCCGTTTTATTTGAGTGCTTGAAGAGCAGAGCGCCGATCTCCTGCAGATAAACCTTTACAGACTGAAAGGTCATCGGGAAGTGTCATCCCTGCTAATCAAATAGCCCTGAAGGCGAGGTTTGATCTTTTGCAATCTGCTAAAATGTGAGGCCGGCCGGGCAAATAAGGACCGTGTCTCCGGTCCTTCCACAGGGCTGCCTGCACCTGTCCGTGACTCAATAGTCACTGTCAGAGGTAAACATCCAGCTCAGTCTACAGCGGTCCTCGTCTTTCTGTAATATGTAATTTATCATTTTTGTTTGAAATGCCAGATTATGAGAAATTAATTCTGCGTACTGTAAAAAAAAAAAACAACTGACCCTTTAACTCTGAGAGGATCAGAGTCAGAGTGAGTCAGAAAATGTACTTGTCTGTCTTGAGTCATGTACTTTAAACATTAACCAGCTTCGTAACCTTTCGCCATGTCATACCGAGTGTTTGTAGACGTAACGGATCAGAAGCCTTCAATAGAAATTAGTTTATTTTTTTGTGCTTTTTGTGACGTTAAAAGTCACTCATTATTTTGTCCTATAACTTAAGATTTGTGGTTCGTATTTTACGTTTGTGTCCTTGGTTTCATATTTTGAATTGTTCGTTCGTCTAATTTATTTCCTTTTTTCTTTTTTTTTTTACTTCCTTTGCAACTACTGCTTCTGAGCAGTGAACAAGTACCGTGTACAGTATACGTAATTGAATCTTTACTGACAGCAGCCACTGTCTGTTTAATGGAGATATACTGTATAAACCTACATTAAAATTGCAAAATACTGCACATAACCTGCAGCTGAGCCTCCATTTTGCATAATCCACGTCTCAACTGTCTTTAAGGGTGAAGATTTATTCTCTTCTCAACTTCACATTCACATGCACCACCAATAACTGACGTTCCAGGAGAGGTAAAGTTGAAAATCAAATTGATTCGCCCTCTCCCAGCATATATTAATGAAAGGCTGCCAAATATATCCAAGTATATAACATGTAAAAAAAAAAAAAAAGATGTCCTGGAGTAAAAAAGCTATTTTAGAATATTTCAGGATATAGCCTGCCTGCGAAAAGTGTGTTTTTGAAGAGAAAAACGGAGGTGAAGATGCTGGAATAGCAGCTCAGCAAACACACGCCGACAGATGCATGAAATAAATGTGTGCACAAACACCCTGCGCCTTTCGTTTAAGCCCTCCCGTGCTCCTACTCCCCGGAAATATTTGCTCTCAGATGGCCTGGAAATAGGCTTTAATGTGTCCCCTAAAAAGGCCGAAATAGAAAAACACACATCTGCCATGTTTAGGTAAGCTCCAGTTGCCATGGTTACAGACGAGCACTGGCTAAACAGTTGTGTGTCAAGCCATCATTGAGACTGAGCACTTGAGCTGCGCGCGCGCACACACACACGCACGCACGCACACACACACACACACACACACACACACACACACACACACACACACACGAGTTGAGGGAAGCATTGGTGTTTCAAAGTGAAAAACAAGGAAGCACAGAGGATGGCAGTGGAGCTGATGTCACGCTTCTGCCGGCAATATGTTGCTGTCAACATGAACCATCACTGCCGTCTGCGCTCAGGGTGAACGATTAGAAGATGTCGTGGAGGCAACCGGAGTCCAGCCGGAGTTTTTTTTATGATACTTGGAGCAAGACAAAGAAAATATACAGTTTGTAGCACAAACTGACGGCAAAAAAAAGTCTTTGACTGCGGGTAGTAATCACCTCTTTATATATTTAGCACATTTTATGACGAAATACATTTTAGCTGTCAAAATAAAGATCCACCCCATCTTCTTATCCTTCCAACAGAAGCTGTCCCACAAACATGAACTAGGTGGTTCATTAATATTCCACATAAGACCGTAATGGGTGAGTGTACTGCTCACCCAGAATTCATGATTAACAACCTCTACACGCCGAGCCAACTAGAGATGCCGCACCACATTTCAGGGGGTGGGTGAAAGTGGGATCGAGCCCCAAGCACTGCGGCAAGCTTTGGCATGGTGCTCCCACTCATGCCATTTCATTTCATCACTCCGCAGTCTTAGTATTTCCTTTGCCAAGCACTTATGGCCAAATCATCAAACACTCTTGTGAAAAAAATAAAAGTGGAAATATAAAGCAGCGTCTCCATCGCACCAAAACTGTCCTCGACGTCCGCTCAGAGGGTCGGACAGGTTACAGCAAAACAAAAAGGATCTCATACAATATAATATACCCATGATCCCATGTGGTCGAACAAGCATGTGTTCTCCACGTGACACTGTCAACAGACGCACCGGGCGCCATGGCAACCCTTCAGCTGACCACCTGCAACTGTTAAAGGGTACACGTCTCTCCCTCCTTCCTGCTCCTCTGCATCGGTTTCCCTCTTCTGTCTGAGGACATTATGGCGTGAATGACCTTAATACACTCCTTAAATCTCTCTGCTTTCCTGCCCCGGCTTTGTTTTGATGTGTGTGCCTCGCCGTCTGAGAGATAACTCACTTCAAAATGATGTATTTATGAGTCGGACGAGCAAAAAAAAAAAAAAAAAAAAAAAAAAAAAAAATTCAAGGAACATTCAAACATGCCCAATTGGTGGCTTGTCAGATTCAACCTACTCCGGAGCAAAGATCTGTCTTTTTCCTTTAATGAATATTTTCCACGAGACAAACATACTATGAGGGAGTTGAACCCAAGCGCCTTGCTGTCATGAGTAAGTTCGGGGTGATCGTGATCGGCTGTCACACTTCATCTACCTGACGTCTTAACCGACGGCCTGCTACATGTAGGCTAGAGTAGCTCAAGATGTCAGTCAAAGATTAAACAAAGGATGGCGACGGAGTGTGAACTCACCAGGACTCTTCCTGTCAGCGTCTGAGCGGATATCATGACTCCGGCCCAGTCTTTGACCGAGGTCATCCAGCCCACCTCGCTGGCCGCTGCGCCATCCTTGTCCGTGCGCTTAATGCCATCGCCTGTGGTGATCCGATGGACCGGCTGGAAGAGGAAAAGGATGCAGAAGATGACAAAATTAGATCATTGATGAAAGTTTAAATGATTCATTCAGAAACTCGACAACAGCAACAAAGTCTTTGTGAGCATTAAGAAAGAAAAAAAAAAAAAAAACGTCATCTTTTCAAATGAAAAATTCAAGTTTGGCATTATTATCGAGTGCTATGATACAATAATCGTGTACATCGACCTACTGCCAGTGCAGGAAAGCTTTTAGGCTGTTCTGTCACTCAGCGAAAACTTTTCTAGCCTGGAAATGATGCTCAAACAACCTAAGTTGGCTCTTATCCCACTGGAGTCACTAATGTCTCATGAGGCTTTGAGGTCATGTGACTTCCATGATTGAGGTCCACCATCTTGTTTTCAGGCAAGTGCATGAAAAATGCTAGAAATTTCATCCAACTTCAAATAAAAGGAACTGGCAATGCGGGAACAAGACAGTCTTTCTATCATTGGAAGTAAAAGTAATGTTTTTTTTTTTTTATATTTCCAGGCATATTTCAAGTAGGTCAAATAGCTAAGAACAAACAAACAAATAACAAATCATTCTTGACTTAAATGAACAAAAAGAAACATTCTGCAGTCCCAGTGTCAGATAACGCTTGTCCCAACTCAAACTTGACCATTTACCAGGTCTTCATTGAGCGCGGAGCTGGCATCAGAAGTGTCAGAACAGCAGCTAAAATGTTTTACGCACTACTGGGTGTATTTAAAACCATGTTTGGACCTGTGAATACATTGATATCGAACATTGCATAACATGACAAAGTCTCCCTTTAAATATGCATTACCGTAATCGTTATTTTTGGCCGACATTCACTCTCCTTTTAGTTCTATCCTGGTCTCCAACACCACCTGAGAAAAACGTCTGGCTCTTCAGGTGCTAAATGCTCTGTTACATGTTCATCAGCTTGTCGCCAACTGCGTCTGTCTGTTGTTTGATACCGGAAAGGTAGATATTGGTTTCGTCTATGTTTTGTTGTTTCTGAAAAAGGGTGCCCGCTCCGTCTGACACCAAAGTTAGTAAAAAATTCTGAGAGTAAACTAAAACCAAAACTTTTGGTTGTAAAACAAAACTGTGAGCTGAAAGGTGCTAAAACGCTCCTGAGCGGTGAGAGGGACCGCAGAGTTAAGTGATAATCTTCCGTGGATTTGTCCCTACAACCGGCCCACTTCTCACTGAACATTGTAATTTAATTAATTGTTCATAAAACAATATTGATTAGACCATATCCAAGTAAACAGAAATCCAAATGATGTTAATAGGAAGTACGACCTATGATTTTTGTTGTTGTTGTTGTTGTAGTTAACAGCTGTGCAAAACAACATGAAGCAAAAATCACCACTTTAAAAACATAAATACATCATTCTTAATATAGTGACCCGTCTCAGGGCCTCCAAAATAAACCCACATGCATGCTTGCACACATGCATACAGTAAACAGGGAGGGAGAGCAGCAGAGACTCCAGGAGTGTATCCATGGCAGCCACTGAGCTCCTGGTGTTTCTGCTCCACTGAGTGGGCTGCCTGCCTGCCTGCCTGCCTGCCTGTCTGTCTTGCTGCCCGTCTGTCCGTCTGTCTGTTTTTCTGCTGGGACTGGCCATGATTCACAGAGCAGGAAATCGAGACAGGATGCAGAGGTTAGCCATGCTCCCTGATGAAACACCCCACAGCCTCGAGGCTAACACGACTCAAACTCTTTACCCCGTGACATCCTATTCCTCCTCTACCTTAATGGTGTCACACATCACTCTCTCTAAGGCCTCGCTCTCCTCCGGCTACGCTCATCGTGAGTGATTTGTTGATGCCACTCACACAGTTAAAGGGGAAAGATAGCCTTTCACCGTTTACATGGTTTCCAACACGCGTCGTCCGCTATTACAGCGCTCTTTTTTGTTGTTGTTGTGGCGTATATGCCAAACATCTCGGCATGCTGCATTCTCCAGGTGCAGAATGGGCTATTGTGTGTCACTGTAATGGGGCAGCCAGCTTCAGAGAACTCCAAGAATGCAACAGGTGTTGTGCCTCCACTCCCCCATAAATCTTTGTAAAGCTGAAAGGGGCGCAGCACCTCGAATATAATTGAATGGGTGAATGAATATGCAACAGACACATACGGGGTACGCTGTTGTGATTTGACAACAAGGGTGTAACAAGAACTGAAATCCTGAACTTCTTACTTTCCCAGCTCTTCTTATCAAGCAAACTGATTCCCTCTGAAGACGTAATTCCACATAGATCACACATGTAGCTGAACTAACAATGAGTTCATCCCACTAACAAGTAGACTATTTTCTGTGTATTCAAAGTCTGTTATAACTGTTAAAATAATATAAATATCTGTTACTGAGACAGGAAAGAGGCACACATACGTGAAGTGGGTGACATTTCTTTCATTAAAGCGGCTGCTGCCATGAACAATAACTGGAGCTCAAATGTGTATTAATCCACTGCTGAAAATAGTCCCCAAAAGCCAGCCCACTGTGCTAGCTTCACCTAGCCTCTCTGGCACAACAACCACTGCTGAGTGATGGAAAACTCGGCTTGTGATTTTTCTCAGGAATGTTGTCACAGACACTCAGCTCATTCCGTTTGTAATCCATCAGTACGCCTCGTGCTCCGTTACATCATTCGCCGACTGATTTAACAGAATTTTTTTTAAAAAGAAAACTTTTGAGATTATCACTTATCTTGAAAAAACGCAATATGTTTTTTTGATTCAAAGTAGACTGTTTTGCATTTAATATATGATAAGATAATTGGAATGGAGGAAAAAAAAAAAAAGGGTACAACATGGACAGGATGCCGGTCCATCACAGGGCCAACACAGAAACCATCCACACTCACATTCACACCTATGGCTAATTTGGAAATCACATCTCTTCGGGCTGCGGGAGGAAGCCGGACGTACCTGGAGAAAAGCCATGCAGGCACAGGGAGAACATGCAAACTCCACACAGAAAGGCCCTTCTTGCTGTGAGGCCGCAGTGCTAACCACTGCACCAATGCGCTGCCCAAATTCAGTCATGTTCAGAGCCATTTGTCAGACACAAGCAGGCCACCATCAGACCATGTTACACTTCCTGCAGTCCGTCCAGAGCCCTGCAGCTAACTTGATAACACTACAATGACATGTCCAGTTCACTTAGTCGCTACTACAGCCAATGAGATACAGGGACGGGAAACTTTGAAACTGCAGTTGAGAAATGTCAGGCAACAGGTAGCAACTGTTTTCACACATTGTTTTCCTTTACTTGTGAATTGCACAGTTTAGTATTAATTTGGGTAGACTGTAGTGTCTTTTGTTATAATAAAAAATAAAAAATAAAAGATAAGAAGCACTTTTGCTGCAGCTATTTTACACAATTAACGAAACTACTGATATTTTCGAGGGCTAAATCATTTTAGTTTGAAAAAGTTTTCACGTTCGAATCCCCTTAAGGAGATCAGGGTGAGTGGATCAGACTGCAGGGTTAAAGACTAAAAGGGAAAAGAACATGCTGTTTGCCTCGTCAGAGGGCAGCCTTTTAAATTAGAGTTAAACTATGAAGGAACATCAGCACTGGGCCTTTTAGTTTCAATGGTGGTAACCTGGCAGCAGTAACACAGCGTCTTCTCTGTTATCTGGAGAACTTTTGGACAGGATGCACGGAATGAAGACTGTGAGAGGTCAAAGTATGCTGAAAACAAGCTAGTTTGCATGATGTGCTGTCTGACCACAGAAAAGAATCTCAGACGATTTTTTTTTTTTTTTTTTCCCTCGAACGCATTCATGGTGTTGCACATTTGCACAGAAAAAGTGTCAAAGTACTTGCGTGAAGAATGAAAAAAAACACTGTTATATGATCCGTTAAGCATTTGGCCCCCCTGACAGTCCCTGTAATACACTGACAACCAATCAACCGAGAACATCAGAGTAGCACTCATTTTTACTATATGATAGAATAAATGACAACCAACAAAAAGCTGGATATCATAAGTTAGCAGTAGTTTAATTTGCTATTGATTGAATTACATACAAGTGAGCACATACAGAATATTTAAGCACACTGTAAAATCCCTAAACCTACCATATACGTTCTCCTTTGTTGTAGGTATATTGTAGAATAATTTAAAGGGTCTAATAGTCTTATTGAACTTGACAATCAAACATCTTTTTGGAAATGCTTTTCCAAGAATGAGGAGCCCTGCAGCAGACAGAGTGGAGGTAATGTTATCAGCTCAAGTTATCGTGTCGAGGGAGAAACATAATTGGTGGATCCACCCGGTGATTTGGATCCCCTGCAAAATTTAATGGGTTGCCCGGTCTATATCCTTCCACAAAATTTCATGAAAATCAGGTCTGCAGATTTTCTATGATCCTGTTGACAAACAAACAAACAAAACTGCAATGAAAATGCTCCTTGTCCGAGGTAAAAAAAAAAAAAAAATACCACCGTTCATATAGGAGTGTTTAATTTCTCCTTGACTGACACAACTCAGTGAAACACTTGACCTGATGTATTCATCTGACAGTGCACTGTTGTTTTAAATGTTTTAAAAGAATCAAGTGACACAGGCTGAGTTGAAGTGATACCCATATAAATGGGCTTGATTGGCAACCCAGCACTATAAATGATCAAATCTAAAACTGTGCGCCAAAAACACATCGGCCACAATGCTTATGAAGCCACTAAAAGAGTTCGAAGATGAATTATTTCTGATTCACAACATACCACTGTCTAATTATTCTTTAAAAGGATTTCATCTTAAGGTCAAACGCAGGAAGATATTTTCAATATGAAGTTGAAGTGCTGCGTTTCTATCCAGTTCCATTAAATATATTGATCCAGTTCATTAAGTGTGCGGCTGATGTGATGTTTACTTTCGTTAGAGTTGGATCTTTAGTTTTACTTACCTCCCAACACATCAACAGGGTTAAATAATCTTCCCCTGGACATTATTTTAATGAAATAAAAATAGATGAGATACATTTTTAATGGCAGCCGGCAGCAGAAAAGTCATGAAGTCATTACAGCCACTCAGGCAGCACATCTCTTTGTCACTTTGATCAGTAGTCTGAGCCTCCAAATTTAGCTTTCGCAATCTCGCCTAAATCTTCCTGACACCAGAGGTCATTGATCAACTCTGTTGGCCTATTCTCAGGATCCACCAAGATCATTTGTCACATGGAGAGCACATTAAACTAGAATAGAACATGTGGCTTCTGACACAATTTCTCCAAAAACGAATAAATTATTCATAACTGTATTAATATCGATCATGTTAATAATGACCCAAGACATTCTCAGAGGAGGAAGAATTTCCAGAAATATCCGAGTCTCATAACTGATCTCAGCTGTGTAAAGAAAGAGTCTGTATCACATAAAGAACTTAGACTTGATGTCCTTCCTCACAATACACCACTGACTGAGCACAATTATTTGGTTAATATCCACATGAAAGTATAAACCTCAATCTGGGTAGAAAACTGACCCTCCAGTCAGCAAGGTTTTAAACAAACAACATCGACAAAAAAACAACAACTTAAATCTATTTATATACAAAACCATTTGTACAAAACCTAGTGTATAAACAGCCTCAGGTGCATCTTTTCTCTTTCTGACTGATAAAAAGCAGCAGGCTACGGCACTGTGGAGATGTTCAACATTTGTGTTAATCTGAGACCTGTTGGATCCCAGATGGTGCAATGACAGCCAAGCTGCAACATGCTGCTTATATTATGCAACGCGAGTCGCTAATACTTGCCGAACTAATTACACAGCCAATTAAACTTACATTAGAAGGAAAGTAGTTCCATTCTTTGCAAAAGAAGGCTGACAAGCCAAAGTGCTGAGAATAATGTCAAAGGACTGAGGGTCCATACGTTAAATAAATGATGCTGCTTTCAAGTGCTTCTACTTCTAAGTTCATACTGATGTGTGTGTGTGTGTGTGTGTGTGTGTGTGTGTGTGTGTGTGTGTGTTGCTTTCATGTGCTCCTAGACAATTGCCAAATCAGATTCTTGTATTGTTTCATTAAATCCTGCGGCGAAGATTAAGTTTGTGTTTTAGGGACGGAGAGCGAATGCTGCTCATTTGAAAACAGATACTGTTGGTGTTGACATGTATTTGTGTATGTGTGTGTGTGCGTGTCGCTGTGGATGAGAAAGAGACAAAAAGCAAAAGAGCCACTCAACTCTTCAAACTTTCTAACTCATAATTCCTACTGTTCGATCGTGAGCACTCATCTTATAATTACAATATTTCATACAGCACTTAAATGCACCACGAGAGCAACTCTCCAGCTGAATCCTCCAATCACCACCCCGCAGGCCCCTCCCCACCCCCCCCACCCCGTGCACCTGACACATCTAAGGACACCGAGCCACAGCCACAAGGTGCACACGGCAAACTGGCCACGTATCACCTGCTTTTTAGACACCAGTAACAAAAAGAAAAAGAAGTAACGATAATAATCGAAATGTTACCCAAACAATAAAAGAACGCGACACATTAAAAACATGTTGAAAAAGATGATTACTACCCAGACAACACACTTTCACATAGCAAAAAAAAAAAAAACATACAACCGAATACATGATAATTATTAATAACCTGTAGTCATAGGTGAAAACAAATAAATGAAACAAATCTGACTGTAGCCTAGTTGCATTAAGATGGAAATCAAATTAAATTGTTGACCTGATGATGGCCCTTTATGAAAAGTAAGGGGATCAAACAATTTTGAGAATGTATTCTTTAGGGACCTTAAAATTTCACAGCAATCCGTCCTGTAAATGTCAAATCGATCCGCTCCAAGGCAACACTGCATGGTGTTGGTGTTTAAGGAAAAGTCAGGGGAATCATGAAATTCGTCCTGAAGGGGACGTGAATGTCTGCACCACATTTCAACACCATCCATCATGGAGTTTTTCAGTCTGGATCACAGTGGTGGAGTGACTGACGCGTAACTGTAGTAAACTCCCGGGTGCTCTTTTACGGGCCGAAGACACATTTCTTTTTGAACATCAGTCCACTGTTTGACATGTGGTCTCTCAACCACCAAAACCGATTAAACAATAAAACACATTCTTTCAATAAAAGCGGAGTCTCTGCAGCATGACTGAGGAGCCGCCACAGCTCGTCATCCTCCCATCGACAGTACAGTGCCGTTTACAATGAACACAATTTCTTCTTCTTCCCTCCTAGACGGATAATAGCAGTCATTCATCAGAGCTTCACAAATGACGAGTTTCATCGATCAGACCGGGAAGACAGAGCCACAGAGATGGAGGCTCGGTCTCAGAGACTCAAGAGAACAGAGGAGAACTGGGCTGCTAACGCCCCGCCGCGGGGGGAGAAAACAAACTGTAAATCAGAAAAAGGAGGAAATGGATTATCAACTCCCATCTATGAACAATGCACCGAGAGCTCCATGTTTGGGGTGCTAATGACATGCACAGACTGGGAGGGGGTGGGGAGGTGTTCCTCCAACACAACCTGCCACCGCTCACAGCCAAGACAACTGCATAACAGAGAGAGATTTACTCTTATAATGAAATCCTTTGCTTGCTAGTTGCTTAGCAACAAAAACACTGATTCATATGGCACATACCGTACACGCCTGACACTGCATTACTGACACTTTGGAGGGAGGTTGATTCTTGGATGAGAAAAAAGGAGGGCGAGGAGGAGACAGGGCAAGAGTTACGAAATGGATAGCGGGAGAGCGAGAGGCAGAGATGGGCCGATTGGAAGAGAAAGGATGACCCGTCTCTGGCTGACTCCCACAGAGGAGCACAACAGGTTGGTGGAGCTCGGCAGCTTCACTTGGCAAAATCTGAACAAAAACACAAAACCCGACTGCTCTCTCATATTCACACATGAACGCTGCTCGGCTGTGGCTTCTGAAATGAACAACCTCATCCTGCTTTGTTTTCACAAAAGTATTTCTCTTCCATTTCCACACATCTATATATAAAACTTGGTTGCAAGCCGATGGATTCCTTTAAATGCTGTAACTCCAAGTGGCATTAATCCTTTTTTTTTTTTTTCATTTCAAGTCATTTAAGAAGCAAAAAAATATGCCAAAGATTCGCTAATTCCTGCTTTTCAAATGTGAGGCTTTGCGGCTTTTCTCTGTTTTACATCATGATAACTTTGAATATATTTGAATTGTTGGTGGACATCGCTGCAGGCTCTGGCAACTTGCGATATGCATACTCTGTATTTTCTAACATTTTAAAGACAAAGACATTCAGTAACTAACGGAATATCGATCAAGAGATGACTCTCTGATGAGAGTAATTGTGAGCTGCAGACTAAATTGTTAACCAGCTTCAGCCAGAGCATGAAAATGATACAGACGTCTCCTTTGAAAGGTCAGCAGCAGCCTGCATGCAGCCTTTGCCATCCCTCCTCTTCCTCCCTGCCCGCCTGAGAAATGAATGCACACACATTAAAACAAGCCGCTCCATCCCTGCCACCTTTATCAGACAGTCCATCTTTGTCCTTCGGAAGGGGTACGAACTTTTATCTTATACTCGAAAGAGAAAAAAGAAAAAAAAACAGTTTACAATTCTTGAATTGAGCCTGAATAATGCTCGGACTGAACCTTTTCTTTTTCTAATGTAGGTCTGCAGCCGGCCTCACACAGATGGCGTCATAGCAATTGAGGTAGAAAATCTAGTAGCGGTTGCCATAGATGTTATGAAAATAATTTTGCAGGGATTACACTGTGACCAAGTGTTAACCTCGACACAGATGCACATAATGGTGAGAGAACTGGACGTGTAACAGTGTCTGGCCCGTGTAGCAGCAGCTGACGGGCTCTGTGTGTCCTTAACAGGCCAAACTATTCCCGACTTTTGGAAATGTATCAAAGACGCTGTGCTGTGACTGTTAACTGGAAGATTTCAAGCAGCAAAAAACACTAACATAGGACTGTGTTTATGAGAATGCCAGATATGGGAAACTCTACGGATGCTGTTTTGGAAAACTACTAAGGAACTGCTCAGTGAATCTCACATTTGACATTGGGTCTCATTTTTGTTGCCGTTTCCACCTTTTAAATAATCCCAAGAGTTTGTAATAATGTCTGCTTCTGTTGGTTCATCCAGATTATAGAAATTGCCTTCATCTCAATAAACTGGTACTAAATGGAATTAAATTTGATTTTGTATCCAAAAATGACATGTATAAAAAAAAAAAAGCAACATCTCCATGTTCCAGAAAGTGCCTCTGTTACTCTAGATCATACACTGAACACTGACTAATTCTTCGGCAGGAAGTAGTTCCAATACAAAATATTCAAAGCCAGGCCTGTGGATTTTCCAGAACGACTGGAACATTGTTTGTGGAAAGACAGGTTAGCAGATAAACATTTTTAATTTCCCTCCACCCTTTTCAGCAAAACACAGATAGAGAATTCCCAATCTGACCATATAAAACCAAAACTAACGGTTTAGATTTACCAAAAAGTATTTGTCTCACTATTAGGAGAGAAAATGTGTTTGGTTTTTTTTCCACTAATTAACATGTTGGAATATAAAGATATGGAAGGCGAGCGTTTCCCAATCTTTGTGTCCTGCTCGTGTTGGATCAAATCAGCCTAATAGAACAAGGTGGTCCACCAACAAGTGTCAGCTGTTCTCCCCTTGCCACCATTTAGTCCTACGGAGCAAACTGGTTTTAGTAGGCTATATCTCCGTTTTACTGTGACCAAGAATAGCGGAGTCGATGTGCTCTCTGTCGATGGGGCCTTAACACAGATTTAATTACAAGCCCATTTCATAATTCAAACTAGCTGGACACACTGTTGTCACGCATCGGCCGTTACACATAAACCCCGGGATGAATTTCACGGAGGAGCGGCGCTTTAAGAAACCACCTGACGTACCTTCTTTTTGGCGTTACAGTGGCAGCACACAGTCCACAGGTATTTGAGAGTTCTCCACAGGAGGATTATGAAGAGACCCCCAAAGAAAGTGACCATGGAGGAGGCGAGGAAAGCCCACCACATCCGCTGGCCATTGCTGTCACAGGGTACATCTGGTGAAAACGGGATGATCACGTTCATCTTGGATATGTGGATGGACGGGTCCGGGTTGAATTTCTCCCTGTTTTTAGGCATTATCGACTTCTGGTCGCCTGCCAGACCCCCGAACAAACAATCAACTCGACTGGGATTCAGGCGCTTCGGGGAGCTCCAGCCAGCGCCCCCTGATGCCCCAACGGCTCAGGCATGTTTGGTCAACCGCCCTCCGCTCCTAACGCTTTCTCATCTGGCTTCACTACAAGCGAGGACGTAAAAGTTGAGTCGACAGCGGGCACACGCACAAGAAAAAAAAAAAAAACTTCCTTTGAAATTAATCAGTCGCGCGCCTCACGATGCGCGTCCGCGGCTGGAATTGCGCGTCATCCGTTTGATCAGCGCGTAAAAATAAAAATGCTCTGCAAAAAAAATAAAAATAATAATAATCAAAAACTCACGACTTTGCCGATAGTCCTCGCAGATAAAACTGTAGTCGTTTTTTTATTATCGCACTCAAAAGGCGTGTTGTCCACGTCGGTCGATGGATCCACTCAACTCACTCCACCTTGTTCAGCAGCGCAGCTTTCAGCAGGTCCGCTACTTGAGCTCCGCACCGCGCACTGTTGAACGCGCTCCTCGCGTCAAAAGGTCGCAGTTAGTCATATCCTTAACGAAGATATTGTTTGACAACAACAACAAGAAAAAAAAAAAAAAAAAAAAAAAAAAAACAACAACGTTTTCGTGTCTGCAATTCTCGCTCGCCAGTTCCGGTGGCCGCTTGTCACGTTCATCTGTTGGAAGATGGCATCGCAGATTTACAGGTAGCGGGGGAGGAGCCGTCAATAGCAGACGTCGATGCTTATCTGGATGTCTGGTTATTTAGTGACCGCTTCATCATTTATTTTTTTATTAAATTTATGATTGTAACTTTGTGGTTATATCCATCTTATTTCGAAAATCCTACCGTGGAAACATCTCTTATAACGTCTAACATCCATACTCTGAAATCATTTCCCAACCGTCTTACCTTTACAGAGGTAGCAAACTGCTCCAAACTCTTTCTCCTCTCACTGGCGTCTTAACATCACCATTGTTGGCCTTTCAAACCTGGTACAGAGATGTCTGTTCGTTCAAAACGATATCGTTTGCATTTATTCAGCAATAAAAGACACGTGGAAATGTTTGGGTTTTTAAGACGCGTCGCAGGAGAGAATCAACTAACATTTCCATGTCTTCATAATTTGTCTGTATGCATTACAAATTTACAAAAACCCATCTTGAAACCATGAATTTAATACTTTACAATGACGACAGCACCTCCAACATATCCCAGCTGTTATAGTAAAAAAAAAAAAAAAGTTGCATATGACTTTGGAATATAAACAATGTGAACCTATATGGTTAACCGAGTCAGTGAGTAGTAGTCATTTCCTAGAATATGCATCTTTGATTATGTGGCAAAGAGAAGTGATTTAAAAACAAAAACAAAAGACAATTCACTATTTCTCACCTGCGGTGGTGAACTCCTCCCCCTCGTGGACAAACAGTGCATTGATCGCTGAGGTCCAACTTGAGGCGTTTCCTTCACAAATATCAGGCTGCTAGTTGTGAGCTGAGGAAATTATTCAAGTAAACACACGGTCTACATTTGAACAGAAAACACAAGACAACTTGCATTCCATTAACTGAACTCTGTTTTTAATATTTTGTAGAAATATTATCCTTCATTTGGGTAAAACCTGATCTAAAGTGTTTCATGATGAAATGTTGTCAACGTGATTTACTTAAAATAAAAAGAGGTACATGTCGATGTGTTTAGCTGACGGTCAACCATGAACCAGAAATAAAATATCCCTTCTTAAAGATCCACTTGACAAAGAGGAACAACATTGGCAGTACCAGTAGAACACACGAGCAAAACTACAAAGTCTGCTGTATTATCTACAATGGAAGTCGTGGTGTTAATGAATCCAAGAATGCATTGTGATGAACAAATATATTTAGCTTGGCACAATATTATGCTCGAGGGCTGAAATGAAAAACGGTGCATTCAGACAACAAAAAAAAACAAGATCGCGACATAATGTGAAGGAAGTCAATTTGCCACAACTTCTCTATAAATAAGACCATTAACTGGAAAACATCCTCCTTCCTATTAACTACACAGCTACATTGTATAACAAAAGGTTCATAACCAACAACTTTGATTTGATTAGATAAATTAAATGGCAGGAAAATACATATAAATATAGAGAAGGGAACACGGTGGTCCATTCTGTCTTCATTTCAAGAGTACGGTCTTCAGTTTGCGTCGATGCAGACTTTCTGTGGTCGGACATATTCATGGGACAAAGTGGGATTAAAGGAGTGCTACTCGATGTGAGGGGAAATACAACATTCAAGTATTAAATACTAGTGTAAACAAATCTATCTGTAGTAGAGCACATCACTATTTCAGTGGGAGTATTGCGTGTTCATCATCGTCAGTGCTGATATTGCTATATGTGAAAAAGTATTGGATGTTAACCATGGTGTCTGCTGTGTACCGATTCATTGTGCATCCTATTTAAAAAAAAACAAAAAAAAAAAACACTGACATCCTGTCTGATGTCTGAGAGAGGTGAAATTTCTACGGTGCTCCATCGGGAATCCACAGTACTTTATTCTGCTCCTGCTCCACGATGGTCATGATCTGAGTGCAAATGTAGGAGACGCTGCCTCCTTGGACAACGCCTGCAACACAGTGAGGGGCGGGGAGGAATATGTGCATGGGGAATGTTAAGCATGTAGGTCAGATATGGCTGGATTTGTCTCTATATAAACATCTCGGGCTGCAAGTAGTAACTGTTTTTATTATAGATTAATATGAACTCATCCTTTTTTTTTCTTTTAATAGGCAAATTGTTTGTCTTTAAAATGACTGAAAATTGGGAAAAGCACGGGTGGGCAAACCAGTTATTATTTTCACTATCTACTAATGTTTGATGATTTTTTTTTCTTGAATAATTTAGTCTGGTTTGTAAATGTCCAAAACAACACAAGTTATCAAGTTCTTTAAAAGGTTTTGCCCCAGCAACAGTCAAAAACTCTTGACAAAAGAAAAGCAGCAAACTCATAAGTTGAAACTAGAGAACGTCAAACCATCTGTTGTGTACCAAAATAATTGCTTATTGAATTTCTTTTAATCCCCTCATTGATCGATTGTTTCATTTCTAGAGAAAAGCACATTCCCAGAGCTCCCGGAACCCAGTGGCCCCGTTCACACCTGGCATTTATTTATTTATTTATATATATATATATATATATATATATATATATAAAAACGTCCTCGGGGATCCGATCACGAGTGGACAGCTCGATTGCGCGTGCTCCACGTGCATCTCCACTGACGGGTTGAAATCATAACAATTGGCTTCTTCTTCTCGTTTCGGCATTTTAATATGACGTCCTTCGTGCCCGAATAAGTACGTGCGACCGCTTACTCAGAGGACAACAGTTGAGAAAGCGTTTGCGCTTCACGCTGCTAAAAGCATTTGGCCCGGACCATCTCCAAACGTGGTTGAAGCGATCGGGTTTGAATGCGTCCTCGATGCATCTTGGGTGTATTCACACCTGTACTTTGAGCTGTCGGCTTATGATTGGATCACCCAAAATCGCTTTTATTGTCGGGTGTGATCAGAGCTACTGACTTCACTAAGTTTGCATTGTCTGAAAAGTCAGAAAACCAAAGTCATTTAGTTTACAAAGACATATACGAGAAAAGCATCAAATAAGATTTCTATCATTTCATATTGTCATGGACAAAGAGGACTGTGGAGCCACAAATGGTTTCAGTTGTACATTTTGGAGATAAACTGGTGCAGGGATGTGACCAGCTCCACTTAACGCCGTCTACCACCAGATACATTTTTAACTGTTGATGATAAAAGTTATTATCGCGGCTTGTGTGCAGAAGTTGGCCGGCCACCGCCGTCTGTTAGAGGGGATCAGTGGTGGTGTCATTGAAAAAGCCCTTCCCCATAACTCGCCTCCTTTTATAAAGCCATTAATCAGCCGGACAGTTGGGTGTCTCGGACTGTCTGCTGCTCCACATACCAAAATTTAACTCTGATCTGTGAAGCAACACAGATACTGTGCCCCCCCAAAAAAACTCAGCTAACTCCCAGACACACAGTTTAAAGACAAAATTTCTGAAAATACAAACAGGAGCTACTAAGCGAGACACGAAACAAGCTTTGTGCCATTTGAGTTTTGGTGAACTGGTCCTTTAATAAAAAAAAAAAATGACCCTGCAAACGCAAACTGGCGTTCGTTCCTCTAGTGGCACTCAAATAATTCACTGTGCGCACATTTATGCAAATGTGTCTGTAAGCTTACAGTAACTGGTGAGATGAGTCACGTTTTTGTTTTTTTGTTTTTTTTTAAACTGGTGTTTGTACATGATAGTGAAAACAAGTCATTTTCACCAACCTGTGAAGAAGCGGCTGAACTCCTGCTCTATCTTCTGCGCCGCCTCGAACTGCTCCTTGGAATGTTTCTGCGAGAGTTTATCCCGCAGGTACAGAGGGTCCTTCTGCTCTCTGGGGAGACAACAACGGCAGCAGCACCTGTCAGCATGCTGGAAAATATCTCTTCACAGACGCACACATTTCATAACGAGGCGCAATCCCGCTGCGATAAGCAAGAGAGTTTGTCGGAACCCATGTTTAGATTTTAAAATCAGATTGTCAAGATTACGCTAGATGTCATTAAAATAGTTACGATTATCCTGAGGTTGGTCTTCCTTCAAATCCAATAAGTAAATGAATCAAAGCTAATTTTCTGGAATAACCACATGGTTCAAAGTATAATTGGCCCAATACATTGAAATAAATACCACACGTGTTAATATTAGTAGTATTCTGTCATGTTGAAAACCTTTTCATTTAATTGCGACATTTCCGACAATGGACTAAACACAACGACAGATTGAGCTTCAAACGATTGGTTTGGCAAACTCTTTCATTTGTAACGACAAGTCCAACAGCACAGCTTCAATGAAATGTCTTCCCTTTAAAACACTTCCAGCCCACTCGTTCACGCCGTGTCAGCGCATAGTCTTGAGAGGAAGTCATGTGACTATCGGTCTTCATCTTCCACTGGGAGCGTCCGACCTAACCTAGAATCACGCTCCCTTCCCTCCCTGGCACTCAGTATGCAGTCAACATATTGGTCTGCTGTTGCCTCCCAAAGGATAAAAAAAAAAAAAAAACATGAAAAACCTTGAGCTTTTGTCAGTTGCTGCAGGCAGGCAGGCAGGCAGGCAGTGGGAGGTGTGTTTGTGTGTACGTGGAAGCTGCGGCGGGTGGGGGCAGCGAGTGCTTTAGCCACCCACGCCACAAACCAGAGCCTCGGGCTCCGTGTGCCCCTCCCCGGACAGCTGGCACTCAGCTGATGACAGCGAAGGCTTAGCAGGAATCAATCTCGACCATGTCTGCCCGCTGCACCGTTTCATAGATTTGTGGGCGTGGGCGTGTGCTTGTGTGCGCGTGTGTGTGTGTACGTGTGTGTGTGTGTACGTGTGTGGCAGTGGAAAGCCTGTTCCTGCCAGACCAGAGTGTGTTCTCATTTGTGTGCGTGTCTGCGCGCACGCTTCTGCATAAAGTACCATGCTGAGGGGTTCAAGCAGATTTAATCTTCCCATGCGATTACAAATGAAAAAGCAGAGTGATTTTTGCGATATCGTCATCGTCGTCGTCGTCATCATCATCATCATCATCATCATCCGATCAAAACCCCGGCAGGTGGTGGAAGAGAGTAGGCTGTGGCTTCTAAACTAATGACACTGATCAAATCAGGTTGATCAATTAGTTTTCATTATCAATGCGAGATGGATATGATTATAAAGGAAGCGAGACTTGTGTAGATGTCAATTTCCTGAGTGTCTCGACTAAGAAAATTAAGAGCGTAATCAAGACTTGTATTTCCTGGAAGGGAAATTGGAATAAACAGGACAGTTTTTTTCAGTTGTTTTTTTTCCATCCAAAGCATTTTGAGTATGCATTGAACTAATGCCCCATCAGTTAACTACTAAATAGGAACAGATGATTATATTAGATGCTACAGACACATTATATGTTAATGGGTTAGGGTTAGATTTATATATATATATATATATATATATATATAGAATACACACACGCACACACATTAGAAAATGTGATTTTCACAAATGTAGATCAGCGGATTCTCAAACAAAAAAAACATTTATAAACAAAACCATTAACATACAATGTTTTGTTGTTGTTTTTTTTTACCATAAACAGCCTCCAGAAGCAAAATATTTTGGATAAAATTTCTTAGTATGTTGTTGAAGCATCTGAACTTGAAATATAATCGGGAAAATTCTTAAATTTAAATTCTTAAATTGACAGGGTAGAAATTTTATTATTTTCCTGTCTGGCGCCCAACTATTATTCTGGGGATAAAACTACGCTACAAGCGGTGGCACCGGAACATAAAGCCCATGCTTGACCTACACTGGACATGTCTTGAGGAAAAAAAAAAAAAATCATGTTAATCAAACATCTTTTAAGGCGTGGGATTACTCACTTTATCTGCTTGGCATTTTTGTAGCGAATGAATATGACGATTGGGTAGATGTGAACGCTGTGAAGACGTTCGATGGCGTGAGGAGCAATGTCAAGCAAACAGTGACAGTCCTATGAGAGAAAATAACAGCAAAATGACTGCTTGAGAAATGAGAGGATGGCTCAAAGCAGAATGAAGCAGAAAATGTAGCAAATAACTTTGGATACATAATGAACATCCCAAAAAAAGTTGACAGTGAAGCCAAATTTTCCACTCCCCCCCCCCAAGTCAAGCTTGTAAACTCTTCTTTGTGATATGTATGCAAAGTACTTCTCACAGATGACTGACTGTTGATAGAAGTTGGATAATTCACGATAAAAACGAACACATAACTTAAGTTAAAGTTATATTTTGATAATTTCAAACGTATTTCATTGTTTGCAATTCGAGACAAATGTAACACCTGAATAATGACCAGTTTCTGAAAACATCTCCAAAGACCTCGGGGCACTTACCTCCAATTTGCGGTCTAAGATTGTAAAGACGGCTATGTACAAACTTATCAGTTGCAAAACTAAAAGACCCAATTGCTACCGATGTTCTGGTCCAAAGATGACTCAAGTAAAATGCACAGTGAGATTAATTTACCTTCTCTGTGATCTCTTTTATTGATGCAACAGTCGTAACGTCAAAATGGCCGCTCCTCCGTTTGTAGTCAATGAAAACGCAGTCCTTCACTCCGCGCTCTATTGCCTGCTGAGATGCCTTCATAATTTCTGGAAGTAAAATAAATCCAAATATTTTTTTTATTTTTGTAACATATAGAATTAGTTCTCTCTGCTTATTCCTTCATTTTAAAATTGAATCACTGTGTTCCTGATTAAGCAGCTCTTTGTGAAACACCTCTTGTGCAATAGCACAAACCTGATGCATATAAAATGTAAAATCCTTCATGAATAAATAAACTCGTTATTGTGTGTATCGGCTCACCAGGCAGACAGCGACAGAACTTTGACGAAGCTTCCTTCACCAACATGTCTTTACTGGCCTCAACTAGCGGACCCAAGACCAGCACCGGTCTCGGGGACAAGCACTCCACCTTCTGCACCCGCTGGTACATCAGGCTCACTCCGTCTGAGCAGGAAATACAGACAAACTGTTTAGTCACAAATACACGAGACGGCATAGAAACACAGCTGTTGTTAATAACCACAGTTATGAATTTCTGTATCATGGGAAAGCCTTGAGTCAGCCTGCTTTTTATAGCATCATCCTGCTTTGAAACCACACAGTCATACCCGAGAGCTGCCTGGCAAATGTGGCAACAAATAATCTTATGTTAACTCGCTATAAATTACATTTGCCTTCTCCATTTCTATTTAGTCGCGTCTGATAAAACCCGAGGCAGCTGATGCAGTTTTACTGAAAAAAAATATAAATGTTTACTTTTAGTTTTACAGATTTAATCCAGGGACAAACATTTTCTTTTTTTACTGTCCATATCAATATTTTTGGGGGGATTTAACATGAACTCATTATGTTGCTTGGCTCGTGCATTTCTGATAAAGCTGTCTCACAAGTGGATTTCTCACCCTCTGTGATGGGTAAAGAATCTGTGCTTATAGCATCCAGAGCCATCAGGTCCTTCCCGTCCTTGGATCCGCTGCGTTTGTGCTTCAGCCTCCGGCGGAAGAACGACCTCCGAGCAGCAGCAGACAGAGTCTTGCAGGTGCCGTTATCATCTTTCATATCAGCCATGCAGTGTCTTCTGTAGAAGTCCTGGTCCATCCTAATGGTGACAAATCAGCAGAGCCACATAAACGAAAAACTAATTATCATTATTCAAGCTTGATGAAAGTGAAAGTGCTCATTCAGATTTATGAAAACTAGAATGGTCAAGATTACTAGAATGATGTGCAAATATCAAACCTCCAGTGAGAGTAAATTATAGCCTGGACTTACATGTATTTACTTGGAATCTGCCCTTTCTCCAGCTTCTGTGCATTCTCGTCCAGTTGCCAGGCCATCCAGTAGCCAAAATTGCCATTTGGTAGTGTGTCTTCTACGTACAGGATATCATCTTTCTTAAAGCTCAGTTCCTGCTCCACCTCTGCCACCCTCTCATAAAGTGCTCTGACAAGGAACGAACAAAAAATAAAGTGAAGATGAATACATTATTTGTCTTTTGGAGACAAAAACATAACAAACTGGGATACAACTTTGCAGAACATTTAAGTGCTTTTAAGATATAGATCCAAAGATTTAAGTCTTTCATAGGTTCAGTGTCAATCAAAAACACAAATCGCCAAAACATTCTTTATGTCTGGTTTGTTAGGCCTCTGAAACATTCACAGCCATAACTGTGCAATACTGAAATACATTTCTGATTTGTGCATTTACCAGTCTTTTGTTTGCATGTTTAAGTTAATTGCATGTTACAAAAACCAGATGCACAAGAAAATAACTGAAATTGAAATTTAAGTTGAATCTTTTTCTGTGCTTTCAATAGTTTCAGAAATACTTAGGACACCTTATGAAAAATCCATCCCCGGAAGACTCTTTGATTGCAGCGAGGTTGTCCGCACAGTTCTGGACCTTGAACGTGATTGTTTCAGAGGGTTTCAGCATTTCCAGGTGAGCGTCTTCTTTAGTCTTATTCTTCATGCCGACGCCATTGTACTGTAGGAAAACCGCAATTACACAGTTAGCAAAGAACCCTGAGCTTCTTTGTCACAAAAAATTAATAATTTTGCGTAAAAGCAAGTCGAACAAGGCATTAAAAAGTATAGGAAGCTATAAACAGGATAGAAGTTGGACCTCACACAGTCCATGTCTATATGCTTCTAACATACCTGCTTGAATGTTAAACTATAGGGTGCTTTTGTTAAGCCACAGTGCACCTTGCATTTCGTATAAAAGGCACACAGAGACGTGTTCCTGAACTATAATGTGCTCACACCAACTATCCAAGCCATTTCCATTGTACACATGACGATCCTAATTAACTAATGCCGCCAATAAGCCCTCCGGATACCTCCAGTATCAAGTCTCCAAGCAGCAGGCCGTCAGCACTCTTAGCAGGGCTGTCATCCTCCAGACTCTCCACAAAGATGCCATAAAGGTTTCCTCCACAGATCTGAACTCCCAGCTCCACGTGGATCTTCTTCAGCCTGACCAGCCGAGGCTCTGCAGCCCCACGTGTAGCCGAGCCAGGAAGCCTGCAGAAAATCCTCACAGTCAGACTTCAAGCTACTCTGTCCCTTTACTTTAACCCCACCACGATGGCATATCAATAGCTTTCAAGTTTATTTTTGTTGGATACATTAATACAAACATACCAGCTGTCACAAAGAGGCAAACAGAGAAAAAAAAAAATACAGACAGAAGACAAAATATGGTGACACTGAACATAAAAAAAAAAAAGCAGTGCAGTGAAGAGAAATGATGCACTACCTGAAGGAGTTGTGAGGACTGGTGGCAGGAGTCGTCTGTTTGGACGGCGGTGTCATGGTGCCCTCGTCCTGCTCACTCAGTGTATCAACGGTGGAGTGGTTGTCTGGGGTGGTGGCTCCGCTGTCGTGGGGTGTCGGCTGGTTGCTGATGGACTCCATCCGAGACCTGAGGAGAGCAGAAGTGGAATATAGTTTTCAGGTTATTTACTAAACTACTTTAAAGTTACAAATCATTGAGTTTAGGAGACGATGTCAACCTGTTTAACTCCCCTTTGAAGCATGCAAACTGCTATTTTGTGCTATTTTGAATATCTATATTTCATTCAAGTGTTTCCATCTGCTATTTAATCTCAATTACAAAACCTTCTCCGTTTGCCTCATTTAAGTGCCGTGTTTTCATGTACTGTGTATTGTCACATTACACTGTAAGCAACTTTTCACTAAAAGTTTTAGCAGTTGCGTTTCTCCTCTTCTTCCTCTTACCCTGAACGTGAGTGATTGCCCAGCTGAAACATGTGAGGATTGTATTGAGCCAAAATGGTGACCGTATCACACTGCTGGCCGATCACCAGCCGCGCCTGCTGCTCGTTGGCATTGCGAAGGTTGATGCCATTAAACTGGAAAACAGTGGAGATTCATTAGAAACAGAAAAGGATGATAAACATTGACAGGATATGTGGATTAAAGTGTGGTGGCTTGCTGGTACCTCGAGGAGTTGGTCTCCGTACTCTAAACGAGCTTGATGAGCGATGCTGCCTGCTGTCACTTTGGACACAAATACTCCACCGTTCTCTCCACTGACAATGGAGATACCCAGTGGTTCAGCTCCTTTCTGTACCGTCACATTGCGTGGCTCCTCTAAATATGGCCTTTGGGGAAAAAGAAGAACACTTTGTTATATATAGTGTTCTGTGGGAAGACTGCTGGAAGGACGCAGCATGCAACCGAATTAAATTCAAAGAAGCTGTTGCTTGGAATCTGATGTTTCAATGCAAACAAAGGTCTCTCTCAACTGCAACGTTCATATGATGAGTCCTTAAAAGCAAAGATGCATTACTAGTCTCTGTAGTCTGTGTGGAATTTGCCACGTGCATTGTAAAATCCAACTCGGTGTCATGCAATCATACAAAATTTAACAACATTCGGAATAAATAACAGAAAGAGAAAAGATGATGGCTTAAAGGGATACACCCATTTCTTTATTAAGTTTATTAAACATTCAAACGAATCTAGCACCACTGCTGCTAGAGTAGTGGGGCTGGATTCCAACATTTAGATTTTCTGAGTGTACACAGAAGGTCTTGGGAACTGTGCTCTAAAAGTCTTGCAGGCAGTGCACATACTGTGTGTGCTACAAGAAGCACAGGACAAACCTCAAGCTTCTTAAAGAGAGGAACCTGGGCTTTACTGCCAGTGGAAGTCTAACAGAGGAAGTGTGGTAAGAGACAAATCTAAGAAGCAGATGAGGAGAAGAAAGAGAGAGAATGATCACCCACAGCAGGAGAGAAAGATTTCAGGTTATAATGATCAGCAGCAGAGAAGAAAGACATGAGGATAAAATTATGCATGAGTCGCTGTGAGATGGAGGCTCACAGGTTTGTTTACTGCGTTACAAGCACTTAATCACAATGAACCAGACAGAAGTAGAGACAAATGGTGGAAAACATGTCGTGTTCTGCTGAATGATGGCATTATAACGACCCAGACGAGGGGCTGGCCTACCCATCCTTCCGCCTGTCACCAACTGGAGCAGGGCTGACTGATATCCTGGGCTGGGTGGAAATGGAGCCCTGCGATTGGCTGCTGGTGAAAGACGATGTCTCCAGGTTGACAGGGGACATCGGAGGTGTCGGGCTGCTACACTCCGAGTGTGTAAGGGAGCCTGGAGTGGCGGTGGAGAAAAGCAGGCAGGTATTCAGCCTTGCTGTTTACAGCACGAAACATTCACCATCACATGGCGTCAGCTGCCGAACTGAACAGTACCTCTGTCAGATCCAGCGGAGCGGGGATAACGAGTCGGAGGGATCTTAATGCGTTCTGCCCTAAACTGCAAAGTACCAGAGGAACCTAGGGAAAACAAACAGAGAAAAATGTATTAAATATTCAGTTCACCCACACTAAAAACAACAAAAATAAATTCTCACCGTGTGGGTACCCGGCCATGTGGATACAGGCATTCACCCAGGAAAGTGCTTAGTTACTCTGATAAGCTGTGTTTTCTGACACTGCATTAGGCCACTCTAATTAACTGTGACAAAGCAAATGTTTTATGTAGCCAATCAGTCACTGTCACCTCCTGAGCTGAATCAGACAGATTGTAATGTGATCAATTTAGTTGCAAAATGATCTCTCATTCAATTTGTGAGCTTTTGTTGCGCAATATGGAGCAACACGTCTCCCCTTTATAGCTGATGTTATATTTTATAAAAAGGTCTACTACACGTTATATAATTTCTTCTGATGTAAGTAAGGAGGAGTACTTTACTAAATGACCATGTCACTCATATCAAGATCGATTACGCAGAAGATTGATGCAACGCAAGAGGTCGTTGTTATTGAATTTTTTTTCTTACTTTTCAAAACCTCGAACCTACATGACCAATAATAAAACTTGACTGGTGACAGTTTGGTTAGAGATTTGCGTGTGTGATGCTAGGAGCACTGAATGTATCTACGAGCTACTACCATCAAGCAGAGATGAGGAACGGTCCACCCAGGTCCGGTAAACACATCTCTTTATACATGCCCAGACCGTTTTCAATTTCAAACTTCTCCAGCCACAACACTTGAAGCAATTTAACAAATCTCCTCCAGCTCTCTCAGAAGTCACAAATGGCTCCCAGCAAATTCATTTATTTTCACATATGCAGTAGTACATCCACTATGCACTGTGGGAAAGCCTCACATATTTTTGGTTTCATTTTCTTGCCAAGTTTTGCAGCATTAGGCTCTGCCAACATCCCAATTCGACTGAAGTGCGGTAGAGGAGTGTTGCCCGGCTTGGAAGAATACAATAAAACATTTCAACAGCAACACGCCTCTCCAGAAACAATGACCTGGTTACTCACTAGTTTCTGAGAATCATCTATAATAAAACTGTTTATAGTGAAGTCTGTAGATCCCCCGGGATAACAAAACCATTGTTTCTAATATCTCCAAACATGTGCAAATCAAACCAGAACTATCTGCCTGGCCAGATATTGAAAAGTACGAGGGGGAAAAAAAATATGATCACCTCAACTTGAAAACATACAACAGATCATTTACAGCCCATTTTATGCCAAGTTATGATCGGCATTAAACTAGGACACCACACATACTCATTCTGGCGCTGGAGGGTAAGGAGTTAGTGCTGTGTGGTGGTTGGCTGCAGCTCGTCTCCGTCAAGTCTCCAGCGCGCTTGTGGCTGAGGTCCAAACTGAGGCGAACTTGATGCTGGGGGCTAAAAGTGGAGAAAAAGACCTACGTTAGTCCCCCGGCGGTCAATTATTCAACCCAGAGCAAGATATAATTTGCCACATGCCATCTGCTCGTGAGATCTGGGGCAGAGCACACACTTGTTTTGTACATAAACGCAGCATCACAGGATTTAAATCGATCAATGGTAGAAGTTTACAAACTATAATATATCGAGGACTAATGACTAGTTTTGAACAGACTGATTATTACAACTACAAAATTTGTCAAAACAATGGCAAAAATCATCATGTCCTCAAATTTCCTGTTTTGTCTAACCAACAGACCAAAGCCCAAAAATTATAATCACTTCAAACATAAATCGACAAATTGTTTCATTACAAAACAATACAGACTAAATGGTGAAAAAAAAAAAATTTCAGTACTAAAAAGGAGGTACAGGAATAATTCAGTCTGGATATATCCAGTAGGCCTTTTCAGAAAAGCAGAGCTGTAAATAATAAAATTAATGATGGGCTGAATTTCTCTTCGCTGCCTTCGTTTCAGTGTCCTGGTGTTGTGCATGGTGGTTCACTGACACACTGTCATGGTTTTCTAGTTCTAACTGTGCTTTCCCTTCTATGACCGGTCAAAATGTCAGCAGTGAGAGGGCCTGTTAGTGTGACGCGTAAAAATGCACGGAGCCTGATGGTGAATAGACTGGCAGAGCACCTTGTGTGTGCGTGTGGGTGGACGCCCGAGCTGGGAGGTGGAGGACAGTTGTTGGTCTGGATCTCATGGCTCCACGCCGTATACACCGGGTTCCTCATGACGGCCGTCACAGCAGGACATGGGGCCAAACCTCGCTGCGCCGGGTCTGAAGGAAGACACCGATCAGAGATTGAATTACACCCAAAATGTCACGCGACACCTCTGTCCTATGAATATTCACTATATCTCTCATTCATTCCTATTGAAGGACAAACGGTATGGGTTTTGAGTTTTGGCGTGATCTTCAACCAGTTGCTTTTGTTTAGCTTTGACTGGGCAAATTTCTTGTGCTTGTTTGCGAAAAGAAAAAGAAACAGTGATGCACTGTTTGGAATTGGAGAAGTCATTAGCTCATTTATACACTTCCAGACAAAACTGTGGTAGCGGTATCATAATCTCTTAACAGGCTGATCAGCATCAAAAATGCAACCTTCTATCCTATTTGGAGTGTCGGGAACATTTCATTGAACAGAAAAGCAAAGAGACCATTTCTTAAGTCTCAATGCTCGTGACAACCCTGACTCCAAAAGCAAAACAGAACAGATGAAGTTGTTCAGGTGACTTACATGCAGTGATGCTGCTGTAGCTTGGAGGTGCAAATGGCATGCTGTACCGATTAGATCGCATAGGAGAGAAGCGCAACAAGTCCATTGGCTCAGGAGAGTGTTCATCATTAGAGAAACTCTGTACCTGCAAGAAGCAATCAAAAAGCTTAATAAGACCAAGGCTTTGATTCCCTGATAATACTTTTCGTAATCCAATTTTTTTCAATCTATAAAATATCCGCAAATATTTCCACCACAAATTCAACATGTCTATCAATACTTGTTTTGTCTGACCAACAATTCCAAAAAAAACAAAATTAAATGAACATATTTGACATGTGTGGCAAGGGAGGTCAATAAACATGTAAGTTACAGGAAGCATCAACACATCACAAAGATCATAAGGACGGTATCTCGGTTACCTGCATTGGAACAGGGATGTGTATTGGAGTCACGTTTCGCCGTAGTGCTGGTGCTGATTTTGGCCGGTACCTCTTCCTTTCCGGCCCCTGTGTCCTGTGTCGACCCGCCCCCACCTCAGCAGGTTTCTTGGAGCTGCTCTTGGGCTCTCCTGGAGGAGCATCAGTGTAATAGAACTGATTCCCAACCTCTCCCTCGTTCTGTTGGCCCGTAGCTTGGGCCGGGGAGGCTGGCGGTGTGCCGGTAGTGATGGTGGAGTCAGACGCCGAGCTGTTCTGTTGCCGATGTTTGAACCGGAACGAGTCCCTCCTGGCTGGTGGGGTGGGAGGTGTCTGAGCAGATTCCGACACCGAGCTCTGCGGCGAGTGCTTGGGCAACTGAGACAGAGACATGTAGTCGAGTTTTGGGGCAGCTTCAGGTCTCCTGAAAGCATTCACATCGAAGATGGACGTTCTCTGTTTAGGTTTTTTGTAGATGGACAGCTGGGTGCACTCCGAAATAGAAGCTACGGCTATGACTTTAGGCCACGTGCCTCCGCTAGGCTTCACTGGCGAGCTCTGCACTCGGTCCACAGGTGAGCTGCAGCCGGGGGCAACGGGGGTGAAGGTGAAGGGGCGATGTTGAAGGTCGTGCCTCCTGTAGCAGAACTCTGGGTGGGGCTCTGAAGGACTGTGGGAGTTGGAAAGGGAGTGGGAGTGTAGCGAGCCGTTGGAAAAGGGTTTGTGGTGGGAATGAGTGCTGCCGCCGCTGCTATCCAAGGAGTCACCCGCATCCTTACACATTTCATCCCCTCTGCCCAAGTCACAGCTGCAGATGTCGGTTTGTGTGGAGCAGTTGTGCTTGGAGTTCCTGCAGTTCTTGGTGTGGACCTCACAGGACTGGAGCTGCGGGGGTTTTTCTGAGTCCCTCAAAGTTTCGAATAAACTTTGGCCAGAACAGCTCTGCGGAAGGAACTGTCGAGGAGGAAAGGTACAAAATTGAAAATGCTTAGTTTATTATCCTTAATTTTTAAGAGACAGACAAATGCAAGAATAAAAAGAATTGTGAAATATCCTGCAAAAAGCTCAAGATATTGCTCGCATTCAAATTGATCAGGAAAACGTACGTCTTGCCTTTAAACATAATTAGTGTCTTACCCGAAGGTCAGAAATAATAGCAGTATATATGATTTTGAAAACAAGGCTTGTTGAAGTTAGGAAGTGTAGAGTTTGGTGTTTGTCTGGGGTCTGAGGTTTTCACCTTCATAAGGGAGATGCTGAGCGAGTTGTGGCAGTTCCTCAGCAGAGACTCACATTCAGAGAGCGACTTGTTATCAACCGCAATTCCATTGATCTGTGTGCAAGACAAAAACAAATGTACAACTTACTTGCAAGGACATGATGAATTCCCCACACCTCACTGATTAAAGGCCGTCAGTTAGGACAAGTTTATCTTAAATTTGCACGACAATTTGGTATACGAGATGGTTGTGTCTCAATTTCTTACGACACACTAAAGTAAAGAACACCAAAAGATACAAGTTAAACTTGCTTGATTTATGAGTGACAGAATTTGCTTCATTCGTTAACTTTACATAATTCTATATTTTTTTTTCTTGTTTACCCAACATTGAAGGATTGACTGCATAATTTAATATTAGCACAAAGTTGCAAATACATACATTTCCGAAGGACTCACTATCGCAACAGTATTCTGTGAAGATACATAGATGGTAAGTACTTCATAGTATCAGTATAGTGAAGGTTTAGGACGCCAACACAGTGTGTTCCTTGATTTAAACACAACATGCTTATGGTCAGTAGAGGGCACCAGAAGCCCGTGTCAGAGCCCAGTTGCCGTTTCTCTGCATTAAATGGGCTCTCCTCATGCAACTTAAACAAGTTTTTAGCCAGCATACTCACAGCTAACAATCTGTCACCAACGGTGAGATTGCAGTCTCTGGCAGCTGGACTTCCTGCAGCTAAAGTGGCAACAAACACTCCACTTTCCAAGCCAATACCACAGTCTGAGAAATAAGACAGAGAAAAATAGAAATCATTTTATATTTATTACACAAAATGAACATACAGTTAAATAAATGTCATTAAGTCTTAAAAAATATATATATATATACCCATCATTATTTTCTGGCACTGGAATGTCATTAGTAGCTTGTCAGTGATTTTAATAGTAAAGCTCATGTCTTCATTAGAACTGACCTTTCTGTCCAGTCAGGTTTATCTGGATTGGAGTGATGATCCGTCCTCCCAGCGACTTCCTCCTGCGAACCACCATATTGATCACTCCCTCTCCACTCAGCACCGCTTTGATCACCTGCTTTCTGTCCTTATTGGTCAGGTCCACATCATTAATTTTCAACAACCAATCGTTCACCCTGCACAAAGAGATCAAAGTGATAGTTTTATTCATCAAAATTCTTCAAAAGGTTATCAGCTACAATGAGGGCTGGATATTGAACTTCAATGGTCACCGATTCCTGATGAAGCACTAATTATGGCAATGTGTCGAGTATCAAAAGGTGGCATTGAATGTTTGGTCAGATTCTTTGGCTTGTTTTTTTTCCTTTAATCGTATATTTCAAGGAAATTTCTCTAACTTGAGAGGGTATTTTCTTTACGTAAAACGCACCACATTAAGTGGTTGGATATGGTTTGTTTTAGACAACAGTTAAAATCTTGTTTCTGTTATGTTTTGGTATCAGAACCAACACTTAGTTATCAAACGATAGCAAGCAATTATAAAATCAGCGTTCCGAGGTGGCAGAGTAGGTGACATTTACCTTAATCTTCCTTCAGCAATACTTCCTTTATCCACCTTAGTGACAAAAATGCCACAATCTCCTGGTAAATACGGATCATTTACCCCCTCAGCAATATCAAACCCAAGTGCTTTCAAATCCATGTCCTGAAAACAGACAAAACATGAGTAAATAGATCAACTTTTTTAGTGTAAATCGACCATTTGGATTATTCACTGCATGTACATTTTACATAGGAGAAAATGATAACATGGTTCTTACCCTGTGCTTCTCAAACTCTACAACTTCCGTCTCCCATTCCATCGAGTCCGTGTCTATGGCTGAATCGTGTGAACTGTGAGCCATAAGCTGACGATATCTTGCTTCCTTTTCCAACTGGTCATCCATCTTTTCTCTGCAGAAAACATGATGAGTACAGTTATCTGTTTCTTCTGAACTTTGCCTAGTCAGTGGCATACTTCCTCCACTTGGTGGCACAGAAGACCCCCAGACAGGAGAAGCACTCGCACAAATGGAACTTACAGAAAAACACTAAAGTTTTAGACCTAAAATAGAGCAGAAGAGGGTCTATTTCTAGAAGTAAAATAAAAGTGTGTGTGTGGGAGGGGGTGGGGGGGGTGGAGGGGGTGGGGAGGGTGACGCACTTCAGTTCTTTGAGTTCCCGTGCAGCATCGTTCTTCTGCTTCCTCATGTCATCCAGATTCCTCAGAGCATCTGCCAGATCGCTCACAGCTCGGTCCCTCTCTCGCCTCAGGTTGTCACACAGCGTGCTGAGAGACGAAAACATTTTCATCAGGCGTCACAGAAAATACAAACAAATCTATTTTTGTCCAAGTCTCTGCAATGATGTGCAGTGTAAAAAAACAAAAACAACAAAAAAAACATATTTCCACATAACAAAAACCCAGTCTCTTTTTTTTTTTTTACCGTATGCTCTCCCTCTCTGCCACTATCTTGTCCCTCTCCTGGAAGGCCCAGTCCCGTCGACACTTGGCTACCTCGGCCTCTTGCAGGGCCTCCTTCAACTCCTGAGAGATGGCCTCGTACTGCTTCCTCAGCATCTCAATCTCCTTGTTGGCTCGTTCCATGTCCAAAGTGGCAGAGTCTTGTTTCTAGAGGAGTGGATGGAAATGTTGGGTGATGAATGTTGATGCAAGAGTGTACAAACGATGCAGACAGCTCAGAGCTTTTAGTCCAATATGGTGCTTGACAGCACGGACACATTTTTGTTGGCAATTTTGGTTGATTTTGTTGCAGGAAAAAAAAAAAGTACTCTCATTAAAAATATCTGCTTGGTTTGGACCTTTTACACTCAAACACATTTGAGACTTTTGAAGCTGCTTTCATCCCGACATTAGTACTGCATCAAAAATGCAGCACCCCCATTAATTTCGACGAGACCACAGTACTGGCTCAGCAGGGTGCCTGAAGCCCAGGTTCTGGAAAAAAAAAAAAAAAAAAAAAAGAGAGCGTTGTCTGGCAAAATGTTGATTCTGGCTCAGTTTGGGTGCAACGCAATTTAACGTCATCTGGCCACTCGCTGCAGTTCCCTGTGCAAACACATCCTGTGTAGATTACTAAACAAATGCTATTAATTCTTAATTTAACCACCCAATACCACCAATACAGTTCTGCAGTAACTTTGCAGATATGCTTTAGCTTGTGACACGTTATAATAAGCAGCTGTAGTTTTATAGTGTGTTTGGCCTTGGAATTCATTGATGCATTGCTTAAAATGGATTTCCCAATTGTTTAACTTTTAGACTTGTACACGGAGCAACACACCAAATGAAGCCCATTTCCTTTATAATGCAGTCTATAGAGAAAACTGTAATTGTTTGGAAGCACAAAAACTCTCAACTTAACCGATTCCATCTATCCTAAAGTAAATTACTAAAAACTAAGCTAAGCCCATGATGTGTGAGACAAACAGCCATAGATTGGATTAGGAAGTATTGTCTGAAGTGGGTCATATATAGCACAACCAGTGTAAATCTCACCGAGTTGCCTGATGTATCTGTAGCACACGCTCATCCTCTCCTTCTAAATAAACTGAGACGGACTGATAAGTGTGCCATGAGCATCACTGCTAAATTACAGTGCTGTTTGGCTTTACTATCCATTTTTGAGTCAGTGCAGTTTCCTTGTGCACCTCAGTCAGGTTGAGGTTTCTCACCATAATTGTTGGTCATTTCCTAATGCGGGAATCTCTGACTTTTATTGTAAGTAATCTGACAATCACTAAAAACAGAGTGATGAAGCTCTTTCTAAACAAAATCAAAGAGTGGAAACCTCCCAGCTTGGGGGAAAATTTTTGTTTTTGTTTTTTTACTACAACTATACAAGAAGGGATGAAGGGATTATCGTCAGTGAAATAAATCAATCCCTCCATTTGTAATGATAAATCACCCGTCTGTCTGGCTACCTGTCTGGCCTGGTAATACTCTCGCAGCAGCTGGTCCCTCTGGATGATGGTCTCCGTCCTCTCCTTGCGGGCCACATCCCTCTCCTCGCGCACCGTCTCAATGTCCTTGCAGGCCTGGCTCAGTTCCTTCTGAGCCTCGGCCTTGTCCTTCACCTCAAGGCAGTATTTCTCCAGCAGCTCGTTCTTTTCGCAGATTGCCCGGTCCCTGTCCACCAGTGCTGAGGCCAGCTCCTTCATGTCACAAAAGCATTACCGGCAGGTGGTTAAAAAAAATTAAAATAAAACACTCACAACTTCCTGAATTTTCAGCGTCACTTTGATGCAAAAAGCGTATCTATCTTTAATAAATATTTATTTATAAAATGGTTTTGTATTATTGTAAATTTTTTTCTCCGTTGGCCTGTTTCTTTTGGTGAGACGAATAGAACAAAGAGGTGTTATTTAAAAAAATAAAAAAATAAAACTAAAGATTACAAAAACCTATTTCTTCCCAAGAGGTGTTTTTAAACTTGTGTCCAGACTTTTTAAGAATAGGTGTCACTTTATGTTGTCGTTTTACATATGATTCATCAAATCTGTGACCAAAAAGTTGTCCCTCTACTGTTTATTTAATCCTTTATGTAAAATGCCTAACCCGTATTAATTTGCATCATGTGACTAAAGGATGCTTCGTTCCAGCCGTTACCTGCCGAAGAGCCTCCAGCTCCTCGTTGGCCACACGTCTCTCTGATGAGGTGTTCTTGAGCTTCGCCTCTGCCATCTCCAGCCCCGTCTGAAGCCGGTCCACCTCTTTGATCACCTGGTCCCGCTCGCTCATGATCAAGCGGTATTCGCTGATCACAGAGTCCCGCTCCTCCTTGTATTTCTCGCAGTCCTTCGCCGCCTTCAGCTGCTGGGTCTTGAACCGTGTCATCTCTGACTGCAGCCGATCCATCTCTCGCTGCAGCTCCTGGTTCTGGGCTGCGGCCTTGGACAGTTCTTGCTGCGTGTTGTCAAACCTGTACCAGACAGGTCATGCAGTAGATTTAATGGGAGTCTTTATACATTGTCAGCATTTGCAGATGAATAATTTCTGACTTGGGGGCGGAGGAGGGGGAAACAAAAAAAACAAAAAAAATTAAAATCCCACCCAGTAAGAGCACAGATTGACCAAATTTGCAGTCTCAACATCATAAAAGAAAACTTAAAATAGAAAAGCATCTGCTCATCTGCAAAGCTTCATCTGCCTGGGATTAAGGATGTTTTAAGCACTGTGCAGATTTGACTTTGGCGCTAAACTAAAGTACTCAGTTTGCAGCATAATTTCCTACAACTGCTGTTCGTCATTAGTCTTTTCTTTTTTTTTTTTTTTTAGCATCTGCTGAGTTTTTGTGTGCAGCTTCTAGCTCTACTGGTATCGTGTGTCGTGTGATATTTCCAGCGTTACCTTCTTATAGAAGAGGAGTACTGCTGTTGATAGTGGATGGCAGCATCTCTCTGTTTCAGCAGCATTTCTAGCTGTCTCTGCAGCCGGTGGTTCTCCTCCTCCGCCTGGTCCAAACGACTCAGGTCTGCATTGTGACTGGCTGTGTTCTCATTGTAGCGCTTCCTCAAAGCCTCAAAGTCACTCTTCATGGCCTCCAGCTTGTCCACAGCTGCGTCATACAGCTTGTTAAGGACATCAGACGACCCCTCTCTCATCACCTGCAAATGACACAATTCAGATGCATTACTGAATTAAAAGGGACACGGTGCATACAAAAAAAAAATGTAGAATTGGGACGCTGCCAAATAATGAAATGGAATGTGTCAGTATAACTATATGAAGATGAGATTTGACTATTCAGGAGTGCCTTATTTAATTCCATTTACATGATATCATGATTAGCTTTAATCTAGAAAAAATTAAGCCTGAAATGAACAGTGTCTTGGCACAGAAAAGTAACTTCATTTCTTAAGTAATCAATTAAAGCTGAGGTCCTCAACTATTTGCCGAGTTAGGAGGCCAGAGCGAGGGAGATTTGTATAGTGGAAGGCATTACTTCACTGGTGCTGCTGTTTTCAAAAAAGTTCAAACTATTTGAAATAGTTTTCGCTATTCTCTGCTTAAAAAGATAGAAAATAAGAGAAAACATTCCTTGTTAAGTTTTAAAATGTGCAGTACTGTATATTTGTTTGGTGTGACCACTCTTTCCTTTAAATCACTTTGGAAAATTTGACAGTTCTTCTGTGGATTTACGATGTCTCACTTCTTTCTGTCTGCTCATGTAATCCCAGACAGACTCCATAAACACCAGCACACTAGTACATAAACGAGAGACTGCAGGCCTTATTCATTACAACATGCAAAGTCCTCGTGCTTCAGTAAACTCGAAACTAAAAGTAAATCGCTGAAACATAGTGACCACACATAAAATATAAATACATGAAATGTGCAGAAAGTACGGCGTGACTTGCCTTCAGTCAACTGAATAAACTTTATTTCGATTTTCGCCAACAGGTTCATGTAGCGCTAATGATGTGCAATATGACTTATTGTTTACGACTCTCGTAGTTAGTTAGTAATGAAACATGAAAACTAACGCCTACAGAGACACATATCCTTCCTCCTTTTCACTCAAAATCCCAATAGCACTAATATAGGTTATTGACCGCACCAAAAAAAAAGGGACAAACCAGGACACATTTCACACAATAGAAAGGACGATATGTAGCATGTGACAGGTATCTAACAACTGCACGGTCACTTTTGGACTGACATCACTTGGCTAATTTGATTCCTAATCTGAATGGAGGCTGAACAGCAGTTTATCTGAGCTCTGGAGACAATGATGCATGTATCCCTACTATCAAACAGCCACGTAAGACATTCCTCATGGTTATGCAAGGTTTGTAATGACACGACCTCCTGACTGCAGTGAGGCCAAATATATGACAGATGGACCAACAGTTGAAGAAGTCATTTTTCTAATTTGAAAGACTGTTTTGATTGATGGAGACATGGGAGTACCAAGCATGTCTGACCCATTTTGGCTGAGCAATATTATTCTTTTGGACGGAATGATCATGAACGCAGGACTAGATTCATTTCCGTCTCAAATTGTCAAGATCCAACCGACTACATCGCAAAGACATCCCGAGACGGAAAGGCGTGTCCGAGCACGCGTGCGGACGCTGTGCACCTATTTAATGTTCAGGAATCCATTTGTATTCTACATCTGAGCACAGGTGAGTGGTGACGGCGTCGCCAGTCGCACAGGTACCTGCTGGTGCAGCATCCTCATGTCAGCGACTTCCCTCTGATCATCGTCATGCAGCCTCCTCAGCTCCTCGCAGGCCTGCTTCACATGGTTGTGCTCCCTGACCAGCTGGATGTTGTCCTGTCTCACCGCCTCCAGCTCGTCTTTCAGCTGGGTGTGCTCGCTCGCCAGACGGCTGTGCAGCGTACTGTGGAGATACCGCAACAAGTACAGTCGGACCGTAGGCGCTGTCAGCCAAGCTTAAAGTCAGCATTATAGCACAAAAAAGAAAATATATAGCCACGTCAAGACAACAAATGCTCAGCTAACGAGTCATCATCATAGAATATAGACTTTTTATAAATGACTTTTTACTTTTATTCTGTCGAAACCAAATCCCACAGGTCCCCAGAACCTTTGGTGAGGTCTTCAGACATACCGAGATAGATTATTACACGCTTCAGCTCGATAAAAGTGCTTCAATAATGAATTGATTATCAACATTGCTGTTGATTGCCGTAATTTTAAAAACGAAACAGTTCAGCGCTACTCGGAAATAACTCTACAATTTCTACAAATTAAAAGGATATCATTTCACACTCAGATACACTCCCCGCCCCCCTTTTTATTTTAGATGTAATCTGCTCAAAACCATGCAAACAACTTCTTAGAAATTGACTTGCGTGTCCCTTTAGCCCAACATTCATATTTACTGTGTTTTTTTTTTCAACCATAAATGTATCCTGTAAATAATCAAAAGTCAAACCGAATGACAAAAAACAAACACAGGCCAAATCACTTTGGGTTTCTATGGAGCCATTTGTAGTCGTACGGTTCTTCACTAGACTCTCACACAGTGGTTAGGAGCTGCGGAATAAAATGATTACGGTATTTTATGTACCGTCTCATTATCACAGGTCTTCGTGCCACTTCAGAGATGTTTAAACACCTTTAAGTTGATGTGAACGGTACAAAATGATGCATCTAATACTGCTTTAACTTTACAAATATGAGCCACTCAGAAGACCAATAAAATCCTCCATGATTACTGAGCACACATTTTCGCCTTCTGTTGAGTGACTTATTGATCGAAGTAGAATACAACGGTGAATGTCGTGAATGTGATTGCCCATTGACAAAGCATGGTGTTTAGTGTGAACGGATAAGTGCAGCAACAGACACGACTAGTAATAAATAAAGACTTTCTCTGATGTGCAAACAGGGCCCAGAAGGAGAGGCTTAAACATGGCAATAATCCTTCATCTGTCTCTTTTCATTGGGGGCCAGATGTTGGTTCCCTACACTTTGGAGTCAGTATGGCATCATTAAATCACACAAATGGACCGGCTCTGCCTTCATGTAAACTCGGCACAGCTTATATCACTGGACAACAAATGCTCTGTTTGTGGCATTATCATCATGGCACAGATGTCACGCCGTTCACACAGGGTTCAGATAATGATTACAGAGCATGCTTTGGCATGAACTCTTCAAGAAGGGCATTACTCATAGAGAAGTAATTCAGCATATGCTCTCTTAACCCTTTGGTCTCAAAGACAACTTGGGGTTCATGCTGCTACAAAGACAATAAAAGCAGTTTTTTTTAAACAATCAAAAAGATGAAATTAAATTGATGAAGGGCTGCAAGGATTTTTTTTTTTTCATGGCTTAACTCATCAGCTTTTGGGACTGGTATAAAGGCTTCATCCCTATTACTAACAAAAATAAAATCTGTTCTGTGCAGTCTGCTGTGAATATGTCAGAGGAGGAACTGAATACCAGCTCAAACCCTGCAGGCTGAGCATGAATGCATACAGCACAAATGCACCGCCTGTTAAAAAATTTACAAAGTCCCTGTAGTAGGCTTTCCACTTACTGGTAGAAGTCCGCTTTCTTCACAGCCTCCTCGCACCTCTTCAGGGTGGTGCTGTGCTGGTTCTGCAGGGATTGCAGGTCTGCCATTGCTTTCATGCACTGCAGCTTCAGACGCTCATAGTCGTGACCTGCTTTGGAGTTCGGTCTGTTTCACAGAGAGGGAAGAAGGGAAGCAAAAATTGTGATGCATCAGAGTCAAGTTTTAAGACGCCACACGGGAGGATGCGAGAAGCACGAGTGAGATAAACATTCCAACTCTGTGCTTATGGGAGCATAAGGAGCAAATCTTCAAACAATTTTGCGGCACATAACACCGTAGCTCTCTTTTTTTTTGTTGTTGTCGTCGTTGTTGTCGTCGTTGCTTTTAGATACCGAACAAGGTAAAAATGCTCTCTATTCAGCGAGTGCAGGTCCACACGGGATCACTCCGCTTTTCTGTCAATGTTTGTTTTGTAAAATGGGCAGTTAGGTGCATGCGATTAAAACAGTACCTGCAGTCATCGAAGGTGGTTCCGGGCGAGGAGAGGGCCAGACGTTTGCGTAGTTCGTCCCTCTCGCGTGTCACATGCCTCAGCTGGAACAGAACCGTCTCCATCTTCTCGCTCACCTGGTGGCTGTCCATGTGGGCCGGCGGAGGGGAGGAGGCTTGACCGGGAGTACCTGCGCAAGTCAGCATGTCACCGGTGGCATGTGCAGTTCACTAAGCTCAAACGATGGGGGTGTTAGTGCAGCTGCATCGATTTCTTCAAAACAAACCAAAGTGTACAACCAAAAGAAGAAAATCGAGTCCATGTTTATTTCAGCTGAAAACTTCACTAGAAAAACAAAATAAAAACGAGTCTGCTTACCTACCTACTTGATAAACTAACCATAATAAAGAGCTCTTCGTTGTGGCTCCTAGACCCAATATCTATACATTCCTTTAGAGTAACTTATGGAGGAAACACCTTCGCCGTTGACTTTACTTTGTCACTTTTAATCATGCTTTCATCTTTGAAGTCCAAATCACCTAAATATTGTCCTTCAATATTCATCCACCTGACTGTTATATTCATTGAGCTCAGAATCTGCATCAGTGGGTTGATTTCTGTTTGATGTATTCACAAATACTGTTTCCCTCTCAATAGCATAGACCAGTCAAATCCTCTCTCTGCCGGAGGATGACTAAATGAAACAGGTCTGTGTGTGTGTGTGTGCGCGTGTGCGTTTGGGGGTAGAAGGTTTCTAAATCCTTCTCACATCTGTGTAATCACTTGCATGTGCTCAGAGTCTAAACAGGCAGCAACCAGTGACCGACTATTATTTATAAAACTGTGGTTGGCTCTTTAGAATGGTCACCTTTTTTTTTTTTTTTTTACTCCTCTCAGGAAGATTTCCTTTGACATTTCTTCACCTTAAATCCGCACCCCACCACGAGCGCCACACTCACCTAAGCTGCTGAGCGAGCTGCTGCTTTCCGAGTCCGATGGCATGGTGGACAAGACGCTGTAAGTGGACCCTGCGAGGCGAACAAAAACATTAAAGTCAGCTCCGGGTGTACTCGACCATGTCTGCATTATAGTCCGATGATTATCTCCAGTATTGTATGGTACATCAAGGCTCTGCAGCTTGGGTTACATTCAGGAACCTTTACTGAAAAAAAGGCCAGCTGGAGGAATAATAAGGTGGGACTTTCCCCAACTTGGGATGACGGGCCTGTGGGCTGACAGCAGAGTGTAGCTAATTATCAGTTGGGCAGGGAGCTTGAATACTGACTAGCCAGGGCCCCAAAGAGGCTGCAGCCTTAGAGCTTCTCCTTTTATCTCCTCTGACAACATCACACAGTTCCCCCCTCCTCCCCTGTGAAAGCCCCTTCTTTTATGGCCTACAGTGATTCATAATTAACTGTACAGAAAGCGAGCCTCATAACAACACTAAGCATTATGAAGATCATGTTATTCGACGAACCGATGTAAAAGTAAGTCTTCAAAAGAATCTGAGGGACAACGACTGATACATCTTGTTCTCGCCATTAAGAATTCTCTTGCTTACTTTTCCAAAACAATTATTCAGCGCAAGCCGCGATGTCTTGAAGTTTTATGTGATAGTCAAAATTTAAATAATGAAGTCAAAAATAAATGACGTAAAAATCATTTAAAATAATTGGTGCAATGCTGCTGTCTGCCAGTGTTTTGTTTTTCTTCAAAAAAAATAAATAGTTTGGGGGGGGGGGTCTTTATTATGATGTTAGTTTTATGAAATATGAGCATGCACCTCACTACTCCAATATTAGTCTATAGTCAGACATTTTCAAAATCTTACACATAGCAGATTTGCTCATTTACTAATAAAGAAATGTCTCTAAAAAAATGTCACAATTTTCCAAAACCCAAATTGAAGTCTGCTTAAATTTACATTGAAAATATATTGAATTTGTCAATTAAAGTGAAACAAGCAAATGTTTGGCCATTGTCGAAATGTAAAATTAGTACCAAATTATTACAAACGTGACTTATGTTTCGCTGGTTGAGTTTCGTCAGCACTCCTCAAACATTTACTCTTTTTTATTAAATGTAAATCTAATAACTTCCTCAACACAAAGTGTTTCAGAAAATGGGAATCTTAATGAAGCTTGAGAGGTTTAAAAGACTGCACAAGCCTTGATCAAACAGCCAGCAGAGCACATTTACTGACATCGTACTTGGCCGTGGAATGAGCAGCTTATAGTTCAGTTAAATCAGCAACTTCCATCCCTGATGTAAAGTCTAGTGTGGACTTGGAGCAGGAGCATGACAAACGATCCTATTTACCCACGTCCCAGAACTCTAAATCAATCCCTGGCTGGCTGAGTTCCCACTAACTAAAGGAGACTATGAGTAGAGACTACGAGGAGCCCGGCTAACATGGCTCACCCCTCTTTTTCCCAGCGAAGGACTAAAAGAAAAAAAAAAAAAAAAGAAAGAAGAAAAAAAAAAAAAAAGACTGATGTGCCTCAGGAACCGTGGCATCCCATGGATCAAGCTCTCTTTGTTCTCGCTGTAGCTTAAGTTTCCCATGACTCTGAGCAGAGAGTGCCTCAATGGGCAAGGTGCACTGTGTCATAGCTCTCTCGCTTTTCTGCTCCGTGGAAGTCATATGACCTGGACCTCGCTGTGGTCTGACCCTCACCACTCAAGTATCTCATTTAGGTTGATCTCTTAGCTACAGTCACAGCTACTTGGTGATCTTTGGACTTTTTTTTTTTTTTTTCCCCCTTTTTCCTGGCGTACCTAAAACGCTTCACAACAACAAAATGCAAAGTGGGGAAACTGTCTTTTGTCGGAGAGTTTATTCTACAGTGGAGCACAGTGCAGCACTATTTCTCTCAAAGCTGAAAACAGGAGCTCAAACACTAAGTGCTGATATAATCTAAAAATCAAATCCAGTACTCTGCTCCACTGATAGTGAATGAAAAACGCCGACTCCAGCGCCTTTTCCATGAAAACTGGTGCATGCTCCTACTCAGGCCTGACAGCTCAACAGTAAGTTAAAAGTCATTATACTGTCTGAGGGTGAAAAGGGTTTTTGGTTTTTTTTTCCCCTCAGTCACCGATTGAATCACTTCATGAAATTTCACTTGCTGAGCCACAAATTGGAATCTGGTCCCTCTGGCCTCTTGTTTCTGGAAGTCATAAAATAAAACATTCAGTGATCATCCAGTCAAAATTTCAGTTAGTCCAGTACTTTGGTCGACCTGCCTACCGTTTTTTCCGATTTGTTTACAATTGGCATTCAACCGCGCAGACCTACTATTTGTTGCTAGTAATGCGGCAACGGCAGCTTCAGCCTTCCATGTGTCTGCACAAGATGCATTCAGGCTCAGGGGTGATTGTAGGACACCCGCATTTTTGGCAGAGCAGTAGTAATGCGTGGAAAAGACACTGCACATTTATGTGGATATAGCAGCAGTGAAGCATGTACCTGATTAAAACAGACGCCCATCTGTTCTGTGAAAGGTCTATTGCAAAATAATGTTAATGACTGTACAGTAACTACTGTATGCGAGAGTAGTTAAAGCCCATTAGAGGCAATGGCGGGTTCTCTGCACTACTTCCACCCCTACTGAAAAATGCATAAAACTATAACCGTTCATTCAAAAACAAACAAGCTCTCGGGGAAACACATCCGCTATTAAGCGTCATATCCATATCACGTATTTTGTAACTCTGTGATCATTTCAACGGCCCTCATTCAGAAATTGTGTTAACGTTCGAGTACGTGCCAGGGTTTACTGACAAAGCGAAGTTGACTTCTTGAGTGTTATTCCAAAATTCCTGCTCTCTCGCCCGACGGGATTCTGGGTGACTTTGGAGTACCTTGCATCGCGCTGCATGGGATTTAAAGATGTCTTTAAAGCTGTGACAAGCTACGGTTTTCCTGGGGAAAGGCCCGTCTCTTAGCTGCGCAGTGGAGGAACCTGTCTGCCCAGTAGCAAAAAGGCAGCTCAACCCATTTGTTGTCCTGCGTGACTACCAACAGGGAAATGCACGCTGCACCAGCCCACTCTGCCTAGCCCAGAAAATGCTCACGTACGAACCTCTCCAGCGGCAGAAAGCCGGTCGGTGTTCGGCTGTAGACTCGGTGCGCGATTGTGAAATGCAGCGCAAAAACGGAAACGCTTAGAAAAAAAAGGGACCGAGTCTGCAGCTTCAGCTGTCCTATAAAATAATGACGACAAGATAAATGCATAATTAACGCCTCATGACTCGGCTCGCCGGGAGTGTGACACGATAGCCGGGAGAGAACAAAAGTAACTCGCAGTGCGTACATCTTTTGAAATGCTAAAGTGCAGCGGAGGTGCTGAGCAAGGCCCGTGCGCCACTGTGCGTACAGCAGATTCCACGCGGGGGGGGGGACAGCCGCCAAGACGAAAAGGTTCCCGGACACAAATTGTGTCAGCTCACGGGGAATTTAATAACGAATTTATTAGCATCACAAAAACAGCTTTCTGTAGCTTCGGGTTTTATCCGTCATCGCTAAAGTGGGAGGAAGGAACTGATCCAGAGTTGCAGCGAATCGACTGCCGAGAGGAGTAAAAACATCTGAAATCAGAAAGCTGAGATATGCATCATCATACCGCTGCGTTATCGCGAAATTGTTTATGTCTATGTGAAGAAAGTAAATCACTCGTATCCAGTAAATAAAATGAGGGTGAAATAACAAATGAAGGAAAGGATCTGTGATGTTGGAACATCCGATCTTTCGAAGACTTGATTGTGTAGGTTATTGAGCTGCAGTGATTAGTGATTAAGTGATTGACAGAGTTAATCAGCAACTATTTTCACAATCGGCAAATCTTTCGAGTCACTTTTTTAATGATTAATCACTCAAATTCTCTGATTCCAGCTTCATAAATGTGAATATGTTTCTGCTTACTTTGGTCCTCCATGAGAAAAAACTATAAACATTTTGGTTGCCGACTAACAGTCGGGGCAAAACAAGACCTTTCAGGCTGCACGTCAGGCTTTGGGAAACGCTGATTGACGGTCATCACCATTTTCGGACATTTTAAAAACCAAACAACTGATCGATTATTTGAGAAAGCAATCAACAGATTATGGATAAGGAAAATAATAATTAGCTGCAGCACTAAAAAAATATGCTTTATCATGTGTTTTTCCTGAATAAATTTAAGCGCTTCGAGCAGAAAACTGCAGAAATTAGTCTTCAATTAAATCAATGGTATTTTCCTCCTTTGCATACATTTGGGTTTGGGCGAATGGTCGAACAACAGCAAGTCAAAGACGTCCCCGTTGGGGCGTCGCGACGGGCATCTGCAAGTATTGTTTGGCATTTCATGGGCCAAAAGATGAAGATGGAAAATCACCGTTTGCTGCGTCTCTTTCAGCAAGTTAGACCAAAAACAGTTAAGTTCAACTATTAAAAAAAAAAAAAAAAAAAAGTAATTTACAGATCCATTGATGATTTCAGTACATCCCAAGTTTAAGTTGGTTTTGTACAAAAACACAAATCAATCTAATGTCTGTCATTCTCCATTATGTATTCTCCTACCCAACAGTCAAAAGAGTACAATATGCACATTTAATTCTTCACTCATTTGACTTTGACACTGGGTTATTGATTTCCTCTCACTCACACACACACACACACACACACACACACACACACACACACACACAGAGAGAGAGAGAGAGAGAGAGAGAGAGAGACTTCAGGCGGCCCTGCCTGTCACGACATTGATTGTCTGAGTCTTTTTAGGTCCATTAAATACTTTCACAAAAGGCTTGCAGGCTTTGCTTTTAGTGACATAGCAAATGAAAACAAGCACTGTAGTGTGAGTGTAAATAGGCATCAGGTCACATGATTGTGCAGCCCCCTCTCTCTCTCTCCCCCCCCCCTTTATACTTGCCCAAAGGAAAAGTCATGCCCTTCATCAAGTTGTCATATGGTCAATAGCCCTAATGTTAGTTAGACCATGCTCAGGGGAGAAATCGAAAGCAGGTTGGATCATAACCAAAATAAAGACACGGGTCCTCCGAACAGACTGCATTTGACTACAACACGGCTACAAATGCCCCCGCGGCAACGCACTTTAAACACGGTGTTGTGCCTCTCTCTTTGTAAACCGACATAACCTCTACGAGTGCTTCTCTCACCGGTTGTGCGGTCCACCGGCCCGGTGCCATTCAGCAGCACGGAGTGCAGGTGAGGGTGCGTCGTCTCCAGAGCGGAGCAAAACTCGGCGAAATGGTCCCCGTCCTTACTTATCAGGATCTTCAGGAGAAGGTCCACTTTTTCCGAGCTGGAGGAGCAGCCGTGTCCCAGCTCGTAGCGTTCAGACTGGCTGAGGGTGCCGCAGTGAGCCAAAACATCCACAACTCGGTCCGCATCTGTGATCGACTCCACCAAGTTCTGGTGACATTTCTCCAACAACTCTTTATGCTTGGGCTCCATCTCCTCTCTTCTTCTTCTTCTCTCCCCCCCCCCACCCCACCACCACCACCACCACCTCCACCACCTCCTCCTCCTCCTCCTCCTCCACCACCCCCACCTCCCCCCTTTCGGTTCAAAACCGAACCAGCTTCGGGACAAATCTTAAATGTTCCTGGTTCGTCAACTTCACTTCGGACCGCTGTCGCGCCTCTCCGAAACTATCCCGCTCGACCCGGTCGGTACGGTTTTCAACCCGAACTGAAGGATACACAAGAAGTAGCCATATTTGTTGACTGCACGGAGATGACAACACATTTTTCCCCAACCGCCGCTCACGTCCCTCTCGGAAAAAAAAAAAGAAAAAAAAAAAAAAAAAAAAAAAGACGTGTCTGCCTCTTTAAGCTCCGCTCCGCGTACGAAGGCGACGCCGTCTTAAAATTAAGTTTTTCCGACATGTTTCGAAGTGTAGAAACTCTTCTGGAGTCCCCTCGGTGGGACCGCAAACTCCGCCATGTCTCACCGCTCAAAGCAGCTGCAGCTCTGTGCCAATCATATTTCCGCGTAATGGACTTTTAAGGTAAAAGTGGGCGGGGCTTTCCTTTCAGCCGCACCTGGCTCCCCCGCCGCTGTAATTGCCTTCATACTGTAAATAATAGGCCGATACTTACATAATATTCTTTTTTTTTTGGACGGTTTGTGGCGTTTAATTAGTGGTGCTGGAAGTATGTAGGACTCTTTTAATAAAGTAGTAGCATCTGCAGACATGCAAACGGCATGCCGAGTAGATTATGCAAAATAACCCCCCCCCCACCTCCCGTTAGTGTCGTAGCCTGTTAATGTAATTTATTGTATTAACAATGCATCCAATAAGCTCATCGTACGTTCCGCATTAAACAAAAATAGCCCTTGAAGTAAAGAATAACTAAACTCAAGCTGTCAAATTAAATGTAGAGGAGTAAAAAGTAGCTACATATTATTTCTACTGTAAGGCTGTGTAGGGTAAGAATCTGGCTTTATGATATGTGTGATATAGGGTTTATAATTTTATATATTGCGAAATATTGCAATAGGCAGCTGTAAGCAAGGCAATATTTTCTTCTGGGATGTTTCGTCCAGATTTAATCCATCTTCGTATGTGACAAAATGTCCCAAGGTATTACTGTTGACATGTTTATTTAGTGTACATATACAGTAGCTGCTATAGTTTTTAATTCCCCAGCTGTAATCCTCTAAAACAGTGGTACCTGACTCCACAAGTCCTGACCCTATACTGAGCCACAAGATAGATCCAGGGGGTTGCATAATTAGGAATATGAAAGGAAAGAATATTTATTTTTAATGAATTTTTTTCAATTTCCTGGAACTCTACCGCTTCAGGCCTCTAAATTTACTGAAATGAAACCATCTTTGTCTAAACTGATCCCTGTAAAAACTGATCACAAGTCATCTCCACACTAAGGTCATTCCCTGTGATGACAAATCTCAAGTCGACATTGTTTAATTTTAAATGGCTGCAGTCCAAAAAGGTTGCAAACCTCTGGTGTATATTAAATAAGTCAAATAGCCTAAATAAAAATATGATCTTACGTGACCTTCTTCTACTGGTTGCACTGAACACCTAATTATTTTATTACAAGGGAAATTCCGTCAGCTCTTATTTCATGATTTGATCTCTTTTTCTTTTCTTTTTTCGGAGCAGATTATGCCGCCAGACCATAGATGTCTGTTTCTCATCGTTATTGTCCCCTGTCACAACTGCCCCGCTTTGTGAGCTGTCTTCTGCTCCACATAATCCATCAGCTCTCAAAGGAGGCAGATGTCACATAAAACTGGAATCCTTAAGAAACATCAGATCATCTATATGTGTCTTATCTGTAACCTCTGTAAATTACAGACACAGCTGAGGTGGAGAAAAGAAGAAATCTACTGCAAGCGTGTTTACCATTGCTGACAATACTCTATAATATTAAGAAGCTTCAATGTTTTGCCTTTATGAGGATTGCGACTCTCTTCTGGAGCTAGTTAGCGCATACAGAGCCTGGCTTTAAAGCTTAACATGGTACAGAGTGTGCCTATACATTTCCCCACTTTGAAACAGCTTTAACAGTGTAAGTGGTTATATAACAACTTAACACGTTTTTTTTTCCCTGCAGGGAAAATCCATTTGTCACTCACCAAGATAACCAGTTGGAATGTTTAGGAATTATGTAAATACATAAAACCACCACACTGGATTGAAAAGGGGGCCGCATGTTCCCGTAAAACATTCAACGCACACTTCTGTTTTGCAGTAAAAACATCAAGTGGGAGCCATTTAGAGTTGCTGTATGGCAGATTGTGTGCTCGTCCTTTCTTATGAATGCAAAACTGCATACCAAAATAAAAGGATATGGTTGGACAGGCCTAATGGTCTTATTTTGTCAAATATCAGAGGATGAATCTCAAGCCCCACAGTCTGTAGCTCTGCAGGCTGGATAGTGATATCTGCTGCTACATCTCATTATGTGTTGTTGATCTAATCCTCGGGTTTGTAATTTGCTTATATGCACTCATGAAGTTTAAAGCAGGATTAGGTCTCTGGCAACCAAATGTCATTCTGCTGCAACATTCCTCATTGGACAGCTGGAGAAAATCCACTGCAAATCATCAATTGGGTCAATACTTTTACTGATTGTCGAGAAGAAAGTATTACTATTAGAGTGCGGCGGTGATGAGGATGTGAAACAAGGTGAAATAATCTCAGATTTACTGGTTTTTCATTCAGATTATGTTTAATCTGTCTGTGAAACAAACCTTTAATGAGACAAGAGTGTTGTCTATCGGTTTAAAAAAGCTTCACTTTGGTATATTTGAAGGGGTTTTCTCTCAAATTACCATATAAAACATGATTAATTTAGCATCCAATAAATTTAAAATCATGATGGCATGCCTCACTTGAAAGTTCTACATTATTTGATTTCATTTTCTAATATTACAAGATTCTAGTCATATTGTCTGCACTAAACCACACACAAAGTTCTTTTAAGTGAAGAGCCGCAGGCGTTTAAGGGCTAATCAAAGGCTGCCCTTCAGAGCTCCCATGAGTTCTGATGATGCAGACGGACACTATTGATTGACACGACTCCCATACGCACGTGCCTGACACAAGACAGTGTGTCTCTGCTCGTGTGAGCAAGTGTGACCAAGTCCCAGAAAGCATGCATCCTGCTCACATCACAGCCACGTGTAAATAATTTAAGCACTTTGTCTCGAAATCAGGATCAGGGAAGTGCTCTGTTTTGTCTTTTAAAGTAAAAGCGAGCAAAATGGGAGCGTCCCTCCTCTGATTTCCTTTTGACCTATATATATCAGGAGGTATCAGTGCAAACCGTCCTGGCTGGAGAGAAGTTCCACAAATACCCACATCAAATATTTATCCCTCTTTGTCCGCAAGCTGGTGCGGTCTTTTCATTTCGAGTGCGTATGAGAAATAGTGAAGTTAGAAAGGTCTACGAGAAGCGTGGCTGGAAGTCATCTGTCTCACCAGCACAGTCCCTCCGAGGCTGCACTTTGAGGCCAGTAAACACAACAGAGAGAAAACCTTAGGACATCAGTGTCTCCACTGTGGACATTATTTATAGCTTTGAGGAAGAGAAATGCTGTCTGTGCCGTATCATTAGAGCTGCAAAGCACACCTGAACATCCCCCCCCTCTCAGATTATACAACAAAACACATGCACAACCATCACTTATGTAAGCCACATTACTCGCACCTTTTAACAGAGGATGCAGCCCGTGATGCTCAGAGGAGGGGGATGTGGGGGGGGGGGGGGGGGGGGGGGGGGAGGGGGAGGGAGGGTTGAACTCACTCACTGTAATACAGACCAAGGTGGTGCAAATGAGACTGGCTTTGAAATGCAAATTGCTCATTGTGCGTCGGCTCAGAGCAGAAAATACACAGTCAATGTTTCATGCATAACACATGATCCCGTTTCACAAAGACAATCCGGATATGCCAAAATGTTATTTTTATTTTATTGAAATGACAGGTGGCTGGTTTTTAAACGACATCTTGTGAATTTCAACAATTATTCCGTTACAAGGATAATGGCAAAGTAGTTAGTACAGGAGATACTCAGTTCAAGGCAAAAACTAAAAGTCAGCAGGCAAAACAATTCCACAAAAATAAGAAATGACACATTATGTGAACCAAGTGCCCTCTACTGGCAGCACAACATACACACCAGCAAAGGGCACCATGGAAGAAAATGTAAACAAAATATCTAGAAACAATGTCACGATTACATTTCTGCAGCCATACACGTATAATTATAGATTGTTTGCAAGATAAACCCAGGGAAACATGGACCACCAGTTTCCACAGCAGCACTCACAAAAGGCACATGATCCGTCTTTAGACTTCGGCTTTTCAGCACTGAGTGGAAGGCAACATCGTCTGTAAATGTTGAACCATGATTGGAAAAGTTACAAGCTGATTTGCATAGACTTGCAAGCAGAAGTTAAATTTTAGACACGATAAAGAAAAGACCAGATGCCTTTTTGCACATACACATTTCTTACATTAAAAAATGATCTGAAATTTTTTTTTTTTTTATCAAGCATCAAATGCGCCTCACACAGCTTCGCAAATACTTACACAGTTGAAATGTTTGGTAATGAGGTCAACTCTGACTCACGGAAATAATGTCTTTATAAAGCAATGTTCTAAATAACTCCTCATATATATAGTATATATAAGATAAATGACACACTGGCCTCATTAATTTAGTTTTTACTTTGTGGAACTAATTACAAACCGTCGTAGACTTTAGGGGTTTATCAAACATTTGAATATTATTCTATGTTATAGATTTGCTGTAGTTATTACAGTAATATAGCTCTAATTAAATTTTACACATACTTTTTGCTTGCTTGGACTTCAGCTTTCACCAAAGAAAATAAAAAGGATATACTTCATCTTTTAAAATCAACTACAGTATTTACTATATTAGCAGAAATCATGTCAATATAGAGAATACAAAATAATATGGATTTACTGCATGCACCGGCGGTGATATAAGGTCCTATAACAATGCTTCAGTGTGGACATATATAATGTCCTCATGAGAGGTTATCTCCTTCTTTTTAGTCGCTACCGCCGCACAGCTTCAGCAGCAGCTTCTTGTAGTCGCCAGAGGTATCGCCCTGAGAAACACATAAAAATGTATCACATAAAAAAGAAAAACAGAGACTGAACTTTAGCAAAGTCACATGGTGGTTAGAGGGACTTACTGAGATGTGAGTGTACAGTGATTTTCCGTAGGTCTTCAAATACTCCTGTCTGATGTCCAACATATCAACCTCAGAGCGGGACACCATGATGCGGATGAGGGTTGTGTCCTTGGTCCCGGCTCCCTGTCAACACATCACAAATGTGACACCTCAGTCACGTCTTCTGCCTCCACAGCATCAGGGCAAGAGTCGAGTGCCTTGTGGTAATTACAATGAAATGTGATGGTAAACAACAGCAGTACCTGCATGGCCTTGTGGAGCCTTTCTGCAAAGTAGGCGGGGGTGTTCTTGATGCATTTCACTAGACAACAGGAGCAGAGATTGATGTTAGTCAGAGTAACCAAATGATTCAAGGAAACCAGACGAATGCTGCAATTTAGTTTTAATAATGAAATACAACAGATGTGGTAAAGACAATAAAAAAAAAAAAAAAAGACTATCATACATATTTGCATCATGTGGCTGTTTCTGCTAAACAGGTTAGGTAATTTGCACAATTTGTTGTTGTTTTTTGTTTGTTTGTAGCATAGAAATTACAACTTCCACCATTTTTTGTTTGTGCACAAATTCACTCCAACTACATTTTCCTCATCAAAACATCTCTACATTTAGAATATAAAATGAATTTGAATGAATCACAAACTCTCGATATAAATATTCTGTTAAATTTCTGTAATTCTTGTAGGTGTGGCTTATTTGTAATAACTTAAATTCATTGCATTATTACAACCAAACAAATGACATATGCACATCTATACAACAGTTCATGGTTCATGGCCTGTGGGTGGCGCTACAGTAAACAGATGCGTTAAAATGTCCATAACTTTGGTTTGTGTTTATTCTAATAATAATTAAAAAAAAAAAAAAACTTAACATGATAGTCTGTCAATATTTAATCAATTTTAGGATATTTGAGACTCTTAGGAAACCCTTGCAAAACAAACTCAAACAATTACTTAAATATATACTCAAAGCTTCAGCATGTGTTTGAAAAGCCACTTCAGTTTGGTTGAGTTTGGGAAAGGAGAACCAAAAAAGACGTACCCACAGCCACCATGCCAGACTCCACATTGCCAGACATTTCCCTGCAGATACTCTTCACAATGTCCCTCCCACACATCTGCTGGTACTCCTGGAAGACTAATGAAGACAAGAATCACAGACAAGATGGTTACAATCCCAATATTAAAAAAAACCCCATAAAAAAGCTTATGTAAAAAAATAAAATAAAAAAACCCCCACAAGTTTCCAGTTTTAATACTGGGAAAACAAAGCAGATGTCTTCAAGGGATGGAGGAGAACAAAATAAACTTGTGGAATTGCAACGAGTTTTTTGATTACCCACCAGCCTGAAGGTGAGGCTTGCTGCGGGCACACAGGATGGCATTAAACTGAGACTCATCAGTTCCCACTTTATTTTCCCCAGCAGCATACAGTTTCTGAGGATGGAAGGACGGAGGAAGATGATCAGGTTTTCCTATCACTTTCGAAGAATGTTACAACTCTGAAAGAACTTTAAACACAGTACCTGAGCATCCTGTTTGGCCATTGAGATATCAACAGTCGGCCTTTCATCACGATTTCCCTGGATGGAATGATAGAAAGAGACGTGGTGTTAACACTAAAATAACATTATGTGGGCAGAGTACAGAGGCAGAGTCAAAACTTGACTTTACTTTCGATGAGTGAATATCATTTTTTGTGAGAGCTCACTGAAATGCAGAATCTACCTGACTGAGAGACACCAGGAGTCTCCGGAAGTGACCAGAGGTGTCGCTGGTGATGGCGTCCTCAAGGCTCTTTCCATACTCTGAAAGGAAGGCGGGGATTTTTTTAGGAAAATATATTAATTTGCATAATATTTGCATTTTGTTCAGACAACATGTTTTAAAAATCCGTCTTCCAAGTGTAAGTCAAAAGGTAGTTTCAATGCCTAAAAACAAATGACAACATTTCCACATGCTTTAACCTGTTATCACGTTTAAAAAAAACAAAAGGACAAGTTGTAAAATAATAGGCAACATTTTTAAGTTATGGTTCCACTGTTATTTTTGTGTGCCTTTTTTCCATATTAACCTGATTTCAAAAACACACCAGACATTAAAATATGCCAACTTGGTCTCCGCAAAATTACAATGGTAATTTCTTTTTTTTTTTTTTTTTAAGTTTTCAGATATTTTAACACACCAGACAACTAATTGATTAAAAGAGGAAATAAATGGTAGACTAACCAATATTTAAAATAGTCACAAGTTGCAGCCCAACATTGTTCAGTTTGTGTAGTCGGTATCTCAAATGATACACGACTTATACAGTTCTCTTTATTTTTGAGGGCGTTCAATTTTATTCAAATTATAGAGAGAGAGAGAGAGAGAGAGAGAGAGAGAGAGCAAATTAAAAGTTGAAATGTCAAGATCAGAACTCACCGGCTTTGTAGATCCTGGCGATTTCAATAATTTCTGCATTGGACCGGGATGACAAAAATCTCAATGAGACAAGCTTCATCAGTTCCAGCACCCTGAAAAACAAAACAAAAGAAAAGAAAAGAAAAAAAAAAGCTTTAAGCTTGCTTTCTAAAACACATGAACCTTCACGGGTTCTCAGTTTTGTCTGGCATTCATTTGCCCATATTTCCCTTACATGGCAAGTGATACACTGCGGTTTGGGAAACATAACCAAAATTGAAGCTTTTGCTGAGACAACATGAGCTTCAAACCTTTATAGCCTCTCTGAGTTCAGACGCATCAAAGTACGATGGGCTCTTCACCATGGCCAGAACCAGTTTCTCAAAGTTTCCAGTGAGCTCAGACTTCAGATCATGGGCTAAATCCTAAGAGGAAAAACAAAAAGAGAGCAACTGAGATATAACTGCCACATGGCCGGCAATGAAAAGCCATTTCAACTGTAGAAAACAAAAAAGGCCTATTTGATAAACGTACCTTCCCATAAGTGGTTTTGTAGGCTGCTACCATTGGAACCCTCTGCTTGCTCGTGCGACTTCCCAGAAGTTCAACAATGGCATTTTTCATCAGTGCCTGTTTAAGATATTCTGTTTTTAAAATCAATTTATGATGTGTAAAAAGGGAATGGGCATATGAACTGCTAACGGATGTGGAATGACAAGACGATGTGTTCAGCACACTCGGATGATATTTACTGACCAAAACCCTTCATGGCCTTTCGAAGAACTTCAACATCCCTCAGTGGATCAGCGCCTGGAAAATCTTTGATAGAACCCCTGTACCCTTTCTGTAAATAATAATAATAAAAAAAAAGATATGAAAGTATTAAAAGATAAAATACCATGGAGTTACAACGGTGTTTTTAGCCATGTGTGCGTTGTTCCGTCATCTAAGGGAAATCCTAGTATGAAGACGAGTGTAGTGTATCTTACAGGAATGGCAGGTGCCTGTGGGTTGGATGGAGCTCCACTTCCATATACAGGCATCGAGGGGTTAGTCGCAGGGGCTCCGGGGTAACTTGGCATGGCTTGGCCTGGGGCGGGGCCCCCTGGGTATCCCTGCTGAGCTCCTCCGGGCTGCAAACAAAGGACAGCTGTGAGAGCTAAGTGGCACACTTCATATAGAACAAATAGGGTTCAAATAGAGCTGGTGAAGATTACGCGATTTAAGCAAGCAGGAGATTTGGCCTAAGTTGGTCCATATGTTATTAATGAGTTGGCACTTCAGAGGTAAAGAGTGAGACAATAATTTATTTACCGCTCCAAAGCCACCTGGTGCTGCACCCCAGCCTCCACCTGCACAAAAAATATTGACATAACACTTGAGATACAAATGATATAAAGAACAAATCTCTCTTTTCATGTTACACATGTAATCGGTTGCATTTATATATTTGTTTGTTGTATTCCTTGCAGCCTTACTTGATGGTGGCATGGAGGGATAGCCTCCGGCTCCTTGCTGTGGAGGGTATCCGCCTGCCTGAGGAGGGAAGCCTCCAGCTGGGGCAGGGTACCCCACCGGCCTGGGCAGGGTAGCCCCCTGCTGCTGAAGGGTAACCTCCCGCTGCTGGAGGGTAGCCGCCCGCTGCTTGAGGGTAGCCGCCCGCTGCTGGAGGGTAGCCGCCAGCCTGAGGTGGGTATCCGCCTGCCTGTGGGGGGTAGCCACCTGCTTGGGGTGGGTAGCCGCCTGCTTGGGGTGGGTAGCCGCCTGCTTGCGGTGGGTAGCCGCCTGCTTGGGGTGGGTAGCCGCCTGCTTGGGATGGGTAGCCCCCTGCTTGGGGTGGGTATCCACCAGACTGAGGAGGGTATCCTGGGTAGCTCATCTTCAGAATCTGAAGGTGATATGTTGTGGACTGTGACTGTGGTGTATATTTCATCATCATACTGCCCTTTTTTAACAAATTAACTTTTTAGGACTTCAAGAACTTGTACTTTTGTCTGCGAAATTTATTATCTGAGTTTCTTATACATTATCCTGAATGAGCTCATCAAATCTAATACAGAGCCAAAGACAAAAAAAAAATTCCACAAACAACGAGAAACTGTTTGATCTTGTCTCACCACTTCCATTTGCCTATTTTCCTATCATATGATCATTATGGAAGAGTTTATTCATTATTTTTCTTCCCCTTTCTCCAGGAGGACAGGAAACCACCAGGGCGGTCATTGAATAATGCAAAACATGAAGAGCTTCCAAATTTTGTTCAGTTACCAATTTTTGATGACATCATTTATTGAAAGATCTGTTGTTTGAATTACAGAACTATTTAGGTTCCACTGTGTCATCCAATAACTAACTAAAACACTGATTACAGCTGCAGGCCCATCACGTGTAATGAGTCACAATATAGCAGACTGTGAATTCGCTCTGTTTACATGCACACAAGAAACAAGGGACTGAGGCTTTTTGTAAAAGCACAGGGAGACTTTCATGTTCTGTGGGACAGGTTCTGCAGTAAGAGAGAGCACAGTGTTTCCATACAGGGCAATGCATCTGAACTCTACAAATAATCCACTGATTGATTGTGTAAACACAATTTACTAGGAGTTATTTACAACCAAACAAAAGGCAGTTTAACTAATTAGAGTTACTAATTCTAGTTATAGTAAGAGTTTAAATATAATTACTCTGAATTCAAAAACAGACCAAGAATGAGAACGCATTGGGTTATAAAGACATAAATATAGTACAGTAAAGTTGCAATATGTACAATTTCTAACTCCACCCCGTCTCGTAATACCACCCCGGCAAGAGGTGATAGTGGGTCAGTGTAGTGTCCAGTCTGCCCTCAGTCCAAAATGAGAGGAAGAACGAAGCAGCATATTCTAACCTCTTGCTGGAATACATGAAACAGTGAACACAACAGTGGCTGAAACTCTTGGTAAAACCAACGCAAAACAAGAGCTAACCATGGTGTTGCTTTCCACCACTGGAGAAGGCTGATGACAGTTGCATATACTAATTGATTTAAAAAATATATATATATTTCAATAACAGTTGGAATATTGGAGAAACCATGTCCCATCCCTAATTCCTTGCGAGACCGGTAGATAAACAGCTGTTAATGCTGACGATATGCACTGCTTGCTTATAAAAAGGTAAATATTTGTACAATGTTACCGACAGAATAGCTGCATGTGACAAGCTCAAATAGCTCGTCATCTAGCCATCTACCAAAATTGAGGCAATTTTATGCAGCAAACAAATTAGGCGTACTGACTGCTCAGTTCAAAACAGATCGTTAGATGCAGCTCGTGATAACACAAACAGTACCAACAAAATCCTCCAATCGGAATCAATACATAGCGACCGCAAAGTGGTAGTACAAGAAGGAACCGAATTCGTGCATATTGCACCATTAAAAGGGAACTTCCTTAAACGCTTTGACTCTCCCTGTCTCTCAAACTGATGAGGCTTTTAAGTGTTATCGTAAACACCATCATTTCCACAGCAGGTGACCCTTGAAAGACGAGAAATGGGTGGAAATCAGATTATTTTTCTATCTGCCAGCACACACGCACACACACACAAAAGAAAAACAAACATCCCTAGAGAGATTAACCAACTGTCTTTACTTTTTTTTTTTTTTTAACAGAAACGTAAACCTACGTTTACACCTCTTTGGTTAAGACTGCGACGAAGCGCACTAAAAAAGCAGCTGATCTGACAGAGCATCACAGGCCTGTGATTTTTTTTTTTTTTTTTTTCAACTCAGCGCTAAGCTTTCACGGTACTATCACAGTTATGGACAATAATAAAGATTGGATCGCGTATAAAGTCCACATACTAAAACAAAAGTCGGATGTGACATTGACACTCCTTTTATGTCAAAACGCTGAAACGGACCCTAAACGTTGCACAATACCTATCGCACGGAGTTTAGCATTTTAGCACCCAGCTAAAAACACAGAGGGGAAAAAAAAAAAAAAAAAAAAAAGATGACCATAAGTTAGATCCATACTTTTAGGGGGTATAAGAGAGCCGCGGTTACATAGTAAACCAAACGTCCGTCCCTGCTGATGCGACGTTGCCGTTCAACAGCCCAACGCCGACAGTGTTGTGTAGCCAGGCGTGGCTAATTTACCACATTCCACAGTCACCAAAAATAAGCTTAACACGGGCTGTATTTAAGTACTTCAGTCGGACTTCCCCGACTACGCAGTAATATTAACTATTTATTTTTATTTTATTTTATTTTTTTCTTTTCCGACATTACGTTGCAAAAGTAAAGATTAGAGTAACTTACTTATCAGATGCGGACGTGAGATTCAGGAAGAGGGAAGCGGAGTGAGCAGCAGGACGGAGGTGGGTGGGTCCTCAGCATTGTTTCCGTCCTGCTGCGGCAGCAGTAATAACCTCTGCTCGGGGAAGCTGCCCGCTGACTCGTCGGACTGTGTTGGACCCTTAACACTTTGGGGAACGCCGCAACAGTTTCTCTTTAATCTAATAAACAACTAGATTTGTTGCCGGTGGTGATGTAACAAATAGCTTTATTCATTGTGTGGGGGGGGGGGGGGGGGACTGGCATTCCCTCCCCCCCCCCCCCCCCCCCCCCCCACAATATACGCTAGAAAAAGAATTGCATGCAAAAGCATTGTTCTGCATGAAATAGTCTTATTTCCATTACGTAGAATCAGAATCTGATTTATAACCGAGTAAGTTTTCTTGATGTATATATTGTATATATACATACATATATACATACATACATATATATATATATTGTGTGCATAACAATCAAAAACTAAAATAAGTAAGACTAAAAAGTGAGAAAATTGCAACTTCCACATGACACAGATGGTTGATAAATAGGATTTTTCTGATTTCTTTGAATCAGACGATAATACTTCTTTCAAAACAAAAACAAAAAGGTGACTCCTATTGGGTGGGAAAGCCTGAGGCCTATCAGTTATAACATAACTTTATTTTGGTGCCAAAGTTCTCCCAGAAATAACGATAGCAGATGAGCGACAGTCAATCACACAATAAAATGAACCTCCAGCTGAGCCGTATAATAACCACCACTGTATACAAATTTAAAATGTGTTAACATACGTCTGTTCAAAAATGAAAGGATTATTACATTACCCCTTTAAAACACTAGATGGCAGCAGTCGAGTTGTGGTCAAGACTAACACTAGGGGCCACATGTGGTCTGTTGATCTAATGGCCTTGTAATCTAATCAGTTTACCCTAAAACCTGATTGTCAAGTGAAGGCTTGGATGGTTTTTGCTCAGTCTGATTTAGCACCAAGTGTGGAATTTCAAAAACCTTTTTATTATATGTTTTGTTATTTTTATTTTTTTGTTAGTGTCTAAGATGCCTCTTGAGTCTAATAAGGGAAAAATAGTTCCTCCATTCCTTATCCCCACTGCAATCAAAACATCATGGCTTAAAATCCTGATGTTTTGATTGCAGTGCTGAGATGTATTATTGAGGTAATTATATTACCATATCGTAGGCCTACATTCCTTTACCTGTTATTTGCAATACAATCATAAAAAACAGAACGGAAACCAACATTATAAGTAGTAGCCTATAATAAACAAAACAACAACAAAAATACAAAAAAGGAAGGAACTGGGTTCTAATTCTAAATTAAAACAAGTTTCAATTGAATTAATTAATTGCATTTAAGTGCTTTTTATCTATAGTTCTAGGTTATACAACGGCAAAGTGGGGTCTTTCTATATGGCAGCTACCGTGGCTAAACATGTCAAGAAAAAGTCAACAGAAAGATGCAGTCTCATGTTGGACCTCCTATTGGCTGTGACGCAACCCAGAGTCCTGGCCAGAGCGCTGTTTCACTCCTCCAACTGGCATTCAGGCGTTTGCGTCCCAAGCTTCCACTGTGCCCTCCCCTGCGACTGTTGTCCCGTTAGTGGGGTCCTCACAGGGCTCCCCAGGTGAGCACGAGGATCACACCCATTCAGCCGGAGCAGGGGGATGACTGAAAGAAGTTGGGTGATTCAGAAAAACCGGCGGTTCTGACGGTGCTGTTCCAAGAGGCGCAGTCCTCAAACAACAATATGATGTCTGCTATAGAGACTGGCGGGTATCAACCCGCACAGCTGCTCAGCTGGGTCTATATGTCTTTGCAAGACGCACCGAGCAGCGTTTTCGATGGGTTTAAATCCGAGTCGGACACTTCTCCTCAGGGCACGAACAACTCCAAGCGCAGCGCAGCTGATCTGAGCTCCAACTGTCTCAACAACTTCTTCCATCTGAGCAGTGAGGTATGTCCATGTGATGCTACGCTGTCACAACTCTAACCATGAACACTTTGCATGGTAGTTTACAGTACCCGTGTTTGGATGAAACTTTCATTGAAAAAAAAAAAAAAAAAAAAAAAAAATCTGTCCTCACATATATTATTTTTGTGGCCTATACAGTAAACCTCACCTGCATGCCTGCATTGGGTCGCACTGTGGTGAGTGGGTAGTATATGAATATGTGTTTTGTACGCCCATATAGTGCCTGAGTGTGTTCAGACTGTTCTGGTGTCAGTGTGCAGCTGGAGGAGGAATGGCAGGTTGAGAAAGACCTCTCACAAGTTTGAAAAATGTTGGAGCTCACCCTGACTGGCCTCTGCGTGGCCAGAGGAGTATGTACTGTTAACTCAGTGGGGAATTTAATTTAATGCTGACCCATTGAGGAAAAGCAGCAAAACAATTATTTATTTTTATTTACATTCACATCTAAAATTCTCCAACCATCATATATTAACTTTGAAAGAACTTTTTGACTTTAAAGTTCCGATGAATTCAAATTATAAACTGTATCTTTACACATGCCAGATATGTGGTGGTTTGATGTCTCATGCAGAAGATTCCCCCTCTGCAATGTGCATCACAAATAGTTTTTTGTGATACCCTCGGAGTAAACAGACAGTGTCTGCAGGCTGTTCTTCATGTTTGCCCTGCGGTGCCATAGCACCCGTCTCCTCCAGATGCACAATGATGCTGATTATGTCGTGCCAGTATAGGACGAGTTGTAAGAATGCATGACAAAGGCATTTTGTTCTAACAAGGAAATGGACACTATTGGTTCTCACAGTAAACACAGTAAAGACTGCACATCTGCAGGAATCAAATAACGTTGGCTACTGTTAGAGGGACAAACAGGAGAATCAATCAGGGTGATGGACTGACACACCAAGTGAAATGCTCTTTCATTGTAGAGTCACAACAATAAACTTCTGTGTTTTAGTGAAATCAGACATACTTTTGTGCACAGCTCAAAAGATAATAGATTTAGCTATTAGTATGAACACAAATTGAAAATCCATCAACAACAATTTAAACATTGATGAAGTTATTGAGTAAGCAGAAATGCCAAACATTTACTACTGCCAATTGTAAATATGTTTGTGTTTCTTTCCATTACATCACTGGAAATGAATATCTCTTGGTTTTGGATTGTTTGTCGGGCACAACATGCTATTTTAGGACATCACCTTGTCCTTTGAGAAATCATCTTAGGCATTATTTTTCAGATATTTTGTAAACCACATAAACAGATAAGGGATTCACCAACAGCTAATGAAAATGATTTCTTAGCTACAGCCTTACTTTAGTGTATGAAGGTCTCCACTGTATATTTTAACCTTTACATCCTCACAGCTCCATTGCCGGTGATTTATCATCTTTGCCTACAATTTTCTCACACAGGCATTGAACAACAATTTCTACAAGAGGTCCTCGCCTTACGGGTCCCTCAACAATATCGTGGACGGCCTGAGCTCACTGGCGGACCATTTCTCAGACCTCTCTCTGTCCCCCGAGACACGCAAACCCAGCAAAAGGCCACCGCCCAACTACCTGTGCCACCTTTGCTTCAACAAAGGACACTACATCAAAGACTGCCCTCAGGTGAGCCAGTCAGTGACGCTCTGCATCAGTCAGGAACAGATCCACAACAGCCTAAGCTGAAACAGCTGTGCAGTGTGGGGGCCATTTGAGCTGTCTATCAAATGCATGAAAATAATTCAGAGAACGCACGAAGTGCTGCCTGATGAAGAGAAATTCATAAAAGTGAATGAGGTGACATATTCCATGAGATTTGATCAGAATCTCAGATCTAATCCACACATCCCTCACATCCCTGATTTTGTTAAAGTGAATTTAAACTCTGGGTTACAATATTATGTTTGGATAATTTTTTTCAGCGTGAAATAGATTCCTCAGCACATATTTGGATTAGATGTACCACCGCAGGCTGGTAATGAGCAGCAGATGCCAGATTGGATCTCAGAGCTGGCCATAATGAAAGATGATAGGTTTCTCTGTGGAACTAGGCACGACCTCTACTCCAAACATGAAAGAAATATTACCACTGCTTTATGTGCAGCTGTGGTTCCCCATTGATCATGTTCAGAGGGAAATGCCTGACATTTGTTAGGTGTAATGGAAATAATTAAATGACTGATGGACAGGATGTGTCCAAGAAGCAAACTAGCAAAAAGTAGAAATTCAAATAACTGGTAAACTTTTAGTGGTCAATTACATATAGAAGTGTATAAAGTAAGATTGTTTCCTGTTTTGCTGATTCCCTCACGCGAAAGCTGCAAAATCCTCAGATAAAATCCACCGATTCGAACACTGGGGGAATCTAACGATTTCTAATGAAGAGTCAGACGGCAAAGTTAGACATAGTTTTCTCGAGAGTCACATCTCATAATTCTGCAGTAGCTTTTAAAACAATTGTGGGTTCAATAGATTAGTTAACCGGCTACAATAGCCTATTTCAAACGTTTTATTTGCAACACACCAGTCTTGGCACGTGTTGAAATCCTGCTGTGTGAGGTTGCTGATGAGAAAGCTGATACCATTTTACATCCGTACTGCAAATACATAGCTGGAGCCAGCTATGTAGCTATGTTAGCTTATCTCAGCATGAAGACTGGAAATGTGAAGACAGCTAGTCAGGCTCTGTCAAAAGGCCCACAGCTCATAATCGTTGGCTTTATATTTACATTTCTGCAAGTACTAAACCAAAAATATATCATTTGTAAGATTTAGAGGTTCTTTTTGGAGGATTGTTACTTTTGGACGGAGATACCAGCTGTTTCCCTCCTTTATGCTAAACTAAGTTTACTTACTGCTGGTTCCAACTAGTCTACATATTTACTGTATATCAGAGTGATACAAAAGTTCTGATGTGACTCTCGGTGGCTAAACAAATAAGCACATTTCCCTAACGATTCTTTTCACTCAAAAACAGAAATGTCAGTTTATTCTTAAGACCTTGCTCCACATTTTGATCGCTCTCCCCTCTATTCTTGTCTCTGAAACCTCATCGCCCCCATCACTGCTGACACTCAGGAGATTGGCGCAGTTCAGCACAGAACGCAGACTGTGTAGGAATGTAAGGAATGTGGAGAAAATATTCTGCAGTGAGCTCGGCAATTGCGGCGCAAAGAAGCCGTGACTATTGATTTATCAAAATCAGAAATATATCCCCGATCCAGACGTGCAAACGTAAGCGCTCAACTGGTTTCCAAATTTACAACCAACACACTGACACTTACACCAATGAGTCAAAACACTGCCTAATATGCTTTTGGCGGTATCCTGCAAAGGTATGGACTCTGAAGGTATCCAGCATCAAGACATTCACAGCTTTTCCTTCAGGTCTTATATGTTAGGATTTGGATCAGAGTTTTCCAGCACATCCTCCAACACTTTGGGGTGGCCAATTTTCTTTTGTCCCTCCTTGGGACGACAGTCGGTAGATAGTCATCACTACTGACCTTAGCCCCCCCCACAAGCCTCACGCTTTCTGATATGCTCCAACCTTGTCTCCTGGCCGCAAGACTTAGTCGCTCAGGTTTACACCTGCACGTTTCTCCTGCAACAAACGAAAAACATACTGTCCGCTTAATGTTGAATGTTAAATATGTCCCACACGTAGACATGGGCCTTTGTTATGAGGTAATCAATGTCATTTACTTCTTCTTAGATCGATCATAATGTTTCTGCTCATCAGTGTGTTCTGATTATTGGCTTTGAGGTTGAGTCTCGACCTCACTAGACAGCACAATGAAAACCAAGACACCACAAGACATCCCTGAATCATTACTTTTTACATGTTTCTTTCAAGTGAGAAATACATCAAGTAAAGCATTGCAAAATGAATTATCAAAGGGCTGTTTTTTATGACAGTGATATAGCCGCTCTTATTACCAGCGATCAGTTTCCTTGGACTGCTCGTTGCAGTCTTTCATAGCTGACTGCTTTGCACTGGAGCTGCAGTGGACAGGAATCAAAGAATGTCACGGCTCAGTAAGATGAGAGAAGAAGCACACAGGAAGCGGGTTTGCAGGGCCTTTAACGGTCTTTCTCTGGGAGGAATGAGGCCCGGGTCAACTCCACAAGTCTGTTTCTTTGATAAAGAAACACATGGTACTGAAGAAAGAGGCCTGAGGTGATGACAAATAATTAAAAAAGGGAAAACCACAGTCTATGAATTTGGGTTGCAGTCCTTCTCAAAGATATAAGATATACTATATATGCTTTACTCAGCATATCAGCGGTGGAGACACAGTGGAGAGTTGGGTTACTTGTTTCACGAGGAGTTTAAGAGATATTTATGATTCTTCTTTGCAGCCACGCCCTTTAAAATGTGCAAAATCTGGAAGCCATTTCTGCGGCTGGCTCTCAGCCGCTCTTGCTCTGCTTTAGAAAGATGATGTCAGATTTTATCACGTGTTGCTAACATTTCAGACCCAAAACGATGATTATGGAGCTGTCGTCATGACAAAAGGTCTCTTCAGTTGAAGCTGAGATGAGCGTTCTTCTGAAGCTGTAACTAATGAACAAACTGCTTTTTGTTCTTGTTGGCTGGAATCTGAGGCATTTTCAGCTGGAGACGGCTGAAATTCAGACTTTTGAAGTCTGACTATATGCTGGAGAGCAGAAAAATTACTTCATGTCCAACTTGCATTTTAAATAGGGCTGTTAAACTGTCAATCCTCTGTCCTTAGGGTTGCCTCCATTTTCAGCCAAATGCGTCATACGTTTTTTTTGTTACCTTTCATTCCTTAACCCCAGGGTCACAACATTTTAATGACCCTTCGCCAATTAAGTAGCCGAACCCGGTTACTGTAAAGAGAATATGCAAGTGACAGAGTGCTGACAGTAAGTCAGTGTACGGTGGGAAGGGCTTCGGATAAATAAGGAGAGCATTGTTTCTGCCGAGCGGCCGTGGAGCCAAAGGTCAGGAAGTCAGGCTGTATTGTTCGCACAGCTCTGCTTGGCTGGAGTCATCTCCGTCTCTCGCTCTCTCTGTCTGTGCAGAGAAGCAGCTATTGGACTCTCATTCAAAGAGTCACTGAGCAGCTGCCTGGAGACGACTGCATCCACAACGTGTTTTTGGAAACAGTGGGCAGCACAGGAAGTGGCTGTATGTCTTTATGGTTACAGTTTAATCAAGTTTGAATGGAGGGGAAAAGTCTGATCTGATAATTACTTTGGACAGGGGAACCTTTGATAGCTGCAGGGATTACGAGAGGAATTCCTTGATTTATATTTGAAAGTAAACACATTTATTTTTAGTTCCAAGCTGCTGAAGTTATGACCAGCATTCGTCCTGTGAGCCAAGTTCCTTAACCTGTACTGTTACCCAGCGCTAAAGTTTTCCAAATGTTGTATCTGCAGTTATTTTTTTGAATGCATTCAAACGACAGAAATCAAAGTATCAATAATGATCTTGAGAGTTGTTGATAGGCAGATGTTGTTACTTTTGAACCAAGACAGGCTGCCTGTCTTCTGTTTTTCAGTCTTTGCGTTAAACTAAGCTAGCCAGTTAACCTTCTCATTTTAATCTCGGCAAGAAACTATTTCCCCAAGACATTAAACTTCTCCTTGAGCATAAAGTAAAATTCCACAATATTCTGTACTTTGGATAATTTTAGTTTTTCGTCATTGTGTACTTTGCTCAACATTTTTGGAAATATTTGTTGTTGAGAAGATTGAAGCCAATCATATTAGTCCTGTAAACATGAAGATACAGCAATGAAAAGGTTTGCTTAGCAGATTGATCTTTGTCACACTGACTGAATAGAAACGGTGATTTTTAATTGTGCCAATATTTGCTTGATATCAGCAAACAGACACATCAGTGCAATCCTATTTTTGGACATCATTTTAGAGATGTCATTTGTTTGGCTTGTTATGGATGTTTGATCTCACAGTTTAGAAGGTTTTTAAGGTGACAATCAGGTTAAATAGTGATAATAGTATCAGCATTGTTCTGGGTTCTACACTGTACCTCCATTGAGGTGGAATAGTAAAGTTCACAGCTGAATGTGTAACTGGACAATCTCATGCAACACTGTGTGACTACTGTTGCTTTGTTCCTTTTGTTTTCACTGCTGATAGCTGTCTTATCTCTCCACAATTTGCTGTCTGTTACTTTTGGCCGAAACATCTGCTGAGGAGGATGAGGAAGATATAGGAAACCCTGGAATGTGGGGTAGAAAGACTCCCTCTTATAACCAGTGTCTGTCATCTGCTCGAAGCTCATGAACATATAGGAGAAAAAAAAGCAGTAGAGCTCATCTTTTGTGTGGTTGCATATTTTAAACATGAAATCACTTTTGTTTTGCAGGTGAGTTTAGATTTAGATGACAGTTTTTCCAGTTTAAATGACATAAATGGAGGGAAAGAGAAATGATTATGACTATCGAGTTTGTCTGTTTGTCTCTTAGTATACTTTAATCCCATTTTAAATTATATATTGTTTGTACTGCACCAAACCTACCAACTGCAGCAGTCATAAGATGTTACCTTCTTGAATCTCCAATGTTTCCAACTAAGCTGTGAATATTTAGCAGTGGCACCTCTTGTTTGTCTGCCAGCCCACCTGTCCCTGTCATTCACTCTTTGTGTAACATAATACCAGTTTACAGCTGCTGTATATGTCGTCAACTTGACTGGAGCTCAGTTCAGAGTCTGACCAAGTAGAGTTTGTATCGGTAGATTAGCCTCCTCTTATGAAAACCGTGCTGTGTGTGAAATAAATGCACAGAAGCGTAATGTCAGTGCAAGTGTGTGTGGCAGTGACTCTCATGCTCTCAACAATGGGCTAATGGGTTAAAAATCTGGAGAGCCATGGAAGAAAATATAAAACTAATCGTCTGCTCTTTGGCCTCCAGTTGTTTGGATCTAATCATCTATTTAGGATAAACGGAAAGTTAATCCAGGCTGTATTTCACATGTACAAGATTTGCAGAAAGGCTGCGTAGAAGGATTACAGCTTTGTGCTGTATCTGTGTAAAGGAGTCATTTGATATCTTGATGTTTCGTTAAGTGGAGCATTTGGCCCTGGTTCGTTCTGGAAAAGAGGAAACAGCATTGTGTAAGACATTAGTTAGCTTCCACTGGCAACTGCTCTCTCTTTATTAATGTGGTGAAGCTGGTCGAGAAACTTCATCTACATTTAAACCTGTGTCAAAGACAGAAATGCTGAGTTCAGCACCTGAGAGTAGCTGTCTTAGATTCATATACAGTAATTGAAACTCAACTAAAGCAACAGTGTGTCTGTCAAAGCAATCCTTTAAATATCCAGTAGTATAATGTAACAAATACATAGTTACATACTGTAAGTACAAACTGTTATTCTCAGCTTGTTGATTTTTTTAGCGATACGAGGTTTTACAAGACAGGGATGCCACAAACATACGATGATCTTACAGAATATCGTGCATTACTGTCGATTAAAGAATTTAAAGCAGTGAAATTTAGCACAGGCTTAAATAACAACAGCACTGTAATGTTATATTATCACTCCTAAAATCTGAAGATGATCATTAAAGTGAAATCCAATCCAATCTGATGTCTGTAAATAGCTTGTTTTGTCTGATAAACACTCCAAAAGCAAAGGATATTTATTTTACAACGATAGAAAAAAGAGAAAAGCAGTAAATTCTCACATTTAAGAAGCTGTAATCACCGAATTCCAGTTTCAATTAAGCACAGATTCATTTAACTTCTCTCTAGCTGCAGTAACAACTGCCCTTGTAATAAATCTAGAATTTCTACTGCTCTCTCTTTAAGAAAAATCGAAATTCATTCATTTGTTGTTTTAAACCCTCCTGGAGATAATTGATTTCACAAGATGGTAAAAGTGAACACTTAACTTTGTGTAGGAGTCTTTAAAACATAAGAGACCTATTGCTGTGGATTTCAGTCCGGGCATTAATGTGTTGTTTTGCTTTGGTAACAGCTGGGCTTCTCCGTAATGCTGTGGGGGTTGGATACAAATTAAACTCAGCGAGGGAGAGAGAGCGCTGTGGGTTTGTTAGTGTGGAGTAATTGACCACATGGTATCCAGTAGGCTTGGCGTTACTGTTTTCTCCAGTCTTTTGGGGGTATGGGAATGGGGGGAGAGAGCGAATGAGGGAGAGAGAAAGGAAGGGAGGGTGGGGGGGGATTTGGAGAAGTCCATTGTTTATCCTGATGGTTTCCAGATGAGGCAGCCACCTCCTGGGCCTCTCTCACCAGGCCACAAGGATCTGGGCCAGGCTTATCTGCTGCAGCTTTCCATTCTGGTTTTACATGGCTCTGTGGCTGGTTTAAGTTACACAACATAAGTTATGGTTGCTGGATGGGATATGTTGTAATGCACATAACAAATACATTTAGTACCTGTTCATCTTAAAGCAAAACAGTTTCTCACACTTAGTTTTAGGCCGCAGAGATCTTCAATTAAACATAAGAAATTTGTTTCGGGAAAATGTTTGTGCTTTTTTTCTTTTTGACGAAGAAAGTGGGGTCAAATGGAAATTGTACTCATAAAACAGCCTTTTACCTTATGCAAAATATCATGCCATCGTGTCCTTAGCAATGCTAGGAACATGTTGGTCCAGACTGAAATATCTCCAATGGTCAGACATGATTTTTCTGCCCATTCTCATTCCCAAGGTGTCAAATAGGACATTTTTGACAAAGCCGTTGACGTCAGAGAGATACGCACAAGGTTAACATTGGTGTCGGCACCAAGACCACACAGGACAATGAAGAAGGTCATGAGACAAAGTAGACGGAATGACTTTAACCAGGGAGACCAGTGTTCGACTTCATGACACAGCAAACGTCAACATGGATTTCGTTTAAATGATTTACATAAGTTACCGGCGTAACGGAACGTATTTAACTCACTTAGTATATGTAAAGCAATTTATGTGAAGTACACAATGTTACTTACGTAAAATGACTCATTAGCCTTTGCTGATCTTTGTGTTTAGCGCTAACTAGCAAATGCTGACATTCTAAAACACTATAATCTAAGATGGTGAACAAGGTCCATGTCAGTACTCTACATTGGCATTTTAGCATTAAAGCACCGCTGTGTGCACATAGAGCCTTAGAGAGACACTAGCGCAGCTATAGACGTTTCAGTTTTGGCTGCGAGTGTCTTGGTATTATGATCATATCATGGTTGCAATTGAAAAGTGACACTTCAGTTTTCAAGTTTCACAGGTCACTGTTTTCATCATGTTTACGAGTGCTCCGATTAATATTGGAAAAAAAAATACTCTTATTAATGGTTATTCAGTACCATAATGTGGGGAAACTGCCAAGACGTGTCATCTACTGTGTACAGATGGCTCGATGATGGATTTGTGCATTTCCTGCCTTCACTCAGTCTTTCCTGCTTTCAGTAAGAGTGTCCATTCGCTGTCAGGTCAGAAGTTTGATTTTCATTTGTTGGTTGTCAGTGTGACGTCTTTGATGGGACCGGTGGAAACTCTCGGAGTGTGCCGTGCCCTTTGCTGCCCTGCGGGCTCCAGACTTTTAGGTAGTGTTTGTTTTGCTTGTTCTGAGGAGTGAAAGCTGTTTCCTCCCTCAGGAAGATGATGAGCTGTCTGCTCTCCCTGCAGGCGCTGGAGAAAGAGGGCTTCCATCAAAAGGGACCTCCCACAGTGCCTCACTGTGGCTAAGTGATGCAAACACAGGCCTCAAAATGCCTCGCAGTGGTCTTAACAGTTAGAGACTTGGCTGTTTGAACGTCAAACATGTTTTGTTAGACAGATGTAGTCCTGGAAATCAATAAGGTGATCTTTTCAGAAGTTCTGAACCTGACATATGTTCCTGCTGTGAAAGTAAAACAATGATTGACGTGAACTCCTCCGGTGGTGCAGATTCCGTCTTATTTTGAACTTGCCCTACTTTTCAGCCAAGGTTCTTCTAATTCAAACCAGTCTTGTCGAGATGATTTTCTTGTGATGGGTTTAGGATTTTGTCATGTTACACAAGTGTAGAGTTCATCTGGGTTTTATTTCCTCCCTGCAAAGATCTTTGCCTCCTGATTGGTGGGTTATGGCCAGCTGGGAGAGATGACAGAGAGCCTGAGGTATTTGTCCTATAGCGGTGGGGCCTCTCCCATTGGTCCCCCCACAGGCGGGGCCTCCTTTATGGTTCCCTGGGATCACAGCTGGAGGGAGGGAGTCATTTATAATGGGAAAGCTGAGACGACTCCTTTTCTGTCCAAAAAAATAAATTACACTAAAAAAATTACAACATATTCCAACGTCTTTGGAATAAACTTTTGCAACTTTTCTATTTGCTTCCATTGTACGACCAATCCAAAGCTCTCCGCCATCCTTCTACAACTAGTTTAGATAAGAAAGATCTCTTGTCATTTTAGGCCCACTTCTCCAGTATCGTAAATCAAGCATCTAAACTTGTGCTGACAAACCATAAATAATCATCTCATTCTGGAGACAAAACTACTCCATAAACTCAACTCTCTTGACCACCAACAGGGCTGCTATCACTTCCCGTTCTAATCACACAGAGCTTCGAGTTGGCTGCCGCCCAAAGAAACCAAATGGGTCAGTCCATTCTCCCCCAGTTAAAAGTGGTGAGAGGCAAAACGCATGCAAAGCTGTCGAGGTTTACATATGAAGTCATTCATGTGCAAGCTGTCTGCTATATTTCTTTTCAGGCCCGACCCAAAGGTGAAGGCCTGACCCCGTATCAGGGAAAGAAAAGGTGCTTCGGCGAATACAAATGCCCTAAATGCAAGAGGAAGTGGATGAGCGGGAACTCCTGGGCCAACATGGGACAAGAATGTATCAAGTGCCACATCAACGTTTACCCTCACAAGCAGGTAACGGCACATCTGAACAGAGGGGAACTAGGATGGCTTCTTTGGGGCCCTCAGCAGCTAACAGTGAACACTATGGGAGTTGGAAATGGGCCCCGCCCTGTTTTCAGCCAGTCAAATCCTAATAACTAAGAAAACTAATTAATGTTTTCATCCTCGAGCTTAGGAACAACTTTCTGCCAGGTAAACTACAGGACGTAAACAGGTCATTAAAACCCTTAAATTCCCTGTGACTAGGACGTGATATAATCAGTTGTACCAAAACGCTCTCTCTGTGTCGCTAATTCTCTTGCTCCTTGTTCCAGAGACCTCTGGAGAAACCGGACGGCTTGGACGTGTCGGACCAGAGCAAGGAGCATCCACAACACCTGTGTGAAAAATGCAAAGTCCTCGGCTACTACTGCCGTCGGGTGCAATAACACACTCCGCGTGCCTTACGTACTCCTCCAAAGTGTTATCCAAAAGGGACAGCTATATCTTAGTTACTAAAACACATAATAGTTATTGTACTGTGACGCATCTAATAGTTTATTCTCATGAAATACCCTCTGTGACACTGTGACTCTCAGTAGAAGAGGCTCTTTGTGGTGGAGAGGAGTGCTTTTACATTTGCTGGGTTCCTGTAAGTTCCTCAGTTTTCATCACGTGAATGTTCATTTGAAGTCTTAACTATGAACCAAGAATCTTACCAACTGTGAATTAAGAAACTTTCGCTCCGTGTCCGTCTTCACTCGTGTCCAACATGTTGGAGCGAAGAGTTTCCAGATGAAGATTCTCTCTTACATGTTTGTATATTTCAGAAATAACTTAAATGAAATGATGTTTTTTCTGTATAAAATATGCAAGTCTTTACTAAAGAAGGTTATGCAGTATTAATGTGCATTATTTTCTGTATTATCAGTACTGGTGGGTACATCCTTTTTGAATATATTTTGAAGCCATACTGTGTTTTGTTGAATATTACAATTTGTGAAGGAATATATTAGCCAACTAACACGTAGTCTTTATATACTGTGCGCTACAATTTGTTGTGAAAACACATCAGGTAGTTTAGTCATTCCAAAGTTTTTTTTTTGTTAAACTGCAAACCAATACAACAATTTGTAAGTAAAGTGAATAAATTACAGCAGTTATATTTTGGCACACGGTGCTACAAAAGGACACACCAAAGTGCTTTTTATGGGCCATACTGTCTCATATGAGACATGACAAAACACAATGACACAAAAATCTGAATGTAACAAGGATCATGAAGGGTTATGGAGAAGGTTGCATGAGAGTGTTGATTTTAAGGAGATTTTTTTTCCCACAGGAGTTGTGATCGTAAATGAACATGAAACAGAAATACCCTCCGACTTCTGTTTGAGAAGTGTGAAATGCCATTTAATGTGCCTTAATTTGAGTAACCCATGAGATGGATCCCTTTCTCTTAAAAATGTTTTTTGCATTAAAATGTATTTTAAAATGTTGTTTAGCATTTCTGAGTTTGTCTCAACTAACAATGTAAGCACAAAAAAAACAACAACAAAAAAAAAATCGTGGTTTTTGCCATCATCCACGTGGCAGTATAGATTTAGGGGCTGGGAAAGTCCCCTTAGTCTGCATTGCTGACAACTCACAATATCACGGTCTCTCTTCAACATTTACGAATCCAGATGTTACATTTGTATCTCCCCCTAATAGAAAACAAATGAATCTTTATGGTCTCTCAAAATTGTTGCGCCTTTGGGAAAACTTACTTACAGAAAAGCGAAATCAGATTTGGCCTGTAATATACCACCACTGAAAACTGACCACTGCAAAATGACCCAACCCCCCCAAAAGATGCATTTTCCCTGTTCGAAAGCAATTAGACCCGACACCGTGGATTTGAACTCTTCTGTATGGACTTCGGCAAAATAAATGCTCAATGGAATAAGATCATTAGTCAATTGAAGCTGATGAGGAAAGCAGAAGGAGGCGGGAAGAATGTCCAAACACTGATCTCATTCCTCAGGTGGTGATAAAAGATTTTACCAATGGAGACACAAATCTACGACTCACAGCCACTTCTTTAAGCGCAAACTCATCTTGTTGGGGATTTTGTAATGCTTTGACATCCGAGTTCATAAAAAAAACTGGCAAGGACAAGCTCGTATATTTAAAAAACAACAACAACTTTATTTTTGCAAATAAATGCCCCTTTTCACAACTAGCTTAAATTTATGTGGATTAATTAACAGCCCCCTTTCATGTACAATGGAAACACTTAATTTTCTATTCAATATTTTAAGTTCACATTTGGGCATGACACATTGAAGTGCGTTAGTTGTTACCTGAAGAAAGACCACCACCTAAGTGTGTGGTTCTGAAATGATCGGTTATCAGTCCATTTCATGACTGAAGAAAGAGCCCCTTTCACTCCCGACTCTTCTATTGAAATTACCGCAGGACATGAGACGAATGACAGTGTCCACTGCTCGCGTGGCGTCTACTTGCTCTCCACTAGCTCTCCACAGTCTGCGATAGTGATCCTCTTGGAGGTTCGCCCAGACCGTGAACCAAAAGACTCCACTTTCTTGATCACGTCCAGTCCCTCCTTCACGCTGCCAAAGACAACATGCCTGTTATCCAGCCTGAATGAAGAAAAAGAGGTTTATTTTAGCGGCACTGCCTCGGACAGTGACATGATCCATGTTGCACCCAACTGGGTTTGACTCGTGGGGGGGGTTGGTTTGGTTGATGCCACTACTTCTGCTGTGATTCTGCTATTTTAGGCCATCATACAAATACAGACAGATTTTCGCTTTCATGCCAAAAACATGACACGAATTCACAGCTTCCATCAAGAATTTGACTCCCAGCAGGGAGAGTAAAAACACTGAAACAGCAGCTTATCAATAACCAGAAACTGCTGAACCCATGTATTTAAAAACAAAAAATAAAACAAAAGCTATTTAAAAAAAAGAAAAGGTAGCGGAATATGAAGTCAGGGTACATCTCAGACAGATCATTTTTTAGAGTGTATTTAGCTTAAAAAAAAAAAAAAAAAAAAAAAAAAAAAAAAAAAGTCCGTACCTTTTCTGTACCTTCTGTAACAGTAAAGACTCTCACTTAAGTTTCTGCACATCCTGCACTATGATTTAGCATATATGTATCGACACACAGCCTAAATCCTCTATTTCCATGTGGTTTGGAGGTCACATCTTTTATGTTTTCAATTTCCAAACTGCTGCTCACATAACATCGGCAAAATGATCTTGAAGTTTTTTTTGCTCAATTGTAAGGTAACTTCAGGTTTAAAAAGGCTGAAACAAAAGGCAGGAAGCAAATCTATAGATTATAAAGAATATCTTGGCATCAACTCTTTTCATGAATTTGGCGATGCGTGTCGGTACATACCATTCTGTTTTAGCGGTGCAGATGAAGAACTGCGAGCCATTGGTGTCGGGCCCAGCATTGGCCATCGACAAGATACCTGCAACGCAACAAATGACAAAACATGTATGAAGGAAGTGTTTTCACCTGAGCTGCAGTGAATCCCGAGTCACAAATCCACACAACAGATCATTTTTGATACAGCTTACAAATGAAAAAAAAAATTAGGACATTCAAATATGACAGCAGATCTTTGGAAACACTGGACCATAACAAGTTATTGAGCAGTTATTTGAACACCATTTGCAAAAAAATGCTGCCACCTGGTGGCCCAAACAAATGACTACATGGAAACCAAGTTAACAATGAAAGCCATTATGCAATATTTAATAAGTCAAAGTTCATAAAATATTATGTAATACGTTGACCTTCTTAATAACGCAGTTCGAGCAGCTCTGTCATTTTTGTGGCACCGAAGGGGAAACAGAATTTTGAATTTGGACAATTAAGGTGCCCTGAACAAACTAAAGAAAATTGTATATTTCTGTAATATTCCTGAAACATACTATTACTTGTCCAGGCTATACGTTAGAAAATTCCTGAGAATCTACGAGCATTGCTTTATTTGCAACGGCGCGCAAACAGAGGTACAATCACCTGGTCCAGTGTGCTTCAGTTTGAAGTTCTCATCCGGAAACTTCAATCCATAGATTGACTTCCCTCCAGTTCCATTGTGATTCGTGAAATCTCCACCCTGACAACACAAAACACATCTGTCATTACACTGTTAAAAGCACGCTGGACAACAATAGGTATTACATCAGAGGAAGAGAAAAGCCTACCTGGCACATAAACTGAGGAATCACCCTGTGGAACGTCGATCCCTTATAACCAAAGCCTTGTTCTCCTGTGCACAGAGCTCGGAAGTTTTCTGCAGGGAAGATTTTGTGTCAGCTTCTCCATCTTCTGACAATCCAGCAAGCGAACAAATTGTAAGGGCTAAAGTTCATACTTTGACATTTTTCCTACAAATAAATATATTTAAAAAAAAAAAAGCAATATCTCCTCTTGCTTACAAGACAATATATATATATATATATATTGTAACATATATTTATTATTGAATTGTAATCTCTGAATGATGACACATGTCGTATCAACACATTCTTGCATACAGGAAGACCTACTATTGAGTTTATTGAGTCGAGGTCGTAATGCAGACTATGTTGCACCAGAATCCTGTAATTACCATTCGTGGTCACAGAGGGCGCTGTTTGCTCCCGCTCAGCAAACATTACATACTGTTGCTTTATCGCAAAACTTTCTGGGTTGCAGGTTGTCTAATGTGAAAGTTTAGAGTGAAACTCTCCGGAATAATAATCTTTAGGTTTGTAACGGTCAGTCCGACAAAACAACACCTTGTGATCCTTTACTGATGCTTGACAGAGCAAATGATGAATCAATTAAATAGTAGTAATACTTGTTAGGAGGGGTAATCGACAGCATCAACATCTTAAGTCAAGTCAAATCAACACGAACCAACATTTTATCAAATGCCAGTTCAGTCACACGCTTGTTTGAATGAAGCAACCCGTCTCACCTCAGATTAAAAAGGTCAAATCAGCTTCTAGTCCTAACTCGTATAAGTTTCACAAGAGGAGAAAAGAAAAAACAACAACTATCGTTTACCTGCGGTTTTAGGCACGACTTCAGCGTTGAGCTGTAAAAGAAAGATATAACGCCCGAGGGTTAAAACAACCTGTTCTGCGGGGAAACTTGTCTGTATTTTAAAAAAAAAATAATAAATAAATAAATAAATAAATAAAGGAAATGACACGAGACAAAAGCTTTAAGCGTACAAGCAGCATTTTTTTTTTTTTTTTTTTTTGGTCGCGTGCGTTGAAACGCAAAGACCAACATGAGCTCAAGTCGCACGCGTTTGCAGGAGTGATCTACTCACCTCAAAGGTGACTCTGCCGAGCGGTTGGTTGTCCGCGGCAATGTCAAAGTACACCGTCGGGTTGTTGTTGTTGGCAGCTGCGGGGCCGCTGCTGTACACGCGAGCGGCGGTGAACGCCAGAGAACATAACTTGAGCCGGTTGGACACCAGTAACATTGTAACACGCAGGCTGGCCGCGGCTTCGACTACTGCGATCAGGTTTAGAGACGCGCCAAAGTCACGCTTTACGCATTAGGCAATGAGGAAGCTCGCTCACACGACCGGAAGTACACAAATACAAAAAGCACGTGCAGTCTCGCGAGAGTAAATGTTATTTATTTATTTATTTATTTATTTTTTTGGTGCTGTGTACTTTTAGGTTCCGCGGCAGTAGCATCTCCGGTATCAACAATAGCAAGTGACAGAGGCCCATTGAAAGGAGAATGGGGAGTAAACGCCAATAAATATTTAACACTCCTAGTGTATTTTTTTTTTTCCCACTTCCTCCTAAACAGTCAAGTCCCCGATCGTATCTAAAACTCACTCACTTACTCGAGCATTATTACCTACAAATGCACATTTTGAGCTTTCGGGGTTTTTTTTTTTTTTTTTTTTTTTTTTATGCATCCATTTCACACTGTAAATAGGTAAGAGATTTCAGATGTCACTTCTTTCTGTCTCTGGTTGTGTAACATTTAAACCAAATCTCTATCGAACTTTCAGCCATTAAACTAATGTTTGCAGCGTATATACAAAATTACAAATTGTGCAGCCTAGATTTGTGCACTGGGTGGCAGATGAAGGCCCTGGCATGAAATGTGTTAGGAAAAAAATCGGCAGTAAGCCGTGTGTTTGTTTTAGTCAGATATGTCAGCTGTCACACAAGGACAGAATTGGAAATTGAAAGTCTTTCCTCTTGTTTCAGTGATGTAACTGAACAAAATATTCAGTTGTACAATTGAATTCATTTATATAAAAAACAAAATATATATTTTGTCCCGTTTAGAAAACCACTGCAACACACAGATTGAGTTTGTCACCCCACTGTCACAGATTCTCAATTTATCAAATTGTGCTTCATAATTTTTGTCCCCTTTTTGGTGCATAACAGTCATTTATATTTTCGCTTCTGCAGTTTCCTAGTTGAATATTTACATTAAAAAAAAAAAAGCTCAACTGCACGCTAAACACCATTCCGATGAGCAACCTTGTCTCCTTCTATTTCGATGTGTTAATTTATGCGGGCTCATATATTTTCCACATAAGAGCAAGCTGCGAGTAAAATTTAATATCCATAGTTTACACCTTTAGCTCGGATAAACAGCCTGTGAGAGTCAGGCACAGCTAATGTCAAACTTTGACACAAGTACACAAAAGACAAAACCAGTGACATACAGGTATCATCTGAATACATATTTATTAGATAAATATTAGGTTGTCACATCATCTAACTACATACAATTCTGCAAGACTAAAAATCACAATTAGTTCCTTTATTTTCTGACCAGTTTAGAATATGAAATGATTGTACATACAATGTACAAACATAGAGACAATGGCCACATTGCATGAATCACCTTAGATTGTATCATTTTTCCAACTGTTCATGATATCAAAAATTGTACAAACTATGGATTTGGTTACAATCTTCTGGACTTGTTCCTCCCACCGCCCTTCCCCATCACCTCCAAGCGATTTTCTTTGTAACCTTGTTTTTTTTTTTGTTTTTTTTTCCTTTTTTAGCTTTAGCACCTCAGAGTATGCAGGTGACAGACTAGAACACTTAGGCTAAATATTACATGTAAAACATAGCTGTCCCAGTTCCCCTAACGAAAGAGGTGAAAGTATATTACAGAGGGGGAACAAAATGCTGAGAGATACCCACAGACACTAACTAACAAGTTTCATTTTCCATATTCAGCCACTTCCAGTAGAGGGGTTGCAAGCTTTTTATTATTCTGAAGAAACAATGCACATTCCCAGGGAAAATGAATACATTTCTGTTCACATGTCTCTATATTAATTTACATATATACAGGCATCCTTGGGACGTTTGACCTAGCCTTGCCCTCAACATCCTTTCCAGGTCAGACTGATGAACGTGCCCTTCCTCTCTGTTTTTTTTTTTTTCTTTTTTTAATCATTATTTTCCTTTTTTTTTTTTTTTTTTTTTTTTTTTTTCTCCAAACAACATCCCCCAGAGAAATGGCCCTTTATTGTGATTGTGCAACTACAGATTTGGGGTGCTGCCTTATACTCCAAATTGTCTCTCTTGACAGTAAGAACAAAATATGAAATGATAACGACTTCCATGGGATTGATCAAAAGTTTCAATTCAGATAGTAGAAAAATGAATTTGTGGCAGTGTATTGTTGAAATGTGGACTTTTGATTTGATGTCTCTGTGACTTCATATATGAAACATGTCAGTGCGCTGAACTGGAACAAATAATATTCCTTAAATGACATTTCAAATAATGTTTACATAAAATCAGGGTTGTTAATTCAGCACAATGTTACTTTTGAAAGAAATTGGATTTCTAGCCTTACAGATTATAAGAAAACCAGTATAAAATAATTTACCAAAAATGAAAGGGGATAAAAATGTATATGGTCTCGTGCTTTTAAAAAAGCCACATTTTCTATAACAAAAATATAAACAATATCATGAATTTGTTTAAAATATGGTTGTGATATATCTTTAAAATACCACTGTGTATTGACAATTAGCAACAATTATGATATTCACATAGCTCACTAATTACACTGAAAGCCAGCTGATACCACATCTTTTTAAAACCATTACTGCTCAGTATCACTGATAAAATGTTAACATAAAATTCATTAACAGACAACATTTTCAATCAATACATCTCAGCATGAAAGAAAGTATTGCTTCAAACTGAGTTGGACATCTGAAGACTGAAATGATGCTACACAACCACCTTGAGCTGATGCGAGGAAGGGGACCATAAAGAAATGGGACATGTGTCTTTAAACGACAGGCGTTAAACACCTGGAGAAAAGTGACTAGAAAGCACGATGACCTGCAGGAAATAGCTTATGAGACGTTTGGACTGGCCTCCCCGCGGCGAGGAGGCGAGACAGCTGTCAGATGCTGGTTACAAACAAAGTCAGTGGTCAGATGGGAGTTTGGGAGCATATGTGGTTAGGTTGGACGACTAATGATCAAAGGACAAACATTATCAAGATGATACAAAAATATTCACAATGATATTTACAGTACAATAGCATTTCTTAAAAAATAATACATTTGCATACTGAACAGCACTCTTCTCAAAAAGTGAAATTGAAAAAAAAAAAATTGTGGCAAAAAGTCTGCACCAATACTGCTTTGAAAACCACTTCTTGAACAGCAGTGATGGATAAACTGTTACTTGTCCTCCCCTATATCTTTAAAACCAATATTACCTCCCATCACATCAATAGAAACACACACACAGTCACACGCTCAGCATACACTCGCAGTCTTATACAGGACCGAGCAAACACAAACATTTCCATTCTCATCCCTCTAACTTTGGTGATGTTGAGCAGTTTCCCAAAAGATTTATGGATAGTTTAATTATGCAGCAACAATAAAACAAACAAAAAAACAACATAACAAACATAACACAGTATATCCAGCAAATACACGATAAATGTATTGCTGATATCATCATTATCCCTTCAATGTTAGTGTTAAATAAAATCATACTAAATCAGACAGAAATCAAAAACAAACAAACAAACAAACAAAAGATCTGTGGAAACAGCAACTGATAAAAACCACACTATCTTTTTTTTTTTTTTTTTTTTTTTTTTTTTTACCACTTGGAACAGCACTAGACAAGGGCTTGGCACACATGCACTTTGTATACTACTTAAACAGCACATCATTTAACAGGGAGAGAGATGCCACACTGCAAAGGTGCTGACACAAGTGACACCAGGGCTCATGCAGAGCAGATGGCGATGAAGGAGTTATAGCGGAAAGCAATAAATGCAGCAGGATCGTCACAGGAACCCCAATCTTTCATATTGTACCTTTCGTTTTCATTAAAAATCACTCCTTTCTGCAGGAGGACAATAAATATACAATATGTAGGAGAACAGATATGCTACTCTTGGTATGCAGTATAAAAAATTTTGTGGAAGTGGGGCCAAAATCTTCTCCGTTATAGGTCTCAACCCTCGTAACTAAAAAGGGGGGACATCTTTTTTTTTGACAAAAATATGTATATAGCACAATAGTAGACAAAGTGGAGGCCAATCAATCCCCACATTTTTGTTTAAATGTTGGCAGGAGAGCAAAAATTAGAAAAGAACATTTTGTCAAAGACAGACGTGTACTGATTTAACTGATCCGTTTCCTTTTGTAAAGACCGATTTTCTGTTTTTGCATTGCCAGAATCTCTTGTGCTTTTAAACGATGTGTGGTGGACAAAAACAGTGCGATTAACCAGACCAGTCAGGGAATGGAGCTGTGACACCAGGAAGCTGTGGCCTCTCAGACTGGAATAACACGACACACACTGGCCAGATAGCGCAGGTTTTTTTCAGTTATTTTTCTGTTTTATACAGTGAATTCCTTTTTTCTTCTCAAAAGGAAAGAAAAAACATGAATTAAAAAAATGCTACAACACGTTCCTAATGAGCACACATACACATGTGTGTGGCGTAAAAAAATCAACTGAGTATAGCTGCACAGTTCAAAGGGATCACCAACGGGGTGAGAGGGCGGGGCGACCCTCCCGCCGTCTCTTTGAGTTATAACCTCTTTCAGTCAATCTGCGCTGGCGAATGAGAATTGTACAAGAGGAGGAAGAGAAAGGGAGTGCATCTTTGTGTTTATCAAGTACTGAGTGACCGCCTTGGGTTCAGGGAGGCAGTCAGAAGAGTTTATGTGTGTCTGAAACGCCTCAGTTGTTTTCGAAGAGCGATAGAAGGTCATCGTTGCTATTGCTGGGGAGGTCTGGGGGGTCCAGGTACGACAACAGTTCGTCTGGGTTAGCGAGCTCTGGAAGAAGCTGTGGAAAGGAATGATAAACAAAAGTTTGCTTCGGCTTTCAAGGAAATTCCTCACATTCTGATTAATTTGACCAGATTTGAAAACTTCAGATATCTCTCAGGACTCACGTCTAAAGATGGCTCAGGCATGTCCGACCCTGCTTGGCTGTCCAAACTGCTGGAGGGGTTGAAGGCTAGGTCGCTGTGAGGATGGTTGTTGGGGCCGGGCTGCTGCTGCTGCTGCTGCTGCTGTTGCTGCTGCTGCTGCTGTTGCTGCTGCTGAGGAGGTGGAGCTTGTCGTGAGGGCTGAGGAGGCCCGCTGTGGTGTAGCTGCTGCCCTGATTGGCTCCCAGGGTGTGGAGACGCATGTAAACTCTGCTGCAATGGACCATGCGACTGGTCATTGCCGGCAGAATGAGGTATCTGTTGTAAGAGGGAGGGAGGGGGGAAATATTCACACTAGAACTTGGTGGTATTTGTATTGTCTATTATTTTTATGATTGAAATATTACTCTTTTTGTCTAAAATCTGTCAGAAAATTGTGAGAAATGGCCATCACAGTTTTTCTTTTTCAAGCTGCTTGTAATTTGCAAGATGATGGAATTTAAGTTGATCGTGATGAAGTTATCTTCACTTTGAATCGATACAACTTTAAATGGGAAGCTGGAGTCAGAATATTTGGTTAGCTTAGCTAAACAGCCAACCTCGCTCTCCAAATTTGCGTGGCAACCGGCAGAGCCTCGAGGAAATTACTGCTCCTGTTTCACAAGTGTCAGAGCCAGGCCATAGCTACAGCTTAAAGGTTTTATGCTAAGCTAAGCTAACTGGCTGTTGCAGCTACATCTTTCCCATACAGACATGAGAGTGATATCTTTCTCAATTGACAAGAAAGCAAACAGGTGTATTGCCCATAAGTTTCCATACAGCCTGTTAACTACATAAAACTCAGAAACAGTTACAAATTATTTTTGAAATTGTGCAAAATATAAAGACAGAAAAGAGAACAGAAACAAAGAGACACGGTAATGCAGAATCAATGGACCAGGAGGTGGGAGGACTTACTGAGTCAGGCATGTTGTGGGACAGTGGCTTGTCCTGTGCCATCAGGCTGTTGGGCATATCAGGTGGGTGAGACAGCTGAGGACCGTGCATGAAGTCGTTCATCGACGTACCACCAGGGGTGCTGTGAGGGAAGTCGAAGTTCCCGTGACCCTGGTAACTGTTGCCTAGACACCAAATAAGAAAAACCTATTAACACTTGTTCACTTGGGAGTTGGAGTACCAGTTCATTTAAGGACGTCACTGTACGTTGGAACTCTAAACTACCTTGGCTGCCGTATTCGCTGTTGTTGCCCCCTTGCCCAGAAGGTAGCGATGGGTACGGCGATGGGCCGGGGCCGAGCTGAGCTATCATCTCCATCACATTGGGCATGATCATCTGGCTGGGACTCATCGTCTTAAACCTCTTGGCCAGTGGTCCATCTGGATCCTCCTTTATGTGGATATCAGATTTTATCGCCACCGGCCGCCAACTACACGTTGGGTCGATGGTGACCTCCTCAAACTCCGAGCTGGTGAATACAGACGAAATCGAATGGTTAAGATACAACAAAATTAAGATAAGTACATATGCAATCTAAATTAATTTCTTGTTTACACTCACTTTTGAATGGCGTTCAGGATTCCCCACATGTACTGGTCCACTTCGAGTCCTTCTAACAATGCTGTTTTACTGAGGAGAGAAGAGAGATAGACTTTAAAACAGCTTACAAATGCTTAGAGAGACACGAAAGGGCATCCCAGTCAAAACTATTAGTAGTAGTAGTAGTACTGCTAGGTTATTTAAACTGGATAGACTTACTTGCATACAGGACATCGCCATGTCCCCCGCTCACAGTTCAGTTGTAAATATGACTCCAAATCAAAACACTACAGGAACAAGACAGTTTGTCAAACTTATTAAGCAGTAAATAATTATCTGTAAAGGCATCACATTGTTGACTAGTTGTAACTGCTGTGGTGATGGTTCATGCCTGCAGTAGTTACCTGAACGTGTTTGCAGTCGTGGCCTCTCGCTGGAAGCTGTATTCGTCGGAAGGTGATCGGACATTTGAGGGAAACCTTGATGGCCGTCTGCTCCACTCCGTCCTCTCCGTTGAGCGTAGTGTTGCCCGATGACGCCGCTACGCTGCTGAAGTTCCTCTTAACTTTGAGGCAGAAGAGGAAACGCAGCGTGTAAAGCAACAAGTCTGAGAACGATGGGGACATTCGGGTGCAGAATGTGACTGCGTTCCTGTGTGAATACCTTTGGTGATGCAGTGCTCCGCGGGCAGAAGCCTCTTCTTCAGTAAGCCCTGGAGGACGGAGCGAACCGAGGGCCTGTGGACCAGCTGCAGCACAAACAAGTGCGACTGCGGGAAGAAACACCACCGTCACTATCACAAACATCCCGCCAAGGTGTATTAGTTGAATGCTTTCTTTACTGTTTCAACATCCCGAGAAACAAAGACACGGCAGATTCATTTATGACTTTGTTGTAAGCTTTAGCATTAAATATGATCTGGAGGGAGATTTCTTCTATTGTATGACTGGCAAATATTTTTGTGTCAGGATTTGTATAAACCTCTTTTCATTAGTTCTGGGGATTTATGTACTCACACAGCAGCAGGCAGTGACTGTGATCTGGATTGTGTTCCTTCCTGGCTGGCATACGTGTTTCAAGTGCAGGGGTTTGTGGGAGGTCTTGTTGTCGCCCCGCTCGATGGTGAGCGGCGTGGCGTTGACGCTGACCTGGACCGATGCCGGCCAGTTGGTGTTCATCTGACGGTCTTCGTGGTGGTAGCACTTAAACTGCAGCTCCAAGTCCGATCTGCACAGACAAGCAAAATAAAAATATACATTGCTGAGTGTTATGGAGCATTGTGAGGCACAGAAAGACAAAACAGCAGCAATTCATTGTCACAAATCACTCAAATAGTTTCCGATGTAAAAGAGCTCATATAAAAACAGGTCAACAAGTGAGACTCAATTTTAAAATGATATAAACTCTCAGTTTGGCAGCAATAAAACTCCTCTCATTTGTATGAGTTTTGCTTGAGAGGGGAGGGAAGGGAATCCAAATCAGAAAATGAATACATTAATGATCTTCTCCAAGTTACCTGGGAAAGTGGTGGCTAGACTTTTTTGAATTAACTAATCTGTTTGGCAAAGGTTAAAATTAATTCAAGAATACCCATTGAAGAAAGGTTCTTTACGATTGGATTCTTACGTAAAGTGGGATCTCCCTTCTATTTACTTTGAGGTTTGATGGGGCTTTAGGGATTATTTCAACACAGGTATAGGGATTTTTGACCAAATAGACCTTTAAACATAGCGTCAGTACCAAGAATCAACAGCCAAATTGTTTTCACTTAGTGCATTCATGTTGATATTTCAACCAAATTTGTAAAAACTGTATCCAGTTTAACCGCAGTTCAAGATCCTTTTCTCCTTCTCATTCCCACTGAGTCATCTGTCTTAAAAATTACATTTTTATATATACTATTTTATTATTAGATTACAATCACTATAACCATAAAAAAGATTGAATTTGAAAAGAAATTGCCATTTCTAATTATAAAGTCAATTCTAGACTCCTGGAAAGCCGTGTTACTGAGACGCTTCTTAACAACCTGAAATAGCAGCTTTTTCAAAAGACCTAAAAGACTTGTACAAGTGTCAAAAGTAGGTCACTGGAGTAGGGAAACAGAAACATATATGCATTACGTCTTACCTCCACATGAGTGTCTGGTGTACAGAGGGCCTTAAGTGGAAGACGTGGTTGCTGACTGCCAGGTTATGCTCTAGTCTGAAGGGCTCTAAGACGACCCCATCCCGCACTGGGAACGTCAGGCGCAGCTCCTCGTTGTGATTGGCTGTCAGTGGAGAAGACCTCAGATTATAAAAACCTTCAAAAGATTAAAGACGTCTGTATTCACTGTAGGTTTTTAGTCACTGACCTGGAGGTGGAGGGAGAGCGGTGATATTTGGTTTGATGTCAGGAGGGAAAGGTGGCTTCACGTCCTGGTTTGGCGACAGGTATGGAGGGATGTTACTTCCTGGGGTCATTGGAGGGGTGGGGTTGCCTGGCACTGGGGAATGAGGGTAGTTACCCACTGGTCTGGGAGGCTATATAGGAGACAATCATTTAGTAAATTAAAAATGAATGGAACTATACAACAGATCCAAGAGCGATCATGTGAAGAAACAACACTGTACCAAAATTCGACTTACCCCATTCATATTACCCTGGTTGTACTGATATCCACTCCCAGAGAAGTTGTTTGTTTGGCCATTGAAAGGTGGCTCTTGCTGTAATTTGATAAAACAGATATTAAATTCTTCAGTTTCAACTATTATTATCAGTAAAAATTGCTCCTGAGACCTTGATAAAACTGCACCATATCAAACACCATCACATTGTTGCTCAACAGCCTTCCCACTGCACCTTATAGTACTGGCCCATGGCACCGCTGGGTGGTGGGTATTGGCCCTGCAGCTGCTGTCCTGGCATCCTCTGGCCGGGGTAGTTGGGGGACGGCAGCGGCCTGGAGGCATTGGGTGTGGGGTATTGCCCCTGCTGGCTGGGGAACTGGTTGTTTGGTCCATACTGCTGCCCACCATAGTTTGGCTGTAAATGCAGTGATGACATCAAATATTCAGCATTCAGTATAAGAGCTAGATACTAAAGGTGAAGTAGAAGGTCAAGTGTTGGATTGACATCTACTCACCTCCCCGGGGTACGGTCTTTTCATGCCCGGCATACCCATGCCCTGCGGCCGGGGCCCTGCATAGCCTTGCTGGGGCATCCTTTGGCCGTGGGCCCCGAAAGTCCCCATGCCTTGGGCCCTGGGTTGGTTCATTCCCATTGGGGGCCCGCTCATGTTTGATGCATTCATGCCTGTGCCCATGTTTCCAGGGAGGGATGGAGGGCCGCGGGGTCCTGGCTGGTTCATGAACTGACTGTTGTATGCCTGGTTTGGTCCCATCTGGAAAGAGGAACTCATCTGGAAGACAAAATGGGTTCAATCAACCATCAGACTTTACTGTCAGTGTAACAAATTTTCCATTGAACGAGTCTCCTAAAGATCACAAAAGACAAAGATCGTATAGCCAGCGAGAAACAAAAGGTTATAACATCTGAAAAAACAGTCAGCTTTTGTTGTAGCTAAATGTACCATGACTACTTTGGCTAACTATTCATCTTTAATAGTATAATAATAGTTGAATAATAGTTCAACAATGGGCCTGAACCCACGTCTCTCAGCTGTTTGTTGTGGTGCTATTGTTAGCATTGAAAGGATAATACCTGAAGGCAAAGTCAATGAGCATAAAACAGACAGTGTGATGTGAACATAATGCAACAATTCCTTTCATGCTACCAGTTGTGTGCTTTGTTGTACCGGTCCGTATTGGTTCATGTCCTTGTTCTGGGTTTCCTGCAGGGCAGCTACAGTTGCTGTGGCAGTGGCAGTCGCGGTGGCGGCGGCAGCCGCAACTGCTGCGGCGGCAGCAGCAGCGGCAGGCTGGGTGAAGTCTGAGGGAGGGCGGGAGTGTGGAGGGATGCCCATTCCACCAGGTCCAGCATTCGGGCCTCCAGGGTAGCTATAACAATAAGCAACACAGTAAGAAATTAATTTTACTGCACACCATTGTACTGGGAAAAAAAGCGATGTTTCTAATCCAAATACAGAATTCGTTCTTTTAAAGCATTTTTTATCATTGCAATGACAAATATGAATTCACTGTCTACTTACTTGCCACCAAAGCCGCCTCCTCCGGGGTAGTTGGGTCGTCCGTACATTCCCTGCTGCATGTAGCCCTGGTTGGAGTTGCCTTTGTTGGGGAACTGCTGCTGTGGACCAGGGAACTGAGCAGAGTTCATACCTGGATTGTTACCAGACATACCCGAGCCCATAGGGTTACCCCCAGGGTTCATGGGATTGTTGTTGTTGGCCATGGGATTCCCCAACACCTGATGGACACAGAGTCATAAACATGTTTTGATGCTTTTAGATGAGGTTCAACTCTTTGTGGCCAAATATTTGAGCTATTTCTGTTTGCATTTAGCGAGATACTAAAGCCACTCATTTTTAATTCTGAACATTCTGTGAGCAAAATGCTTTCTTGCATTAACAAAGAGAGCATGGACGTATCAGAGCACACCGTATACATGTAGAGTATAAGTCACGCTAATCAGAACAACCAAAATATTCTGTTACAGCAAGTGCCAACACATTACATGTTGAGCCATGATTGGTAGATTGCATACAAGCCCCAGAATAAAGAAAATTAAAAACCTGGTCGATGTAGACAAAACTTGAATCCAAAGTAAAGTCTGATTTATAACATCCACAAATACACAATCAAAGACGCACTGAGCACATCAGTTTTGCACTTTTTTTCCCCCCCAGCTTGTCACCACGTATAGTAATTGATCACATTTCCTCAAAAAAAGTGTATTTTCAGTATTTCAGTCCTGCGGTGGCGACAGTGTCGCTGTTGTTACATCTACATGGAAACATTGTTAATGTCAACTCTTTTTATTCTTAATTTTGTGATGACAATTAAAATAATTTTTTTCATGAAAAACACAATAAAACATTTCAAAAACATTTTAATCATTGTTACCTTGAAATTATAATGGAATAACCCTTTATTTTTTGTGTATGTGAAATGCCACAAAAAAACAACAACTTTTAAGTCAAACTGCAATGCAACAAAGACATTTTTCTTGAAAATTATCATAGAAATGAATAGAAAAATTAGATATCGATACAATGCATGATTTTTGCATCGTTGCACATCTTGATACCATCTGAAATCCCTCTTTCAACTGTCTCCATGTCAGAAATACGATCCCATCTGATGCAGTCCACTCACTTTTACTTCCTCAGACAGGTAAAGGATCTCACCTGGCTCTGTGAAGTGTTGGTCACGCCCCAGACGGTGGTCACCACAGACACTGAACCTGGAGGCTGATTGGTGTTTTGTTGCCAGGGACCCGAGTCGTAGGGAAAAGACCCATCTCTGCAGGGGGAAGGACAAAAACTCGTCAAGTGGACAAAGCAAAACGCGCTGTGTACCACAGCACAGTCATAAAAAAGTAGGTACGTGTTTGCTGAATGATAGCGAAGGGCAGGTTTTATTGTCAGGATTATAAAATGAAAGCATGTCCTTCCTCATAAAATGCGCACACTGTAATTATTAACTCCCTTTACAAATGGGTTGAGGTAGTGTTTGTCACTTTTGACTGTGCTGCAAGCAGTTTGTCTGGCAGTTTGTCTCGCCATTGATCCATAAGGAACACTGGGCTTCACATGGAGACGAAGGGCTTTCCCCAAGAGCCTGGTCTGTCTGTTGACGCAACCAACACACACACAAACACACCTCAGACACAAGCCAAAAAGCACAGCAGTGTGAACACTGACCCGTGTGAGAGGCTGGGCTTCATGGAGCTCATGGGGGGCTGCATGGGCACTTTTCCCGGAGGCTCGTTCTGCCGGTTCTTCTGGTGACGGAGGAGGAGGAGGCGTCCCAGCTCCTCACACCACGAGGACAGAAGGGCTGGAAAGAGAGCAGAGGAAGAGTATTATCGGCGCTGTCGGACACCTGTGCGAAAAATACCTGCAGAGGTGACCCACGCCCCGTTTACTGCAAGCACTTCAAAAACCTACAGAAAGTGATTGTGTGAGAGGAGGAAGGCAGATGAAACAACAACTTAGGGACAGAAAGCTTCTGAGCAAAATTGGACATAAAATTGAAAAGCGATGGCCTGACAAAATGGTGCATAAAAATAAATGTGTCATTGCCTATGACAAACTGGAGTCATGTGCAGAGCAAAACACCTCCAAAACTGAATAGGGGAACAGTACGTCACTCTACACAACAGTGTAACAGCATTAAACACAAATTAGTCATTAAAAGAAATACACATATCTGTTTAGATCAACTGTTTAAAGGTTTGTCTTATTTTTTCCTTTGGCTAAAGGACTTCTATTGCTTAGGAACTAGTTAATGTTTATTGGATTTATAGTAGTCAAATAAATATATATCACATACTGAGAGGAGGACACAGAGTTTAAATGTGCTAATTAGCTCAAATTTATAGTTTGTGTGTAGGGCTAGTGATTTATATATACTGTACACATATTTACACTCATATGCACATATCATCACAGCTATGTCATTGCATAAATAGTCATGTACAATAAACATATATATATATAAACACATGCCAATGCACATGTACATAGTCCGTGTTATGTATCCTGTTTTCTTTTATTCTGATTCTGCTTTTTCTATTTGTTTTTAATCTATAATTTAATTTCTAAAATATGACAGAGTTTTTCACAGGTTCCCAGAGGTGCCCTGAAAATCTTGCCTATGTCAATTCCCGCTTGCACTAAGAAACAAAACGATGCTCCAATATAAAAGATCAGCTTCGATCCGTCATGTCACTGCTGCTTACGGCCACTAGGGTTCACTCTGGGCCAGCAGATGGACTCCAGTCCTTCCCTTTATCCTCACCTACCTACCTACCACTTGGTTAGGTAGCTACCACAGAGTTCATTTGATCGAATCATATGCTTTTCATCTGCAGTGGATGTGTTTGTACTGTGCCAACTATAAAAAACAAAACAAAAAAACAACAACAACAACCTCACTTTCCCCCCTTTTCCTCTGCCTCTCACTTCCCCTGCCTCCTTCTAGCCTCTCTCTGCAGCTTCAGAGGAGAAAAGGGAAATGTGGATTCAATCAAAGAGGAGGGCAGCCACCTCCTCTTATGATTCACAGCACTTCCAGTCTGAGCAAGGAGCGGGGAGGGAGGGGTGGGTGGGTGAAACAGAGCGCTCGGTGATTTCAGCTGCGGTTCGCGCAAAAAGCCACGTCAATATGACAGCAGACAGCGCAGGCTGGCCTCGCAGGCAGATCCACCCCGCTGCCACATGCAAGGATGGGCCGCCATGGCACATATTTCACACACACATGCAGAGGCAGAGAGAGAGAGAGAGATCAACAAAAAAAAAAAAAAAAAAAAAAAAAGAGGTTGAGTGAGTCAGTGAGAGAGGAGACACCAGGATAATGGGGCTGATAGGAGGGAGGAACAAACAAAAGCTTCTGACTCCCATCAGGAGCATGGTAACCCGGAGCTCTGACCACACATGGCTGCCTGCAAACACACACGGAAAGACAACACGCTGGCTTATAATAACACACACAAAGAGGCAAAAATAAATAGGACACAAGATGTCCTCTGAGTGCGCTGAATTTCTGAGGACAAAGCTGCATTTCTGCATCGACACACACCTTCTCCTCTCAGAGTGCTGCACCCCAAAAGGCACCTCCTATCCTTTCATTTGAACACTGAGCACACCAGCCTCGCTCTGTGTAAAGATGAGGGCTGGAATACAAAAGACATGTACAGATGGTGCCAGCAGTCTCCCTGTCTCTCTCTCTCTCTCTCTCTCTCTCTCTCCTCTCCTCTCCTCTCCTCTCCTCTCCTCTCCTCTCCTCTCCTCTCCTCTCCTCTCCTCTCCTCTCCTCTCCTCTCCTCTCCTCTCCCTCTTACTCTCCTCTCCCTCCCTCCCACGCCTTAAAAGCAGCACGGAGCTCAGGCACAGAGGCAGCTGGGTTTTTCCTCCTTCCCACCCGCTCATGCTCCCTCTCTTTTCTCCGTCCTGTTCTTGGCAAGGCAGGTGCCAGGAGACAGACTGTGCTGTTCCTCCAGAGAATTGATCTGACTTTACCACGGCTGATCTGACTTTTTTTCTTTGGTTGACAGAAAAGGCCGCTCAGGTGCTCCCTCGACTAAAAACATCACACTCACACGTAAATGTGCAGATTTGTATGACACTTATAATCAACTACGACTGGATCCAAGCGTGGCTAATAGGTTTATGAGTTTCACATCTATGTTAGAAGGTCCTGCAGTGTTTTTACAGCACCCTCCCTCTCCTCAGACCCCCTTCTGATGGAGAGAGTTTTCAATTCAAGGGCCTGGCGACCAGCCAGCATGCTACAGCTCAATTAGGTCCCATTATTCTCTTCCAACAAGGGGTAACTTGCACTTCTTCTATGTTGATAAACATGTCTCTGCAATTTATCCCCTAGCTGTGCCACCGTGAGGCCGTCTGGCTAAGCGCGACGGTTTCCTCGTTTCACACCGCGGCCGACATCAACAGCCGCAGGACAAAAACTACAACAGTGTCGAGGAGGGGAGAGAAATTACAATACATCAGCTATCTGCGAGAAAAAAGAAAAAAAAAAGGAGAGGGAAGTACCAGCGCTGCCACTTAAAGAAGGATTATTCTACCCCACCATTAGATAAAGGGCTTATCGCCACACAAAATTACCACCTCCACTGAGCACCAACCTGTTTAAAGCAGGGGCCCTGTCATTGACTCAGAGGATAAACTTCAGGTTTCAGATGACAAGAGGAGGAACAGCCAACCCGTTGCTGCTCACACTCCTCCTCCTCCTCCACCCATACATCTCTCAGGACAGTGCAGATGATGAACACAAAAGGATTACTGTTTCTCTTCTACTCTCTTCTCCTCTCACAGACGGCCCTTCAATAGAATCATCTGTTTCCCTCCCTGAGAAGAGCCAAAACTGGAGATAATCGTCTCAGGTGTAGCACTTCCAAATCTCAGAGACCACTCTGGAGTGAGTCAAACTGGCATTTTGTGCCACGGAGCATCTTTCTGGTCTCCCCTGGCGGCGATGAGTCTCTGCCTTCCATAAGGAGAGGAGGCTATCCCGTTGGCCTTACAGATAGTCCCAGGGGCCCGGCTGAGTCTGAGCCGTATTGATATTCTGGTGCTCAGCTGCCCAGCCTGATGGTCAACCACGGCGAAGGGCGGTAAACGCATCTGCTGGGACTAGATGGGTGGTTTAGCGACCGGGCCTGCAGCTTCCAGCTTCACTCGCTGTCATGAAGCCCCGGGGAGAGATGACAAATGACATGGACCGCATCCCTGACAGTTGTTCAACGCTCTTTCCAATGACAATACTTTCCACGCCACCTTCCACCGCACATACAGACAAGAGGCAGAGAGATAAACTGCGCTGATTAAATACTTTGATTCAGTCGGTTTGGCTCTCCCTAAAGAAAAGGTATCTTTTTTATACTCTAAAGCTCAGTTCACCCAAATTCAAAAAATATCCTTTATTTTTTACTTACCTGCCACTTCATTTGTTTATGTTTTGAGCAATCTGTTTTCAAGTGAACAGAATTAATTTACGCTGCTCAAAATTAGATTTAAATTCATTTAAAAATCTCTAGGAATTTGTCTTACAGAAGAAAAAAAAGTCCTTTTTACTTAGTTTTGAGTCCTTTTGTTGAACAGTTTTCAATGGAGCTAGAGCGTGTTGAGAGATTCCAGCAGGCAAGTAGCACTGCTGAAATGCACCTTGTTGAAAAGGTAACTATCTATCAGGCCTATAGTGGATACAGACCAAAGTGAATGAAAAAGCGGGAAGAAAACTTTATTAAAAATCCCATGTGGCTCGTTTTGTGTCTGAGAACGATCGTTGTATTGCGTTCTAGTGTTCTTTGAAACTTACAAAGTAATTGTTGTTAAATCAGTTAAAAAAGTCAAGGGCTGCAAATAATGATTATGTTCATTATCAATTAAGTTGTCAATTATTGTCTCAATTTGGTCTTTGGTCTCTAAAATGTCCTGCTTTGTCCCAATCGAGAGTCCACAACCAAACGGTAATCAGTTAATTATCATGGAGGACTGAAGGAAGCAGAAAATAGTCACATTTAAGAAGCTGGAATCAAATAATTTTAGCTTGTTTTCCACTGATAAACAACTCACAACAATTTATCTATTCAAATAGCTGACTTTTAAGTTTCTGACAATCACCTCATTGATTTATCGACTAGTTGCTGCAGCTCTAGACAGACTAACACACATAAGAGACTTCACTGAGTTACAGAAACTAGCCAGGATGTAACGTCATGACTTCGGCTCTGCGGCTCCATCGTGTAACTGTAACTGATCAGTTTATGTTTCTTGTTTTTTCTGATGCTGGTAAAGATGGTTTGACCGCAAACCTTCTGACCACCATGAAACAACGCCCACTTTCCCACCATCACTCGTACCACAGAAACTCAGGGAATGTGAACACACTTATTGTGGTGAACTTAGGCTAATAGCATGACATCTGTTAACTGGTGCAACGGTGCTGTCAGTGGTAGAAATCCCATGCATAGTCAAAAGGGTATCAACACCAGAGACTCCCATTATTTCTCTGCGTTAACTACAAACACGACATGCTAAAGCAACAGTCTCTGTTCAAACTGTTAATGGCATGTTCTGATTAGATTCTCCAAAGTCAGGCCAGTGTTTAAACATAATGAATGGAGGCAGGAATGCAACCAACCCAACCACAATGAACAGAGGCCATAGGTGCTGCAGGAAGGGAGGAGGATTTTAAGAAGCCTTAAAAACATAACATGAATGGCTCCTATGACAAAGGTCACCTCTACACTTGCTGCCTCCTCCAAAACATTTCCCTCTTCTCTTTGTTTTTGTTTTTTTTACCTTTCTCCCACCATTTACTGGCAGGACACTGCAGGGGAGGCAGCAGGTAAGGCAGATGCCAAGAGCTCTTATGATCTCTCCCCCCCCCCCCCCTCTGTGTCTAATAGACACCTGCTCCCTTGTCAACCCTGGACTCCCACCTGGCATCGCCCCACATGGCTCGGTCGCCAACGTCCACGCAAAACCAAGTACAGTACACATCCTGTCATCGCATCACGCTCACATTATCAGCGGTACTTCCTCGCTTATTCCCAAACTAACTCTAACGGCAAAGTCCAATTTTTGCAGTAAAGAATCACGACCCCCAGACGGCTTGTTTGAAGACATTTAGCCAGAAGGGCTGAAAGGAGAACAAAGACCATGAGCAAACTAACAAGAGCAGCTCTAGTGGGCTGCACTCTTTAGTTTCTGAGGGAGCGCTATTCACATTCTGTTCCTCCCTCCCTCCCTCTTCTCTGTCTCTGCCCAGAAAGGTCTGAATGGACACAAGCCTCCTGCAGGCCAAAGTCAATTAAAATAAGAGAGAGTCTGGGGAGCCCCAGTATCCCTGGTTACTGAGAGCACCTAAGAGGCCATGCAAAACAGCTCAGTTCTAGCCAAAGAATTCCTTACTTATGTAGGTTTCCCAGAACTGTAAAATTCAGGGATTTCCCTCTTAATATATGGAAAACTACATGAACAAGTAGTTGCTATGACATTGCTTATGAAAGCCCGGTCCAGTGCCAAGCTATCCTGCGTAAACCACCGGCTGAGTCGTAAATCATCCCTCACTCTGCCTGACATGCACACGGTCACCACAGAGCCATGGACGCCCGCCTGGAAGCCATCAAACCTCTCTTTGTCTTTACACAGACGCCACAAATTATTCATTGATGCCAATTTGATAATGGAATTGAAGCGATGTGTCAATCACGCATGAGGAGAAGGTAGGACAGGTTACGGACCCGTCAACCCGTGACAGGCCAGAGTTGTGTTCATCCATGTGGGGATAATCAGGTGGAAGCTCACAGGTGTATTGCCTTAAAGGACCCATTTTACCCTCTCAAGTCTTGACATGGAAGCAAAAGCAAACTGTAAAACGAAGTCTATAAAAGGACTTCATTAGCTCAGTTGCTAAGATTTTAAAGTCGGGTGACTCATTTTGTGACATATTTCAGTGTTGTTTCCATCAAGCTGATGAAGCGAAAACATGTGAATGTCATGGCTGCTATGGGGCATTAAACACATGCAGCTATTCCACTTAGTGAAATGCATCTGAAGCTGAAAGGCAAGTAAAAAAAAGATCACAGCGAAAGTTAGTGTTTAGCTATGCAACAGCAGCTCTACTGCGGATTGAAAGTGTTAAGCACAAACAGTTATAAAACAGCCTGTCTATCTAGGCCAGACAACTGCCTCCTGTCTGCACCTCATCTTTGTCTGCTGCTTTCTTCTTTCTTACATTATTTCCTCTGCCACTCTCTCTCTGGGAAGTCGGTGATATTGGAGTCTTGTCAATGAGTACTTAGGCCCGTTGCCTCACGGGGAGCCAGACTTGCTGGCTAGGTTTTATGGCCCATTTCAGAGCTGCCCCGGCTTAAATACAGCCTCCTGCTGGCCACATGGCCACAATGTCGTGCCATGTCCATCCGGCGAAGAGAAGAGGGGGGCGGTTGGACTCGTGCCAAAAAGGTTTCACCGAGGCCACAAGCATATGTGGCCATGTGGTGGAGAGCAGCGCAAGGAGAAAAATAAAATACCACAGATTTGATGTTTCTGGGTTTCTTTTTTGACATCCTGCCTTCTTTAACTTCCCACCCATGCTGCTGTACTAAAACCTTTTCACATGAAAGAGATAATGGAAATATCCAGCTCACCACTTTGTGATGCAAATGTGCATCTATATGCATTGTAAAAAAAAAAAAAAAAAAAAATGCAGCAATCCTGAATAAAAATCAATAAAGTCACAGATAAGACCGTTATCTTCAAATATAATCTTGTGTTCCCAGATTTTAGATAAGGATTATGCTGTATGTCTTTAAAGAAATCCATTTAGTGCAAACTGAATACCAGCTGGAACAAGATACAATATGTAGCACAATCTCAAGATGATTCATCCCCGTGACTGTCATTTCTTGGGTCGTGGTTACACCAACCTTCGTCTAAGCAGGCCGGTCTTTTAAAAGATAATCTCTCTTGGCACATGCAACAAATCGCTTCATTAAAAACAGGGCATGCCGTTCAGTGTCTCTGTAAGACACGGAGGTGGACCGCTATAGCATTTCACCCCCTGCGGAGCATTAATTCCTCGTGCATTAAAGCCAAACATCTCCCCAGACCAGCATTCAATCTTCAGTCTGTTACTGTATGTCAGTACATTAAGCTGATTGGGAGAAAAACTCCTTCCAAACCTCCATCTTTATGTCTTACTTCAGGGGCTAAAATCTGGCAACAGTGTGTCAAAGTGTCGGAGGTTAAGTTTGTCAGCTTTTGTAAAGGACTAGTGGTTTGTAATATTTACTGGATATTATGTATACTTTAGATCACAGCTAACCATTTTGAAAAATGTGCCACTGAGTTTGAGCTTTTTTCTGCATCTTTGCAGTGTTTAAGGAAACCATTCATTTCCATGTTATACTGTAAAGTACTGTAAAGAAAAAGGAGATTTTAGACAGCTTGCATTCAAAAGTCAAGACTGCATTATCTCAGCTGTAATGCAACTGCGACTAAATGTAATGCAGAGTTGTATTCTTTTTCCACTTTTATTCTTGTAAACTTTAACTTAATATTTACTGATTGCTCTAGTTTGAATTTTCTAAGTTCTTTTCTTTAAGGTCTTACAAGTGCTAGATAAATAAACCAGGTGTGGTGTGATTAATATGATTAACTGGTAATTACTTGGCTGAAGTTTCAAGACGATGCAAACTGCAAAAATGGGTGGAAACCAACGGAAATATGCACATGAAAGACATCTAAAACTGTATACAAAAACAGCAAATACTTATACACGATTTGTTATTAAGCAGGTACGACCCTTCAAAAAGTCTAATCATTTTCATGAATTGAAAAGAAATGAAGCACAATCTTTTACATTTGATAAGTAAATAAATCAGCACAAAAAAAAAAATTCTGATTTCAGACTGTCAACCTGATGACCCTTACACCTGACCAAACGGCCAGCTCCACCATCACACTGTGTTTTTTAAAAACATACTTCTCCACCTAGATTATAAGACGAGCAGACCTGCAAAGAAGCAGCTTAGAGGAGCCAGACTGTTTCCCAAAGCAACAGGCTGCTATTAACCAAGGCCCAGCCTTAAGCCCTTGTCTACAATGATACTAATTAGGCACGGAGCAGATGTGCCCGGAGATGTGCCCACCTCGGGGTGCTGGGCAGGGCCGGTAGTGTCGCGGCAGCGTATTCGCTGGTGGCTGATTCACCTGTGACCTTTTCACAGTGGGCCTGGGGTCAAAGCCTCTTTAGAAATACAGTAGAAACCGACACTGGAGGAACCTGGGTCGGGTCCTGGCACCCCTCTAGGCTCATTAGAGACATCCATATGTGCAACAGCTCAGGATTTGAATAAAAAGCTCCCTCACGATAAACACTCAGGCCAAATGGAAACAATGACACGGGAACCTGATCCAAGCTGAGATTATTCTCCCACTGAACGTTTGTTGGCCTTTAGTGAGACTTCATCAAATATTACAGTGTGCAGATAAAGTGCAATCTTTTCTTTACATGTATTCATCTTATTGCTTCAAGTTGGGTTCATGCAACAATCTCACGATGTTACGATCTATTTCATTCTGCATTTAATGTAATTCACAGTGTACTTCTACTGTCTTTTATTCTATACATTCTTACAGTTTTAGCCAAGTTGTTGGTATTTTATTTATATACAAACAATAAATCTATATCTCATACATATAGCATTATATAAGATTCCATATTCTTGTATTTTCTACAGAAACTTTGTTGGATGTTTACTGTATATAACATTCAGTTTGCTGTATTCTCATGTATGCTTATTTCCTTACAACAATCATTAAAGTTTCAACACATTTGACGTAAGCGCCGTTCACAACTCCTACGGACTGTTTTTTCACTAAAGTAAGAAGGCAGGGGTATATTTAACAAACAAGTCAAGGGGGACAAGAGATAAATTAAAGATGAGTTGGATGAGCAGCCGAGAACAAAAGTGTGAACTATGACGCAAGCAAGATGGTAAAACAAGATGGGTGACATGCTTCATTCTGTAAAACTCAAACACAACAGCAGCCATGTTGCTTTTCTAAATGACCAACCAAAAAAAAAAAAAAAGCACATCTGATGCCAATCCACGTACAGTACACAGTCTAATGTGAGGGCATCGTGTGAGGGGTGTGATGAGGATGATCGGTTGGATTCAGCCAATGTGTATGAGTTTCCTGTGCAGCAATTCGACACACAGCAAGTACCTGAGTCAGACTGACACCTCCTGCAGCAGTTGGTCTCTGTAGGGTTCAAATTTTACATTTTACTGAACTTTACAAACATTTTTCTAAGATATTCATTGAATGACAGACATTTGATTCGGAATCGCTCCCTCTCTGCAAACACAAACCTATGAGGTGACCGGATGGTTGGGAAATTTATCAGGTTGTAAGTCAGACTGTCACAAAACTGACGAAGATAAGAGAATAAGTGAACATAGGATTTCTAAAATAAGCAAAATTATGGACATTTCTGGCTGTTACATCATCGTCATTCCTGCATAAAGACTAACAAATTATTAAAAAGTGTTATTATACATCTATGAATTAATGAGCCTTATCTTTTCTACTACTATGGCTGAACAAGTAGCTTTTGAAATGGCCAGCTAATGAGGTTAAATCAAAAGTGTACGTGGTTTCAGCAGTTATTCCTTACAGTTACAGAAAGGTGTGTTTCTGTGTGCAGGGACGTTGTGGATCGGACTGTGAAAGAGAATTTAAGTTACACTGATGCTCTTTAAATGTCTGCTGTTTGCTTGTAGAAGCTGATAAATTCATAGATTACTTCATGCCCCTTTAATGTGCTGCTTTAGCATCATCTTTAGTGGATCTCCAAGTTGTCTCTGGACCATTTACAGATGAAGATTTCCCGTGTCGAAATTCTGAAAGCACCCTTTCGCCGCTCTTAGACTGCCTGAACGACACATTTAAAAGACTGTGAAAGGGCATTTATACCTCCCTCTGCTGTAGATACAGATCAAGTGAAGTGCTTTCCACAGCAAATTCACAGCTGACAACAAAAAGATCATCAATGATCACAAATTCAGATCAAATAAGCCACAGAAGTCTGCTGTTGGGTGCGATTGTTTGTGTTTCCTAGATAAATAATAACAAGTAGGCGGAGGGCCCCGTGTCCCGCTTTGACGAGAGGAGGAAAATCCACCTACGGCTACACCTGGCATTTCAATGCAAATTTTAAAGTCTGATAACCGAAATTATTAGAGATTAACCATAACACGGGCTGTTGTTGTATTTTGTAGAAAACTCCCACATATCTGTGAAGCACAACATTTGTTTTTCTCCTAGAGTTCATCAGCTTTACCAAACGTATTTGGGGTTTTCACACAAACTTTAGTTGAAACCGGCTATTAGGAGCTCATTGACCTGAATATATCCTTATTGATAATCCACTGATTGTTTGGCAGTACTGCTGTAACTGACACGCTTCTTTAATATCCTATTTAAAAACACCAAAATTTTGTTTGCACACTAGATAATATCACGAACCGTAAAAGCCTCTGTGAAATTTCGCAATCTTTAAGATAAGTAGAATAGGTTTTATCTGTATTACTTTTCTCCTTCTTGTCTTCAGTCACAATTCAATTCAATCACAAATTAATTATAACATCTGATTTTCAACATATGAATGTGATCAAAATCCAATTTTGCATTTGATTGGATGATCAGCTGAGGTGTAAACAAACCGTACCCTGTGTGTTCTTTCATTAAAGTGACTTGAAAAGTGCCTTTAAGTTCTACAAGTATACAAATGGCATCAGCCATTTGATTTTGTTCATTATAGTGAAACTTGAAAGAAAAAAGGTCAGTGCAATTTCACAACTTGGTGGAAAAATAGCATGTCCAATACACAGAACAAGAGATCCATTGAAGCTGACAAAACAACAGTAATGAATAGTTGGAACTGCAGAGTGCTGTGCAGCCAGCCAGATAAATCTTTACCAACACCGCCTGTTGCAAACCCTCTTTTGTCTTAGCATGTTGGGGATTGTCCCACAGACACATTTTTGGAGAAATGATTTGAATAATTGCCCAAAGCAGGACTTTACTGTACAACTAAACAAAACCCTGCTTGGTGGAGAGACAGCAAAGTGAACAATAAACAGCCCAGAATACAACGCTATCGTGAGGTCAACAAGAAAAATAATTACACCAGCGACTTCCTCCCTTAATGGCAATCTAAGTGTATAGCTTGTTCCACTTGTGTATCAGCTTCAGATTCGATTGTTGACGCACAATCGAAAGAAAAAAAGAAAGAAAAATCATATAATGGTTATCGATGGTATCAAATTATCTTCAGAAGCACAATCTGATCAATATGTTCAGTATCATCCTAACAACAGCTGCTTTACCACTAAATACATGAGGTTAAGAAACTTTGAGCGTTTTGAACCTGCAGAACAGAAAGGCTCAAGAGTGCAGACGAGGATTTTGAGAAGTTTCTAGCGAAATTTGAATAGTTTTCATTAGACTGCATAACCAGGATCCACCGTGAGTGCAGTTAATGACGGCGCAAACCTTCAGTATTTAACACACAAAAGATGGAACAGTATTTCTTGAAGTTTAGTACAGAAAACAGGCGCCTACCAGCATCTCATTGCAGACAAATGTAAAAAAAAATGTAACCTGTTGCTCCTGTTTAAAAAACAAAACAAAAAAAACTTAGAGCATGAACCACACTGATGTGAAACCAGTGAATGCCATCATTGGGGGAAATCTGCGTGTTTCTCTGCAGTGAGCCTGGCTGGCTGGTTACACTGTGGCACCGAGGGGAGTGGGTATGATGGACTGCCAAGAGTCTCGTGGAAAACGCTGCCTCAAGTAGGTCAGAGCAACTCAGAGATAATCAAGGCCATTTTGACCCCTTCTGTGTGAGCTGTAAGTGGGTCAAATGCAGCAGTCAGCTGTTGCAACTCTATCACGGGGGCGCTGCGAGGCACTCGTCATACTGTCAAACCCCATTCTGTTAGTTTAAGACATGGCAGGGTGCCTGCCTGCGCCCACCAATGCAGGAATCAAGCCTCTATCTACCCCCCTCCACACACACACACACACACACACACACAAATAATGTGAAGTTCCTCTCAGCAGCAGCAGTAGCAGCAGATCCACCTTCCCTCTTGTCACTGAATACACCCCCTCCAAACACAACGCTCTTTATCTGTTGTCTCCTCCTTTTGACAGCTCACAGCTTCGCAGCCCTGTCCTATTCACAGTGGCAGAGACTCCTCCTCAGTTCACCCCCTCACCCTCCCCATGTCTAAAATGCCACCCGCATTTCAACCAGACTAACTCCAGCAATGTCCCAGCTTATTTCTCACTCTTCACTAAACAGAAAAAAGGGAACCCATGTGTCTAGAAACACTTCTGAGCGCAAATCTGCAACAGCAGAACAAAGGCGATACAGGGCAGCCTTAATCTCTGCACTACTGAAGCCAGCAGCTATTTTAAAGCTCTTTCTCTGTGTCTCTCTCCATCCCTCCCACCTTTCTCTCCTCTCTATAACATTCTTCCTCTCCCCCCCTTCGTTTCCCTCGGTGTCTCCGGGCAGCAGCTTCTCTCTGTTTTCCTCTCCTCTCTCCCTGCGTGTCCAGTGACTGACTGCACAATACACATCAATTATTCATGGCTGCTCTCTCCGTTTCGCAGGCAAAACCAATCACAGATGGAGTCATTGCTAATGGGCTCCTGCTGTACTTGCCACCGGCTTCTTTGCACTCAAGCAACAAATACCCCAGAGACAATGAGAGGAAAAACAGGGATAAGCTGTTAAAAAAAAATAATAATAAAAAAAAAAAAAAAAAAAAGAAAGAGGAAACTTCATACAGCAGCAACAGCCACGAGGAGAAGAGGAGGACACACGTTTGTGGCCAGTGAGGAAGACAGGTATTGTCACAAATAATTTACCAAAACTATAGGCTTCTGCAGCAGGAAAGGGTTAAAGACAGGGAGAGGGGGGGGAGGATAGAGGGGGGAGACAGAGTGAGAGAGAGAGAGAGAGAGAGAGGGAAAGAGGGGGAGAGAGAGAGAGAGAGAGAGTGAGAGAGTGGGGTGGGAGGACAGTCAGAGAGGCAGAGAGAGAAGGAGAACCAAATGCTTATCTCCTCACCTCCGATGTATGCAGCTGTTATTGATGTATCTTCCTTTTCTGTCTAGTGATCCATTGCTTGCTCTCCCAATACACACATCACACAGAAGCAGCCACAGCCACTTCGCCAGAAGGGAGAGAGGGAGGGGAGGGGAGGGAGGGGAGAGGAGGGGAGGAGGAGGAGAGGAGGGAAAAAAAAAAAAAATGCAGGCAGCTCACATTTCAAACTTGCAAAGGGGGGTGGTGCCTAATGTGCTAGACAGCCTGTATCTTGGCCGCCGTCCAGAGCAACGAGTAAAAGAAGCCTCAATCAATTCATTTAAAGCAGCGTTTTTTTTGTTGTGAGGGAGATGCACTTGCTAGTGTTGCCGAAAAGTGGCAATGGAAACGGTTCAGGTGGCTACGTGAAGCAGTGATTTCAGCCCCCCCCCCCTGCTCCAAACCTCGTCTTTGCATACAGTCGACTTAATCCATCAAACTAGTCATTGTAATTAAGGGGCATGGAGGAGGAGGAGGAGGAGAAGGAGGAGGAGGAGGCTGGGTGTTGTGGCTTCCTGATGCGCAGAGGGTTGGTATCATAGAGGGAGGGGCCAATTAGACCACGTTTGTCTTTCAGCACACATGAGCCCGAGTAAGCTTTTAGATAAATAATTACACACCTATAAAAGATGTAAACCGTAGGTAGACATGCCACCTGAGGCAGCCTCGAGCTGCGATTGTCATCTGCAAATGAAAAAAAAAAAAATAAATACCGGCGGCGAGTCGATTCAGGTGTCACATTAGTGCAACTGATCTGTGGCTAAAATACAATAATAAGCATTTAATTAGTGACATAAGGTACAATGTAAATCAATCCTAATAAGGCAAATAACCGGCTTGGTTGCAGAGTAAATTACAGAGCCATATGGGGAAGCTGAAGATGCAACCGATCACCTCCTGCTGCCATAGACATAATAACTGCAAGAACTACAAAGGAGGAAGGACAGACAAGCTCAACAGCTCTTATCTCTGGTCTCTCCTGCCTGTATTTGCTCTCCTGGTATTTACTATCAGCTAAGTGCACGGCGGGTGACTTACAGCTCTGTACCCCTACTGCAAGTTAACACATCAATCATGGTTGGCTAGAAGACTTCACATACTGTGATCATAAAATTAAATTAAAAAAAAACCCACATAGTTTCTCCAAAATTAATTCAGTGTAGATTTAAAGTTACTGTGACACATAGTAGGTCTTTAACTTTGTAAACTCTGACATGCAAAGAGGCCCAGCTTTGAGAATACACGCAAATTTGGCAGCCAAGTTTTTTTTTTCAAATTCATGTAACTGTATTTGATATTTCATCGCAGACGCAAAAGTTTCCAAATGTCCTGCACTGAACTTTGGTATAAATGTGTGTAAAATGAAACCCAATACAACAGAATATTTACAGCCGTAAACCTCCTGGGTTTGAATAAAGAAACTTGTAGCTTCAATAACACGTCTGAAATAGTTGATAAATTGTAGAAAATATATAAGTAAAAAGAGGTTTATATAAATTCAAAGAATTTTAACGGAAATTCTAAGGAGAAATTTCAGAATAGAGTTTAAGTTTGGTAACATGAAGCATGAAAGAATCATGGATCACACAGAGCTCTACACTCCATACGAGTTTATTAATAGCAGACACCACATGAGGAACCGTATCACCCTCCAAAATTAAGCGTCCAATTCTCTCTTAAATCTTCATTTGAATTTGATTAACCGATACTTTTTTATTTCTTAAAACAGTCTTAAGATTAATCCAACTGTTGTTGAAAGGCAAGCAAGGTCAGCAGCACTGTTTTTTTAGCCCTCTGTGTTATTGTCTATTTAAGAAAAGCCACAGCGAAACTATTGGTTGGAGCAAACCAAGTGACAAAACAGGCAAAAAAAACCAAAAACATCTTGGTGTGGAAAGCTCTGGAGAGGAGAAATTACAGCCCTGTAGGCCCTGTGCGAGCGTATCCAACGTCAGTATTGTGTTCAGAACCGGAGACGTTTCCACGGCGCTCTGACAACACATCTGACCTCCGCGTATTGAGCACCACTTCACTGGAAGACGCGTTGAAAGCTGCTGCATCATCAGCAAAAACACCACTTCAGTATGAGGTCTTAAAGTTTTACCACACACTCAAACATGATCATCTTAACCCGGAGAGTATTAATTTCTTTGAAAATAATTTCTGCCATTGGAATTTTAACATCTTTTACACTACGAGATACGATTCATCTGAGAACAAAAGGAAACTGTTCCAATAGCATTTGATACATGCTTCGACATCTTCACTTCAGACATTTAGGTTTTTAGTTCTAAACTCTTGAACTTATGAGCTACATAAAAAAAAAAAAACGTGCTTTATGTTGTAATTCTACTCTGGTTAAATCTGTCTATTACCAACTCACACCTGTGGCATGCCATTGTGAGTTTTTTTTTTTTTTTTTTCTGATTCAAGAGTTGTTGCTTTTCTGAATCAAACGCTGCAGCCCTCTTGAGAAAAACGTGTCATTTTGGGCTGTTGATAGCTTTTCTAAATAGATTGTTCAAGCTTTACAGTATTAAGCAGGTGGCTACACTGTTGAGTCTTTATCTGCAACAGCAAACAAACACAACACCCCCTCCTACACTGGCTCCTGCTCCTTCATGCTTGAACTGGTTAGAAAACTGAGAAACCAGCTTTAGATGTCCCACCTTAACAAAAACGCCCACAGACAAATCAACTCAACAAGATGAAACAAAAGAACAAAAAAAACATTTGCCTGGATATTTTTAGCACGTTGACACCGTTAACGACAACCCACAATGTGTGCTGATCATACTGGAAAACAGCCCTGCATGTGTAAAACGAGTGTAGCGACAACCTGACAAGAGCGAGAGTCGAAGCCCAACTAATTATCTGCTGAATGGCTGCTTCGCCAGTCGTTTGTTACATGAGAGAATGAACAGCTTGAGGAGCTGAAAAACCTTCAGCTGGTCCTCCTCTCTTCTGAGTTGGTGCCTCCTTTCACTCTTTAGAGCCGAGGAATTCCAAGAGCTTGGTGAAGCGCAAGCGATTGGGAATGTGCCACTCTGACCCTCTTGCAGGCAAAAATCGTGATTAAGCGTTTTGTCGACGCTCTCGAAACCAGAATGAACCACCGCCGTCGTGCGGGAGGGGTGTACCACTAATGAAATAGGCCTAACAGGGCTTGTAATGTACCCTGTGACGGCGAGAGGGAGAGGGGAGGCCCTGATGAGTTTATCCACAGCGAGCGAGTGATCTCCCTGCTTTGAAGTAGCCACAGCTCCACGTGCATATAGCCGTGCCCTGCGGTAAGACAGTCCAAGTAATCACAGATTAATAGAGCAGGCTAATCCCATTCACAAAGAGGTCACTACGAGCAGACAGATGCCCATCCCCCCAGCTCTGCTTCAGCATTGTGGTCCACTTGCAAAAAAGGCAAAAGGACGACAACCGGCCAACCCCCCTGAGTACATCTATTAACGAGATCAGTGGTACAACGCACTGAATCACCTTGCGTGCTGAGTTTTACACCTCCAGTCTGCAGGACAGACATTAAATAAACAACAAACAACGACATACAACTTCTAAACTGCTCACTTTGCTAGAATTCCTCTCCATCTGCAAACTGATCAAATCAATACGAGGGGATGGTTAAATTTTGCTGAGGTGTAACAATACATCTTTAAAATCAAGTTCTATTTCTTTTGAGTTTTGCCGTCCCAAGCTTTTTCCTCACAAAAAAAAAAATGAACAAACTAATGCTTTAAATTGTTGGAGGCATTTCATGATTAATCAATTTGTCAAAGCTACAACCTATTTCAGCGGTAAGCTGACTGTGAACATTGATTTCCTCCTGCTGAAATCAGCTCTGCCCTCCCCTCAGCTAAACTTTCGAGCATGTTCAGGGGAGGAATTTAGATGACATAACAGAAATGTAATAGCTCGACCACGCCGTGTGTCAGAGCCAAGACAAGTTAGGGCTGGTTAAAAAGAGACGCCAAATCTGATTTACTTATTAGTGCTCATCCACTGACCTGATGTCTTCTGCGGCAGACAGCCCAGCTTGCAACCTTATAAAGAAAAAAAAATCTTGCCTGTTCTCCACTTTGAACAGATTTTTCAGAGCAGATTACAAAATGCATGATGTGACCGAGCAGGCCAGCAGTTATGAGATGTGGCTTGAAAATGTTCCCTGGACACTTTTTCTGTTTTCCGGGTTTGGCCTACACAGACCCCTCTGTTAGCAGAGATAAGAAACAAACATGAGGTGGGGAACAGTTTTCTCTCCAGAACAATGAAAAATGTGTTATGCAATAAATGGTAGGCCATCATTTTTATGGCAAAGCAGAGAATTTTAAAAATGAATTGCAGCTCTGAGCAGAAATTTAACTGGATTCCATTCAGGAAACTGGCAGGTTTGGATAAAAGATTTTTTTTATTTTCTAAAAACAACACAGAACAATGTATTCACTTAAACACAGAGTTTGCCTCTTCCCACATCCTCTCTACACAGATACAATCTTTTCAGTTTAGTTCTCGGGCCTCCAAAAGTCTCCTCAGCACACATTGACTCGTCTGTCTTTGGTGTTGGATGGCTGACCTGCTGCCGCCATCCTGGCCCCATCATGTGACTCGCTCTCTTCCTCCGTCGCTGGGCAACGGCCCCGCTGGATGCCCGGGAGCGGGTCCTTCCCCTGGGGCCCCGTGGGAGTGTCCTTTAAGAGCTATCTCTCCCTCGGCGGCCAGAGAGGGCTTTCTCTTCACTTTAACAGCCTCCTCGACTCACTGGGGCCTCCGCTCTAAAGCTTCTCGGAGCTTTGCAGGAGAATGCCTCTGCAGTGGTTTCCATTGACTCTCTCCCTGTCTCTCTACAGGCCTCTCCTCTAGAAATATTCATGCATTTACAGGTACATAATTGTGCATGAAATGTACTTTGGGATGCTGCCTAGACTAGGGTACTTGCAGATTTCCAAATGACTACTGTTGCAGGAAATTATTCAGACAGAGAATCAATTGGCAATCTTATCTAAGCCCATAAAGAAGGCCCTGAGATTTGATTTAGCATTAAGTAGAATTAGAACATTTGGCGGTGTAAGTTAATTGCAGACAGAGAATGATTCCCCACCCATGGCTGACATAAGTGACACTGCATGATTTGATGCCTCATATAACCACGTATAAAACCACGAATGCTATAAATCAAAAAAGGGTGAACACAAGTGAAAATTCAAACAATATGTGCCTCTGACTTTCATGTCCTAGTCGACTTAAGAAGGCTCGGCGAAGTGGCCAAACACACAGAAGCAATTGCACAACCCGGCTTTCCTCTTAACCCAAGACAGGTGGAAACCACAAATCACAAACTGTAAAAGAGCACAACATATTTCTGTTATCTTCCAAGCTGCTGACAGCCTATACGTCTTCATTCTGGTCGTGCTTCAGCATGCGTTTTTCGCCCGCTTGATAACAGCATTTAGCAGCCTACATCTGTCCCAATAATCCATCACCGTACCAAGATGATGGAGTCGTGTGAAAACAGGAACTCATCATCACTGATACAGTAGTTTTTGTCTGTGACAAATGGAATATTCTGCTTTACACACTTTATCTAAAAACCCAAGATAAGGAAACAAATGGAGCTGTAGTTCTACATAATGTGAACAAGTTTGGTGGTGAGATGTGGCATGAAGAAGAGTGAGGTTACTCGGATAAATAAAAACTTGATAAATAATCAAGCTGTAATGTCAGACATGAATTAAAACGCGCCAGTGAGCGTTCAGTATCCTTTGAATTCAGTTAAGTGGACGTTTGTTAGAGTATCTTCAGTTTAGCAACGATGGGTGGGTGTCGGGAAAAGCTGCCAAGAATGCAGATATAAACTTTGAGCCCGAACAGGCCAGCATGGCCAGATGGCCCGAGACGGCGGTTGAGAAAAACTCTGGTCTTACCTGCTGATTTTGGAGTGAACTTGTCCCTGTTGGCAGCGCACACGGCCAGGAGCCGGTAGCCCAAGTCCAAGTCGAAGCCCTGCTGTGCTGCTACGCGGCTGACCACCTGAACACAACGACAGCAGGCAGCACTGAGTCAGAACAATGTCAGATAGGCTTTTATTATATGGTCTGGAGTTTATTTTGGCCTTGCAGTTTATGGGTCTAAACATACAATAGAGAGGAGAGTTCACTTTCTGTTACTGCAAAAAAACAGTGATGTCTAGTCATATGTCAAATGGACAAAATCCCTCGAGTCTTTAAAGATAAAACATTTGGAAGTTTGTACCTTTATTTTCATAAATCCAGGGGAAAACGAGGTCACAAAAATGCCATGATCAGCTAAATAACAGTGGTGATGAACCCCGGGAAGTGGTCGCCTCCTGCAAGGCTACACAATCCTTTAAATATGCTATTTTTTTCAAACAGAAAATTATTAGATTTTTAATGTACCGTCTGCATCACCATTTGCTTTGACACAAGGTACACACAGTGACAGACCATCATGGGAAACACATGCCTCTTTTTACTCACTCCAGGGCCAAAGTTGATGTGAAAATCGTAAACATATTTTTTTTTATGATGCTAAAAAAAATGCTTTGAAAAGTTCTGGATCTGTATCAAAACTTTGTCCGTTTTTCTTTTCTCATGGATGAAATGTCCAGCAACGTTATTAAGATCTGGGATCGAATTTTTGACATTCTGCCAAACGAACAAACAGACAAATAACGTCCAAAGATGACTTATCAAAAGTATTGAATACAGACCTGTGCTGGTAAGTTAGCATTCTGTTACACCAGTTTCCAAGATTGCACAAGACTCAACTTTGGCAGCATCAAAGATCCAGCTCAACTAAGAGGATAAACTCACTACAAGTTTATCAGTTCCATATGAGTTAGAGGACAGCGAGATGAGGAGAAAATGTGGCCTCCAGTGCAGGGATGCCCACTGAGAGGAAACATTAAGGGAAACATCAACATGCCACGGGAGGCGATGTAAATCACCCTTATGTACAACACACTGCTTTGATTTACCATCGCCATTATCAGCTCAAAGTGAGCCGCTCAAATCATTTAGACCTTTAGGACATACGAGGGCCCGCGCCGACCAACGGGCCCCGTCAGAGACGGATTCTTCTCCCTGCCTGACTGTTCATAGCTGCGATCCTGCTGTCACACTTCAAGTTTCGAGACAAGCCCCGAGGTAGCACAGCTGAACACTGCAGCCTGCACCGTGTCATTATCTTCTGTAAGTATAGTGTCGACGTGACACCAAAACAGAGTATGTATATCTGGCCTTTATTTATAGGAATTCCCCATTAAGAAGAGGAAATATGGGTATAGGCTGCCTAATTAGAATCTAAACATGTGAGGGACATTTGGCTGAACGGTAATTTTAGTGGAAGATGGTACAAAAAGTGGTTCTAATTTCAGGACTTTAAATTGTACGGTAAGTGGAGTTGTGGCAGATTGTCCGCCATGAGGCAAACATGTGCCGTACATTCTTATGTATTAAGACAAATCCAATCATGTCACTGTGCGCTGCAAAGCTTCACAGCCCAGCAGGAAGTTATAACTCAACAGTGCATTTTTCTGTAGTTTCAGGTTTAAAAACAACAACTGTGTGAGTATATAAAAAAAATAGCCACTAGAGTAATAAAATCAAGCTACTATGAAACACTGTCTGATGTTACAACTAATGACAAGGCTACTGCTATGCTAACAAGCTCACAATGATAAGGCTAATATGCTGATGCACAGCCGTCTTATTTTAGTGTGTTAGCCTATCAGCGTTTAATCATCAAATTTAAGTAAAAGGTTCTTGAGACTAAATTAATTGTCTTTTAATTAAGTTCAGTTTAGGAATTAATAACATGAAAAAGGAAGATAATTATTCTTTACACCCGACGGGTTCACCCGGAGGTTGTAACACACAAGGAGGTTCATACACAATCTTTCTTGACTAATTTGAAGATTGGGCTGATTTATGAATTATCTAACAAATATTTAAGATATTAGTGTGAAAACCATGCAATCTATTTCAATCAGACTTGTTTTTTTGTTTTTTTCATTATCAGCTCTATTGAAAAGGCTTGAACATCATATAAGAAAATAAAATCAAGATTAGTGCCCTTGAAACAAGTTAAACACTTTAATGCAACATTGTGCTTGAATATCATTCATGTTGAAATCTTGAATTTTTTTTATTTACTCGTAAGAAAATTATTACTAATTGATTTGCCCTTTATTAACTGTGATTACTACATTTTTAAAAGGGCAATTCAGACTCTGGATGAAACACTTGGCATAATTAAACACAGAGTCTTATCAGCTCCTATGTTGAGATAAATCAGAGGAAAAATTACTTTGTTTTAAGTTCACATTTTTGGTTTTTAATGCTTAATTGCTTTATCAAGTCTTCTGTGTTACTATTCTGAAAATTAGATATTTGTAATTTCCTAATTTTAAGTCTCTTGATGACACAATATTACACTGTTTTCAGAAGATGATTTTTTTTTTTTTTAGCAGTGTAGCCACATGTCTGACATCATCAAATGCCAACATGGAGGTACAAAACATGCAGGCGACGGGATGAAGTGTTTACCTTTACAGTCTGAGACCGGGTAATTTCTCAATCACATCAGATTCTCTGTGCTCCCTTGCAGTGTGGTTCACACTCAGGTCTGTACAACCCATAAACTAAAATGAAAAGCCTTGAGATTTTCACTGCAGGAAACAAATTGAATTGGCGAAATGGAGGAAAAGGCACCTGGTGCTGCACATTAAAGCAGTAACACAAACAATCAGTTGAATGGAGGGATGTGTCACAGTAGTTTCACTGTGGTGCTCAAGCACAAATCTCACGGGCTTCCTCACCTGCTGCAGCCGTGCTCGCTCCGAGGGGATACAAATTGCACCTAACAGGAGCTATATGTGTCTCTTATCTACGGCTGGAGGCAGTGTGTTAAAGCACAGTATGGCTCAAGGTGACAGGTGAGTGATACATCTGCAGTTCATCCATTGTTCTTCTGACTGTCTGCTCCATCTCTTGGCCCAAAACTTGTAAAGGATAGACAGTAATGCCTTCATTTACCGATTTTCCTGTCTGCACTCACAGACTATTACAGAGGCTGTTTTTGTTGTTTCTTTAAAGAAATACATTGCTGAAAATCTATTAAAGTCAAATAATACAACCTGTAAATTTAGAAAGTACCTGGCCTGAGCAGTTTGTACTTTGCTCCTTGTGGTGGATGGCAGCTGCAGGTTGTTACAGTTACCACTGGATTCCAATGGTGGCCAGGAGCCGTAGCAAACAACAACAACAACAAACAAACAAACAAGCAAGCAAACAAACAAACAAACAAACAAACAAAAGCACCAGCCAACACAGAGATTTCTAAGCTCCCTCCCCATGTGCCTGTTGGCCAAAATATGGCTAAGTCTAACATAATAACCGTTTGCTGTTAGCACGACCAGTTGTTTATGTTTCTTCAGACATGTAAACGAGCATAATTCAGTGCTAAGAGGAAACTGAAATATCTGGCCACCTGTTTTTTACTTGTCCCTTGTCACAGCATTATAGACAGCTCTGCCCTCTGCATTTGATTACCTTTAGTCAAAATATGCAAATCTCTTGTTGCAATTTGCAAATGTGGACAACATCTTTTATTTGTTTACTCTATGTCTCTCAAAACAGTCTCTTTATTTCAGATGTCATGGTGTACTAATTATTCAATCAATTAAAAGCCCCCTAGGTATTTAAATTTGGGAATTAAGGTGTTTGAAAATGTATCTTCTTATGAGCACTGATTGCTTTCTGGTTTGAGGACATTATTGCAATCATCCTTTTCATGTTTCATTGTGTTTATTTCATGCGCACTGCACTAGCTGTAACTGAAGCCACTGAGAGGCGGTTAAATCGGAGTAGTTTCTACTGGGTGAAATGCTCTTTTAAAAAAATTTTTTTTATTGTTTTGTGACCTCAGTGAAGATCAGGCAGCTAAACATTAGTTCTCTCGCATCCCTGAGGGAGTTATGGAAAGAGCCAACGCAGCATTTGTTTTAGCAGCACTTTCCTCGTCCTTGAACCTTTGAGCGTGAGACTGTGAAGTGGAGGGAGCTAATGACTGACGACTTACCGTTAGACATCCCATCAGGCTTTGCTCGAAGGGGCGCTGGAAGGCTCGGGGGTCGCCACACCAGTCCAGCAGCTCTGTCGCTGCTGTTTGGAAATTTGCTGGGTTTTGTAAGTGCTGGGGAGGGGGGAAGAGGGAAAGATCGGGAAAATGTTGAGTTCAGTGATGCAGAAACGGTTCCAGGACACAGAGCAGAGATTAAATCTATATTTACTTACCCATTCATTCTTTTATTTGGAGATAATGGATCAATATTGTAAGACAAGCAAGAAAAAAAAAATTGTCATTACTTGTACAATGTGTTCATATATACACAATTTAAAAAATAATTATTATTAAATCACAATTTAGATTAATAAACAAAACAATAACAAAAAAATGACAGGGTAAGATACATAACTTGTTTAGATTTAAATCCTGGTCAACAAATGAAAGTTATGACATGCTGATTTAGTCATTATTGGTAGGAAAAAAATAATTTTAAAATAATCAATTTAATTAAATACTCATTTCTAATCTCTCTTTGCACCTCCTTTGAAAACCAGTTCTGACTTTCTAACTTGTAATTATATTCACTCAGAGTGGCTTCAAAGAAAACAGCATTTTTATGACCAAATTTCCTAAAAATGTTGCTTTTCACATATTGGTTTCATTATGATGTAGATTTTAAAGTATTAACATTCTGGCCTGCAGATGTTTGTCCCTGTTAGACTCTCCCCAGGTTTCTGTAGCACCTTCTTTCCACAGAGTGCAATAAATCTCCCTGGATGGTTGCATGAATAGATGAGGAAGCCCTTATTTCACTAGCCGGCCCTGGGCTGTGCTGTGACTTTATCTGACAACAGGCTCCTTGACCTACAGGCACCCCTTTATGGCATTCATTCCCCTACTGGAGCCTGCAGCCCACTCACTAACCCTGCTGTCTATCTTGCTGTATAGCAGCAAAGGGAAACTCAAAAATGGACTCTTGGTCTCCACATCAGACTCACTGCTGGTCATTTCTTCTAAAAAAAAAAAAAAAAAAAAAAAAAAGCTTGCAAACCTCAATACAAATCACTTTATACATAGAAGAGCAGACGCACCACCTCCACTCTGCAGTAATCTGTTGCCTTTGGAGAGATTATGCACACAAGCCTTTGTAGTGCACTTGTACAAAACAGGAACAAATGGACTCCCACTCCATGGCATCAAAGGTAAATAGAGTGGTTTGTCAGCTTAAAGTGAATGGCTGCCTTCTTAATACGTCTGTGTGCTTTGATTTCACTGTTGGAGAGAGAAGAAGAGGAAGTGACAGCGGTACAGTCACTGCCTCGCCGTGCTTTTTTCTCGCTTGCTCTTTAGGGGGCAGCAGAGGTCAGGATTTGGTAAGGCTGCTTTCATATCAATTTACAAAGCTGGCGTTTGACAAGGGGTGGATGAAACCAGCCTTGTTTATTTTATACTCTGTCCGAGACTGTTCCCGACTCGTCCGATATGTCTTTGTTTGGGGAGACTACAGAGAGACGTGGCGGGGTTCTGGGCTATGTAAATTGCACTGGTGGATGAAGTCTCCTGGAGAGACACACATCCACAGATGCTAAATTTAGATGAGACTGGAAGCTAGACAACACACACAATCAGCGCACTAAGGATGGAAAGAGGGGGGAGGGAAAGGGGAGGGAGGTAGAATATGTAAGGGAGGGGGGAAAAAAACAAAAAAACGCAGCACCACCACTTGGGCTTGAAGTGATTACTGTTCTTTGCACTCAGAACAATTGGTCCCACCAGTGTGGCTGTCACACGGAGAGCTTGGCACTGCCACGCCACAGATGTTCCCCTTTCTCTGGCCAAAACCCACCAATCAAACCTAAACTAGTGGCCAAGAGACCCCTCACACTCCCTTGTCCTCGTCCCCCGGGTGAGAACGATCCTCCAACATTTACACTCCAGTTAAAGCCCGGCCCAGTTCAAGGGGAAACGAAGACGGACAGGACTTGCAGTGTCCTGAGAATACAGCTTTCCTCAGATACAATCATGCACTGTAGTCACGTCTGGAAACAACTTGATCTGCACATCTGCAGCCAAACTGAAAGTGACAGCGCACGCGATCAGGGAAAGACTCACTGTCTCCATTCAAAATCACAGCTTTTAGTTTGCTGCTGTTGTTGTTTTTCTACATTCGTTGACGCCCCGCAGCACCAAAAACATATTAATGGAGACAATTAACCCTGGAAAGAACACAGTGGCAGACAAAAACAGCTGCACCGTGTAGCAGCAGTGCAGAGGGGTTGTACTGCAGTTTGTCTTGAAATATTGACACTTAAAGAGTCTGAGGAAGTGCTCCTGCGGCGAGAGGACAGTTCATAGTTTCCGCCGAACCCCGGTATGTATCACTGAGAGGGGAGTCTGACAGCAAACTGGCTTCCCCACAGTGAGAGAAAAATACTGTCTCTGAAATAGATACCAGCAGTATCGGGCAACACATCTTCCCCAAAGTGTTCACCACGGTGCAATTCTGAGACGCGAAAGAAAAACAAACTGTCGCTGAGAAACTATGAGTCGGGGTGAAATCAGATAACTGTTTTTATATATCACTTTTTAAGCATCCTTGTCTCTTTGGAGGTTAAACAAGTGAACATATTTGTTTTGGTGTATCACTTTTTAAAATTTACAGATTATGTTCCCTTGAGCTATTTAGTACCACCTCCACACAGGATAAATGCCATCTCAAGTTCCCAGAGTCTAATGTATCATCTTCTTCTGACTAATAATTAAAAAAAAAAAAAAAAAAAAAAAAAAGGAGAGAGAGAAAAGAGAGAAAAGAAGCAAATCCTCACATATTCGAAGCTTTCTTGACATTTTCTGACATTTCTGCTGAATTTATGACTAAAACAATTATTCCGGTATCAAAGTTGTTGCTGAGTGGACTAATTAATTACTCCACTAATTGTTTCAGCATTTAATAGAATCATTTATTTTATAAGCTGACACCAAAATAAACATTAAATCATGTATGAATGACTTTTGTCAATGACCCCTATCTATTGACCCACTTTTTTAACACTAATGACCGAGTCACATTTTAAAAGTCAGATTTAGTGTGTTAAATAACCATGTTCATCAGGTGTTTGGCCAGGTTATTATTTAAAAATCACACGATTGCAATTTTACAACAAGAGAGTCATTTAAATGAATTTAAAAATGTACCACAGTAATGATTTTCTGATTTAACTTTCAACCCGTGATTCAATCAGGTTGACAGATTCCAATTTCCGCCACTTTATCATCGCGCTCAGCAGTAATTTATCATTTGAGCAACAAAATCAATTTGTTCCCCTGTCCGCTGCACTGGCTGGGAGTATTCAGAGAGACATGTCACATCTCCCACAAAACAACAACACAATGGAGGAGGCTTCATTTATATTCCTGCTCCACGACCGCGCTGCCTCCAAATTTTACCATGTGCACACTTTCAATTAAAGCAAACAGCTGGATTGGTTTACAATATTTCCTTAATTATT